>NC_056045.1:18668223-19321398 GCF_004379255.2 Salvia splendens
ATTCCCGGTGAGTGAGAAATAGTGGATTAAAGTTAATCACATTGTAGTTTTTGATAAAACTATGAGTTCAAATTGCAGGGAGTAATTAACTAGTGTTAATTATCCCACATAAGAGATGAGACACATCTTTAAATATGTATTTATTAAGTGACTTATTACACTTAGTAATTATCGTGGACTAAGATGGGTGAAAGAGTCCACACGCGCGCCGAGCCGAGCCGCGCCCGCGCTCGTGCCCTTGCCCTTGGCAATTGGTCTTTGGGTGGTCTTTGAGCTTGGTTCTTGGGCTTGTCCCTGGATCCAGACTTAATGTTTCGGACCACCTCAGTTTTGGGCAGCAGCCTGATCAACTTGACATGTTGCGCCTTGATCAGCAGCCTGATCAACTCCAGCTTTCAAACTCGTAACAGCCGACAGTTACTGCCCCGTCATAATGAGCCATGATGACAGCCATCAAGGTTGAGTTGACCCCTGCAGTGGACTAGGCCTATAAATAGGCTAGTCATTCCATGCATCAAAACACAACATTCACAAAGCATATAGCATCATAAGCTCTCTCCCTCTCCTGCATTGTTTTTCTATCGAAAGCTCTGCCCCTCTCCTCCATCCAGTTCGCCAGAGCTCTGTTGATTGTTGTGCTGCTTCACCGAGAGCACTACCGGGGCGTATCTCGTCTTGCAGAAAGAGGCCTCCTCGACTCGGCTAAACACTTTTACGGTTTTACTATTTCAATTTTTTCAATTGTAATTTCGGTTAAGTTCGTTCTTTTGTATTCTTTATTTGGGTTGCATTACGCCCGGCTTTTATCTCTTGTTTGAAGTGGAATCCCAACAATCGCAAGACGAGATAAGACTTGCTTTTGAAGGAATTTGGATCTCTAAACTGAACTTAATCACTTCCGAAACTTAATACCTTTGCTGGAGATGTCGACTGAATCCAACACCGTCACTGCCACCACCGCCGCCGCATCTCCATCCACCTTGTCAACCACTGCACCGGTCAACACATCGTCGATTCCGACGATGATGCCCACTCCTAGGTAGGGGTGGCAAATCATGCGTGTCGGGTCGTTATCGTGTCGATACGATAACGACACGAACACGATAACAACAAACACGAACACGGCCTGTTAAGAAAACCCCAAACACGAACACGAACACGACCCGCTACCCTCAGACCCGAACACGACACGAACCCATTAACGACACGAACCACTTCGAGTTAACACGACACGATAACAACACGTATTGGAAAGTGATTAAATATTTAAATGATTTAAATGAGATATGACCATATGAGACTATGAGAGTCAATTTAATAAATATTGAAAAATGAAAATAATAAGAATTAATAATATTAAAATATTATTTGTTAACGGATAACACGAACCCGACACGAACACGTATTGTTAACGGATAACACGAACCCGATACGAAATTTTCGTGTCCTTAATGGGTCGACCCGATAAGGAAACGAACCCAATAAGCTCTGACCCAAACCCATTAATTTCGTGTCGTGTTATCGTGTCGTGTCAAAAATTGCCAGCCCTACTCCCTGGCGCTATCCATCTTCATCAACAACGCCTTGGGAGTTTGTTAACCCCCTGGGCCCACTGGTGGATCCACCTCGAGTGGATCGGTTGGTTCTACTTTTAATGGTTCCTTCGGGTCCTTTAATGGATCGAGTGTTGGGGCCTTCGGGTCTCACATGAATGCTGGGGTCTTCGGGTCTCACGCGAGTGCTAGTTCCTTCGGGGCTGGTACGACCATGGTGGGCTCCATGCCCAACATGAATGGTGGGGGCTCTATGCCCAACCACGTTGTTGGCTCCTTCGGTGGCAAAGAAATTGGTTCCTTCCATGAACCAAGTACGACACCTTTGGCACCAAGAATGATGCCACCTGCCGAGAAGCCACCAAAGTTTGGAGGATCTGACTTCAAAAGGTGGTACCAAAAGATGTTGTTCTACTTGACAATATTGGGAGTCGCCAACTTCCTCACTGAAAACGAGCCGCCCGCGCCAAGCGATCAAGAGACTAGGCTCGAAGTCATGGCGGACTATGAAGCTTGGAGAAAAGGAGATTATCTTTGTAAAAATTTCATTCTAAGTGCTTTAGATGATAGTTTGTACAATGTATACTCCGTTGTAACCACATCAAAAGAGATGTGGGAAAGCCTAGAAAGGAAGTATAGCATAGATAATGCTGCAGGTACTGAACAAGTTGTAACATCCAAATTTATGGACTACAAGATGGTCGACTCTCGACCTATCATGGAGCAAGTTCAAGAGCTCCAAATGATCATCCACGCACTAGTGGCTGAAGGGATGACCTTGCCCGATAAATTCTTAAGGTGCACGATCATTGACAAGCTTCCTCCCAGTTGGAAGGACTTCAAGAGTTATCTCAAACACAAGCGAAAGCAGATGACCCTTTGTGACATCCCCAACCCAAATATAAAAAAAGAGAAAAAAAAGGAAACATAAATATATAATTAGTTCGTTAATTAAAATAGCTTAATTATTATATGTAAAATGTATGCGTCAGTTAGTAGATTAACTAATTTACTAAAGTGTGCCTAATGTTGTGTATGCATGACAATTTGTTTATAATTATGCATGAGATATATACACACACTAATATACATATTTGTAGCTTATTACTATAGAAAAATAAAAGAGGAAGGATAAGGTTGTGTAAATAGAGGTGTTAGGTAATATGATACATGGCAAGTGTAGAATTACATGCACAACATAAATATGAGTCATGTACTTTATAATATTAAAGTAAATAGTTTTGATAAGTTTTGATGTGATGACTTATATGTGGTAATAAAACAACTTTTGTGCAAAAATATAGGTAAAGCTAAATATAAATAGGAAGTTCATTTTATCAATGGGGAGGAAGAAAAAAAAAGGGAGAAAAGGAAAAATGAAATAAAAGAAAGAAAAATAGAATAGTTGTTGGAGATGAGAGCGAAAATTAGAAGAAGAAATAAGAGTCGTAGATCGCAAAGCAGAATTGGGATTTTAGTTAAATTAAGGTATGTATAAATCACACTTTTAATTCTACATGTTTTATTTGCTTCCTTGCTAGGTATTAAATAAAATGAATGATTTGATTATATGATGTGATCCAATATGATTATGTGTTATTTGATATAGATGGTGGAATATGATATGAATATGTGATTGGTGCAATGAATATGATGTTGTAAATGAATTATATGATAGAAATATGTAATTGATGTTTTACATATGGTATTGAAAGTACATTAATCATGTGATTAAAGAGGATCTGTGACGGCCTTGTACTTGATCTGAAATTACAGAGGGACCTTTGAGTCCAAATACAGAGGGACCTATGTGTCCAAATATAGAGGGACCTATGAGTCCAAATACAGAGGGACCTATGAGTCCAAATCATAATGGGACCTACGGGTCAATCATAGAGGAATCCCGGGCAGATACCAGGCTTGACTGTTACAGAATAATAAAATGAATAGAGTGGCATATGCATATGAATATGAAATGGTTTGTTTTTAAATTATGTTATATATTGTTTCTGATTATATGTATTGATGAAAGAATATGCTTGATGTTTTTGTATCATGTGAGATTAAAGGTGGAAATTTATATATACTGAGTTGTGGCTCATATAAACCACTAAACTTTTTCAGGAATAAGATAACAGTAAAGTTTTGACTGACATGGGTCATAGGAACTCCACGTGTTATCAGGTTCGGCGGCTGACGCATATTGGCAACCTTCTCTTCCTCATCATTTTGCATGTACATAAATGTATAGTATATAGGTGAGAGGGTTTCACATTTACAGGATATTTTGAAATATGTATCGGATAAGTGTTGGTTTGAACTTATATAATATGGGTGTTCCATGAATTAGACACGCGTATTGATTGTTTTTATAATAACGGATTTATTTATAGTAAGTGCATACGTCAGAGGGGTTGAGGTGTGACACCCTTGAAGACTTGATCGTGAAACTGCGCATTGAGGCTAATGTGCGCAAAAGCGACCAAAAGGCTAAGGGCTTTAGCCCACTTGAAGCCAAAGCCAATCTGTTGGAGCGGGGCGGTCCCTCCAACAAACGCCCTCGCCCAGGTCAAAAGGATATAGGGAAAGGAAAGCAGCCTGCAAAAAAATGTGAAGGCGAATGCTTCAAGTGTGGCAAAACTGGCCACTTTGCCAAGGACTGCCGCAGTAAGAAGAAGAAGCCGGCAACCCACGTCGTTGAGAAGGAGTTCAAAGACTGGTATGTAAACGACCTCATTGTTGTGGTCACTGAAGAAGTTAACCTTGTTGAAAACAAGGGTGGCTGGTACATCGACACTGGAGAAACTGCTCATGTTTGTGCCGATAGGAGTAAGTTTTCAACTTACAATCCTGTTGATGGGAGGAAGATCAACATGAGGAATCAAGCATCATCCGAAGTGAAAGGAACTGGAGATGTGATTGATAGAACAAGTTTTCGTCAGGTGTCGTTAAAGCAAGGATGTATCCTACTGATTAGGATGGAAACCCCAGCTAAGCCTGAACCTGGCTATCAAAGAAATTCCTCAACTCACTTCTACTGATTAGTATAGTGGAGGTAAGGGTCGAATCCCATAGAGATGATGCGTTTTGGTAATTGTGGTGATATTCTGGAAGGGTTGGTTAGCTACCACGCTCTGGGTTGAGATTCTAACTAGACTGGAAATTAATGTGGTACTCTACTGACTAGGAGGTGTGAGAGATGATTGATAAGCAGCTGTGTACGTGAGAGTAGAGAACATTATGTTTCAGAAATTATGTGGGAGGTGCGGGGTTACTATAAAAGGTGAAACGGCATATCAGATAATAAGTGGTAGTTAGGTGACTAGGCTGACAGATCTGTAGGGTACCAGCAGAAAAGTAGAGAAAAGTAAAGGACAAAAGCAAAAAGTAACTAAAAAGTAAAAGTGGTCCCAAATTTGGATGTGGACATTGTCTTCTCCAACAAGTACGAACATAAATAAAACAACTCAGATTCCATGAACGAGAATTTCAGGTTAACAAACTCCACAAGAACATATCTACAATCTAAACTCCAAATCAAAAGATTAAACTAACGAAACTGAGATTACGCTTACTGGGTAACATGCAAGGTGGCTGAAATCACGTAAACTAGGCTTTCACACTTAACCATTTCAGACCTAAAATCTAACAGCTATCTAAACTCATGAACTCAGATCTATCAATTCGGAAATGAAAACATGCTCGCAACACTTGAAAATTACCGTAACAACTAGATCTAAGCTATCTAGGCAGAAAGAAACAGAATCAAGCAGGAACCGATGCACAAAAACGACTTCATATCATAAAAACGTTTGGATCACAACTAAGACTTCAAAGTAAGCAAATATCGAAAATGTAACCGATCCAACGTAAGAAAACAAAGTGCGATTAACTAAGAAAGTAAATAAAGATTGTTTTGCCACTCCGGGCGATGGAACTGCTATCACTACGCAACAAACTGGCTAGAACGAAGGACGGTGGATCTCCGGCAGACTGATGGAACTCAGGTGACCATGGCTGTGGCGAGGAACGAGAAAATGAAGGACGAGGCTGTAGGAACTGATCTACCGAGAGAGAATTCTAACTACCTCATTTTCCTCTCTCCAAGTGGCTTTCTTTTATAGGGAGGCATGCCCTTGATTTTTAGGGTAGACTCTCTTCGCGAAATGACCCTTTTGCCCTTACTTGTGGCTGATCTTCCCAGCAATGCTTCTTCTCCATCTCGAGCCTTTTTGGCATGCATACAGGTCAGTATAGCAACACTCTGATGCCCCTTTCACATGAGTAGTCTGAGTCCTTCCCATACTGACTAGAACATTTTCCCTGCACACATTAGCAACTGTTTTGCAGATATATTCCAATTATGCACGTTATACTGACCAGTAACCAAGGCCTAGAATACGACTTAACAGTGATCCTCAAGATGACGTCTGGTGTCTTGATCACCTTGAAGGATGTGTTGCATGTGCCCGACATCCGAAAGAACCCAGTCTCTGGATCTATACTAGTTAATAAGGGTTTTAAACTTGTATTTGAATCCGATAGGTTCATATTGTATAAGTTTAGAAAATCCCTCGGAAAAAGTTATGTAACCGATGAGCTTTTCAAGCTTAGTGTGGCTACGCGCCATGGACCCAAGCCTTTGGCTATCAATAACAATGCGTCTACTTCCTCTTACTTGATTGAGTATTCAAACTTATGGCATTGTAGATTGGGACATGTAAATATAAACGTCATTAAAAGATTAGTAAATCTTGATTTACTAAAGGCAAATGAAGTTTTTAGTAAAGATAAATGTGAGATTTGTCTTGAAGCAAAAATGACTAAGTTGTCGTTTCACTCGGTTGAACGAAGCACAAAACCCCTTAAATTAATTCACACGAACGTATGTGATTTAAAGATGGTGCAAACTAGAGGTGGTAAAAAGTACTTTATCACTTTCATAGATGATTGCACAAGGTATTGCTACATTTATCTTTTAAAAAGTAAAGATGAAGCAATAGAAGCGTTCAAAAATTATAAGAACGAAGTTGAGAATCAACTTGGTTGTGAAATCAAAACGATTCTAAGCGATAGAGGAGGGGAATATGTAGCCCCGTTTGAGGAGTTATGCAATGCAAGTGGTATAATTCATCAAACAACTGCTCCATATTCACCACAATCTAATGGTGTTGCAGAACACAAAAATCAAACTCTAAAGGAAATGATGAATGCACTGCTACTTAGTTCTGGATTGCCCCAGAACATGTGGGGGGAGGCTATCTTGACAGCCAACTCTATCCTAAACAAAATCCCACGCAAAAGAAAAGACGTCACTCCTTATGAGTCGTGGAAATGAAGGAAACCATCTTACAAATACCTCAAAGTGTGGGGGTGTTTGGCAAAAGTAATGGTTCCCCCGCCCAAAGAAGTTACAATTGGACCTAAAACAGTTGATTGTATCTTCATTGGATATGCACTTAACAGTAGTGCATCTCGATTTGTTGTTCACAAGTCTGAAATATCGACTATTACAGTAGGAACAACAATTGAGTCAAGGAATGTTGTATTTATCGAAAATACATTTCCTTGCAAAGACAAGGAAAAAGTCTCAACCAATTCTGAGACAAGAATTGAAGAAGAAGCCACTAGTTCTGAACCAGTGGAAGAAGAAGCCACTAGTTCTAAATCAGCGGATGAGGAACCTGAATCGCGCAAGCGTGCAAGGCCCGATCCAAAGAATACAACACTAAGACGTGGTAGTAGGGTCAGAAAACCAAAAACATTTGGTCCTGACTATATTCCTTTTATGTTAGATGAAGAACCGACATCTATAAATGTAGCCTTCGATAGCCTAGACGGGCTACATTGGAGAGAAGCTGTTCAAAGCGAAATTGATTCAATTTTGCTAAACCACACTTGGGTGTTGGTAGATCTACCTGAAGGTGCGAAACCTCTAGGTTGCAAATGGGTACTTAAAAGGAAATTTAAGGTCGATGGAACAGTGGATAAGTATAAAGCCCGACTAGTAGTAAAGGGTTTTAAACAAAAAGAAGGACATGACTTCTTCGATACCTATTCACCTGTAACAAGGATTACATCTATCCGAGTGCTTCTCGCTATTGCTGCATTGCACAATCTTGAGAATCATCAAATGGATGTAAAGACCGCGTTTCTAAATGGTGAATTAGAAGATGAAATTTATATGGAACAACCCGAATGATTTGTAGTACCTGGACAAGAGAAAAAGGTATGCAAGCTCGTAAAGTCTCTATATGGATTGAAACAAGCGCCATTGCAATGACACTTGAAGTTTGATAATGTGATGTTATCAAATGGGTTTAAAATCAACGAGAGCGACAAATGTGTCTACATCAAGAGCACTAATAACGGCCATGTTATAGTATATCTATACGTTGATGATATGCTAATCTTGAGTAGCAACACTCAAGTAATTAACGATACAAAGACCATGTTAAAGAGAAACTTTGACATGAAAGACATGGGTCTAGCCGATGTAATTCTTGGAATGAAGATTCTAAGAACGTCTGATGGAATCATCTTAACACAATCACATTATGTTGAGAAGATATTGAATAAATTCAGAGCCTATGATGGCGCGCCGGTTAAGACTCCAATTGAACTCCACGTTCACTTGAGCAAGAACAAAGGCGAACCCGTTGCACAAGAAGAGTATGCACGGGTCATCGGATGCATTATGTACTTGACTAATTGCACTCGACCTGACATTACTTGTGCCGTGAACAAGTTGAGTCGTTACACGAGCAATCCAAGCAATGAGCATTGGAGAGCTCTTGTGAGGGTTTTGAGATATTTAAAACATACTCAAAATCGTGGGCTACACTTCTCGAGATACCCCCAGTACTTGAAGGGTACTGTGATGCAAATTGGATATCCGACAATAGAGACTCACTTTCAACAAGTGGATACGTCTTTACTAAATGGGGTGGTGTTGTATCGTGGAAATCCACAAAACAAACATGTATAGCCCGATCAACAATGAAATCGGAGTTCATTGCCTTAGATAAGGTTGGTGAGGAAGCTGAGTGGCTTAAGAACTTCCTTGAAGATATTCCATGTTGGTCTAAGCCAGTGCCACCAGTGCTGATCCACTGCGATAGCCAAGCGGCTATTGGAAGGGCAAACAATGGCTTCTATAACGGTAAGTCTCGACATATACGTCGACGACATAACACCGTGAGACATTTGATCATAACATGGGTGATTACAATTGACTATGTGAAGTCAATAGATAATCTAGCGGATCCGCTAACCAAAGGGTTAAACCGGGATCAAATGAATAAGTTGCTAGAGGGAATGGGTTTGAAATCCACAAACTAAAGAATTGTCATAGTGGTAACCCAACCATGATGATTGGAGATTCCAAGAACTTGGTTCAAAGGGACAACTAAGCTATGAGAGTTCATGAGAAACACTCAACTATATCTATTCCCTAGAGAACAATAGAGTGTTGGAAAACTTGCCTAGTGGTGAGGCTAATTCTATGACTTTTTAATGACTCCTAAGGATCTCGAGGAGATTGAGTTCTCAAGGAGACCGAGTAGGACAAGATACTCGATTAGGAATCACCTATATAAGTGTGAAGTGAGGCCGCTTCAAATAACACACTTATGAATCCAAAGTGGTGTCCAAGGCCGCAAAGGACACAAAACGTGAGAACGGATGAGGTTGAAGTGTTTAAGCGTTAACACCATTTTCTCGGTGCACGCCGTGGGGGATTAGTTCAAAGCATCGCGCTACTAAGCCGCATGTGTATCCGATAGTGTCGACTATGGAGGGTTCAAAGCCAACAACTACCTATCTTTGTGCTTATATAACTCTCGAGGGTTGAGCTTGTGTCTGCATGCATATACATTTGGCTATTTCCACTCATGTGGGGGATTGTTGGAATCTTGATTTTAAGATGTCCTGTCAATGAAGTTTGACCAATAATAAATGTGACGAGACATTTAATTTTGGAAAACTAAATAATATAGCGTCGATCTACGTTCCGCGTAGATGACCGTAGTATATTCACTTTCTCAAATCCGATTCCCGGTGAGTGAGAAATGGTGGATTAAAGTTGATCACATTGTAGCTTTTGATAAAGCTATAAGTTGAAATTGCAGGGAGTAATTAACTAGTGTTAATTATCCCACATAGGAGATGAGACACATCTTTAAATGTGTATTTATTAATTGACTTATTACACTTAGTAATTATCATGGATTAAGATGGGTGAAAGAGCCCACACGCGCGCCGAGCCGAGCCGCGCCCGCGCTCGTGCCCTTGGATCTTGGATCTTGGCAATTGGTCTTTGGGTGGTCTTTGGGCTTGGTTCTTGGGCTTGTCCCTGAATCCAGACTTAATGTTTGGACCACCCCAGTTTTGGGCAGCAGCCTGATCAACTTGACATGTTGCGCCTTGATCAGTAGCCTGATCAACTCGGTCTACTGCGCCTTGAGCGATGGCTTGATCAGTGTCTTTATCAAGTCGCTTCACGAAGTACACATGTGACGGTTGAACTAAGGCGTGTACATCGTCTTGATTCAACGTCGACCACTCCAGCTTTCAAACTCGTAACAGCCGGCGGTTACTGCCCCGCCATAATGAGCCATGATGATAGCCATCAAGGCTGAATTGACCCCTGCAGTGGACTAGGCCTATAAATAGGCTAGCCATTCGATGCATCAAAACACAACATTCACAAAGCATATAGCATCATAAGCTCTCTCCCTCTCCTGCATTTTTTTTCTGTCGAAAGCTCTGCCCCTCTCCTCCATCCAGTTCGCCGGAGCTCTGTTGATTGCAGTGCTGCTTCACCAGAGACGTAGCCGTTTTATCTTTGGGGACGACATGCAAAACCGAGAGCACTACCGGGACGTATCTCGTCTTGCGGAAAGAGGCCTCCTCGATTCGGCTAAACACTTTTACGGTCTTACTGTTTCGATTTTTCAATTGTAATTTCGGTTAAGTTCGTTCTTTTGTATTCCTTCTTTGGGTTGTATTACGCTCGACTTTTATCTGTTGTTTGAAGTAGAATCCCAATAAAAATAGAACCACCAATATGTACCAATTATACTCTTAAAATGTGTGCTGGTTATATGGGGTATATATACTCTTGGTAGATGAGAAAGTACTTATTTCCATTATTCATTTCATAGTGCCAAGTTAAAAATTTGACTAGTTGAATTTGACATATGTAATTTTAGAATTAGAAACGACAAAATAAAGAGGTTTTATTTGCATTAGTTGGCCAAAATTTTAACTCAAATATATAATACTCCGTACTGTATAGTTTGTTAACTCAAATTTGAATAATGGAATTACATAATATAGTTACTATAATCGTAATAAATTTAGGTTATAAATTGTAGTGACATCAAAAGTTCAATTATTCTTTAGCAATAACGCTATAAATTTTCCCTGGTGGATGGATAAGGAATAGAAGCGTCACCTCAATTACAGTAGTAATAAATACTGAGAGATCACTTCTCATCACTTCTCTTTCTTTCAAATCATTCATAAAAAAAGGTTGAAACCCTAACCCTAAGGGCTCCCCACGTATCGATTCGATAGTATTATGAGGGGTGTTAAATCAGGGTACACAGTGACCTGTTAAGGGGAGGGCCTAACCCACTGGCATGGAAAGGGCATAACTCGAGGAGAAGGTGGTAGGTCAAGAGCGGATGAGCCACATCGATCGCTAGAATAATAAGCTCTCGTGACAGAAAATAGCCTTTCTTTTTTGCTCAACCCCGAAATTCCAAAATGATAGAACGTTGTTATGCTGAATAGTTAAAGGTATTTTGTCAAATTAAGAACAACCAATAAAATGATCATTTGAATTAATTGTGGCATAAGATGACTCGTTTCCATCTATGTTTAATTGTATAAATATCTTGTTGCTAAGAAAATTAAAGCCTCTAATAATTAACATTCTATAATCTTACTTTTTGATGATTACACATGGAAAATGGTTAAATAGTATCTTGATGCATATCAATTTTTTTAGTGTTATTCCTTCTTGATGAATTCTATAATGAAAATTGGGGGTTTATCAATTATTTGAGGAATAAAGCCTAGTTTGGTCGGATGGGCCATCATATGAAGACGAATAAAAATAATTGAATGGACATATAACTCCATAATTTCTCTTTCCAGAGAGATATACACAGAAGACCATAAAACCTTTTTTTATACTCCCTCCGTCCTATCTAAAGTGATTGAGTTTTTTTACCATTGTTTTGCGAAAATGATACTAATAAATAGTTAAAGTGCAGAGAAAATATAGTAAGAGAGAGAATAATAATAGAAGACAGTCGTATCTATATCATTCTCTTACTTTACTTTCTCTCCACTTTAACTATTTATTAGTATCATTTTCCTCAAACACATGCCGAAAAGCAGTCAATCACTTGAGATGTGACAGAGGGAGTAATTAAATATCTAATTTAATGCATATTTGACACCAAGAAGTGGTGAATAATCACTTGGAACGAAAGCAGGCGAACATAAAACAAATCTATTGGTTTTATGTTATGGCATGTGGAATATTTGTGTAGAGTGTTTGGCTTTATCATAAATGTTGGTGGTTTATAAAAAATGACGGATTTTGATACCTCAGCTCTATTTTTCTGTGTCTTGGTTTAGACACCGTAACCATTCAGATATAAGTCCATTTCAAATTTATGGGTATTTACAACTCTTTGACACGAGCGGCCCTCATCTATATTTGGAATTCTATGACTAAAAATGTATATAGTAGTCATAGAATTTCAAATATAGATGAATTATCTTTTTTACTAAATATGCTTTTAGTAATCCGATAGTAACAATTAGTGATGGATTCAAAATTTTTAATTTGATGGTGCAAATATAAAGTAGATAATTGTACTAATAAAGTAAAAAAAATTATTGCTAAAAGTATTATACATTGAAACCTTGTTTAGCTTTGAAGTAATAAATTAATAAAAAGAAAATCACATTGATGGTGCAAATATAAAGTAGATAATTGTACTAATAAAGTAAAAAAAATTATTGCTAAAAGTATTATACATTGAAACCTTGTTTAGCTTTGAAGTAATAAATTAATAAAAAGAAAATCACATAATTATTTATTATTCGACGAATCCTCGTTTCTTCAAAGCGGGTGACTACATTGTCATTCGAAACTTATAAAAACATTTCTCAATAAACAAATTGTCAAAGATCAAACTATTTATTCATTCCTTTTAATAGTACTAATGTATAATTAAACATTGAATGTAAACTTACTAACACAAACAATAATATAAACTATAACTAGCATAGAAATTACACTCATACAATAAATAGCTAGGGCATACATTTTTATGACTACAACATGAATTAAAAAAAATAAAGTGCGACAGGAGATATTAATTAAATGTTGTACTCATATTCATAATTGACAAATAAAACTAAAATGAGGCGGTATATATCATCACCACGTCACTATTTCCTAGGCGGCATAATTAGGTTTAAATCAGACGTGGGATTACTTTACAAATATTAGTTAGAGATATAGAATAATAATTAAACAATGATTCAAGTCCTTCCAATTCTACATTCCTTCCGCCGTAACAATAACATCTTGCACAAGCATGTTATTTATATAGCAGGTTAAACTAAACATGTTTATTTAATTTGTGTACCATTAGTCGATCACAAAGTTTGATTATACCAAAATTCTATAGATTTTAAAATTGAAATATTAAATCATACAGTTTCAATTTATTTTCATTGCCCTATCCAAGCAAAAATTGATATTTTACATTGTCTTTTAAAGTCGGGGTTTAGAATGCCAACTCTACTTTCTAAAAAATAATTTATACACACTTGGACCATAGTTAATACTATCTGTTTATTTTATAAGTTAAGTGGTTGGAGAATAAAGTATAAAAATAGTAAAGTAGAGAAGTTAATTTTTGTGTTTAAAGAAGTATGTCAATTAGAGAGGGACATCCCGAAAAATATGAATGTATCCCTTTGAATGAGGCAAGATAGAAAGAGTATTTATATTTTCTGTAAATCTAATTGTGTGTACCCTCAAGTTAATTTTCAGACTTGCTCACAGCATCACCAACAAGTAATAACATATGTTGCATTTCAATCACCAGGCAATAGCTAGCAATACCAATAATCTAATTTAATAGTTGTATAATACAATACGAGGAAACATGAACAAAACATAGTGACCTACAATAAAAAGAAGAATGTGACTTGTCGCAGCTAATTAGTGATTAGTGAATGAGATGTATATGCGAGAAGACAAATATTTGTTGAAGTAATAAAATAAGAAGGTAAGAGAAGTAATGGAATTGCTTTCTTACTTCAATTCGAAGTCATCATGACCTCATCACGACCATTTTATTAAAAAAGTAGTGCATGATTGCAATATGAGTGTGGATTTTACATACACATAAATGATAATTATTGGTAGGCATGAAAAATAAAGTTGAGGTGAGGAAAGAATTATTAAAAGTTACTCACTGAACTCCACTCGTTTTCAAAACCCACTCGATATCACTCTAAATATCATAATTGTCTCTCTTTTCTATTCAAATCGATGCATTCCTTTTTCAGGCATATACTTTTATACAATCTGCTTATTAATCTACTGTAATACTATCTCCAACCTATTTAATAATATTGCCATCTTTGTGGTCGCAGGATATCATTACCTATTTAATAATATTGCTATCTTTGTGGTTGCAGGATATCATTCGATATAACATGTCTCATAAGTGCATGTTTAATAGGATAGATAACTCATCTATGGATAAAATTCTATGAACAAAAATGTCTCAAAGACTATAAGAGCGGTGTTGCCACAACACATTTGCACGCTTTAGCATTTTAGAAGCTTAATAAAATCGTAATATCTTGTATCACTGAATTTGAAAAGAAATTCAATCATACTCCCTTCGTCCCTCATTATATATCCTAGTTTTCCATTTTAGTCCGTCTTTAATTAATTGTCTCACTTCAATTTTACTAATTTTGGGGGTATATTCCACATTCCACTAACTCAATCTACTCACATTTTATTACAACACTACTTGTATAAAAATAGGCCTCACGTTCCACTAACTTTTCCAACTCGCATTCCTTTACATTTCTCAAACTCGATTAATTATTTGTTACAGTTTTTGAATTTGTTGATTTGATTTTCCATTGTTTTTAAAGGTTGTTCAATTTAGAGCAAGGCTGCACTTTAGCAAATTCTGACAGCATCGACCTAATCCTTCACTTCTCAGCCAATACATAGATCAAATAATACAGTATATTAACCTGTGATACTAAGAGATCATTTTAGACAACACTATATATAAGCCCAAACTGGATGATAAAATGGCACTCTACATTCAAGAACTCATTTATTCAATGACTGCAATTCAATATCAGTCAGTTTGTTTATTTCAAAATTTCCAAGATTCTGCAAGTCTTAATCATACACCTGAATAATTTCAAAATTCCAATATTCTTAATCATACAATTTTTCAAGGGAAAACCAAAACTAATAATTCTACAAGTAAAATTATGTGGATAGTAGAGGAGACCTTCTCCTTCTCCTTCTAGCTTAAATCGAAAAGCTATGCAAGAATGTAAGTAATTATTATTTGATAAAGAGAGAGCTCCACCTGCATTTTCAAGGAACTGTATCAAAGGGCTCTGTATCATTATAGCAAATATTCCAAACACCTTCCGTCGCATCCTTTGCTGCTGTTTCTGAGCAGTTCGGGTTTGAAGCGAGGGATTGCATTACTCTTCGCCGAACACATTCCTAGCATCAGCATCAGACACACATACCATTAGAAATCACGTTAAAAAAAGAAGAGGTTAATAATACGAAGCTAAGCAGTAGTATATCATAATCATAGCAATCCATATCGATTCTGCCGTGGGTCTCTCCTTCTACTGCTAGATATCAGCATAAGAAGCTTATCGCACAATTGGGATGATAAATAGGAGAACGCGGGAAAAAGTACAAGGAACAGAGAACAAATCAAAGTACATCGATAAAACTGAAGTAAGAAAAAAAAACAAACGACACATCAACATTAGGGAACAAAGCCCTATTCATAAGACCACTATATCTCAATTACTCGACCTCAAACAAGACTCTTGCTAACAATAAACAATTAAATAACAATTAGTGATAAACTAAATGCATATAGATATTAATACTTCCGTTGTCGAAACAGCCTTGCCCCACAAAGTTGGAGTTGAAACCGACCAAGGCGGGTTATATTCATGCTTAAAGACATGAGTCAATGCGTGGAAACACAGAAAAGTCGGTCAGGCTACACGGGTCAGTACCCTAGAGTAGCGAGACTGCACTAGGAACCAAAAGGCAGCGGCGGCAGGCTATTGTAAGGAGATCAATGGAGAAGAATGTTGCAGCGGAAGAGACCCAATTGATGGAGGTGGCAGAAGGGGTAATGGCAGGGGCTGTGATGGTGGTGACTAGCCACAACAACAAGCAGCGTTGGCGAACAACCTTGGCATTACAATGGTTACTGGAAACGAACAGAAACAATATGGCTTGGACTGTGGAACGAGTGTCATTGGCTGTAGAGGCTGCTGATGTGGCAAGGGGGGGGAGCAGGGTCTGTGGTGGCAGATATTCAGGGCTGACTACAACTCGAAGCATGTGAGCTGGCGCAACGGTTGTGGACGTCGCAACAGCAGGTTGAGCTGATGGCCCAAGCAAGGTAGACGGATCATCAGGATGTGAATGATGAAGTGGTGCTTTCTCAAGTACAATTGGTGATGATGGCAGTGCACTTGATGCTCTATTCATTGAAATCGATACAGGTAAGGGCATGGACGGTGCTACTGACACAAACAGTGGTGGGGGCAGATGGTTGGAATATGCGTCAAGGTGCCGCAGCATGAGCTCACAGACAGTGGGTGGGCTGCCCACGTGTCTACGTACGGATCTCAACCGATGTCTTCGATCCGTTAAACAACAAATGCATTTGACAAGATATTCGGCATAAAAAGCATATAGCACAACGGCCACAACCAGCATGTTAAATGGGAGAAAGCAGGAAAAAACACAAGGAACAGGAACAAATCGAACTACCATAATAAAACTGAACTAGGAAATAAATAGCAAACGATACTCATGTCAAAAGAGGGCCACACACGGCAATAACTGGTAGTTCCCTACTAAAGACTTAATTTTTTGTACATTTCTAGGGTAGGGAACAAAGCTCTATTTATAAACATTAAATAACAATTAATAAACTAAATGCAGATCGATCTTAATCTCCTTGTCAACATTAAAAGAAGATGTGCATCCGTGTTAATTTTGTGTCAAAAGCTATAACAATAATGACAAAACTTACTGAAGCACTAGTGCATGTTACTTAATACTTACCAAGATACTTTCATATATTAATTCAGCACATGTTAAGACAAAAATGGCAAACATAAAGCACACAGACAAAGATGCAAGAAAGTATGGAGAAAGACATGAACTTGGTCCACTCCTCTCACGATTCAATATTCCGTATAACTTGGCAGGTTACATTAAACTCCGTGGGTTGACTTACCTGATTGGTATAGAGAGCCAGTCTCAAGTTAGAGACTTTGGCTAATGAGTAATGACCATTACTAAGGCCCCTTAAACCAATAATTAGTCAATGTATCACCTAAGTAATAAATAAGGACCAAAATTAGCGCTGCAAATCATATCCTACATCAAACTGATGAAAGTTAAAGTTCAAAAGCCAAATGTAACATCAAGGAATTGAGGAACTAAGGGCTGTTTAATTCGCTGAGGACATAACTCATTGTTAAATAACCTGACAACACATAATTACAGTGACGCTATTTCGCTCCTTGTTAATTTCTGGTTCATTTCAACTATCCTGTCAAATTAAAGAATCCAGAGCACTTTTTCTTAAAGAAAAATGTAACAGAAAATAAAATGCAGGACTTAGTGCAAGTCAAAACTCACTTGCTCATGACCTCTTAGCTTTAGAAAACCACGAACTAGCTCTCTTTTGTAATGGCAATCACCACTGAGATGAGCAGCTCGAATCTGCTCCAATAAAAAGTACAACAACCATATATGATCATGGAAAAAAAACCCACAATGACCAGACCCTTATAGATCAAATAATACCTCTTCACTTTCAGAAGATTGTATCAATAATTACAAAGAAAAATAAAAGTTAAAATAAAAAACAGGCAATATCTCGCAGAGCCTAACCTCGGCGCAGGCATGATGAGCGCAGTTTGCCCAGTCCAAGTTTGCAGCTCGACAATCGTCATATGCATGAATCAGCTCATGAATCACCACTTGGGTAACTTGATCTTGTATTTGCAAATGATTACAACACACCACTACCTAGTTCAATCGCACAAAACGAATAACTCAAATAATTATCATTTACTGCTGGCAACATCATCAATTCAAACCAAATTCTTTTTTAATTAAATTTTTCTTTCAATAAGAGTTGATACAGTAAGTAAACATCAAAAAAATGATGCAGTAACATATTTACATTGGTGATTCAGGGTTCCAAAATTCGAACTTGTGGTCTTGAATTAAGCAAAAAGCAACAGACAATCGCTGAATTACCCCTTCAGCCCTATTGTATCCACCGGCTATGGCTTCTTCACAGTTGTATCCCTTAATGAAATTGCTTCCAATACCACACCCCGATTTCTCCAGCTTCTCCCTGAGAAATTTCACCTTGGGATCTAAAAATATACAGCAACGGCGATAAGTGTGGCTCTAGAGCCTTAAACCCTAAACCCCTAAATTGGAAATGTGAGTTAAAAAGGTTTCATCTTTGAAAAGAAGAAACGTTAAATTGAAAGGAATTATACCTCTGAGACTTCGTCGGATCATCTTCTCGCATTCGGTCATCGGCAAGCCGCCGCCGGGAGCGGCGGAAGGGACGGAACCACCGCCTGAAGTAGGCTGAGAATTATTCCTAGTAGCACGCGCCATTAAATCTTTAATTAGATTGAAGCTCAGTATTTTCTTTTCAATTGATTCACAAGGGATGAAATTGATTTTTTCAAGATGTATTAGATTTTTTTCTCTCTCAGTGATTTTACGCTGTGAAATAAATTAAGGAAATTGCGAACAAGGTTTATTACTCCATTTAATTACCGGGATAAAATACATAGCTTTCAGAGCATCCCCAACGACGATGCTCCTGGGGATGGACGCCGTCTGTGCCGACGGCGTGGCACTCTGCTGTCCGCCGTTGTGCTCTTGCTGACGGCACGCCGCTATTCGATGTATCAAGCACGTCCGTACTGCTGAGCAGGGCCACGTGACGAGTCAATTTCTATTTTTCTTTAAATCGAAAATAATATTAAAAAATAAAAAAATATATTTTCTGATTCCAAAAAATATAACCATTTTATTACCGTTTTTTTAATTTTTTTGATTTTTTTAAAAAAAATTTAATTTCAAAATTATCTATAAATACACATTCATCATCCATTTTTCACATCAAATTATCTCTCATTCATATTTTTTCATACAACTCACCTACATCTTCCTCTTTCACTCAAACACTCTCTAAATTTAAAAATGGATATGAACGATATCATTGCGGAAGCGGAGCGCGAAGAACAAGAATACTATGAACAATATCGTGTCGCATATGAAGCCTATGTTGCCGCCGCTACCTCCGCCCCTCCTCCTCGACCAACTAGATCAAATCGCCGCTACATCCCTTGTGACTGGGAGGGAGCCCATGAAAGGCTCGTTGCCGACTATTTTTCCGACTCGCCGCAATTTCCGGAATATTACTTCCGGCGCCGTTTTCACATGTCAAACGGTTGTTTATGCGTATTGTCAACACATTGTCCTCCCGTGTTGAATACTTTCAATCACGTAGAGACGCAACCGGTCGGCAAAGTCTCTCGGCGTTGCAGAAGTGTACTTGTGCCCTCAGACAACTTGCTACTGGGCAAACGGCTGACCTCTTCGATGAGTATTTGCATGTGGGTGAGTCAACTGGAATCGAATGCCTCAAAAAATTTTGCGACGGCGTTCGATCTACTTTCAGTGAGGAATTCCTTCGAGCACCCACCACCGAAGATTGTCAACGGTTGCTTCATCTTCACGAAAGAGTCCACGGTTTTCCCGGTATGCTTGGCAGCATTGACTGCATGCATTGGAAGTGGAAGAATTGCCTGAATACTTGGAGGGGGCGACACTTAAGTGGCCACAAAGGCGGCAGCCCAATGCTTATCCTTGAAGCGGTCGCCGACTACCGCCTATGGATTTGGCATGCATATTTCGGTGTTGCCGGATCCAATAACGACTTGAACGTGCTCTATTCTTCACCACTCTTCAATGATGTTTTGAATGGTGTAGCACCGGTGATCGACTTCACCGTCAACGGAAATCCATACCACATGAGTTACTATCTCGCCGATAGTATCTACCCAAGGTAGTCGACTTTCGTGAAGACGCTCAACAATCCGTAAGACCCGAGAAGGGTTCTTTATGCGCAGCGTCAAGAGGCTGCTTGGAAAGACGTCGAAAGAGCTTTTGGAGTCCTTCAAGGCCAATTCAACATTGTGAGGGCCCCGTCTCGGCTGTGGTACGTTAAGAATATTGCCGACATCATGTACACGTGTATTATCTTGCATAACATGATTATAGCTGACGAATGAACGATGTCGGCTAACTTTTACGACGAGGATGAAGCCGGAAGCTCAACCGCAAAGTCTCCCCCACGCCTAAGTGTGCATACGACGATGCGCGAGAGGATCCAAACAAGACACACAATACGCGATACCAAAACCCACACTAAGCTACAAGAAGACCTAATCAAACACATTTGGCCGAAATTCGGCAACGAGTAGTGGGTTTTTTAATTTTATGAATTTAATTATGTAGTTTTAATTTTTTAGATTTAAATTATGTAATTTTTATTTTTTAGACTTTAATTATGAAATTTTTAATTTTTAAGCTTTTAATTATGTAATTTTTAAATTTTTAGTAATTAGTAATAGTATTTTGGATATTTTTAATGCATTTTAATATTATGGAAATGTTTTTATTTAAATTAAATAATAGAATGGTGGGACCCTTGAGCATGTCCTTGCGGAAGAGCATGAATGTGGTGTTGTGCTCTTGGGGAAGAGCATAGAGTAAAAAAATAATAAATGTGGGTCTGGGCCCACATCCATGCTCTTTGGCAAGAGCATGGATGGGGATGCTCTCGTAATCAAATCATTCATCAACAATTAATTTATTAGTTCTTATTATTCTCTCCATCCCAATTAAGTTGCATCAAAACTTTTAGATACGAAGATTAAAATTTTTTATTGAAAAGTACTCCTTCTGTTTCACAAATAGTAGAGTCATTTCATTTTCTACACCTATTTTGGAAAAAATAGTTAAATTGGAGAAAAAAATGTAAAGAACAAAAAAACAATGTAGATAAGAGTTTCTCTATATTATTCTCTCTCTTACTTTATTTTTTATCAATTTTAACTATTTCTTATCATTTTTTAAAAATGAGTGTAGAAAATGAAATAACTATAGTACTCTACTGTTCTGGAATGGAGGGGGAGCAAGAGAGAAGAATAAAGTAGAAAAAATAAAGAGAGAATAAAGTAAGTGATGAAATAAAGTAAGAGTAATTGAAGGTTTTGTTTTTTTTTTGTCAAGAAAGGAAATGACTCAACTTAGTTGTGACATCCCAAAATGGAATACGTCTCAACTTAGTTAGGACGGAGGAAGTACTACTTACTAGGAGTAGAGCCAGGAATTTGTAGGGAGGCAAATTTACATCTGAAGAAATTTTAAGAATTTGAATAAGCGCATTTAGTGAGAGATTGCAAGAAACAAAATTTATATTAGATAATATACATCTGTATAGAAAAATATGAGGGGCCACAAAATATGAATGTTTGGTATGATACGAGAATTAATGTATAATCGGTAAAGTAATTAAGAGATAGAAAGAAAAAATAATTATAGTATTATTAGTGGAGGATAGAGTCTACCTTATTATAGAGAGAAAAATTATCAAAATAGAAGAAGATGGAGTATTTTTTATGTGACATTCCAAAATAAAAATGTTTCTATTTTTGTGGAACGAAGTGAATATAAAACAACTTTAAAAATTGATATTTCACGATTTTCTTTCGTCTTTCGATTTTCAATTCATTTTTTCCATTTCAATTCATTTTGTGACATAAACGTTGTTATTTTGTTAAACAGACAATCCGACTTATCAAAATAGTGTCGTTTTAGGTCATCCACAACGCTGTCACTATACCGTCCTTTAACTGTCCCTTAAATTACTATTCGCGACCCCACTATACTTTTTTACTCCATCCCTTAACTAAGAGATGGAACCTGCAACCACCCGTCCCTTAACCGTCCCTTAAATTACTATTCATTCAATTTCATTTTATTTTTATTTCCAACCAAATTCAATTAAAAAAACACACTTCATTAAAAATAAAATAAAATTACAACATAAAAAAATACAACTTAAAATTCAAAAAAATAAAAAAGACATAATTAAAATCCTAAAAAAATAAAAATGACATAATTTAAAATACAATTTTATAGAAAATAGAAAAAACTAGTCTGCCGGCGAATCATCCCCCGGAGGAGGCGGTTGAGGTGCACCGAAGCCTTGAGGAGGCGGAATGCCAAGTTGTGCCGCCATAAACGTAACTCCGTTAAACCAGGCTTGGTATTGGGTGGGCGTAAAGCGGGAAGTGTCCGCCATTGTGGCGGTCATGTACATGGACATAAGGGAGTTCGAGGGTCCCCCCAAGCCTGAGCCCGAGCCCGCCTGGCTTGATTCGGCTCGGCCCCTCCTCCCTCTAGCCGCCTTCGCCGCATTTCTCCCTTGCGGCCGACGGCGCCCACGGGAGGACACCCCGGCATCGTCTGTCGGGGTCTCCTCCTGTGAGGCAAACTCTTGTGGCCCGCTGCCCGAACCGCCCTCACCAGACGAGTATTGGCCACTCGCCGTGTGCTTCGTGCGCTTCGAGGTCGAGCCAGAGCTGGACCGCACACCGCCGGCCCACCTTTCCTCGTCCCTGACGACCTCCCAAACATCGGCATATTTGAATTGTTTGCCAGTGTCTTCGTAGTAGACCCGCAAAGCCGACCTCAGAATGTCGGCTCCCGTGGCTCCGCTTTGGTACTGAGCTGCTTCATGCTTGTAGATGGCGCAGAATCGTTTGACCTCTCTGTCGACTCGGTCAAAGTGAGCGCGTAGCATCTTATATGTGCGGTGGCGGGTCTTTTTTGGCTTAATCTCTTGGTAGGCCTTGATAAACTCGTGGTTTAGCAAGTATTTTGGATGTTTAACGTGAATATTTCAGTGTTTTGTAACATATTACTTGAGTTTGCATCCATTATCCACTACTTAAGTGTTTTGATGAGTTTGTCGAGTGTTTGGAGCTAAAACAGGTGAAAATGACTTGAAAATCAGCTTGAAGCTGGATTACAGAAATATCGCCCGACAGAGTGATCGTGCTTAAGAGAAACGCCCGACCGGGCGTTCGTGCAAAGAAGGGACCAGTCCAGAGAATTCGCCCGACCGGGTGATGTGAAGGAATGAGGCCATCGAGAGATCGCCCGACCGGGCGTTTCGGCGACTTAAAATCACCCGGCCGGGCGATGCGTGCGACGAACGTTTAAGTGCTATTATTTCCTCCCCTGGTATAAAAGGGACCTAGGGTTGCGACTCCAGACACATTACACATGCCCTAGGAGCAGTTTCTATATTTTGAGAGCAGGTTGAAGCGACAAGGAGTCCGATTCATCAACAAGGTAGAAGACGAAGACGATTTGCCCACTCAATCCACCTTTAGGAGTATCTTTATTAGTTTTCCTATGTTCAGTTCACTTTCCAAGGATTTATCTTGTGCATTTGTGTTGAATATGAGTAGCTAAATCTCTTGTAGAGTTTTGGTGAAGACTACAATGAACGCTTTTGATTAATTCATGGACTTTTGATTACCTATGCTCTTGTGATTTCTTTGTTTCATTCTTGAGCTTTTTCAATTCAATTGCTTAGCTACCAATTGGGTTTGTTGACCTAGTTTTGAGTAATCGAGAGATACTTAATTAGGATTGATAAAAGAATGAACAACACCTAGATAATTTACATTCGAGAGAAGGAATTCTAGAGTGAGGGCTTGAGCCTTTTGTTTTAAGGAGTTAATTGTGAAGTATTAGAAGGAGACTTCAATATTAATGGTTAATCAACGGGTTGAGTGCACTCGAGAGAGGGCTTAGCCTAGACTAGCGGCTTTCCTAGTAATCCTAGAGACTTCAATTGGGTAATCAAAGTTGTTGAATTGTTCACATTGTGTTCGTTGTAGTTGGATCCAAAGCTCTACCTCCTTCTCTTATTTGTAACCTATCCTTTGTTGCGTGCTTTTAACTTGTTTATGTTTAATTGTTTTTCCAAGAATCAAACCAAACCTTTGATTTGTCTAGATAGTAGTTAACATCGGTCCATGGTACTTGA
The DNA here is from genome assembly GCF_004379255.2 of Salvia splendens. Lineage (NCBI taxonomy): Eukaryota > Viridiplantae > Streptophyta > Magnoliopsida > Lamiales > Lamiaceae > Salvia > Salvia splendens. The sequence continues at coordinate 18,692,294 of NC_056045.1, forward strand.
GTTTATACATTTTGTCTCTGTGGGATACGATACTCTTGCTTGCTTTGTGCTACACTAGCCCCGTACACTTGCGGGAATTTCTTGTGTTAAAATAATTCGAGTCAGGCCTCGGTGACCGTTTCCCAGAAACACTTATGGGGTTGTTCATTCCCGACGATGGGATCGTAGTACACCGCCAGCGTTTCTTTGGGGCCGTACGGATGCCGGCCTAGATAAATGGAGTCACCGATGAACAGATCAGATTAATGGTGTTCCCTTTCTCTCTGGAGGATGATGCCAAGGATTGGTTGGACAGTATGGAGCCCAACTCCATTCGCACGTGGGAGGCCATGGTGGAAAAATGTTTAGAAAAATACTATCCACCGAGTGAGGCTTTGAAGAGACAGTTAGAAATCATTTCGTTTGAGATGGTTCCCCAAGAGAGTATCCGAGGAGCGTGGGAAAGATTCAAGGGACTGATGAAGAGGTGTCCCCACCATGGGCTGAATCCGACGCATCAAGTCCTAATATTCTATAGGGGGTGTCTGCCTGAAGCAAAGCGCGAACTGAATTTGAGCGCAGGGGGGTCATTGCTAAAGAAGGGAGAAGCAGAGGCCATAGAGGTGATTGAGAGAGTGACCTCTAATGATGAAGGCTGGAACAACGAGAGGAGCAGAGTACACAGGGTAGCATTTGCCGCAGAGAGCAGCCATATGGACAGTATGTATAAACAAATTGAGCTCATCCACAAGAAGTTAGATCTCATGGGGATGGGACCGGCTGTGCAGGAGCGACAAGAGGGTGTAGAGGATGTTAACTATATACACCAAGGGGGCAATAGCTACTATAACAACTCCCGCCCCAATCAAGGGGGTGGAGGTTACAACCAATTTGGGAACAAGGCGCATCCTAATCTATCGTATGGGAAGCCCAACAATTCCCTGCAGCCACCACCGGGGTTCACAGTTTCTCAAGGGATGATCACTGAGCCGCAAAAGAAAAGTTCAAAGGACATACTGAATGCATTCATGATACAGTCACACAAGAACATGGAGCATACCAATCAAAGGCTAGAGAAGGTTGAGAATGATGTCCACGGCATGACAGTACATATGAAGGGCATAGAGACGCAGATGAGTCAGATTGCTCAAGCTGTGAGCAGTCAGCATAAGCCAGGGCAGTTCCCAGGACAGCCAAATGTGAACCCCAAGGATTGCAAGGCAATCTACTTAAGGAGTGGGACAAGCTATGAGAGTCCTCCTATGCCCGAAGTGGAAGCTAAGGAAGTACCCGAAGAGAAAAAAGAAGAGGAGATTGAGGTGGAATCACCTCTTATACAATCTGAGGTTCAACCCGAGGCAATTGCTACTCCCACGCCAAAAGAGGTTAAAATTCATTTTCCTCAAGTGGTGCAAAAGAAGAAGTTGGACGAGAAGCTTGTTAAGTTCCTTGAGATCTTCAAGAGAGTGCACCTCAATATTCCTCTTATTGAGGCTCTTCAACAAATGCCCGGCTACCTCAAGTTTTTGAAAGAGATTATATCCAAGAAGAAGAGGATGGTTGATTATGAAACCGTGAATTTGACCGAGAATTGTAGTGCAATCATCCAACAAAAGATGCCGGCAAAGATGAAAGATCCGGGGAGCTTCAACATTTCTTGTGTGATCGGGAATGATAGGCAAACTAAGGCCTTGTGTGACTTAGGGGCAAGTATAAATCTCATGCCTTTAAGCTTCTTCCGGAAGTTGAAGTTTGGTGTCTTGAAGCTAACTACCTTTACCCTCCAAATGGCGGATAAATCCGTCAAATTCCCGAATGGACTCCTTGAGAATGTATTGGTAAGGGTGATTGATTTTATCTTCCCCGTGGACTTTGTTGTTTTGGACATGAAGGAGGATCCAAATGTCCCTCTCATCCTTGGAAGACCATTCCTAGCAACCGGGAAAGCTCTAATTGACGTCACTAAGGGAGAACTCACCCTTAGGCATGGAAACAAGACGGCCATTCTCTCTTTGTTGGACAAGATGAAGCGCCATGAAGTAGAATCGTCCAAGAGAGTGGAAGAGGTGCCCTTGAAAGTTGAAGATTGTAAGATGATACAAGTGGCACATGTGAAGGCTAAGGATGATGGGGTTGAGAAACCTTTGGAGGAGATATTTATGCCCGAATGGCTGTTTGAAGACGAACATAGATTGGGGGGTAAAAAGAAGAAGGTGGCCAAATTGGAAAGTGGAAGATCTAACGGAGGTGTTGTTGGGGAAGATGTGAAGGCCACTTGGTGGAAGAAGCGGCTTTACAAGCTCTATTTGGCCGCTAAAGCAAAGACGGGCCCCGATGACATTATCCGAGTGAGGTTGGACCATAGAGTTAAGCTTGAAGACCGTCGGGCAAACGATGTTAAACAATTGCGCTATGAGGGAGGCAACCCCTAGTAGGTTAATTTTGATTTCTTAGTGTTTAATTTTGGTTTGTCGTTTTATGTTCGGTTGATGCACCCGATTACTTTTGAGCTGGGTATGTTTTGTTTTATAGTTGTTGGAACAGGAAAATAGGTTCGGTTGGGTGAAAAGCGGAGGAAACGAAAAAGCGGTCAGAGTACAGAAAGTTCACCCAACCGGGTGATTTGGCGGACGCGCTATTTGAAGATGAAACTCTAGCCCCCTCCACTGCATTGAAGGTCCACGGGAGATCCACTCTCTTTCAAACTTATCCTTGTTTTGCTTGGAATAAGTTTGGGGGGTGTCTAGTGGATCCCCTCTTACCTCTCTCTCTCTAGCACTTGGTTTATGCATTTAGTGCTTGATTTGAGTGACCCCGACATGTACCTTATTTGTTTTGATGATTTGTGAAGCATTCCTAGTGTGTGTTTTGTTGGTATGCGTTTTTCTTTTTATCTTGTTTTCTTTTTGTATGCTCCCTTGGGTGGAATTGAATCGGGAGTTGGAGACATTTGGGGATGAATTGAGTAGGTTTGTTGGATGAGTTGCCTATGATGAGATTTGGTTTAAAATGTTTGTGAAAACTTGTTGATTTAGCTAAGTAACTTGTATTTCCTCTTTGTGATTTGGCTAGAGTGAATTGCTCGTTGCTTTGTCTTTTGCCGAAAAATACCATGTGAGGATTGAGCCCATATTTTTTTCCAAAAATGTGTGATTTTTCATCAACTATGATATATGTTTCTAGAACTTGCTCGCGGTCTCCTTGAGTCTGCATAGTGATTATAGAAATAGGAGAGGACGTTAGGCCATCCCTTCTATCCTTATCTTAATCTTAATCCTAATTGCACATTATAATATTTTGTTAGCCAACTTTGATCCTAAAAGCCTTTTTCTTTCGTAGCTAATAATATGGGTTGGGTTCCCTTTTGTCACGTGAAAGAGGGAAAAAGGAGAATTTTGTAGCAAAAATAAATGAGAGAATAACATGCAAAGCATGTTTCAAAAAAGAGAAAAAAAAGAAATGTGTCCGTTTTTTAAATGAATAAGAGTTTTTATGACAAAAATTTGGAGAATTGGGAGTTGAGAAGAGTCTAGGCAAAGCCTAGGACTAGCTAAGAATTGCAGTGCGCAAGGGTAGAGTAATCGTAGTTTCGTTTTGGGATTATAGTCACTTTGGCCAAATTTTCCTCACCTAACCAAAGAGCCTTACATTACAACCTTTAGAAAAGACCTTTCGGATCTTAAATCTGTAGTCACAACACAGTAGAGGAGAGTCTAGACTTCGAGCAAGCTTATGGTAAGCTATACATTTTTGATTGATTTGAGAGGTCCATTCTATACATATACATTTTGAGAGTGGGAGAAAGAAAAATAAATATCACACTATATACTTCTTGTGAGGGCAAATTGACAAAGTGGAATACATGCTAGTAGCTTGAAACAATGTTCATTTTGGTGTACTAGATGCGAAGTTATTGATATATGATGATTCTGTTTTCTTTTACTGAGGCAGTGATGACAATCCAACATACTTACACGAGTTCACATTCTCTGTTTTCTACTTCTTATTTGAGGACAAACAAGTGTTTAAGTTTGGAGGAGTTGATAAACTCGTGGTTTAGCAAGTATTTTGGATGTTTAACGTGAATATTTCAGTGTTTTGTAGCATATTACTTGAGTTTGCATCCATTATCCACTACTTAAGTGTTTTGATGAGTTTGTCGAGTGTTTGGAGCTAAAACAGGTGAAAATGACTTGAAAATGAGCTTGAATCTGGATTACAGAAATATCACCCGACCGAGCGATCGTGCTTAAGAGAAACGCCCGACCGGGCGTTCGTGCAAAGAAGGGACCAGTCCAGAGAATTCGCCCGACCGGGCACTATCCCTCGGAAGAATCGCCCGACCGGGCGATGTGAAGGAATGAGGCCATCGAGAGATCGCCCGACTGGGCGTTTCGGCGACTTAAAATCGCCCGGCCGGGCGATGCGTGCGACGAAGGTTTAAGTGCTATTATTTCCACCCCGGGTATAAAAGGGACCTAGGGTTGCGACTCCAGACACATTACACATGCTCTAGGAGCAGTTTCTATATTTTGAGAGCAGGTTGAAGCGACAAGGAGTCCGATTCATCAACAAGGTTGAAGACGAAGACGATTTTCCCACTCAATCCACCTTTAGGAGTATCTTTATTAGTTTTCCTATGTTCAGTTCACTTTCCATGGATTTATCTTGTGCATTTGTGTTGAATATGAGTAGCTAAATCTCTTGTAGAGTTTTGGTGAAGACTACAATGAACGCTTTTGATTAATTCAAGGACTTTTGATTACCTATGCTCTTGTGATTTCTTTGTTTCATTCTTGAGCTTTTTCAATTCAATTGCTTAGCTACCAATTGGGTTTGTTGACCTAGTTTTGAGTAATCGAGAGATACTTAATTAGGATTGATAAAAGAATGAACAACACCTAGATAATTTACATTCGAGAGAAGGAATTCTAGAGTGAGGGCTTGAGCCTTTTGTTTTAAGGAGTTAATTGTGAAGTATTAGAAGGAGACTTCAATATTAATGGTTAATCAACGGGTTGAGTGCACTCGAGAGAGGGCTTAGCCTAGACTAGCGGCTTTCCTAGTAATCCTAGAGACTTCAATTGGGTAATCAAAGTTGTTGAATTGTTCACATTGTGTTCGTTGTAGTTGGATCCAAAGCTCTACCTCCTTCTCTTATTTGTAACCTATCCTTTGTTGCGTGCTTTTAACTTGTTTATGTTTAATTGTTTTTCCAAGAATCAAACCAAACCTTTGATTTGTCTAGATAGTAGTTAACATCGGTCCGTGGTACTTGAGTTTATACATTTTGTCTCTGTGGGATACGATACTCTTGCTTGCTTTGTGCTACACTAGCCCCGTACACTTGCGGGAATTTCTTGTGTTAAAATAATTCGAGTCAGGCCTCGGTGACCTTTTCCCAGAAACACTTCCGGGGTTGTTCATTCCCAACGATGGGATCGTAGTACACCGCCAGCGTTTCTTTAGGGCCGTACGGATGCCGGCCTAGAATTATTGCGTCAGCGTGACGGCGCCCACTCGCGGAACGACGAGTGGGTGTTGCCTCGGCGCGTGGCGAGCCGTCTCGCGTTCCGTCGCAGCGGAACGGGACGTGTGACGAGCTGGGGATGGGCTGGGGACGAGACGGGGTGCCGCAACTCGTCACTCCGCCGTCTCGTCCCAGCGTGACGGAACACGGGCCATCCGTGTGACGCGTTGCGGGTGGCCTTAGGCTATCTAGGCATTTCACTCTGCCACATAAGATTCAGTTTAGGTAAAATTTAGGAAATTTATCATAGATTTGTGTTAAAGTAACAACACGTGTTAAAGTAACAACACCTAAGATGACAATGTACCACCAAGGACAACCGTTATATTTAGGAGCAGATTGAACCTTAGCCTGCCATGTGGCAGACTTGCTTGTCTATGTATCGTAGATTGCTTGATTATCTTTGATTTCGAATCACAGATTGCTTGAAACCATATGCCGAGTTGTTGCATATGTATCGTAGATTGCTTGTCTATATTGTCATTTTAACTATAGTATCACCATAGTGCTTTGATTTCGTATCTCATATTTGGAACCATATGCGAGTTGCTTGCCTATGTATCGCAGAATGCTTGCCTATTTATCGCAATTGCTTGTCTAGATTGTCATTTTAACTATGGTGTCACCATAGTGGTTTGATTTCGTATCTCATATTGCTTGGAACCATATGGCGAATTGCTTACCTATGTATCACATATTGATTGCATATGTATTGCAGATTGCAAGTTACTTGTTATCACGTTGTCACTTTAAGAGTGGTGTCACTCTAACCAGTGGCGGACGCAAAACTTTTATGTTGTGGTCCAAAATATTGTTGCTCTATCAATTAAAAAATAGTCTCATCTTTCCATTTTTATCCGTCTACTATGATTCTATACTAGAAATGTAAACTCACTCCCAATTTTATTATTATTTTTTCTTTTTTTCTCAACTACTATACATACATTTTTCCTTTCACTCTCCTGTTTTACCCGCTTTGTATATCTGTCACATATTTTATTAATTCTGGATACATTAATAAATAAATTAATTAATAGTCTGGATTACGTTAATAAATAATTAATTAATAGTCAAATACATTAGCTGTGAGAAATTCCAAATAAAAACAATAGAATAAAATAGTTAAATGAATTTATTAATAGTCAAACACTTATTAAAAAAATCGAAAAAATCCAGTCAATTGCGCCACAAAGGGTTTCAATCCCAGGTTTAGGAGTTGAGAGGCGCCTCTCTAGCCAAATGAGCTGAGCATGAACTTACAATTCAACGATTACATATATAATAGACTAAAGTCCAATTTTGATCCTTAACATATTGCGATTTTTTGATTTTGGTCTAAAATATTATCTTTTGAACTATTCGGTCCCTCACATTTGAAATCGGATCATATTTAGTCCGAAATGGACGGAACAGTTAAAATGTAACGGTCAACAAATTTTAAATCGATTTTGACTGGATTAAGAGTTATAATTATGTTTTATTAATGTCTAATATCTAATTAACCTAAAACTAAAAATTTAAAATATAAAATAATTTAACAAGGGATTTTCCACTGGTTGGTGGGGATTTTTTTATTAAAACTTACACGCAAATTAAACAGAGCAAGAAACAACTATATAAACAGATGAAGATGCTCAAAAAGAAGGAAAAAAAAGAGGTTACTCCATGAAGATAAAAGAAACATTCATTCAAAACAAAAATATACAAACCACAAACCAAAAACGGCCAAACACCATCCATATCTTTGATTCCCAACAAATATCTACAAAACATAATTCACAAACTACCCCTAATCCCTTCATACAACAACAATCCTCCTCGCCCTCTTAGCAGCAGGGGATTTTATGCTCTTAGGCTGCTTCGCCTTCATCGGACTCGCCGCCTTCTTCACAGGCTTCTTCGCCGCCACCTTCTTCACCACCTCCGCCTTCCTCTTAGTTCCCACAGCAGCAGCCGCCTTCAATTTTTTAGTGGCAGGTGCAGCAGCTTTCTTCGCAGCAGGCTTCGTCGCCGCCGCCTTCTTTCCGGCATCGGATAACTTGTACGAGGCCTTGATTTTGTTTAATTTCCCTTCGCAGCAGATTTTTTGAGTTGGAGCCCTAGAATCTTCCTGAAATTGGCCGGCAGAACAGATTTGTGCGTGTCCTCCATGTACTTCGCAATCGCGTAAGGGCTCGAACTACGTTGGAATCGCCGGTGAGAACCTGGGTTGAATCGCCGGCGAAATCTAGGGTTCCAAGCGTTCGAAGTGAGAGATTGGGGAGATGGACGTGATTGAAGAAAGAAGCCGATTTGTTTTAATTTTGTGAAGAAAGAGGCGTCGATTGGAATTTAAGTGAAGAAAAAACCCTAATCGATTGGAATTTTGTGAAGAAAGAGGTTTGAAGTGTTATGGACGATTGGAATTCAAGGATGTAGTAATTATAGTTTGGATTTTTTTTATTTTGATTTTATGTTTTATTTTTTATTGGAATGATGTTTTATTTTGATTTTATATTTTAATTTCATGTTTTAATTTTGATTTTTGTTAAATTATTTTATATTTTAAATTTTTTAATTTTAGGTTAATTAGATATTAGACATTAATAAAACATAATTATAACTCTTAATCTGGTCAAAATCAATTTAAAATTCGTTGACCGTTACATTTTAACTGTTCCGTCCATTCCGGACTAAATGTGATCCGATTTCAAATGTGAGGGACCGAATAATTCAAAAGATAATGTTTTGGACCAAAATCAAAAAATCGCAATATGTTAAGGACTAAAATGAGACTTTAGTCTATATAATATATACACAAAACTGAAATGGCCCACATAGGTCCGCCAATGACCCTAACACACCCCATCGATCATATCTTCAAAGTTGATACTCCCTCCGTCCCACATAATTTGACTCAGTTTTCCATTTTGGGCCGTCCCACATAATTTGACCCATTTCACTTTTACTATTTTTGGTAGTGGACCTCACATTCCACTAACTCATTCCTACTCACATTTAATTATAAAACTAATATATAAAAGTAGGACCCACATTCCACTAACTTTTTCAACTCACTTTTCATTATATTTCTTAAAACCCGTACCCGGTCAAAGTGTCTCAAATTATGTGGGACGGAGGGAGTATTCATCACTGCTTTTTAAGTTGATGGTAAAAAATTGAATTAGACTGTACAATATTTAATCACAATATGAAATTCAAAAATGGGATGCTGATAAAGGACAAGAGAGTTTCTACGAATCAAAATCAGAGAAATTACACACCTTTTGCATGCAATAATAAGACGACACCCGGTTTACCTATGAAACGAGCATTGCCAAAAATAGGAGTAAAATGATCCGTTGTTGTTGGATGCCTTTCCATTTCATTTCATAATCCCAAACCCAGACCCAGACCCAGACCCAGACCCAGACCCCCCTTTCACTCTCAATCTTACCTCCATTTTACTGAACCAGAAAATAAGATGAAAGGAGCAAGACCAGGAAGAAAGAGAAAAGCACCAGCCCAAGAAATCAACCCTACTCAGGTTCGAAAAAAGCTACACTCCTTTTTTTTTAATTTATTTTATTTTCAGTGAGAAATGTATGAGGAAACATTTGCCCTTTTCTACCATTTTCAGTGGTTAAAACTTGTCATAATTGAAAAATGTAAAAAAAAAAAATTTGTTCAACTAATGTGTAAATAAGTTCCTTTTGCTTTGATCTAGGTTGTTTTTAGTTGTGAGTTTGAGATAAGAACCATAAATGTGAAGAAATAATTGGTACTAGTTCTTTTTCTTTCCTGGATCCATGTTATTTGAGAAAAATAACAAGGTCTTTTTCACATAAAATATTCAAGAGAAAAGTGAAATAATGGTTGATATTCTGCATAATTTTGCTACTTGAAAATTGAAATACCTTTATTATGTTCATGTCTCTATCTGTGTAGGACATTCCTTTGCGTTCTAGGTGCCCAATGAGACTGTCGTCGCCCGCTCCAATCTTTTTCCCTATATCTCCGCAAAGCTTCACCCCAAGCCTCGTCTTGAGACCAGCGTTACGACTCCTCAGGTCACCGGTCTCCCCTGATCCTCTCATTCAGCACTCGGATGGCCTCTGCGCCACAAACACTTCACCTCTTGAAGCGATGATGCCCATTTTCAGCCTCTACCGGATGTGCTAGCAGTCCTCCAGAAGAGCAAAACGCACGATGGCCCCTCGAGCAATTCGTGCTTCAACTCCACAGAGTTTTCTGTAGGCCAAGAAGACAATGCAGATGATGTGAAGGAAGAGATTGCTGATCTCTCTTCTGAGAGCAATGTCAAGTCATCTCAACTCGACGGAGATGTCCAATTTCTGCTTCCGTGGAAGGCCTCTTCGAGCAACCAATGTCCATTGACAGAGCCTGCTACATGGCCGGAAGATGATGCAAACAAAATTGAGCATATCGTAGGGAAGTGCAAAACCTACGATGGTCCTTCCACCAACAACCGCTGCCTGAGCGCCTCCCACAGCCTTAACTTGACAGAGTTTGCTAAAAGGCCTAAAGATGATGATGACGAAGATGAAGTTGAGTCTGCTCTGTGCATCCGCGTGCACAAAGTGAAGCCGGTGATTGCTGCTTAGTTGGGGCTTTATTCGACAAGTATGGCGATATCACTGAAGAGAGCAGTGTCAAGTCTCCTTCCATCGTCGCCTCCCTCTTCCTCGAGCGCCTGTGCCACATATACCAGAGGCTCGAGCAGAGGAAGTTTGCAGAGATCACACATTCCGAGATCAACGAAATGCTGGATGAGCTCTACTACTACGAGAACCAGAAGTTCAACGTGAGATGGCTTCTCGAGAAGGTGGAGAGGATTTATGAGGCGAACAAGGATGCGGAGAAATACTTGCTGGTGAAGGAAAAGGCAGCAAAGTGCATGGAGGCGAATGAGAGGATTGAGGAGGTGATTGAAATGAATGAGAGACATGTTGCATTGATTCAAAAGAAGATAGCAGCAGCAAAGAGGGAGAAGGAAGGAAATGAGGCAAAGGCCAAGGAATGCACAAAGAGGGCTATGGATATCAGGGCTGGAATAAAAGCTCTTGCAGCTCAGTCATTGGTGCAAGGTCTTCTTTAGGCTTTAGCACACCATCTCCTTTCTTATCCTATGCTATTAATATTACCATGCTTAGGTGGATTTTCAAAATCAATGGATTTTTTGTCCTATTTTGTAATCATCATCACATAGTATATAACTCCTTGACATTCTTCATATGAGTTTTAATATTGTATCTTTTGTCCTATTTTGTAATCATCATCTGAATTTCAAAAGAGATAATATGCTATACTCCCTCCATACCTTAAAATAAGTATTTTTTAAACGACTCAAATTTTAATAAAAAAATTGATAAAATATGAGAGATAGAAAGAAAAATGTGCTATTGGAAAATAGGTCCCATCATATTAAATTCAAAAAAATTTCCTTGAATAGAAAGTTTCAATTTTAAGGAACGGACCAAAAAGTTAAAAAAAATTATTTTTTAATTTACTTTATATTAATAAAACAAATTTCTTGAAGTTTAGAGGGAAAAATATGAGACTACTACTATATCACTAATTTTGAGAGGTGAATGAAGCTTTTAAAAAATTATTTTTTAATTTACTTTATATTAATAAAACAAATTTCTTGAAGTTTAGAGGGAAAAATATGAGACTACTACTATATCACTAATTTTGAGAGGTGAATGAAGCTTTTTTAAAGAATGAAGTACTCAGTTTATGTAATTCAGCACTTAATAAACAATCCACAATTGATACAGACCAAACGAGAGAACATCCCAAAAGACTAGCATGTTAAGAGAGAGAGTCCATTTAGTCTATATACCCCACATCAGTTGTTCTCACAACCGATGTGGAAATTGAGTCCGTAACATTCGACCCTCCTTTAAGGGCCAACGTACTCGTTGGTCACGGCTGGTTCTTTGCCAGACCACCACTCCGAGTTCTCGTTGGTCACGGCCACGTTGGTCACGACGGATTCTTTGCCCGGCCACCACTCCGAGGGTCACCACTCCGAGCGGCTCCAAACGTACTCGTTGGTCACGGCGAGTTCGTTGCCCGGCCACCACTCCGAGCCGTTTGAGCTCTCAACGAGAGCACCAATTGATACAGATCAAACGGGAGAACTCATCCCAAAAGACTAGCATGTTATTAAGACCATCCACAATGCCGCCCAGTCGACCGCCCAGCCGGGCGGTTCGCTGGGCGGTCTAATGCAGTCGCCCAGCGGGCGAATGGAGAGAGAAACCGCGCAGCGCTGGGCGGTCGCGTGGCGCTGGGCGGTGCGCTGGGCGGTCCGCTCGGCGCTATTGCAGCGCCCGGATCGCCCAGCGCACCGCCTAGCGCGAAATTTAATTTTTTTTCTTCCGAAACACTATATATACGCGCTTTGCTCGTCATTTTCATTCGCACCACTTGTTTTAACGAGTACTCTCTCTATCTTAATTTCTGTACAAGATCAACAAGGGAAATGGATCTCAACAACGAGCCTAGTTCCGGGAGTAGCGGGTCACAAACTCCGTCGATCCCCGTGGGAAGTGGATGGGGTCAGATGCCCGGGTACTACAACATGTACCCGTGGCAGCAGATGTATTCCGGGATGCCAACGGGGGGAGTCCGCCGGGGGGGTTTCCGGCGGTACCGGGGTGGGCACCACCGGGATGGGCACCCGGGATGCAGATGATGCCCGGGGGGGTACCGCCGACACAGGGGACTCCGGGGGTAGTACCGGCTACACAGTGGACTTATGGGGGGTCCCCGTCTACGGCGGGGGATGTCTATCGCCCCAGTTTAGATTTTTCGACTGGTTCATCTCACACATCGACCCAAATGCCCTTGGGGTTTGATAGTTTCTCCTTAGATGACTTGGTGTTTGATACTCCCGGAGCTCCGGAAACTCTCGTTGAAGGGGGGGGCAGAGCGGGTGCGTGGCACTCCGGTATACAAGGACTTCACCTACTGGAACTGCTATCTTGTGCTGAACGAGTCCGAGAAGTTCCGAGTAGGTGTCGACTCTGGCTGGCCGAAAAAGCAACGACTGAACTACACCGGCGATTTCAGCGGCAGCAGCGGTGGTTCCCACGACCTCCCCGAGACGACGCAGGAGTTCCCCACACCGCGTTCGGTCGGTGGCCGACCTCGCCCGATGGGGCGCAAGCGCGCTCAGCGGGAGGCGAGGGGGAACGCCGGGGCTTCCCAGAAGGTCCAGTTGGCATCCCCCTTGGCCAATCCACCGAGGATCTCAAATTCTTCGCTCGCGCCCAAAAGCGCGCTCAGTTGATCAAGACGATGGCCGAATGGCGGGTGGCGACGGATCCCGTGGAGAAGAGCGTGCTTCAAACCTTGCTCATGAGCCTGCAGGACGAGTTGGAGGCGGCATGGAGGGAGACCGGCGGTGGTGGCGGCGGCGATGGTGGCGACAGCGACGGAGGCGGCGACGACGGAGACGAGGAGTGAATTGACACTCCTTTTTATTATTGTATTTTTTTTTTAAATTAATGTATTTTTTTAAATTATTGTACTTTTTTAAATTTTAATATTATTATTAAACTTTTCCCGTATATGTCTTGTAAATTAAATTTTGTATATTGTGTGATTGTTAATTATTTCATTTTGTATATATTTGTTAATAGTGATGTGAATATTATGTGGCTAGGCTATGACTGTGCTATTGCTGGGCTATTTGCTTGTTTTGATGATGTGGCAGAAGGATTTTTAGTGCTGATGATGTGACAGTGGCTGGGCTATTGCTGAGCTATTCCTACTGTGGATGGTCTAAACAATCATCCCATAAGATTAAATATTAGTCCACCGTTTTTATTGACTAATGGAGTACGAAATACCAAAACATGACTAATTGAATGATATTTACAGTAGAGCGAGATTAGCAGAAAGCGGCGACGGACGACGATGATGATTGGATGCGATGTGAATCATCAAACAGTAAAAGGTAACGGAATATCGATGCACGTGGCCGAGAAAGGATCTGGACCGTTGGTGCTACTCCTCCACGGCTTCCCGGAGACGTGGTTCTCCTGGCACCGTCAGATCGACTTCCTCGCCGCCCACGGCTTCCACGCCGTCGCCCCCGATCTCCGAGGCTTCGGCGACTCCGACGCCCCCCTCTCCCCTTCCTCCTACACTTGGTTCCACATCACCGCCGATCTCATCTCCCTCCTCGACCACTTCTCCTCTGAAAAGGCGTACGTGGTGGGGACGGACTGGGGAGCCGTCGCCGCCTGGCATCTGGCCTTGCTCCGCCCCGATCGAGTCAGAGGAATCGTCGCTCTCACCGTTCTCTTCGCTCCGCGCTTTACTGATGTCAAACCTCTTCAATCGATGAGGCAGATGTTCGGAGACGACTTCTACATCTGCCAGTTTCAGGAGGCGGGGAGAGCGGAGAGGGCGCTGTCGAGGTACGATTGCGCGACGGTGATGAAGAAGTTCCTGCTAATCAACAACAAGGCGGGGATGCTAATCGCGCCTCCTGGAACGGAAATCGTGGATTACCTAGAGACGCCGGCGGTGACGCCGCCGTGGATCACGGAGGAGGAGATTCAGGTGTTCGCCGATAAATTCCAGGAGTCGGGGTTCACGGGCGGATTCAACTATTATCGAGCCCTAAACTTGTGAGTCTTTAATCTACACATTTATAAATTAGGTTTATAATTAATGGTTAATCTGATGATAGGAATTGGGAGCTGCTGGCGCCGTGGCAAGGGGCGAAGATCGGAGTTCCGGCGAAGTTGATTGTGGGGGACAAGGATATGGGATTTGAAAGCGGTGGCACCAAGGAGTATATACAGAGCTCCACCTTCAAAACTGTGGTGCCAGATCATGAGATCGTGATACTTGATGGTCATCACTTCATTCACTTGGAGAGGGCTCACCAAGTTTCCCAAGAGATTTTGTCCTTCATTCTTAAACACTCTTGATCCAACTTCAAAATATGGGACTTCGGTTTGTGCGTCACATTTTCTGGTTTAACTTTGGATCTTTTTGCTCAAGTGTAGTGTAGAATGTTGGGTGGGGATTTCTGTTGATATGTAGTGTAAGAATGCATACAGAATTCTTGAGGTTTGTAATCAAATGAGGGTTATTGCTGTTTGAATGATGTTTTTTTTTTCTTGAATTTTTGGAATGTATGAATTCTAGAGGGTTGGACCTATATTAATATTTCCTTTTTTAGCTAATGTGCACTAACTAGAAACTCAATTTACAATTTATACTATAAATTTGATGTTGGATCTAATTTCGCTTCCTAAAAAATATGCATTTCCTTCCTAAAAAATATGCATTTCCATTAGAGCATACGCAATGGGCACCCTAAAGCCCGCCTGATGCATCGGGCGCGCCTTATGGCACCCACTGCAGCTCCACGCTCTATGCCATTTCCTTCCTCCGCACCCTATGCATAGCCTGCGGACGATGAACCCTTTTTTGCATCCTCCGGCCTATCCTCCGCTCCATTGCGGGGGTAAGGAGGATAGTCTAGAGATGCACACATTTTCACTTTTTTTTATTTTTTTTATATTTTCTTCTATATATATCACTAATTTTTTTACTTCATTTCATACCTTTCACTTCACTCTCTTCCCCATCCGAATTTCTCTCTAAATTCAATAATGAATTCCGACGATTTTCCATATTTGCAAGCATAAAATATAAAAAATAATACTGACAATAGGATTTGCCTTTATTTGTGGTGTTTTTATATTTATTCTTGCTAATTGATATATTTGCAAACAGAAAAAATAATAAACAAACACAAAATAGTAGTTAAAACTATAGGGCGGACTTTAGGGCGTCCCACTGCAGGTGGAAGGGTAGGAGGATAGAATGATGGTGTAGCGAAGCATAGGGCGGACTATAGGGCGCCCCATTGTGGATGCTCTTATAGATTGAGGAGAAATGATATGCTACATACCTTATGTGAGCACCACTTCCGTTTGGCATATATTTAGCATTGTTCGTTTCGATTTATATATTTAGTTTGATTCTAAGACGTTAGAAAGTGTTACTGAGATTTTTACTTTCACAAAAATTAAAAAAATCAAAGCTCAATTTGTTCATTTTCTCTATAATTTTAAATTTTAAATTAATAAAATAACAAATCAAGCTTGATTTTTATAAATTTTATAAAATTAAAAAATTAAATAACAGTTTTTAATGTATTAGAATCAAACTAAATATTTAAATCGAAACAAACAACGCTAAACGTGCGTCAAACGGGATCGATGCTCACATAAGGTATGTAGCATATCATTCCTTATAGATTAGGTATCACATATTTGTAAGCTAACCCTACACTAATGATTGTTTTACTTTTAATAAACAAAACATAATACAAATACACATTTTACCTCATTTTTTTGTCAATAATTTCAATAATTTTCAACAACAAATTTAGGATAACTACCACTATTAGAGCATCTCCAATAGAAATAGCCCAGCCATAGCCTAGCCACAAACTCCTCCTGCCACATCATCAGGACAAGCAATAGCCCAGCCATAGCCTAGCCACAATAAACAAAATTATAAAAATAAATAATTAACAATCACACAAAATACAGAATTAAATGTACGACACAGATAGGGGAAAATCAATAATAATATTAAAATTTAAAAAGTACATTAATTTAAAAAAAGTACATTAATTAAAAAAAGTACATTAATTTAAAAAAAACTCCTCTTCCACACACGAGCCCCCCGCTTCCGCCTCACTCCTTGCCGCCGTCGCCGCTATCCGGTGTTGGATATTTTAGTGTAATTGGATTAACTTGATTGATCAATATGATCATAATGAAACATCAAATAAGTTGGAAGTGCGGAGTGCACACTTGTTTGAATTAGTTATGATTGGACGGGGGTTCGGGGGTAGCGCCCCCTAGAGCGGGGTCCAAGGGGCGGCAGCCCCAGGTCAGCTTGGAAATTTTTTATTTCCATTAAAGTTGCTATACAGAAATCTTCATCCGGAAATGTAATTTCCGATAATTGAAGGACCAAATTACAATATTTAAAACCCGCCAAAACTAAATAAATAAAAAAAAATCGGTTGGCCGATCGCTCGCCGATCGGGAGCCTGCAATGGCTGCCAGCCGATCGGCGAGCGTATCGGCTAGGGCCCGCAAATCGGCGTGCGCTCGCCGTTTTTCTCGCCGATTTGCCGCTCACCGGCTGCAATGGTTCGGCGAGCGGACCGGCCAGCGCCGGGAATCGGCTAGCCGGTCCGCTCGCCGCCATTGTGGATGCTCTTACTACTATGACTACGTACTAGCGTACTAGTAGCACATTAGGTTTCGGAGGAGGAGAATTACAAGAGTACTACTACTAGTCTACTACTAGAATTATCGCCACTATTGGCACTACCACTAATTTTCTTTAATACATGTTGCATGAACAGTTGGTTCCAATATCTCCTCCACAAATTACCACTTGTCTCAACTTCAAACTAGAACTAGGGTCATGGTCGGGTTGTGTTTCCCCTCCGGTCGGTTCCACTTCTCTCTCAAGAAGAATTCAGATGTTGTCAAGAAACTCAAGCAGATAGTTTCGAACGGGTGACCAAACAAAAGTTTTATTCCAGATCTCCAGTGAAACGAAGAAAATTACTAACATGGCAAGTACCTTGTTATTCATCTGTCGTTTTGATATGGAGTGAAAGGTGGAAGTAAAACAAGAACTAGAATTTAATATTAAAAGAACAAATTTCCAAAGAGGCCATGATAACCCTAGGTAGGCCGGTCAAATTGAGTACTCGCGGATATCCGATCCCAAAATTAACAAAATCCAATACCCGATACCCGACCCGAATTTGATTTCGGGTACCCAGATACCCGACTCGGGTATCCAGTCCCGATTGTAATTTTGATTTTTTTTTTGAAAAATAACTACAAAGTTTTACAATTTATTTAAGAGAAAATTCTTGTAGTAGTTCGAATTAAGAGAAAAATAACTACAAACTTTGAGAAATACAAAATTCATAAGTTATAGTACTAACATATTAACATCTTTCGTTCATCCACAATAAGAAAATAAATTACATTAGAAAAAATAAATTACATATTAACATATTTCATCCATCCACGTGTAATTAAGAAATTAAATTATATTTTTCATCTTTCATCCATCTACAACAGGAAATTAAATTGAATTAAATTACAACTTTCATCCATCCACAATAAGAAATTGACATATTAGCATCTTTCATCCATCCACATGTAATTAAGAAATTACATTTAATTATAATAAAAATATAATTTATTGATTTTAAAAAAATAAATCGGATAATTCGGGTATACACGATTGGGTATCGGGTAACCTGATACCCGATCATCCAAAATTCTCACCACCCGATCCCGATCTGATACCCGAAAAATCGGGTTTCGGGTATCCAATCACCTGACTTTTTCGGGTTTGGATATCGGGTATCCAATACCCAATATCCATTTTGACAGACCTAACCCTAGGACTACGGTCACACCGTCCTAAGACACTTTATTTTCTAAGATATCTAGCTCTTCTAAAGAGGAGCTATAGGAAAGTAAATCAACGTATAAATAAACAAGGAAACAAATTCTCAATATTTAAAGTAATCTTGCATAACACTAAATAACCTCAAGAGATAAGGGAGATCACTAGCATGATCTCTATCAGGTTTGCAGAACAAAAACATAGGTTTATCAAGTGTACATCAAATATAGCAGCCTTTTTTCCCCATGAACTTAGACGCGTAAATTTTTTTTCGAAACGATTGAAAGTACAATGGCTAAGCCAATACAGCAGTCGTTCGGACAATCGCAACAATTGGCTATGTGTTAATTTTCCGAACAATGGCAAAACTCAATCGTTGTGGTTAATCATATAAGACAAAAAGAAATGAGATGATTGATGAATCATCTTCTGGGATTATCCGTCCTTTTTTGCTAAGACATGCTTTGTCTTGTTTCATCAGGACAACTAACTTGCTTTGTTCAAATCAAATGTCATTGGTTTTTAAACCCTAGATTTGACATTATGTTAGTATACACATATCTATTTTGTTTTAATCTTGCATATTAAGGTAGTGATGCATGCATGAGATTTCTGTACATACAATGCAAAACTTCTATTGTCTTCGATAAAGATCAAAGCATGCATTATTAATTCATATAGATGGAGCTTAGTGTATTATTACAGTGGATGCACATAAACTCATAAAATTACAATTTCTGAAAAATAAATCTCATAAAAATTGTCTTCCATTCTCTTATTTGTACAAACACTGAATGTACATGGTCAATTGTAGTATTTCGTGATAATCTATATCCGAGATGCCAATGTATCGATCATTCATGCCTCATCTGAAATAAAGGAGTTATACAAAGGCATATCAGCAGGGACCGAAAATTCACGTTAATCGAAAAAAAATTGGCCGACTGCTCTGATCTTCACATTGTATGTATCTCCTCTAATAAATCGGGAACTCTTCCCCTTCCCCGTCCCCTTCCCTATGGCTGAATGCAGTGTATCTTCTCCATGCTGTTCAGATTAACTGACGCCGATTGTTGGAACTCTTCCTATATATGCTCATAAACTTTGCCACAAATTCTGCAACACCAAAATCAACCGTTTGATTAATTGCATGTTAGTATTATCATAGGCATAAATATTGGAAATAGTTACCTTCTAACTTGAGTAAAGCACTTGCTCCACTAGGGAGTCTCTTATCCTGCACAAGTAATCATAAGACATTGTTTCTTCCCTTTCCCTATGTGTCTGTCTTTGTTCTTTTAGGTAAGTCTCAAATGAAACAAGAGAGGTGAAGTAAAGAGTACTTGACTTACATAGTATGCATACCAATAGTATATTTCCCTTTTCAAACTGGCATCGACTCCTCGAAGGAGTTGTTCGACTAGTTTCTAGGAAACAAAAAGTAAGTTATCATAAGTTTTCAAGTAGTAATATATATGTTCTGATCAATTAATTACCAGGAGTATTAGTTTTGGATGGACAAAATCTGCCAGAATTTTTTGAATCTTTCCTCTCACAGTCAATAATCTAAACAAGTTAAGTAAAGTAGATATTAATATTTGAGTAGTAAAAATGTTTAGTTTTTCTATAAAATGGAAGAGTTGGCTACCTACCTCTTTGGAGAAGGATCTGCCAAAATGTCGGCAGCAAGTTCCGCAACGGCCTCCTCCCACGCAACGGGTATATGTTGATCATCTGCAAAAGGATAGCTGAAAAATGAAGTATTAATTTATTTCATTTGCACTGAAAATAATAATATCAACATATTTATCTTAGTCATTGTCTTACTTGTGCAATTTGCATGCTTCAAGTGCCATGATTGCTCTCCTCAAGTTTTGCTTTGATTTGTCTGCAATCTTTGAAGCAAAACTTGTGGATAGTTCAAAACCTTCCTTCTTCGCGATCTGGATGAGGACCTCCATTACCTAAGTCGAATATATGAAAGCTTTGAAATTTTGTGGAAATAGGAAGTTATTGATGCATACAATATTTATACTTACTTGATGAGTTGTTGAGGGTTCGATCTTGATGAGTTTGCAGCGGCTCTTGACAGAGTCGAGGACGTCTGTGTCGTCCTCGCAGCAAAGGATAAGCTTGCAACAATCCGCGTAACAGTCCATGATCCATTTTATGAGATGTTGTATGTTCTCTGCAGCCTTGTCAACATCATACAGAACCAATACTGCAAATAAAAAACGTTTATACTTCGATGAAATGGTGGATACTTGTATTTTTCGATGAATAGACATGGACCTTTGTAATGTGCCTTGTTCAGAGCTACACTGATTTCAGGGACGATGGCGTACTCGCTGCTGATTTGCTTCACTAGAGCTGTCAGTGCATATGCGGCTTTGGACTCTGTGTAGACGTTGAGTTCCACGTGGTGAGGACTCGAACTTACAGGGACGACTACTTGGATCGGCCTTGATTCCTGTTCATATAACTCAAGCATTCACTCAAAATTTAAGAAAATAGCAACAAAGGTTACTTATATCTTCATACACTTACCAAAATGTGAAAGTATCTCAAGTCATGAGATATCTGCATGGCAAAGAAATTACAGATTTAGTTGCTTAAACATCAAAATTTTCAATTACATTTATGTCATGATAAAAGGAAACCTTACATTCCAAACAGGATCACCATATAGCTCGCGGAGAAGAGCCAACGTGAGAGCCTTCTTACCAGTACCGGGCGGCCCTTTGAGCAAAATATGCGGAAACATTTCACCGTTCGCCTAGTAACACAATCAACAACAAAAAAACAATCAGTGACGCACGCAGCCTTTAAATTTATGTTCATTTTATAATAATCCACACACGAACGAAACTACTCACGAGCTGGAGAAGAAGCTGAGCTTCATTCTTGTGGCAAGCGAATCCGGCCAAGGAAAGAGGCTGATGCTTATCAGCCCAGAGCGGCCTGAGGCTCTCGACCACGACTGCCTTGCTAATAAAAGAAGCCTCGTCGAACTGCCTCTCCTTCACCGGGGACTTGTTAGAGGTCTTGCAAGAGCCCTTCTTGATGCACAAGAACCATGTCGTTTCCGACTGATTCTTCCTTCTGCTGGCGACGAATCTGGCGGTGCTGCCACTCGTCCGCCCGCTCGTGTCGCTTATGTTACTACTCTGCCTGCTCATGAGAGAGCTCCAGTTAGAATTCTGATTAATGGAAGAGGCAGAGCTTCTCCCGGGCGGCTTAGGCAGAGCGGACGAGGGCTGATTCGCTGCGCGGGAAAAGAAGATGGAGTCCATGCTGTCTAAGTTAACTCCTACTCCATTAGACCTCATGTTAGCATTGGCGACCATTTCGTTGATCTCTCCAACAGAGGGCAGCTTCTGCTCATCCATGTTCACCTCTTTGGTTCGCGGTCTTAGCCTCGACCGGGGGGCGGATGCTGCCCTTCTGGTGTAGCTACTAGACCGCTCCTTACGCCCTAAACTCGCGTCGTCCTTTAAAGGGGAAGCGTATCTCCTCCGCTCTGATGCTGAGAATTGGCTCCCGTTGTGGTTGAGATTATTAGTCCTGCACTCGGACTGGGAGAAGGGGCAGTCGTTTGCGTTGGCGTGCCTTCGTTGGGAGACGGGCATGCGGAGATCAGAGTAGGTTCTGCGCGGGAGATCAGCGTTGGTGCGCGGTCGGTAAGGGGACTTGCTGTGCCTTCTCCGGGCAGGGCTCGGGGTGGAGGCAGGCAGAGGGCTTCTGCTGCATATATGGTCGTACGCGCTGCTGCCATTGTGGTTGTGTTCGTGTTCGTGCTCGTTCTCTGTGTCGGATGGCTCGTAGCCGCTTCTGATTCGGTTGGGGCGCATTGAGACCTCCATGTTTTAGGAAAGGGTGGTGGGGAGTATAGGGAAAGTATATAGTAAGGGAGGGCGGCGAGTGCGAGGAGGAGTAGGACCAAACATCGGTACAGACGAGAGCATTGTGTTTGTAAAAAAACAGTTGGTTGATTTGTTTTGTTTGTTGCTGGCCTTTGTGATTGCAAATGATGTTGTTGTATGGGGAGGGAATATTGCTGCAAGACAACAAATGTTACAAGAAAATTATCGCTTTAACTATGGCTTACTCATGCTTTCATACAACCTACTCCCCTCTCTCAATAATTGTACCACAATTTTAAAAGGAGGTGAATTGAAAAAATTAGTAGAATCGTATGTTCTATTTTTATATACTCCCTCTATCTCACTCAAGATATCCACATTCTTGAGTGGTACGAGCTTTTAGGAGGAGTAAGTAAAGAAAAAAGTAGTTTAATATTTTAATGAGAAAAAAGAGATTTATTTTAAAATATAGAAAATTGACGTTTTGAGTGATACAAACTAAAAAGTAAATATAAATGTCTTAAATGGGACGGAGGAAGCATTAGTTTTATTCACTATCCGTCCCACAAGAATGCACTCTTTCCTTTATAGTCCGTCCCATAAGAATATACACTTTCTAATTTCGAAAACTCTTTTCTCTCATGAGGTGAGACTCATTCTTCACTAATAATACTTTAATTACTTTTTCTCTCTACTTCTCTCTTACTTTACCAATTTTGCATTAAAACATGTGTCGAACCAAAAGTGCATATTCTTTAGGGACGGGGGATTAATTAAATATGAGTGGAATGAGTTAGTGGAGTATGAAGTCTACTTGCCATTTAAGATAAAAAAAAGTTAGAGTAGAAAATTAATGGAAGACGTCCAAAATTGACAAAAATGGACAATTAAACCATCTCGTCTGTTTACAAATTTCTTGTTTTTGACAGCCAACATATATGACCAGACCAGCCAGCCAGCTAGTTTAACCCAATTAATCACCTTTTTCATCTAATTTTTTAGTGCCAACCAAAATTTCCCTGAAGTATATACTTAGGGTTGCATAATAACAGACATATGAATACAAGAGAATGGTGTATATAAAATAAAACCAAAGGAAACGAAAAACAAAGTGGAAAGCAATCATATTCGCCAATCTTGAATTCTCTTGTAAGTTGTATCCGTTTCCTCAACCAAAATACACAGAAAAATAAATCCAAAAGTAATCAAACATAGTAGAATATGCTTCCTGAAAAAGAAGTCCTCGACAATCTCGGGATGGGATCACCTGCTATGCAAAATGCTACAACAGGGGATGTTGTGGTGATCCAAACCATTCATTTGTAAAATAAAAAAAATAATAATACAAGTAAATGAAATTAATCTATGGCGTAGATCACCACAACATCCTTGTTGTGGCATTTTGCTTAGCAGAGGATCCCAACCCGACACTCTCGTCTATTTAGCTTCATCTAACTAAGCTCTCGTCATCAATCACAAATTCAAAAGAAACAAAAGATAATTCAAAATAAAAAGTTAACCATTTGGGGTGGAAGTGGAAATATCCTTTCAAACTATAATTAAAAGTGGAAAAGCAAAAGGTCGAGTTTACATAATTTTAAATTTTGTGAATGAATGCAACTTGTCCATTTAAACATTAAACTAATAATTGGTGGAGCACTAAATTTTCATTCCAAAATAAAGTTGACTGAAATTTGGAGTCCGAGGTAGAAATACAAGGATGAATGAATACAACGACAGTGTGCAACTGAGAGGAAGGATAGAGAGAGAGAGAGACTGTGATACAATACAAGCCCTTCCCTTCCCTCTCGCTCTCCACTGATTTCTTTCCCAAGGTTTTTTCTCTCCTCTTTATGTTTATCATCATGTGATGTTACTTACTGCCCTCTGCTTAGTATGAAGAAAGTGCGGGTTGTCAATTTGTTGGATGTTCTTTAAGTTTAATTATTTATCTATTTACCTGCTCTTTGTCATGGTTGATGGGATACATACAAAATGTTTCAAGTCGGTACAAACTGTTTTAAGTTTATGTAAATCATACAAGTAGTTTCATTTTTGTTTTGAATGAATTCATTGATTCTTGTTTATTGTAAGTATGAACTTTGGGTATATGAATGTATTAACTTGAAACACTAATGAAAGTGATGATGCTTGTTTCATTGCTTGATTCTTGTGTTTTGTCTTAAATATTACCCTCCTTTTGTGGCATCTTCTGGAAAGTGATGCTTACATGACATCCTGCTATTGATCATTGTGGTCATGATGAATTTGGAGATGAGCTTGAGGAGAGGGGTTGGGTACTCTTCTGATCCATCCCTCAAGGGTAAAAGCACAGCAGATGTATCTAACTCCAGCATGGATCAGTTATTGCGTGGTGTTTCGGATATGAATGTGAATCCTACAGAAGATGACGGATGGCAAGAATATGGAAAGAAATCGAAGAACAAGAATAATGCCTCAAAACAGTGGGTGGTTCCTCAGCATTCCACCCCTAAGGCATGGGGTCATGCTGATACTTTGCAAAAACTTGGTATGCGAACCGATGGAGGAACTGGACAGGGCTCCAGTCAACAATACTATTATGGCAGAGGGTATACTAAGCAACAAAACTATCCAGTAATCCCCCCTCCTTTAAAGAATGGATGGGGATGGAACACTAGAGCGGCTTCTTCTCAGCCCTCGGATGATGGTGTGACTCAGAAACCAAGTGCGCAAGCAGTTAATAATCAGCCCTTTAAGAGTGACGAAGTTGATGATGAGTCTGATGACGTTGATGACTCAGATGATGAGCTTATGAGCGATGATTTTGATTCAGATGAAAGCCAGAAAAGCCACGAGACTAGAAAGAAGAACAAGTGGTTTAAGGAGTTTTTTCAGTGTCTGAATAATTTAACCGCCGAGCAGATTAATGAACCTGAAAGGCAGCATTGCCCAGCATGCCAAAATGGCCCTGGAGCTATTACCTGGTATCATGGCTGGCAACCGCTAATTACACATGCTAAGACTAAAAGATCCAAAAGGGTGAAGCTCCACAGAGAGCTTGCTGAAATCTTAGACGAGGAACTTAAAAGAAGGGGAATAATAGCAGTGCCAGCTGGTGAGGTATTTGGAAAATGGAAGGGTCTGGATGAAAGAGCTGATAAAGACATAGTTTGGCCTCCCATGGTGGTGATTTTGAATACCAAGCATGACAAGGATGATAAGGATAGAGTATGAAATTCTTATAGAAGTTTGTATTTCTATTAGTATTTATGCAAATTTACTTAATCCTTCTCTGTTGAAAACTTCATTTTACAGTGGATTGGCATGGGTAATCAAGACTTGCTTGAGCATTTCAGTGAATATTCTGCAGTTAAGGCATGTAATTCGTATGGACCACAGGGGCATCGTGGCATCAGTATGTTGATTTTCGAGGCCACAGCAGTGGGATATTCAGAGGCTGACTGCTTGAGCGAGCATTTCAAAGTCAGTTCCCGAGATAGGACTGCATGGCATAGGAACAAGGTTCCGTTCTACCCTGGAGGCCAGCGGCAACTTTATGGCTACATGGCCGAAAAACATGATATGGAGGACTTTAATCAACATTCTAAAGGTGCTCATGGATTTTTTTTTCTTTCGCATAAATGGTGCTGGTGATTTATTGTTAATTTCTCATTGGTTATGATTATATATTGATTATCCTAAATGCTTAGGTAAATCCAAACTGAAGTACGAGGTCCGATCTTATCAAGAAATGGTCGTGAAACAAATGAAACAGATGAGTGATGGCAATCAGCTGCTCATGTATTTTAAGAACAAAGTTGCCAAACAACAGATGAACATGAAAGCCCTGGAGCAGTCTGTTGAAATACTAAGTGAAATGCTGCGGAACACGACGGTAGAGAATCAAGTAATTAAGCTCAGGACACAAAAGCATCATGAACAAAACAAAGAAGAGGTATGCTAAATGTTTTATAAATGTACCAAGGCAGAAATACTGAACAATCTTGCCGTATCTGGTGGAGAGTTTAATCTATCTTGATAAAGAAGTTGGATAAAGGTGAATCGAGTTGGAAGTTGTTCTGTCTTAATTAGATCTAACTATAGTTGCACACTTATTGGATTTCTTCCTATAAGTTTTAGGATGCATAGTTTTTTATGTTTATCTTTTCCTTTTATGTGTTAACCTCCTCTCCTACGACTTTGTTCTGAACTTAGATGGATAGTCAGGAGCAATTCTACAATGAGCACATTCAACAGTTTTATGAACGTGAAAAGTTAACTGAGTCCGAGGCAAATATTTCTTCTGCTGAAGAGCGATTTCGCAGGTAATGTTGCATCCATTTTGAGTTTGCTGCCTTTATAATCTGTGTTTTCTTATACAGTTTGTCTATGTCATTTTTCTCATGAGTATTTATGATGCCTTACATCCTACTATTTCTTTGTATTTGATTGTTCAAGTTCTGCATTAGTATATATTCAAGAAAACATTTGATGAATGTTGATAATTTTGTTTTAGGGGTGAAGAGATTTCCAGATTGATTCAGGTGCAGGACAAAGAGATGATGGATGAGTTAGTCAGCAAGAGGGACAAGCTGATGAAAGGCCATGAAGAGCGAAGATCTGCACTGAAGCGCAAGCACATGGCTGAAGAGATAGAGCTGGAGAAGGAGCTTGATGAGGAATTCAATAAGCTCATGGGGAAATACACTCCGGCTGAATCCAAGTAGCACGATTCAGAGACGCATGGGACAGCACTGACAGTGAAGAAGTTGTCTTTTCCTGTGCATTTGAAAACAAAACAAAACAAATAGTTGTCTTTGCTTCCAAGCACCATAAACCCTAAATCAATTTTATGGTCTGGAATGCGAGGAACCTATCCTGTCCGGCCGGGTGAATTATTTGGTCCATTCTCACTCTGCATGCGCTACCCGACCAGGTGGTTTGAAGGTTATACCTACCCGGCCGGTGACGTGCCTTTGGTGTGCTTGTCCGCTTTGGCTTGGTTTCATCAATTTTCTCAACATATATTGAACAAAATCGTTAACTTAACCGATTGGTATGCCGTATGTAATTAATTAAAATTCAAGATTCGAGCTATAAAACTCGACAATAAATGCAATAATCAACTACTAATAAAAATAGTAAGCTCACTCAACATTAAAAATATGTTTAATCATGCAAGGCCAAACTAAATGAAGAACATAACATGCATCTCACGACTCACATACAGTTCTAACAAATTTTGGCATGTCCTTAGAAGTAAGACTTTGGAACTCTAATTTATCCAATTCTGAATCGTTCCGGTTAAAGCATCTCCAACCATTTATATTAAATTTAAATTCATTTGAGTGTAAAAGTCATATCAAATAGTGATTTTAGTTTAATCATTTACATAAACTCATACTAAAAAAATATTCTCTATCCACTATCTTTTTTCACAAAATTTGAAAAGTGATTTGAGTTTATTAAAAATAAGTACTACTCTACTACTAAAAAACCTAAAATGAGATAGGTTTTAGAGTATCATCGGAGCTAATTGCCTGCTCCCATTGGAAATTGTCTTAAGGCTAAATGATTTTCTTTTGGCAACATTTATTTCAGTTTTTCAAAATCATGTTTAGGTTGTATGTGATAATTGTATACAAACCAAAATCCGATGTAATAAAGTAAGCAATAATTGTGAAGGTATTTTTGAAAAATTCAAAATTTTATTTTAAAGTATAAAACACATCTATAAACCGCGCTTATCAAGATCAAGTTGTTCCAAAATAAGTGTTGGCGCGCAAATAATTGGCGGCTTTGAAATGAAAACAAAACAAAGTTAGCAAATTTACTGTTGAAAGAGTCGCAATTTCATTCACATCTCTCTCTCTCTCTCTCCAAAAGGCTTTGAACACAAGCATAGTGGCAAAGAGATGTTTGGTAGGGTGAGACCGGCGCCGATCAGCTCCTTGGAACCCCTCGAATCCCAAAGATCCTCTATCAAAATCATCAAGCACGATTCTCTCTCCATCTACGGTAACACCATCACCAATTCCTTCTTCCATTCATGAATGCCGTATAATTTGTATTCAGATCTTCGTTGAAATTCATCAAATCCCATATTTTTCCTTTTCTGTTTAATTGTATTGTTTAGAGGGTTTTCTTTATAATTGTTGTTGGGAATTAATTGAATTAGGTTTACAGTAGCTCCGGTTCAAACATTAGCAATTTTTTCATAACCCCTTTCTCTTTCTTCTTCGAAAAGGGTAACCCTTCTTTTGCAAAATATGTTTTGAATCACTTTATACAATTTTATTTTGTATTCTGTGAAAGGGAAATACGACAATGTTAATGGCGTGTTTAGAAAAAGGGCGGAAACTTTCACCGTTACACGCCACTATAATTGGTATGTTCAAATTCTAAATGAGACACGCTATTAGCATTGCGAATTTTGCCATAAAGTGGGAAGCTTTATGCAGATAATATTGGCTGTGATGTCTATCTCAAT
Organism: Salvia splendens; assembly: GCF_004379255.2. NCBI lineage: Eukaryota > Viridiplantae > Streptophyta > Magnoliopsida > Lamiales > Lamiaceae > Salvia > Salvia splendens. Next base: position 18,720,630 of record NC_056045.1, read on the forward strand.
TCTGTAATGTATTCGATACAAATAATTTTGTGCATAGATGACTTCTTTAGAGATATTTTAGGAAAAAAAAACTGGGAAATTTTGTGCAAGAGCCCAAGAGCTTTTCTTGAAGCTAGAGAATGTGAGTACTATGATGTAGTGGTACTAGCGGTATCAAACTTGACTTTTCCTGATTTTTTTTTGACCGTTTGAACTTTGAAGTTGTTTAGGGAAATATTTGAGAGTTGATAATGCAGTTAAGTTTGTTTTCCTTTATAGCATGCTAGCAAATTGGAGTTTAGGAGTTACTTGGCTGCTCTATTGTTGGGAAGATTGTTAGCTGCTGTTTTGTTACATAACAGCCTTTGTGGTGTTTTAATTCACTTGTACTGGGATTTTGTTGTTTATGCAGCTCCACTTTAGTATAGAAAAAAAGCCTGTATTGAGATCTTCTTCAGGTTAGCCATTATATATGTTTTAGAAATGAAATGGTCAGCCCTCACAATTTATCAGCTGATGTAGCAAGATTCTGTGTGTTTTTGTGCATTCTACTAAATCTGTTTCCTTGATAGGAGTACGTCATATTCTTTAGTTTTCAAGAACTCATGTAGTTGGTTCCTTATATTAAAATGTGGATTTGAAGATGAGTGAGGCTGAGTGCTATGGAAGTCGACATCTTAACCTAAGAACTAAGAGAGACGGAGAATTGATGGTGATTGCAGTTCAATCTTTCTTGAACATAAATACATTAGTTGAGTTGAATCACTATTGTGACATTATTTTCATATGCTGGTAGCTCTACTTGGTGCAAATAGTGTTGCAGAATCAAACTCATTATCATTTTGTGCTCCAATTGTTGTAGAATCGACCCTTCTCAAACTTAAACAAGGCTCTCGTTGCAATCCAATTTGCGACCCTGAGGATTATTCAAGGAAAGATGCAGTTTGTATCATGGCCATCGAATCTCCGGAGGAGGCTGTGAGTGCCGGTGCTGGTTGTTCCTCAGCAGAATCTCTTCCAATGTCTAGTTCTAGTGAACAATCTACCGCCTTCTCAAACGAGGCAGCTAAAACAAATATGTCTATTCTTCATATCTTCTCAAAACACAAGAGTACAACAAATACTCGAAGTCCAAGTGATGCAGAGTCATTGGCTACAGAATGTGGTTATTCATCTTCTTCCAGTGTTTCATCTTCATCTAGCGATTCACAGGCAGCCATCCGCTGAAGATATAACTCCTTTAGCACCTGATTTGGTTGAGCCCCTAAAATGGTTGTGGTTATTGTTTCTTGATATAATTCAGTTTGTAATGTATTTTCGTCATGGATTCTGGAGTCTTCTCTTCATGTCTCAGAATCAACTAAAGGAAACTACTTGCTATTGGACAATGGATAATTTGTAGGAAATACATATACATTCATATTTCTCATTAATTCTTTAGTGGAGCTTAGGTTCTTTTTATGCTACAAATAGAATTTATATTACAAATTTCGCTCTGATACTAGTATTTGTAGTTCTTTCTTGGTATCACCTTCTAATATATGGAAATGATGATAAACTGCTACCAGCTTTTAGATGTAGTACTCCCTTCGTCTCAACTATGTTGAGTAGGCATGCACACGGTTCAAAAACCGCCGGTTCTGGTTCGGAACTGGCGGTTCACGGTTCAACATTTTCATGAACCGGAACCGGCCCACCAAGGGTTTTGGCGGTTCCGGCTCTAGTTCAAAAAACCGCCGGTTCGGCGGTTCGTAATTTTTGTTTTTGCATTTTCTTGATTATTTATCTATGAAATGTGCGTAAATAAAATTCAAAAAACCACGATGAAAATTGCAATTTTATTGAGATTACAAGTTACAACAATTACAAATTACAAAAAACTTGAAGTCTTATATACTCTACAAAAAATTTAAATACAACGACACTATTAGTCTACAACGAAGCTAATTACAAATTACAAAAAAGACTTGAAGTTCTGAACAATAAATTTATAAGTATATATACTCTTAGTCGGCGAAGGAGATGTTTCTACATAACTAAATTGAGGACACCTTTAGCAATTCAACCTTAAATATTGAGTTTAGTCTAACAATCAACAATTATAGTAGAATTGTCAAAAGTTTCTCGGATTTAGCCTTATAGAGAAATCTACTTAACCGACTAGAGTATATACAAATACAATTATTTAATTATATTTGCATATTTTTAAAGTAGAAACAAATGAAAAAAAAAGAAATAAAAGAAAAAAGGACTTGAGCTCAACTTAAATTTAAAATTTAAGTTGAGGTGTCTACGTATCCCCAATCCTCATTTGCATTAGGGAATCAAAGCCTACGTAGTTCTCTTACCTTACTTACCTATTTGGCTTGGCCGGCGGTTGACGGTTGGGTTGGCCTACGATTCATCACCAGTGAATTCTTCTTGTGATTCCTCCTGACGATCATCCCAATCATCAAGTAACATCACGACTTCCATATTTTTCGCGGAGAGCTTACTTCTTGATTCATCCAATACACGTGATCCAACACTGAAAGCGAACTCGACGGCGACAGTGGAAGCCGGAACCGAAAAAATCTCCATGGCCATTGACGCAAGTATGGGAAAATCTTTCTCGTGTGTTCCCCACCAATCGAGGACGTCGATTTGGGCGGGAGGAATAGGACATTCATCACCAAAGGAAAATAGTGAATCGAAATATAAATCTAACTCACTTACCATACCTGAGGTCGACCTTCCGCCGGTGCTGTAGCAGTATAGGTCAGCTAATTGGGATTGAACGTTGGGGTCATCGTAATCAGTTTGAAATGCGAAGCCAAAATTATGTTGTTGAGGAGGGGTAGGTCTTCTGACTTGATGGGTACTGTTATACCTGGTTTCATATTCGGTGTAGAGAGCACGCAAGTTAAACTCGAAGGTTTGTTGGACAATTGACCGGTACAGGAGGTTTATTTGAAATGTTTCGGTTAGGTTTACTCCCCATTGGTCATTGGTATCCGCTTGCTATGCTTGAAGTGGACCAAGATCAATAGAACTAAAATTGTTATAATAAAAATCTAAAATCCTGGAGGTACTGGCTAATTTCCATTTTGAATCCAAGACCTTTGCACCGTTGGAATCTCACTGAAATACTTAAGTCATTTGTCAATCATATAATATAAAACACACATCAATTCAGGAGAAGAGCAAACATTTTTCATCGCAGTTTTAAAACCAACTGATATATACATGCAATGCTCTAAAACACGAACAACAATGCAATAATAAACACCCGATAATCCAACAGTCTCATTTTTGAAATATTTGAACAATTTAAATAAACTCACGCTATGATCCCAACAACTATGCGATAGATATAAATAAAAAACGGGATAGGTTCTAAAAAATCACACAAAGAATCTTTATGCGTCAAAGTAGAATTCAGACAATCATATGTCGAATTCCATATATGAGACACATCTATGGTAAAATTCGTATATCTTACATTCTTTTGATGGTACTTCTTCCAAGCTTTGCCAATAGGCGACTTTTGATGGATTAATCTAACTGCAGTTCTAATAGGACTAACATGCTTTTGCCATAATTCAAGCGCATCTTGTACACATAAATTCAAAATATGACATATACATCTTTGATGAAAATACTTACCACCAATAACCAGAGCAAATGCCGCAATCAAGTTATTAATACTTGCAGTGTTAGCAGTTGCATTATCAAAACCAACAGAAAATATCTTATTGCATAATTGAAATTCATTCAAAACTTGAATAATTGAAGAAGCAATTTCGGGTGCAGTGTGTGGTGTCTCAAATTCTCTAAAACCAATTAATGCTTGTTCAAAGTCCAACTATTGTCCACAAAGTGAACCGTAATGCCCATGTATGAATGTCTATTAAAAGAATCAGTCCATACATCTTAGCAAATGTTCACTTTGTGTCCCAAGTTGAGTAAATAACGTGATAATTCAACTTTTTTCTCCAAACATTGTCGAACGGTAGATCGTTGAACGGTCATTCGACCTACTCTTTTGACAGCTACGTTCAAACCACTTTGCATAGTAACCTCAAATTTTTTGTTATCATAAACATTAAAAGGAAAATGCTTCATTGCAGCCCATCTAGTCATAACGTCAACAAAAATTTTAGGATCATATTTAAAAAGAGGCGTACTTGACGAACCTGAGCCACCGGGTTGGAAGTTTAGTTGGGTTTAGGTAGAGGCAGTGCCACATTCTACCGGATGCTTCGTCACCAAATGACGATGGAGGGTCCATATCCCCCACCACTCGCAAATTTGTAGACTTTATCACAATAGTTACAATATGCATGAAACGCCGATATCTCTTCTTGAGAGAGCGGATCATTAGGACTTGGAATTACCACTGGGACCTTCTTGTAGTGTTTAACAAAAAATATCATATTTCAATGCGTTTTTAGTGGGTGGAGGGGGAGGCATGTCCTCATTTCCGCCGGTGCTAGACAGAATACGAGAATGAGATTTATCATCATTGTTGTCCGAGTCCGACGATATAGACACGTCGTACTCGTCATCTTGTTGTTGGGAACTACCACCGCCCCTCCCTCCTCCTTGATGCATTTCAACGAGTAGCATGTCGGTCCTATGATCTTCTTCTATCTATAAATATTATATAAGTTGAACTTTTAATTAGGAACACAAAAAAAAATTTAAAAACTCAATCTTATGAAATTATGAATTGTAAAAATAAATTTTTTTTAGAACTTACTTGCATGTGTTCAGCCGCCACTCGGGAAACCTCTTCCATAACCTCTCGACGACTAGGTCGCTTTGATCCTTGGGGACGACTACTTTGATCTTGGACAATTCCTTTGCCCCGATCACCACGTCCCGTTCCACCACAAGAAAAAGACATAATGCAAAATGAAAGTAGTATGGAATATGGAGTATTGAATAAATGGTAAATTACGAACACAACAACAAATATAGCAGTAAACAACTTGAACAATTAGGGAGAATGAGGATAGAGAATAGAGAAATTGAGATTGAGAAGGAAATCCTTGTTAACACAAGAATGAGGTGAGTAAAAATGATGGGGGAAGTGAGGTATTTATAGGAGCAAAATTGGAAGAAATAAAAAAATAATAAAAAAATTAAAATTTCAAATTTCGGCCGGTTTACCGCCTGAACCGGCGGTTCAGTCCACGGTTTCTGACGGAAAATGCAGGTTTCTGGCCGAAAAATCGGCGGTTTCTGACCGGTTTTCAGGCCTATACACTGCCACCTATACGCCGCCACCTGAAAAAGGTCCGTAACCGTCGGAAACTAGCGGTTTACGTCAGAAAACCTACGCCCTAGCCGGAATCCTACCGTTCGAACCGCTGAACCGTCGGTTACGGTCACGCTTTTTTTAACTTGAACAGGCCCGCTTGAACCGCTGAACCGTCGAACTGCCATCCGGTTCGAACCACCGGCGCCGGTTCCGGTTCCAGTTTGTGAACCGGCGGTTCCGAACCGCTGGTTAACCGGCGGTCCGGTTCGGTTTGTACATGCCTAATGTTGAGTCACCTTTTGTGCACGAAGATTAAGAAATTGTGTTGAAATGAGAGAAAATTAAAGTATGAAAGATAAAGAGAGTAAAGTATGTGATAGAATAAAATAAAAGTGATTGAATGTTTTGTTTTTTATCAAAAATTGAAATAACTCAACATAGTTGGGGCATCCTAAAAATGAATACGATTCAACTTAGTTAGGATAGAGGGAGTATGATTTAACCTGAGAAAAAGTTTGTAACATCGTCAAGTGGGCTGGTGTCATAGAGTCGAGTTCGAGCTAGAGCCTGAAATGCACAAAAAGCACACCGAGAAGAGTCAATATTCAACAAGCACCAAAATGTGCATCTATGAGTGCGAGCAAGAGGTGTACTCGTGTCATGATGTCATGCGACTAAGTTTTTAGCAATTTAATTATGTAATTTTAGATTTTTAAAAGATTTTAACTGTAATTTTTAATAAATTATGTTTTCTTATAATGCAATTTGTAATTAATTGCGTACTTTTAGTTTTCACAATGAATAATTGAAATAAAAATTAAGAGAAAATAAAAAAGGAATTTATGAATAGTTTTGTTTTTGTATTTAAAGATATCCAAATATATTATATGCACAAATAAAATCTATAACTTATATTTATATCTCATTAACTAAATCTACATTTAAATAATTTGTTTAAGTTCATTTATTGACTTTGTTAGTAGATGATGACATATGAGTCGATGTTGTATTTTTGGGTTGATGTTGTATTTTTAAAACTACAAGTATATGAACTGAGTAAAAAATTTAAAGAATTCTATAATTATTCATCAAATATTAAGGTTTAAATACGTAATATTCTTGAAGTTAAACTTCATAACATCTTTTTTACATCTTGGAAAAAAAATATAAGAAAAAAAAATAGATGTAGTCAAGATTGAATGTTGCATTCATGACTATTTGAGTCTATTCGGAGACATCCAAAAAATTTGAATGATATAGAAAAAATTAACGTGTCTCGTGCATAAGATGACATGCATAAACAGAGAAATATACTATTATTAATGATTAATCACCTAATTATACTATATTTTTTTATAAAAGGCAGGCTTCTGATGTGCCCGGGCCTGGGCTGAGCTTCAGATGGTCATGGGCTTGGGTTCACAAAATGGCCCAATATGAGCCCATCTCAACTAATGAGCCCAACCCAGGCCTGCTTCGTTTCACTAGTGGGCCGGCCCAGCCCGACCCAGTTGACAACTCTATTGAAACTATAGGGTCATGTTAAAATGCATATGCTATCCAATCCACAACTAAGACCAATTCTACATCATTAGATCTTAAAATGAGTGTATGAGATTAAAGCTCACGTATTTCAATAAATAGTAGTAGATAAAATATCAATAAATGGGTAAAATAGTAAATATGCCATAACATAATAATTTTCACGATTTTTTTATACTCCCTCCGTCCCATAAAAATATGGGCGGATGAGATGACACGTGAATTAATACAAAATAGGTAAAGTAAGAGAGATGAGGAGAATGATATGGTAAAGTAAGAGAGAGAGGAAGAGAATGATAGTTAAAATAGAGTTAGTGGATAGTGGGACATACATTATTAAATTGATATAACTTTCCAAAAATGTAATGCACATATTTTTATGAGACAGATGAAAATGGAAAGTGCACATATTTTTATGGGACGTAGGGAGTATCAACATAGTGCATTACAAATATCAACATAGTGACATGAGAATCTCAACACAAGTACCGGAAAATATAAAATCTCAACACATTGTTTGATGCATTTATTGATATAAAATCTACTTATCAACATATACGAAAATTAAAATTAAAATTATAAAATTTCATCATCCGATCTTCGTCGGAACATCATATGCAATTGAAATCTCGTTAAAATAATTACATTTAATTTGATATATTTTTTGCGAAAAAATAATTTAAATCGAGATAGTTACATAAATTTCAAGTGTTCGAGATGATTTTGGAGAGAGAGAAAAAGATTAGTTTTAACTACTATATAAGAATTGACCTATATACCATTTAAGTTTATTTAATATATTTTTTTTTAATTTTAAATATAATCCACGTAGTATTATTTCAATCACTAGATCACCTAATCTAGTGGCTAAAATTTAATCTTAATTAGGGATTGCTAATTAGAGCATGCGCAGCGGTGGCGTCCGTCGCCATCGCCGTCCGCGCCGCTGGCACGGACGCCATCCGCCGCTGCTGCGCTCGCGCCGCTGGCACGGCGCTGCTCGATGTATCGAGCACGTCCGTGCCAGCGGACGCACACGTGGCGCGCTCCCATTCGTCAACGGCATAGCCGTTGTGTTTAAACATTTTTTATTTTTTTTTAAAAAAATCGGTATTTAATTATAAATAATGCTAAAAAATAAAAAAAATATTTTCCAAATCCCAAAAATATGGCCGTTTTTTTCCCGTTTTTTCTGAATTTTTTTGATTTTTTTATTTTTTATTTCCCAAAATCATCTATAAATACACACATTCATCACTCATTTATCACATCAATTCATCTCTCATTCATCTCTCATTCATAATTCTTATACAAACTATCAACACATTCAACATTCACTCAAAACATCAAATGGATTTCACTCATCTCATGGCGGAAGCGGAGCGCGAAGAACAAGAATACTACGAACAATATCGTGCCGCTTACGAAGCATATGTCGCGGCGAATACCCCCGCTCATCCTCCTCAACGCACTAGATCAAATCGCCGCTACATCCATCGTGACCGGGAGGGAGCCCACGAAAGGCTCATTGCCGACTACTTTGCCGACCATCCGCGGTTTCCGGCAGATTACTTCAGGCGCCGTTTTCGCATGTCAAAGCGCTTGTTCATGCGAATTGTCAACACATTGTCCGCACGTGTTGAATACTTTTAAACAGGTGTAGATGCAGCCGGCCGACAAAGTATCACGGCGTTGGAGAAGTGTACGTGTGCCATCCGACAACTCGCTACTGGGCAAACGACCGACATCTTCGACGAGTATTTGCATATCGGTGAGTCCACTGGAATCCTTTGTTTAAAGAATTTTTGCGAGGGCGTTCGTTCTGCTTTTGGGGATGAATTCCTTCGGGCACCCACCACCGATGATTGCCAACGGTTGCTTCGTCTTCACGAATCAGTCCATAGCTTTCCCGGAATGCTTGGCAGCATTGACTGCATGCATTGGAGGTGGAAGAATTGCCCGACTGCTTGGAGGGGGCAACACTTAAGCGGTCACAAAGGCGGCGGCCCAACACTTATCCTTGAGGCGGTCGCCGACTCTCGCCTATGGATTTGGCATGCATATTTCGGCGTTGCCGGATCCAACAACGACTTGAACGTGCTCTATTCTTCACCACTCTTCAATGATGTGATGAATGGTGTAGCACCGGCGATCGACTTCACCATCAACGGAAATACATACCGCATGGGTTACTATCTCGCCGATGGTATCTACCCAAGGTGGTCGACGTTCGTGAAGACGCTCCACAACCCGCACGACCCGAGACGAGTTCTTTTTGCGCAGCGTCAAGAGTCAGCGCGGAAGGACGTCGAAAGAGCCTTCGGGGTCCTTCAAGCTCGATTCAACATTGTGAAGGCCCCGGCTCGGCTGTGGTACGTGAATAATATCGCCGACATCATGTTCACGTGTATTATATTACACAACATGATTATAGCCGACGAAGGGCCGAGGGCGGCTAGCTTCTACGACGAGGACGAAGCCGGAAGCTCAACAACGAGGTCTCCCCCACGCCGAAGCGAGCATACGACGGTTGGCCAGAGGATCGAGACAAGACACACAATGCGCGATACTCGAATCCACAATCAACTACAAGAAGACCTAATCAACCACATGTGGGCGAAATTCGGCAACGAGTAGTGGTTTTTTTAATTTTTAGGATTTTAATTATGTAATTTTTAATTTTTAGGATTTTAATTATGTAATTTTTCATTTTTAGGATTTTAATTATGTAATGTTTAATTTTATTTGTCATTTGTAATATTTATTGTGGTTTTTAAATGAATTTTAATATTATGGAAATGTTATTGTTTAATTGAATTTTAAATTAATTGTGCTCGTCCTTGCGGAAGAGCACAGTTGTGGGTGTTGTGCTCTTGCCAGAGAGCAGGCATGAATAGTACCGCCCGAGCCCACAACCGTTCCGCTGGCAAGAGCACGGTTGTGGATGCTCTTAGTTAGCAATTGATTAGAAATCTGAAACGACATCTTTTAAATCATAGATGCTCCAAGCATAAGTGACACTAATAATTAAATTTCCAGGAACAAAATCATTTCGGGAACTAGTGGCAAAGCAATGACGCTGAAAAACAAACATTAATCAAATGGGAGAGGGCTACATGTACTTTGAAATTTGACTAGTTTGAGTTGTAAACAGGGCAAATTATAATCATAAGCTAAGTTCAAAGATCAATAACACGTGACAGCTTCTGGATGCGGTTCAGGAGGAAATCCCCTTGCTTGATGGTAGACTGGTACAGAGCATTCTTTGCATCGGGCCGATTGGTTTCTAACACGCCCGCAACTTTGTCTATCTTGCAGTGTAGCTTCCCCGCTGCAATGAACCGAGACAGCTCCCTACGAAAAACTAACACATTTAACATATTGCTCAAACCTATAAAGTTGCTCATTCACATCATGGAGGAGTTTAAGCGCTTACACGTCTATGAAATCCACTGTCACGCCAAATGATTTTGCCATAGCTTCAATGGTAACACTCTTGTAGGATTCCAAGAACTGTGAGTACACAACACTTCTTATCTCCCTCATGTAGTACCGGAAGTGCGGGTGCAAATAGCGGTCCAACTTAATGTGCTTGGTTAAGCCAGCTGAATAACCAAAATATGCTAAATATAATTAGCAGAGCTAAACATGTATAAGATCGTATACGCCCTCTGATCAAAGCAGCACAATAAGCAGTTGCTACAAGAACAAGGACCCTGCTTGAAGGGGGTACTTACCGAAAGCGATAAAGAATGATTTATACTGGCAATCATATAAAGAGTTCAGAAAGTCTGATAAGTATGGGATTTTGCCAATGACGGTCAGGATCTCTGGTGCATCCACCACCTGCCACATATCCAACCACAAAAGAAGTTGATCGATTAGCAACACGGTGGTTGGGGAAGGGGATGGAAAATTTTATGGAGATAGGAGAGCTTTTTGGACAACAGATTTAATAATTCAACTATGAAAAGCATCCAAAAGCTAATTAATCCTTCACATAAATGGTCCTGCCATGCAGTAATGCATTCAAAGAAGGCACACCACCAACTCGTGTCTCCATATATAAGGTACGTACCAAAAATATTAAATGAAAACATTGCAGATGAAAATTAGCCAGAATTTGCAGCTAATCTTAATGACCCACTGTTAAACATCATTTTTTAAAATGAGTATAGAATTGGAACCAATAAAAAATCGTCCTTATTAAACTAAATTATAAACTTTATAGCATCTATTATTCTCCCAACCACAAAATAAATCAAGAAAGCATCCGTATAATTATTCGACCAATTTTTGCGGAGAGTGTGGTAGACCAGGCATCATTATTGACAATGAAAGCAATATCACACTTAAGATAGCAATAACATGATCTATCTATCCTCATTTACTTTCCATGGTCCAACGGTCCAATCAGATGTTTGTAAAATAAAAATGAAATTATATTGATGCATTCAACTCTTACTAATAATGTTTGACCATTCATAAGTATATTATGGACAATAGTACCTGGAATTTCAAACTTGATCGAGTCCAAGTAATCTGATGTATCAGTTTAATACTCTTTTTTTCCAATTCAGTACGAGGAGTTACATTTTTTCGAATTTAAATTATTCACATTTTCTTCTACTTACGGCTACGCATTGATTAGAGCATCCATACGTAGGTACTAGGTTGCACATCAGCAAAAATGTGAGGCAAACCAAGGCAAGTTTGTGATCTAGTGAAAACAATACCAAGTTTAAGAAAAATAGCAAACCTTCCGTTTTAGTGAAACTCTATCCAATGATATGATGCTCGTAAGACCAGTATAAAATATGAAGGTGTCGTAGGGGAAGAGCTCATAAGTTGTAAAAGTCGAAATAGAATCAAGGAAAAGATCAGCTGCTTTCTTGAAATTGCGAGTGGACATGCAATATAAACCCTCATACACCTTCAAACGGTTCTTCCTTTCCCAATCACCACCCTCCTCAAACAATCTGAAAGGTTAAAAGTCAAAATCAGTGCTCAACCTCTGTGTACAAAAAAAAAGGGTTGGGAAAATTTATCCACAGCAACAGAAACCGATGTTTACTTCTTAGCTTTGTCAATGCTTTTGGAGATAAGATCAAAGTCCATGTGAAAGAAACCAATTTGTAGTGTGTAGAATACCAAATCCATCTTTTGTCCAACTGCAACAGTCTTGCCCTCTGTTATTTTAAGTTGTTCCAGTGCCTTTTCCTGGATATGAAGGATTGTAGAAGGATTTCATATGGAAAAAAGAACTGGAAAACAAAGGGTTTTGTTGTGTTACCTTGTCACCAATTCGAATGTAAAACAATGATTTGGCCAAATGAGCTTCCCTGACTTCACTTTCACCCAAGTTCTCTTCTGCGTCAGCAATCCTACATGAAATCACAGTGATTAAAATTAAGGAAATAGCCCACTCAATATGTTGAACTCTAGATGGTCTAGATGATAACCAATCATATTTCCACATATCAATGAATTTAAAAGGTGAACAAATAATAAAATGAGGATATAAGAAGTTTTGGCAAAATAAAGTAAACTGTATTCAGTAAACCATTGTGGATTGAGGAATACAACTCTAAAGTACATGTAGCAGCACTATATATAGGCCTTGCAATCATCATTCATCAAGTCCCTTTACTAAGTACTTACTGTTCACAAACCAGAATTTAGAGCATCTAGAGCTCATGACTAATGAGGATAACTTATCACAAAATTATTAAATATGACAATATGGAGATTTTTAAGGAACTATGTAACACGGAGATATCAATTAGATTCAGAAACTAACTCCGAAGACTAATTTTATAAACCCGCGCTAGCAGTCTAGCACTACCTGCATAAGTTGCAACTCTAAAAGACGACCATTCAGTAGCATCATATACAATCCATCTTGGCTTATGGCAATCCTCAATAAGCTCTAAAAATGAATCATAGCTCAATTTTCTGTCCAAAAAGTTGCACTATTAAAATTTATTTGACTAACACCAAAAGCAAAAACAACAGTTGAATCAACAAGGAGAAAGAACTTTCAGACATTGGACGTTGCAGCAAGTACAATAGAAAGGCACTTATGGAGGAAATTGTAACGAAAGCAGCAGAACAAAAAGGATGAATTCATAGACATAGACTTCACATTATCGAGTAGCATAAGTCACAGAGATCACATAACGCAGTTGCAACTCAATATTAGTTCATGAAAAGCAGAACTGACTTCTCTTCGAGCTTCTTCAATTCATCATCGATCTTGGAGCGCATCGAGTCAAGTGCCTTCTGATCCAAATCCAAAACCTTGCTGGCAACTAGGGTTTCGTACAATGGAGCCATATCTACCAAAACAAAACAATTCCTCCACAATGAAGCTCCGCGATCAAACTAATAGCTGTTAATAGAAGAATGAATTGCAGAGAAATGGCCCAATTACCATTGGCAACGATGAATTTGAAGACCTCATCACGGAGGCGCACTTTTTCAATGTCGTCGACGTCGTTCTGAGTAAGCAGGAATAGATTGTTGGCGAGCACAAGCTGTGGCTGCTGAACTCCTTCACCTTCCATTGCCGACCTTTTCCTTGCTTCTTTCAGTCAGAGAGAGAGATGGAGAGTTTTCTTGAGGAAGGAGGCAGCAATACAGAGAGGAGAGAGAGAATGATGGGAATTTCAATTTTGGGCACTTTTTTTTAACACGATTTATTCAGCATTTAAATCAAAATTAATTATTCTCTCTTTTAAATAAATAAAAATGGTTTAGTAAAATCGGCCATGGACTCTCCGAAGAAGAAGCGCGCGTGAAAGCAATCGCGGAAATAGTATCCACGATGGTTGATCTCTCGCGAAAGGGGCAAGACGTGGACCTAAACGCTGTGAAATCGGCGGCGTGCAGGAAATACGGGCTCTCGAAGGCGCCGAAGCTCGTCGAGATGATAGCAACGTTGCCGGAATCGGAGAAGGAGGCGCTGCTGCCAAAACTCCGGGCTAAGCCAGTTCGCACGGCGTCTGGGATTGCCGTGGTGGCCGTAATGTCGAAGCCTCACCGCTGCCCGAATATTGCAACCACGGGGAATATATGCGTGTATTGCCCGGGCGGCCCCGATTCCGATTTCGAATACAGCACGCAGAGTTATACTGGATATGAGCCTACTAGAATGAGAGCTATTAGGGCTAGGTAAATTATCTTCTTTTCCACTTGTAATGTATAATACTTGCTTTAGAAGACGTTTACTTTGGGTGATAGATTGGATTGGAAATGAATAGGATTGTTTATTTACAGGATTACTTGATCAGACAAGGTCAAAATTGTTTACTCCTCATCGGAAAAGATGAGCATAGGCACTGCTTCTGGGGTTGTGATTTAACTATATCATTTTCGTTTCTGTGATAAAAATGAATACTTTCCTCTAGTTTAGAAAGATTGTACCTTGGAAAGTGTGTTGGACATGTTTGAGATTTAGCTTTTTTACTTTAGCATGTCTCATCAGGTGAAATTCATCCCGATGTAATTTAGGACATGCTACTAGTAAGCCATAGTGGGCCAAGTGCCCCTGACAATGCTGATAAGAGCATCTCCAGTAGGCGGATGTCCCACTCGGACATCCACTAGGACATCCCAAAAACACCTCCTGCCACGTTACTAGGACTTCCCATCCCACTGCTACGTCACTAGGACATCCCCTGCACAATCCGCCCTTCCCTTCGCCCGCACGTCCGAGGACACCCGACGTCCTCACGGGACGTCCGTATCCGACCTTCGACGCCACAATGGCGGACGTCCCGGTCGCCAGTCGCGGACGTCCGACCGGACGTCCGCCATTGGAGATGCTCTAAGGTCCTTGGTCATAGGCTCTGAACTCCTCATATTTGGTCATGAACTCATGATTCAATTGCTGATTACTCCAAGGGTGCACATAGAAGGTTTGAATTTCTGTAGAACTATCTTAAAATTGGTTCTCGTTGGTTCAAACTTCAAGGCATTTGATGATGTTCAGACTACTTGTCTACTTAGGGGGTGTTCGGTTTGCAAGATTGTATCCCAGGAGTGAATATGTAGTGTGTTTGGTTCATGAGATAACTCAATCCTAGATGAATAAAATCATGAGATAATTAGTCATAGCTAACCCATATGATTAAAATAATCTTATAACTCAATCCTAGATTATATCTTAGTATTATTTTATTTAGGAAACCGAACACCACCTTACTAAATACCAATTAATTGGTCTTGACTCATGGTTCCATCTTTAACTAGTGCTCTTTTTCACCACAATAAGTATCATTTTCCCTTATAGTTTAGTTTGATGAAAAGTGGGTTTCATTATGTAGCCCTCTAGCTTCATCTATCTTCACATTCTATTAGTTTCCTGGATTATACCATTGACATGACTAAGCTTAAAAAAGCAATCCCTACTATCCCAATAGCAAAGCTACTAGGATTGGCTGCTAAAGAGTAAAGAGCATGATGTTTTTGTAGAATTGGCAGATCTTCAAGTAGTTTGATAAACTAAGAAACAAGATTATGATCTCTAAGATGTTTATAATTCCAGATTATTCTACAATCCTTTATCTTAATTTAATCGTTCTTTGTTTAAACATGGGCACATCTAACTGGGTTCTACACTGGAAATGTTGTTATAAAGTACTATGATTCTTGTTTTTGTATTACAAATTCCATTTGTAAACTTTTGGGATTTTAATTTTGTAGATAAATCCTCTGCAAGGAATAAAGTTACTGAAGGATTGATTTAGTATGACTGTATGAGGAATCTGTATCATTGATCTTAAGTGATGCTTCTTCTATGTTTACTCCTTTTTTATTCAATTTGGCATTTTATCTTGCAACTCTGTGATTCTATTTTGATATAGATCTTGGATTTTAGTCCTTACGAAAATAGGAAATAGTGGCCTAAGAAGATACTTGACAATCTTTGCTCAACCCATCTGTATTTGATTTGGAATTTTATCAGTTATTATATTACTTTCTAAAAACATGGCTTTCAGTTCCTGAATATGGTGGGATGTACATCAGAAATTTGAATAATTTTTTATTATTTTCTGGTGATTTAGATACAACCCATATGTCCAGGCAAGAAGCAGGATCGACCAGCTTAAGAGATTGGGTCACAGTGTTGACAAGGTCAGTGTTGTCAAAGTGTCGCTCGGGTCGCCCGGGTCGCCTGGGTCGAAACCATCACCGTTGGGTCGAGTGGGTCGCCTGGGTCGCCCTAAATATATGCTATCTCTGATTTTCTCAAATCTCTCACATGTTTTCTGACTTTCTGAATCACAATTCTCTATATATATGCATGCACCACATCAAACTTTTCAAACCTACTTTCTACACTTTAGAATTCGGCCTCTTCACTCCTAAACAAATAAACAATTCAAAGATCTTTTGCTGTCACCCTTCATATATTCCTTTGTTTTGATATTTTCAGACAATGGTATCAATTATTTATTATGTTATGACTTATGAATTGTTTTGGTATTTTGATCATTTCTATTTTCCACTTTATCTCTATTCACATGAATTGCGTCTACATTTATATTATTTGATATATTATAAACATTAGAGCAATATATTTATTTTATTTAATATTAAAAGGCAAAACAATTAGCCTAGATTTGTGGGTCTCTCGACCCTGTCGACTCGTCGACCCGCGACCCGAATTTTTACCTCATCGACCCGATGCGCCCCGCGACCCTAACAACACTGGACAAGGTTTGCTTTTTTCTGCGGAGGCTTATTCCTACACAGATTTAATCCACATGGGAAAAATTCCTAGAATTAAATTGTTATGATGTGTTAATCATACAGGTCGAGTTCATCTTGATGGGTGGTACTTTTATGTCATTGCCTGCAGAGTACCGTGATTATTTTACCAGGAATCTCCATGATGCTTTATCGGGGCACACTTCTGCTAATGTTGAAGAAGCTGTATCTTACTCCGAGCACAGTGCAATAAAGTGTATTGGGATGACAATTGAGACGTAAGTCACAAATGAGATTTTCTTTTTTAGAATCTTAGATGCGACCTTGGTTAAATTGGTTTGTAGATTTTCCCCAAGTGCACACCAGTTTCTAGCATTTTTTTTCTTATGGAGACACATTTGCTGAGCAAGATGTTGGTTTTACTTCTGATCCGTTGAAATTTTAATGTCTGTATTGACGAAACAAAAACAAGCTTCACTATTCCTTATATAAATGGGTCGTCTCAGTTCTAAAGTCATTTGACTTCTCTCGTTCCTGTAATTGACTGCTGCTTATTTCTATTTTATATTTTAAGGCGGCCAGACTATTATTGCCTGGGACCACATGCTAACGAGGGGTGGGAAACTTTTCTTTCATATGAAGACACTCGCCAGGTGCGCGACTGACCATCAATTTTTTTCAATATAGTTTGAAGTAATTACACTTATTGAGGATACATGAGTGCGTGTTAGAACTGGATGTATCATTGTTCCCTAACTCAAATAGTTTAAGATGCCAACCACTTATTATTGTCATCCAACGAAGCAAATCCTTAACATTCTCAACACTTTCTTCTTCGAGTTCTTGCTCAAATTCATCTACAAGCCTCATTTCTTCATTTAGTTATGTATTACGATATGGTAGTTTTTGTTGTCATGCGCCTACTTATGAAAAGCAAATGTACAAAGACCATCTATTCATCTTTTTTAGTTTAAGGAATATCTAAGAACCTTAGCTCTCATCTTCAACTCATATGCCTGACACCAAGTTATTTGTTTTCAATGAGAAACATGATTACTTGCAATATACACTAGAAGCTTGAGTGATCTGCATAAAAAATAAAACTGGAGTAGCCATTTGTACTGTCAATTTAACTAGGGAAACATATATCGGTCCTAGCTGCTTTTTACTCGCCAAGAAATTTTCCCTCTAGCTTATTTTTCCGATGTAACTTACATGCCGTTGTGTATTGTTAATCCAGGATATACTTGTTGGGTTGCTGCGTTTGCGGAAATGTGGAAAGAATGTGACTTGCCCAGAGCTTATGGGGAAGTGTTCAATTGTCCGCGAATTGCATGTTTATGGGACTGCAGTTCCTGTTCATGGACGAGATGCTGATAAACTGCAGCATGAAGGTTATGGTACACTATTAATGGAGGAGGCAGAAGGAATTGCTACGAGGGAGCACAGATCGACAAAGATAGCTGTTATTTCAGGTGTAGGAACAAGGCATTACTATAGAAAATTGGGGTACGAGCTTGAAGGTCCGTACATGGTGAAATACCTCAAATGAAAAAACACTAGTGCAACGCAACACCGGGCTTTTGTTTGTGTTTGATATTGAAATATATATAGATATGGCTTGATGGAAGATGTATTTGTAAGCGATGCACAATGGCTCTCATGACTAGCGACAGAGATTCAGAGGCTAACCTTGATTTATTTACGGCTTCGAGAAGAGAAATGAAACACTAAGGCCACCCGCAACGCGTCAATCGGGTGGCCCATGTTTCGTTCCGCAGTGACGGAACCGGGGGCGGAACGCCTTGCAGCGTTTCGTCCCGTTGCCAGCCCGTCACGTTACACGTCCCGCCGCGACGAAACGCGGGACAGCTCGCCACGCGCCGAGGCGACGTGGCGCGCTCCCAGGCCACGCGTGATCCCACTCGCCGCCCCGCGAGTGGGCATCGTAACGGTGACGCAATAATTCATTTTTTAAAAAAATTCAGATTAAATAAAAAAAATAAATAAATAAATTATAAACGGTAATATTACCGTTTAAAGAGCCGTTTCACCTTTTTTTAATTTTTTTATTTTTTACTCTATAAATACTCTTATTTCATCCACATTTCACATACAGCTACACATCTATTCTTCTCAATTCATCTCTATTTCCTCTCCAATTTTCATCTAACATCTCATCACAAAATGTCCGGCGATGAAAACTCCGGCGGTGGTGGAGTTTGCCTTGCAGGAGGAGGCAACCCCGGCAGACGATGCAGGGGGGTCCTCCCGTGGGCGCCGTCGGCCGCAAGGGAGAAATGCGGCGAAGGCGGCTAGAGTGAGGAGGGGCCGAGCCGAACCAAGCCAGGCGGGCTCGGGCTCGGGGGATGCTCGAACTCCCTTATGGCCATGTACATGACCGCCACAATGGCGGACACTTCCCGCTTTATGCCCGCCCAGTACCAAGCATGGTGGAACGGAATTGTCTATATGACAGCACAACTTGGCCTTCCGCCTCCTACCGGCTTTAGTGCATCTCCACCGCCTTTGGGGGATGATTCGCCTGCGGATTAGTTTTTTTATTTTCTATAAAATTGTATTTTAAATTATGCCACGTTTATTTTTTTAGGATTTTAATTGTGTGTTTTTTTAATTTTTAACTTTTAAGTTGTATTTTTATTTTATGTTGTAATTTTATTTTATTTTGAATGAAGTGTGTTTTTATTAATTGAATTTGTTGGAAAAAAATAAAAAAATGAAATTGAATGAATAGTATTTAAGGGACGGAGGGCTGCAGGTTCCGTCCCTTAGTTAAGGGATGAAGTGAAAAAGTACAGTGGGGGCGGAAAATAGTGTTTTAAGGGACGGTATAGTGACAGCGTTGTGGATGGCCTAAGGTGATGTTCGGCTTACTAGATAAAATAGTACCAAAATATAATCTAGGATTCAGTCGTGAAATTATTTTAGTTGGATGAGTTGACTATGACTAATTATTATATGATTATTCATCTAGGATTGAGTTGTGAGATTCAATCTCATGAATCAAATCCACTACATGTTTAATAATATAATCTTGCAAACTGAACAACCCCTAAATATATTACAACAAATAGTAAGTTTGCAAGATTTAATAAACTCATATTTGTGTAAATTATGTTGATTGTTTGATTTGCGTAAAGTCAAGCTTTTTAGCTTGAATCCGTAATTTCTGATCAATAATATTACTATTGAGAACTTAACAGAGTTTGTTAAAAATGTGTTTAGAATACAAACTAAAACCAACTATACACCAAAATCCATTTTTGGTGTAAATATTATCTCCAACCATACATTAAACTCAAACAAATTTTTGGTGTTTGCTACGGATTTACATTAAATATGGGGTTACTGCAAAAATTATGAGATATTGCAAATCAGTCAATTATTATTTAATTGTGTGAAATAAAACACAGGAAAAAAAAATTACAATAACAAATGAAGATGCTCGATTTTAAAAGTATCTGACTTGACATGACACAAAAAATAAATAAAATGCTTCTCTAGACTTGCACTAGTTGATCAGTCGTGGGAACAAACGCAAATTTTGAGTCTTGAATTTTTTTCAATTTTATATCCATATCTTGGTATGCTTTTTTTTTTGTGTAATTGTGGTATTTTTAAATACGTTTTGATTTATATTTTAATTTCATCATAACATATGAAGTGTATATTAATTTTCAAGTTAGTGTATTTTTTTAATATAAAGTATGTTTAATGTACTCCCTCCGTCCGTGAAATGTTATCCAGTTTTACCATTTTTATCCGTCCTTGAAAAGATGTCCACTTTGCTTTTATTCTATTTTTGGTAAATGGTCCCCACTTTCCACTAACTTTTTACACTCACATTTTATTATAAAACCAATATATAAATGTAAGACCTTTATTCCACTAACTTTTTCAACTCACTTTTCTTCACATTTCTTAAAACTCGTGTCGAGTCAAACTTGGACAATATTTCATGGACGGAGGGAGTATATAATAAGAAATTTTATTTTATTATTTAATTTAATTTAAATTTTTGATATAATGTTGTGGGATTAATGTGTAATTTAAATAAGTATGTAGGTGTAATTGAAAAGGTATAAAAAGTAGGAGGATATGGAATATTCTTTTGAGTTTGAGTTTGGTGTAAATGATTGGAGTAAAATTACCTTTTGGTGTTAACATATATTCAAAAATGAATTTGAATTTAGTATAAATGGTTGGAGAAACATACTAAAAACGACCAAGAATCGGACATCGATTGACAGTTAGTGGATCCTCATAAGATAAACTCGTGCATAGATGGTTGATTGCCATAATCTAAATCAAACAATCAACATAATTTAGACAAATATGAGTTTATTAAATCTTGCAAACTTAAACTCTTGTGTAGTTGTGTGTCCTCATATAAGAAGAAGAAAATAATGAAGATAAACTCGTGCATAGATATTTGATTGCCATAATCCATCTTTTCAGGAATAAAAACAAATAAACTCGATGTTCTAATGACATAGCAAGAAACATAGATAATTACACATCACTTCGAATTGCTATCATTTTGTTGTCATGCCTGACAAGTAAATAAATGTGATTTTTCTTCTTTCTCTCTCTTAAGAAACTAAACTTGAATATTTTTACAGTATCGGATTGACACTAAGTTACTTGAGATGAACAGAAAGAAAAAAACTAAAAACACACAGATAAGTGAAGTAGCACAAGATCAAAAGCTAAAACTTAAAAGAAACTTGTAACAACCCTAAACTCAAGAAATAATTACGTAAAATGAAATATGAAACAGTTGTTAACAGAGAATATATTAAATCTCGAATACAAAAGAGCATGTGGATATGATGATTATATGAAAACTAGAACATAAATTAGTGAAGTGTTTGTTTGTAAGCAAATGGATCGGAGACTTGAAACATATGGCGGTCGGTGGAAAGAGTGGAGATCTGATCTGGTTCGCTTCGAGAGTCTTCCTAACTTGCTAGCCTAAGGAGCACTAGTTGGCCTTTCAACTTGTCTGTTAGAATTCTAGGAATGAAAGAGTAAAACACTATTCTAATGAGAACACTACTTTTTTCTTTATGCTCTTACTCAGGCTCATAATTTGCTGCATCATGTACCTCCTTTCTCTCGTCGAGATCACTCTTCTTTGCCTCTTGGCATCTCAGCTCGCTCGACTTGGGGCTCCTTCCGAAAATGTCTCACATCATATGATTGATGTTTTGCCTTCATCCTGAGTCATTTGGCACCTAAACGTGCAAATTAACTCAATTTTGAACTTAAAACTACCTCAAAATGACTATGAATAGCACTGATCAGGAGGTTTAAGATAGATCTCACTTCCCCAATTGCTCGTCGGAAGGCTTAGAATATAGTGGAGCTAGGATCGCACACACACACTGTTAAGGGTGTTCTCCCCTAACAAGGTTTCGACGTCGACGAGAGATCGATGGCGAGAAGATAACAATGGACGTTTCGGGCTTTCCCCGGGATCAGCTCCAAACTAGGGTTTACGAAAAAATAAAGAAGACGGAAAAAGTAGGAAAAATATGTTATTTGTTGATTGAATAGGAAGAATACAATGCCTCCTATTTATAAGGCTACCTTAACTTAGAGAACAAGAAAATAAAGATCCTAATAATATATGAGAAATATATGTTAAATCAACACTAAACTAAATAATAGAGATATGAGGATATTCGTAGAGATATTCTCGTATCAACTCCCCCACGGTTAAAATCCACCTTGTCCTCAAGGTGGGAACCACGACACAATGATGAACATCGCGAACAGAAGCTTTGGCGAGGCCTCCCCTCCTAGATCAAATGCACCAGATTGTTGTTTCGCGCATAACGTGATAGTTGAATGCCTCCATTCAGCCGCCTTAGCACTGACACCATTGTATACTTTACCAACCGTAAGATTCCAGAGTCCTCCTATAGCCTCTTCGGCAACCAATTTCCTTGCAAATCCTGCAAGCTGGACAATAACACAGGTGCCTATTTCCTTCGCCACATAAACATCAGTCTTAATGAGTTTCTTTTCAGTATCCTTCGACATGGCAAGCTCCTGTACATATGCATTTCCATCAACAACGTAATCATAAAGGATTTGTCCCCATGCCACCTCAAATGGAACCTGCCACCCTTTTTCAAGATATAGTTTTTTATTGGACCACTCAAATAAACATCTGCTTTATCGAAAGGCTCTAGTTGCATTGTTATCAAGAATGCGCTCATCAGAAGTGGTGCTCCAATTGGAAAGTTGAAATCAAGTTCACCAATTGTGTTGACAAAAGTGTGAGTATGATTCTTCACCAACAAATTAGAACAACATCGACACATCGAATATCCTTTAAGAGTTCTAACATATGTCTCAATCCTTTCGTGAGATCGTTTGCAACCGCTACAACTATATTTGCATGACTCCCAATCTGCCTCATCAGTTTTATAGCTCCATTTAACAACAAAATCTCCACTTGTTTCGTGCTCACACAGTACTAGAACAGGAGGTGATGTCTTCTGAAAACATCTGAGAAGGTAAATGCTTGTTGCCTCTTGCTTGACACATTCAACTTCTTGAATCCCATTCGAATTTGCCGCACCAGTCCATCCTACATTGACCATGACAGGGTTTAAAATTGCACTTCTTGCAAAATTCTGAACCTCTTTGAGCAAGGTGGTGTAAAACAAACAATTCCGTCTGTGGCCCTTTAAGTGATAAAAAACGTCTCTAAAACCATGTTCAATAACCCGATCCTCCAAAACGGCCAGGTCGAAAGCATTGCCCACTGAAACCACCTTTGCTAGCTGCGTGCCTTCATCCAACACATATGCCAATTCATACTTGGGAAAGGAAAGTCGAGAAACGTCTAACTCCGGCATGACATCCCCCGCTTTCAATCCAGCATTAGCAATGCTCTCGGTCTTCTCCTTGGGCAGACATTTACAACTCGTATCTAACTCCAATAGCCTACCACCCTCATCTGTAGCAGACTGTAAATCATGAACCCCTTGCAACCCAAATTGAAGATTGGATGAACCATGGTGTGTGACTATTGCGAGAGTGAATGGTGACTTATGTCTATCCATATCGTGCTTCCTATTATTCAGCCCCAAAACAGAGAGCATGTCTAAACATCCTTGAATCCCCAAACACGACTGTGGTGACGACGTGTCCTTGCACGGAGGGATTAACCGAGCATCGGCGTCGAGCCTTGTTGAATGCTGAACAATACTTGCAACATCACTGACATGCAAATCCACATATACACAGGAAATTACCTTCTTAACTTCCTCTATGAGACCCTCTCTGTCCTTTTTCAACAAAAAAGAATCTATCCAGTTGCTTAACAATGTACTATACACCCTATCATGCTCCCCATCATGTTTTCGGCGCGCAAGAATCAATCCAGCGGCAGTACATGAATCATTATTGCCATAAATTGATCCACTAACATCAACACTAGAATGAATAACATCTTTTATCTGTGCAATCACATTCGACAGATCCAGATCAAATTATGTTTCATCGGATACTTGCAAAAATTCCTCAACTTCTGTCAATACCTCTTCCTCACCAATTGGATCTTGATTAAGTAATTGATCAATTACAATATCATCATAATAAATTTGACGAGATTGCACTGATTCACGATTATCAATATCATCGGCAAGGGACTATATTGAACCATACCTTATATCTGGGCTGCAAGGCAGGGAGATCGGGGCTGGTGCCGGAGTAGCAGGCATCGGTGCTGCTGAACGGTGGTGGCTCGGGGGATGGCAACAGGCGGGCCAGCGTTGCAGTAGTGGTTGGTCGAGCACGGGCTCCTGGTGCTGATGGTGTTGCTGCCAATAGGCGTGCTGTTGGAACGGACTCGGCTGTGGTGGTTGGCGGTGGCTGCGGTTAAGGGACGGATGCTCATATGTCGAAGATCCATGTTGTCCAGGTGGGTCCCAGGAGGTAGGGCGGTGTGTGGGCTGCAGCGGTGGGTGCCAATGATGGTGGCGGAACTGATCATTGGTGTCGTAGGGCGGTGCAGTAACTGGTGGTCGAAGGTCCTTAAACTGGAGGTGCTGCCAATCAAGGGGGTCAGGCGGTTGATAAGGAGGCGGCGTGACAGCGTGGTGGGCGTATGCCGGAAGGGCATGAGGTGGATCTGGATCAGGTGGAGGAGGGTACCGGTCTGGCTGGTAAAAGGAGGCACGCTCCTGTTGCCATGGGTGAGCTGCATCCAACCGCCTGTTTAATCTGATGCAGAAAGCCATTATCCGGTCACATAGGGAAATGATATCCTCGTTGGTGTAACGAGTCATGAGTACGACAATGAAAGCACCAATTGTTAATGGTGTTCTCCCCTAACAAGGTTTCGACGTCGACGAGAGATCGACGGCGAGAAGATAACAATGGACGTCTCGGGCTTTCTCCGGGATCAGCTCCAAACTAGGGTTTGCAAAAAAATAAAGAAGACAAAAAAAGTAGGAAAAATATGTTATTTCTTGATTGAATGGGAAGAATACAATGCCTCCTATTTATAAGGCTACCATAACTTAGAGAACAAGAAAATAAAGATCCTAATAATATATGAGAAATATATGTTAAATCAATACTAAACTAAATAATAGAGATATGTGGATATTCGTAGAGATATTTTCGTATCACACACACACTATGTAATTCCAATCAAGATGATGTGATCCATTCAAGTGATTCACATTTTTTTTGGATATCTCAAGCTAAGTGTGTCATTTCCTTTTTTGGCACTCTCTCTTACTTTTTCATCTCAACTTTTTTATCTATTCTTAATTTATACTCTCCACTTAACTAACAAAACTCCGCTTTCTTAAAACTTTTGCCGAAGAGTAATGCATCACTTAGTGAAGGATGGTGGGAGTAACAACTAAATAACACTCCCTCTGTCCATGAATTAAAGTACCATTTTGACCGGGCACGAGTTTTAAGAAATGAGAAGGAAAGTGGGTTGGAAAAAGTTAGTGGAATGCGGGTACCACTTTATAAGGTTTTATAAAAGAACGTGAGTTTAATGAGTTATACACTCCCTCTATCCATGAATTAAAGTACTATTTCATTGATTTATATTATTTCTGAAAAAAACAAGGTCTCCAGTTATACCAAAAACATGATAATAAATTTCAGTCATACAATTGAATATTCAAATCAAGGAATGTTCACTTGTATTTTACGGAGAGAATTGATGTTCCGTCTCATTAAAGATAACCTATTTTCCTTTTTGTTTGTCCCAATCATAATGACAAAAAATGAAAACTCTTTTATCTCTTTTATTTCCTCTCTCTTACTTTATTCTTTCTACTTAATACACAAAATAAAATTGCATAAAATCTCATGTTGCTAAAGGAACGGGTCATCTCCAAGTATATAACTTGCCAGCTCAATCCAATAGCAATAACTCCACCTTGATCACAAATATGTCAAGGCAAAAGAAAGGAAACAAATAAAGTTAAGCCAATCATTTAGAACTCAGGACTCTTGTAACCCAATGATGTGAATCTACACGTGAGGTTCATAATTACGGTTACCCAAGACTTTTTCTCCTATATATGCTCAATATTCATTCGAGTAAAATCATCTCATATAAATAGGAACTTTGGGAATATGAATTAAGAGAGAGAAGTAATGATGATTAGTAATGGCAGGTAGCTGAAGCTACTCAACTCAGTTTCAACACCATTTGTCAAAAATAACGAAGAAAAATCTGTGTAATTTGTAAGCTGTATATACACTTAAGAGCATTGTACAGAGCCCTCAATTTTTAAACTAGTCTACAAGATGTGTTCAATGAAGCAGTGTCACAACAATTATAAAAGAAAAGAAAAGAAAAGAAAAGAAAATAAAGCAATGCAGCTAATTTTCAGTTGTTATATCACCAGAATCTTGGGGTTATTCTCGGTGAACACGCCTCAACTGCAGATCTGAATCGGACAGCAAGATATTGTGCATGTGCCGTGCTCATTCACCTGAAAACAGATAAAGAGCATACAAGGATATAAATCACATGCATGTTGAAGTGACTTCTCATTGACACAAGTTAAAAACCAAAGTTGATTGAATTCCAAGAATACTTCAAGGAACCAAATCAGGATGTTAATCACAAAGTTTAAAATCTGTGCCAATTTTCCACGACGGATCAGGTCATTCTGATCTACATTGCATATTTACATATTATCCAATCTCGAATTGTTTCATGTATAATTCAGACTAAGCCACATACATCTATTTGGGTCGGGTTGGGAAAATTGCACCCTTAAAAGTTTGATTTTTAAGATCACATCCAAGGTTTGTGGGAACTACCAAAATTCGCCCAAAGTTTGTGAATTTTAAGACAAATATATCAATCAAATAAATTCACTTTAAGATGCATAGTTGAGAGATATCACAAACTAGAGAGGAAATGAAACTATGACAATAATCACCCTATGTTGCAAGATTAGGGAAAGTTAAATTACCTGATTCCATCAAGAGGGTTTTGGTTTTCTCCCAGGTCTTGCTACGCGCGTGAGCTGTGTCGTTCCTTTTTTCCCCCTGGGTATATAGCCAAATCCATGAGGTTTTACACATTCATTTTAACTTGAAGTCATTTGATGTGTGACTAGATTTATAGAAAAAGACAGTACCTCCGAGACAGGTACACAAGTAAGTAAAATATAGGAACGAACATCAATATCAGTACCGAAGCCGCCAAGTACAATATGCTGCTATGCTTCTGCAACGGAAAAGAATGAGACAAAACTATTGCATAGTATTATTTTCGTGAGCAATTATCTTTGTTTGAGGAAAATTTTATCATCCCTGTAGCAGAAAATTAAATTTTTCGTACACTTGCAACCTGGATCTCAAGGAGTAACCACATACCTTGCCTCCCCGAGAGAACGGTTTTACTCCTTTTGAACAAGTATGTGCATCGCAGAACTGATGTAAAAAGAATTCTGGAAGAACATTAAGAGAAGGATGTTGTAAATTAACATGATTTGACCAAAGAGGTTTCATGCTTCAGGAGTGAGAAAAGAGGTACCATGTAGGCGAGTAGCCGATGGGCCCTTATTCACAGGAAAACAGTTGTTTGCAAGATCCTGCAAAGAAGAAAAGAGTGCCTTAGATGATTAGGTCATATTGCTAGGAAAGCCTTATATCTTATACGGGACAACCTCACACAAGTGACGGTTCCTTGAAGCAGCTCCAGGAGTACACTTGGCTTTATGCAATTGTGAATTAATCACATAATCGCAATGCAAAGCTCCGCATAAATCCGCCAAGCATTTGCCATGACTCTGAAGGTAAAGAAACCAGTAAAGTTGTATCATATATATACACATTTCAATGCAACCCTGAATTCTGGCATGCAACAAAGGAAACAACATAATAATAATATCGAACTGATCTCCTGGTCCAGACACTCAATCGTCAATTTTCTCATTATGCAAGATAATTCCAGGGGATGAAGAGTAATTCCTAATGGTTCTGAATTATCACATATGGATGATAGTGTAAAATTAATAGAAAGAAATTAAATTCAGACGATCCATTTACTTTCTGTGTTAATATAGAAAAGAAGAGTCATGCCCAATTTAGAGTTCGGTCCAGAACCATAAAACTCTTGATTCAAGATCCATGGATGACAGAATCTGAACATTTTAACAAACCGAGATAGAAGGGCTTATTCACAGAAACTAGAAGTTATTAAAGAAACGAGATGATTTTTTGAAAATATATGTGAGTAGAGAACCTTACGAACTTAGTAAGCATGCTAACAAGCATATAAAGATGGCCTCACATAATATCATCTCTTATTGCCAACACAAAACTTAAAATAAGAGCATCTTGAATCCGATAACCAGCACACTAAAGATTAAGACAATGTCACATACAACATTTAGAAGATTGTAGTGCCTGTTGTCAAAATGCTGATCCAAATATTTTTCTGCTCGGAAGATTTTCTTACAATAACCACATCGCCAATCATTTATGTCAAAGTGAGTTTTATGCTCCTCCTGATCCCTGAATAAATCGCTGCTTGGATGGAGCCTGCATCTGCTTGGAAGTTGATATTTCTCTTTCTCCACAAAAGGTGTAAGATACTGGATCATAAATAGTTCAAAGTTAAAGAAGGCCTCTACATATATCAAACAATATGCTTTGCAGTTCTTGATACCTCCTCTATGATCTTCCAGGCTGCTCGACTCCTCTCTCTTGAGCAATGAACTTCTTGGTGTCCTTCTTTAAGATTTCTAAGCATTAAAACAACATAGTTGAGATTACGCCCAATATGACAACCACATTCAAGCAATCATATCTTTTTTACTTGCATGATCATCATGGAAAATGAATAATTTGGAGGGAATGCTACTCCTAATCGATCTATCTCGTCATTTAATTCATTTAGAATGTAATCTATATCCATCATATCCCAAGGCTCAATCGCTGGATTCCTTTTAGAGTTGAACTTTACAGTGGTCTTGCGCATACCTTCCCATCGTCCCATTCTAACCTACAGTTCTACACAATTTGCTTGATTGTCGGGTCTGAGTATGATTATGGAAATTATCTTATTGTTTAAGTCTCTAGCGAAGGAACTGAAATCTTACTGCAAGTTATGATCCAAACACCCTTCACCATTGACCGCACACATCAAGTCTCTTGATACAATTGTCAATATTTATTATCACTTGCCATTTTTCCATTGAGCACTGACAACCTCTATCATGAAACTAAGACCACACCTAGGACATTTTCCAGCCTCCAACTGAACCTCAAGGCCTCCATCATATTCAAAGATAATCAACACAATTATAACCTTCACATGACTGAAATCAAAACCCAACCTCATCCATCATTTGTACCAGGAAATCGGAGGCAAAAACATATCAATGAAGTATAGATAGTGTAATACAAAAATGGAAAGAAAAGAAACAGATACGTGATTAGATAACACCATTACACATTACACATCCTCTTTATTGATTCTAGCTTGCATTGAAAGGGTGTCAAGACTCATAGCACGCATCACAATTATAACTTTTTTAACAAAAAAATTATCTCTGTATTCAGAGCAATTAGAACAATGACAGTCGTTCTTGAGGCTCTGAGCCAACCACACCAGGAAACGCTTTCTTTGAGGAGGTGAAATGTTAAAATTCTTGAGGTGAGAACACCACTGGCTGCAAGTGGACCTTTATGGCCAAGTAATAAGTATATGGTGATGAAAGTATAGAAATATTAGATAACCACATTACCAAAAAAGTTATTCAATCATGACCCAACACCATACGGCTACTATAGTTCTTCAAAACAAGACTAATGGTAGACACGGTATGATCCTTAAAGATGTGTATTGGATAACTCTCCTAGAGATTGGAGATCTAGATGTAGTTATTGTTCGTGAATTTGGGCATTATTTGTAATTTGTACTTTTCAAAGCAAAACGAAAGTTTATGGAGACGAAATCAGACCGCTAGCTAAAGGAATTTGAGGAGGCATGTGAACTAAAAACCTGGGAGAGCTAAAGTTTCTAACTGCCAGTGATACAGAAATTTTTTAATACAATCCACCTCTATTCTAATACGAGCATTTTACGAGGCAACAATAATTGTTCCATACATAACAACCACTCTTCATTCTTCAAACAGATCCATATTCTACCTATTTACACTCTTCTAGATTGTAATTAGTCATAATTTTGCAACTATACGATTAACCTAATAGATAATATCCACAAATCTAACAGAAATGACTGATAATTTACCTTGAAGTACCACTGTTGATATCCTGTGGCAAAAAGTAAAACTGCAAGTGTTAAATTCTCAAGTGTGAAATTGAGTACTCTTCATACGGAAAGAGAAACTATTGCAAACACCTTCATGGTTCTATCATTTGCAACTTAACATGACTTGACCACAAACTCAATTGATATAAAATGAAGTTGCTCAATGAATCATACATTCTAATTAAGCTGCCTACTCCAAAACACCAATCCATTTCCTACTCCACACTCACAATAATATAAAATAATCCCACCATCACTTATTAAAATTGCTCATGTTTATAAGATTATTTTATTTTATTGTAGGTGATCCGCTCCGGCTGAATAGTGAAATAACATGTCAAGACATGAACATATTACCCAATTTACATCAAGTAACACACTTGATATAGCAAGAATGATAAGCACACGAAGATGACGATGAAGATGAACAAAAAAGTAGAAGGAAGCCTACAATGTGCAAACCTTTTACTATATATAATAGCACAAAATTTGATTTTTGGGTAGCAGCTTAAATTCCACACCAAAATTCCCTCAAAATCTTTATTCCTATCTAAGTATAAGCTTTGGTAAACATTACATGACTCCCTGGTAAAGTGAATCGACATGATGGTCGACATAATTGGCTTATCTGTTTAGCATTTTCTACAATGTGAAATCACAGCAAGCATAAAAATCCAAGAAACCAACCGGCCCTGATTTATGAAGTCAAAGCAAATGAATTCTAAAAGAAACACGCATGAATCAAGAAAGAAAAAGTATGGGTATGTTGAATTCCTTAATTTTGTGAATGATTTCGAAACACATAGAAAGCTGAAGATTCTTCTTTTTTTCACCCCTTCTGGGAGGAGGATGATATGGTATTTGGATCTTGAAAGAGAAAAAGATTACCTGAGATTGAGAAGCTGCAAAGGAGATGAGTAGAAGAGATATTGTGGAGATGGCCATCGTCTTTCCCATCCATCTACTTTCTCCCATTTGGAATAAACCCTTCATTGAGTTTTTCTCAGTTCCCAGTAGGGCTGGCAATTTTTGACACGACACGATAACACGACACGAACCGGCACGAAAATAATGGGTTTGGGTCAGAGCTTATTGGGTTCGTGTCCTTATCGGGTCGACCCGTTAAGGACACGAAAATTTCGTGTCGTGTTCGTGTCGTGTTCGTGTCGGGTCGTGTTATCCGTTAACAATACGTGTCCGTGTCGTGTTCGTGTCGTGTTCGTGTTATCCGTTAACAAATAATATTTTAATATTATTAATTCTTATTATTTTCATTTTTAATAGGTTTAACCGTTATCAGGTCGTGTTGTTATCGAGTCGTTATCGTGTAATCTCGTGTACGTGTTGTTATCGTGTCGTGTTGACCCAAATTGG
The DNA here is from genome assembly GCF_004379255.2 of Salvia splendens. NCBI lineage: Eukaryota > Viridiplantae > Streptophyta > Magnoliopsida > Lamiales > Lamiaceae > Salvia > Salvia splendens. Next base: position 18,752,294 of record NC_056045.1, read on the forward strand.
TTCGTGTCGTTAATGGGTTCGTGTCGTGTTCGTGTCGTGTTCGTGTCTGAGGGTTTCGTGTCGTGTTCGTGTTCGTGTTTGAGGTTTTCTTAACGGGTCGTGTTCGTGTTTGTTGTTATCGTGTTCGTGTCGTTATCGTGTCGACACGATAACGACCCGACACGCACGATTTGCCACCCCTAGTTCCCAGCACAGCCAACTACCCTCTTGGGTGTTTGCATTGCTTAACTGGGCGTTAATTTGGTCAAATTAAATAAAGATTGATTTTTGGATGATTATAGTTATTCAGTCCCATTAAAAATATTCACGAATCACGACAGTTCAAGATCCCTTTTTGTGTAGGTTAATTTTGGTTATCAAAAATTTGTTTCAACTGAATTGAAATAAGTTTGTACTTATAAAATAGAACTCCGCAAGAAATGCAATCGACACTGCGGCACCGGTTTTTGTTGGAATACTTTGAGATGTTATTTATATAGCAAAGGAGTCATACAGTGGGAGTCAATTAAATATGAAATTCACTTTTTTTATATTGATTTTATAATAGAATACGAGTGAAATGAGTTATTGGAATACGAGACTTACTTAACATTTGTGGTGAAAGTAAAAATGTGACTCTTATTGTGGGACAGAGAGAGTATTTGTGGACTTGAGAAACGCTGCTACCATCGATAGGAGCACATTTCCACAACTGGATGATGAAAAGTTTGATGAAGAAGTATGAAGTCCATCACTACGTGTCAACACTTTACCACCTGTATTCAAATGGGCAAACGGAGATCTCCAATAACAAATCAAGCGAATTCTAGAGAAAATCATGCAGATCTCCATTAAGTCATATAATCCATAGTACGTGTTCCCTAATCATGCAGATTCTAAACAGAGGATTTCACATCTACGCAATCACACATTGAGCCAACATGGATCTACCAAAATCAGACATAATCAAGCTTGGACCTACGAAATTGAACGTCAACAAACTAGATCTAAACATCCTACAACTACCAATTGTGAAAAGCATCCAACAAAGAGTAAACTAAGCTCAACAAGACAAAATCCAACAAAACACCAACTGGAACTTCCATTACTCAGTATTCAAACCAGATTCAACGCAATCCAAAGTCTAGATTCAGATTCAGCAACAAAACAACTACGGAAATCAACTAACAAGATGTTCACATACCATCAACTTTTCAAAGCATGAGGTTTAAAACAACAAACAGAATATAGAGATTGTTTCTTCGCTCCTAAGAGAGGTGGGACACAGAATGCCAGCAGGAATAGAAATCCCCCTTCCAAGTGTGCAGCAGGAACTGAGACATGAAATTTGGAGTGAGTTGAGCTCCGGAATAAGAGAAACTGAGGAAGCCGAGAGCTAAGAGCATCCACAGTGGGGCGCCTTAAAGCCCGCCCTATGCACCCCCATGTCAGCATTTTATCCTCCTACCCTTCTACCTGCAGTGGGGCGCCCTAAGCATTTTCTTCTATTTGAATACTTAAATAACTACAAAAATTGGGGAAAACCTTCATTTCATTTATAAAATTAATACATATTACAATGCGAATTAAAAAAAACGCAAACTCATCGACGAGGGTTACGGGCCCACACTTCTTCAACCATGTCGTTCATGAGCTGCGCATGGTCGTGTTGGTTGCGCATTGAGGCCTGTCTAGATAGAACCTCATTGAAGCCCTTCGGTAATCCTCGAGCGGGGGGCTCGGTGCCGTGCTGGAGAAGCTAGATGCACTTTCGTCATCGGTCCAATCGGTGATGCTCCCACCTTCATGTTCGACTATCATGTTGTGCAAGATTATGCACGCATACATGACATCGGTAAGGACTTCCTTGAACCAGAGACGGCCAGGCCCTTTCACTATTGCCCACCGTGCTTGGAGCATACCAAATGCCCGCTCCACATCCTTTCGCGCCGCCTCCTGCTTTTGCGCAAATAAAACTCTCTTCTCACCAATTGGGCAGCTGATCGTCTTCAGAAAAACAGGCCACCTTGGGTATATGCCATCGGCCAAGTAGTACCCCATGTGGTATTGGCGCCTGTTGGCAGTGAACTCGATGGCCGGGTCGTTGCCGTTGCATTGCTCGGTGAAGATGGTGGATGAGTTGAGGACATTGATGTCATTGTTCGATCCGGCTACACTGAAGTAAGCATGCCAGATCCAGAGCCGATGGTCAGCGACGGCTTCGAGGATCATCGTCGGGTGGCTGCCCTTGTATCCATTAGTGAATTGGCCTCTCCACACCGTCGGACAATTCTTCCACGCCCAGTGCGTACAGTCGATGTTCCCTAGCATCCCAGGAAAGCCGTGCACCGTCTCGTGCATTCTCATTAGGCCCTGGCAATCTACAGCTATCGGCTTTCGCAAATATGTGTCGTTGTAGGCCTCCACAACTCCCCTAAAAAATCTCTTCAGGCACTCGCTGCCTGTTGTGTTTGTGTCCCCGACGTGGAGGTACTCATCGAACATGTCAGCGCTGGTGTCGTAGGCCAACTGACGGAGTGCAACTGTGCACTTCTGCAATGGCGTAAGTCCGGGTCTGCCGATGCCATCTTCCTGATACTGGAAGTATTCATCACGTGACTCCAACGTATGGACAATGCTGAGAAAAAGGTAACGAGGCATTCTAAACTGGCGGCGGAAAACCGTCGGGCCACACCGTGGTTGCTAGGCAAAATAGTCTGTAAATAGACGTTCATGAACTACGTCGTGTTCGCGTGGGACAAACGCCCGACGTCGAATAGGCCTGCGGATCTGCTCCGCCACCGCCACTGCCGCTTCCGCCTCCTCGCGTTGCATTATGGCTAAGCATTCCGCCATTGCATCGTGCACAACTGCATTTAAGGCTCGAGTCAAGGTTGGACTACCGTCCTCCGAGGAACTCCGGTCGTCGTCGTGGTTCATTTTGGTTTGTGAGAGATGGAGAAACGTGAGAGATGAGAGAAATGAGAGATGCGAGAAATGTTCGTATGAAAAATAGAATGACAATCGATGTTTAAATAGAAAATTTTCAAATTAAAAAAAAAAACAAAAACGCGTTGCATCGTCCGCCGCACCCACAGTGGGCGGACGATGGCACAGACGATGCCCTATTGTCCGCGCTTCGTCCGCAGACTAAGCGTAAGGCACAGACGACGCATCGTTCGTTGTCCGCGGAGCCACTGTGGCGGACGATAGCGAGCCCGATGCATCAGGCGCGCTATCGTCCGCCCCACTGTGGATGCTCTAAGAGCTGCTCCATCCTTTGATGTTCATCCCCTTATATAGGGAGGCTTGTGGCCCAAATCCCTAGGGTATATTCCTTTTGATTTGACAATTGTATCCTTAAAAGTAAGGGTGTCTTCAAGATTTACTCCTTTCCTCTTACTCCATGCTGCTGTCTTCATTTGCTCTGATTCTCCTCGATCAGTTTGGTGCTTACAACAGTTTTCACTCCATTTTCACTCCTATTGCATCTACTCATGCCAGCTAACACAATTTGCTGAGCGTAGCATATTCCTGCACACCTGAACTCAAATTTGCACATTAACTCCCCGAAAATTTAGAAATCCTCCCCATAACCAATGCATGAAACGAGTCTTATCACTTATCTATGGCCGTTTTAAAAAAATAACTAAACGAAAATTTCGGTTGAAATCCATCAATGAAGAGCGAGAGAAAGACAGACTTAAAATAAATACTCCCGTCCACAAAAAATTAGACCACATTTGCCATTTTTGATTGTCCACGAAAAATAGAGCACATCTAAAAAATGAAAGTTTTCAACAACTTCTCTCTTACTTTTTTCTCTTATCTCTTACTAATAATATATATAGACCCCACATTCCACTAACACTACTTCTCTCTTACTTTTTTCCTTTAATCTTACTTTTTTCCCTTTTCTCTTACTAATAATATGGACCCCACATTCCAATAACACTACTTTGCTCTTACTTTATCAATTTCACATTAAAACTCGTGTAATTCACAATGTGTCCTATTTTTCGTGGACGGAGAGAGTAAAAAAGAAAGAAAGAAGAAGAGAACGAACAAATATCAACACATAATTAGGATTGGCAGTACTTGGCACCAAATTGTAGGTTACATGTTAATTTGATTTGATCTTTGATGATTTGAGAGACGTCTCTTAGCTTTAAAGGAACATTCGTGATAAACTCGTAGTATTATGATTGGATGTTTGATGCACATATTATTGAGTTTTATGGCTCGAATCCTTAGTTTTCGACCAATTATGTTACAAATGAAAGTTTAACGAGTTTGTTGAGAATGTATTAAGATAACATGCGAAAACAAACTTAAAATGTGAGCACATGCAGCAAAAGTCTTAAGAGAGCTCTACTGTGTCGAGTAGAGCTTCACCTAGAAGCAACTCGATTGAGCCAAGCCGAAGTCATCTAATCTAGAACATCACACTCGGCTTAGTGGAATTTGGTCTATAAACTCACTCAGGTGAGTTGATAAGGCATGTTTCGTGCATTGGTTTTTTGTCATATTTCATTTTTTTAGATGAGATAATGCACAAACCGGTCAATTTAGTGTGCGGGAATGCCGCTTGGTCAATTTGAGTGCACACTGATAATAGGAGTACAGATTGAGCGAAAAGGTGTATATATACAGAAGTGACGCCCCAACTGTCCAAGAAGACGCATCATCAGTGTGTCAGTGCTGCATGGAGTATTAATGAACGAGGCTTCTAGAAGAAACCCTTCACAAGGGTACAAATGTCAAGCCTGTAGGACAATACCCTAGGGATTGGAGCCCCAAGTCATCCTATGAAAGAGAACTTAACATGAAGGAAGAACACACACACAAGATCCTAGGCTCTTGGTCTTCACTCTACTCCACTCTTCAAAGCTCTCGGCCTTCAAGCATGGAGGGAATGAACATTCACCTATTAATGGTCGTTGATATGCGTGCAGGTTCATGGTGTCGTGTCAAGCAAGGGTGTATCCACCTGATCAGGATAGAATTCCCAGCCAACCTGAACCTGGTATCAATAAATTCCTCAACCCACTTCTACTGGCTAGTATAGTGGAGGTAAGGGTCGAATCCCACAGAGATGGATGTTCTTGGGTAATTGTGGTGATAATCTGGAGGGGTTTGGTTAGCTACCACGCTTGGGTTGAGATTCTACCTAGACAGGAGTTAGAAGTGGAACTCTACTGACTGAGAGTTGTGAAGGGGATTGACATGTGGCTGTGTACGTGAGAGTGGGGGACACGGTGTTTCAGAGACGTGTGGAAAGTAGATAGTTACTATAAAAGGCTAAACGGAATATCAGAGAATAAGTGGTGGGTTGGTGGCTGCACTGTCAGGTCTGTAGGGTACCAGCAGAAAAGTAAAGGACAAAAGCAAAAGTAACTAAAAAGCAAAAGTGGTCCCAAACTTGGATGTGGATGTTGTCTTCTCCAACAAATATGCACAAAATCAAACAAACTCAGATTCCATTGATAACAACTGCAGATTAACAACTTTACAATTCAGATCCACAATGTAACACTCTAAAATTCGAAGATTAATCCAGTGAAAACAAGAATTACACTTACTGGGCAACATGCAAGGTGACAGAATTCACGTAAACTCAGATTTCACACTTAATCACTTCGGAAACTAAATCTAAACAACAAACTTAACTAACAATCTCAGATCAAGTAACTCCAAATGAAATCATGCTTTCAACACTTAGAAATTACCGCGACAACTAGATTTAAGCTACCTAGGAAGAATAAAACATATTCAAACCGAAAGAAATGCATAAAAACAACTTCATTGCATAAAACGTTTGGGTCACAACAAACACTTCAAAAGATAGTAAGTACTGAATTTTCAACAGATCCAACGAAAGGAAAACAAGTAAAGATTAACTAGGAAAGCGAATAAAGATTGTTTTGCCACTCCAGGCGATGAAACTGCTACGACTACGAAATGAACTGGCTGGAATGATGGAAGGCAATTTTCCGGTGGACTGAGGTAGTTCAGGTGACCATGGCTGTGGCGAGGAACGAGAAGATTTGGACGATGCTGAAGGAACTTCACTACCGAGAGAGAAGATTCTAACTAAGTGTGAATGTCGATGATGATTCTCTCTCCAAGTGGCTTCCTTTTACAGGGAGGCCAGCCCTTGCTTTTTAGGGTAGACTCTCTGCGTGAAATGACTCTTTTGCCCTCGTTTGTGGTTGATCCTTCCAAGCAATCCTTCTTCTCCATCTCGAGTCTTTTTGGCATGCATCCTGGTCAGTATTGCACCCTTATGGCGCTCTTTTCACCTGAGTTATCCGAACCCTCTCGTACTGACTAGGACCTTTTTTCTGCACACTTTAGCAACTATTTTGCAGATATAATCCAATTACGCACGTTATACTGACCAGTAACCAAGGCCTAGAATGCGACTTATCAGTCGTCGTATTTTTATTAAGCTCAAGACTGCACCACCACTCTTAGGAGCAAAGAAACAATCATTTACATTATGTTTTAGTTCGTTTACTTTCAACACTCTTAAGTAAACTTGTTTTGGATATTCTGGTCATTTTGCAATACTTTGTTGGATATTGATATGTTTGGAAGTTATTTGAAGCTTATGTTACTTTTAAGATGTCTGCATAAGTCTTGTTTCGGTTGGATGCCTGTAGGCTGCAACAACTGGTTTTACATGTGAAGTTAGTATATCTAGAGGTCTAGAGTTATTTCTGTGTGCGTTTAATTCCATTTTAATCGATTGGAAATGTTCAGATCTAATGCAAGTTAGCCTGTTTACGTAGAATCTTAGTATATCTAGATTTCCTTGCATTTTCTAGTTTAGTTTAAGATTTGATTCTTCTATTTATTTTTCATCCATGCAAACTCAATGCTCCGTTTTCACATTTCTTGGAGAGGAAGGAGTGTAGAAAATCAGATCAGATCTGCTTTACAGCTTTTTTGTACTCCCTTCGTTTGCAATTTAAGGTCCCATTTTGACTCGACACAGGTTTTAAGAAATTTTTAAATTCCTGCTTTCTTTCAATCTATTTAGTATATGTGTTCTCTTGTGAATCAACTCAATTTTAGTGGATTTATGCGCTTGGTGGTTAAATTCCTGCTTTTGTTCAACTATGAATGTTTCGTATCTTTCCTGGCCAGTCCAGTGTTCTGTTTCCCATTTTGTTATGCATATCGAGTCTTCATGTTACTCCCTAGCCAACTGGTCAGTTTAGTTAATATGCCATGTTTTCAGTCTAGTTTATAGTAGATACAAACTTAACCCTCTATAATGCATGGCAGCAGCCAAAAACACTTCCAAAATGTTATTGCATGCGTGTTAAAATCCATTCATCTTCATATGATTGAAAACCCTTCCATATGATAGTTAATAGCTAGTGGGTTAAAGTTGTGAAAAACTAGAGTCGGTGCTTAACGACACATTTAGGTCTTTGTTGCTTTCTTGGCTAGTTTAATCTCATTTGCATGCACTGTGCGATTCTAAAGCTTTTTTCACGAGTCACGCCAAATGCTGAACAAACCCGTATGTGAATGTTCCCAACTGGCTAGGAGGGTACCTAGACCTAGTTGTCTCGTTGGGTCTATGTCTATCTTTTTTTATCAAAACCTCAACACACTCTACTAGCTAGTATAATGTAGTAAAGGACCGATCCCACATAAATGTATGTAGGCGTTATACACTGATCATGACATTCTGGAAGGTTGGTTTGCTACACGCTTTCGAGGGTTGAGTTTTAACTAGATGTGAGATAGTTTAGGACTTTCGCCTATCCTGACTAGTAAGATACTGAATGATTCATGTTGTGGAATGTGTACGTAATGGGTGAACTGGACTACTAGTGTGCATGTGAAAAATGAAAATTTACTAAAAATGGATAACAAATGGATAACAAAAATGGCTAACTACCTAGACATGCAGAAAACAGAAAAAGGTGAAAGGACAAAAGCATAAAGCAACAAAGTGGTCCCAACTTAGACTGTGACATTGTCTTCTTCACCAAGCAACAAAAACGAGCAGATAATCAAATTCTATCGATGAATGCTAAAAAATCAAGCTCAAACACTCAGATCTAGCACACAAATAAGTTGCAAAATCCAGATCTAAACTAGAAATTCAACGATAGGGATGTCAATCGGGCCGACCCATCGGGTTTCGAGCCGGCCCTATTCGGGTTGCAGGTCAATCGGGTGCGGGCTAATCGGGTTGAGGTTTCGTTCGGGTTATAAAAGTTCAGTCCTAACCCTAAAATCTCGGATTTCGGGCTAGCCCATCGGGTTGCAACCTATAAGATTAACAAGTGATCAATACAATAAATAATGACAAAAATTAGTTATATTCATAAAATGTAAAATATTTAGTTATGATAATTTGAGATATATGGTTAAACTCAACCATAAACATGATCAAATACATATATTTGCGATATTTCGTGAAATTTAATGCATATTTTAGAAATTTAAATAATTTTCAATTGAAATTTAAGTTTTTATTTTATTGATAAACTATTATATTAGTAAAAATTCAATATATAATTTGTGTATTTAATATAAAATTAAAAGTTATTTTTTTAGTTAGCTATATTATAAAATTAATCAATGAAGTGTCGAATTAGGAGTACAAAATTAGAATAATAGAAATTTTATCGGATTTTCGGGCCAGCCCATCGAGTTTTCGGGTTTGGCCTTAACCGGTTGCGGGTTACTCTGGTGCGGTCTAATCGGGTTTTAATTTTATCGGGCTAGAAATTTCCAGCCCTAACCCTATAAATTTTGCGGGCTATTCGGTCCAGCCCACAGGTAGCGGGCTACCCTGACATCCCTATTCAACGACGACAACTAAATCATGCAGGAAGCAACAAATACCTAAACTGACTAACATGTGAGGTGGTGGAACGAGAACAGAACACACATCCATGCATCTTCAAAAGAATTAAACAATTGAAACTTGGACAAACTTGAAAGAACATCTAGATCTAACTTATCTAAACAGATCCAAGCATGTAGCAACAGAAATCGACGTAAAACTACTAGATCTTGCTAACCAGGCAGAATAAGAACACGATTGAGATGGAAACACGAAATAGAACCGAAACAAACTCCTTTGCATTTAAGACATCAACCAAAAGATGTTCCTACTAAGATAACTACTAGAATCCAGATCAAATGCAACAAAACAAGTACGTAAACTGGGAATTCTTAAAGAAAACAAATCAAGTAAGATTGTTTGGCTCCTCGGAGCGATGAACTGATAAACTACTGGACTACAACGACAACTGGCTGTGACGGACGGTAACTCCCCTTTGGCAGGCTGCCAAAGATTCCAAGTGAAAACTGGACTAAGAGTGAGGAATGAGAGTGAATGGTGCTAGTCTCCAAGTATATCTTCCTTCTTCATTTGGTCTTCTATTTATAGGGTGACTTGCTTAGGGTTTTTCTTCTCCTGAAATAACAGCTCTACCCCTCTTCAATAGTTAAACCGTTTTCTAGCAATTCCTTTCCCTCTCCGCTCAAGCTTTGTGGCATGCATCCCAGCTAGTATTGCACCCTCTTAGTGTCCTTTTCACTTGAATAATTTTCGACTCCCTCCTGGATGATCTAAACCTTGACCTGCACACTTCAACAACTTTCTTGCACATAATATTCGGTAAAGCACGTCTGACAAGTAACCAAGGCTTAAAACACGACTTATCATTACATTAGTTCAGAAAATTTTACTCGGCCCAATGGAGTTTAACCTTTAACTCACTCGACTGAGTTATGCCAATGCCAATCGATCCATAAGATCTTACTCGGCCGAGTCACATATGGCGTCTAAGAATATCACTTCGTTCTCTCATTCTATTCCAAGGCCTGAATAGCCCACATCAGCAATGAACAAGCCCTTTGCATGAAATCTATTTACCTTGAAAAAATGGGATGCCAAAATAATGTCTGTTATTGAATGCAAATTAAGTCAACAATCGACAATAGAATAAAGGCAGGACTAATCACCACTGTACATTATTTCGACTAAATAGTGGTTTTTAGTGTAATTTCCCAACTCGTGAAATAGTGAAATAGTGAAATAGTGAAATTCATTTCCCAACTCGTGGAAGTAGTGTTCAGCCAAAATAGCTAGTAAAACAAACAGTTTTTCAGTAGAGAGATTGGTAGGAGAGAAGGTTAAATTAAGAGGTTTTCACATGTCAAGAACTGCTCTTTTTCTCTCTAAGTACTCATCTAGCCAGCTTCGGATGATTTTGATTTCAGTTGCCCTTTGCTCCACAAGCCAATCGGGATCTTCGGCCGTGGATGGACGCAAATCTAGGTGATGAGCTCCTAATAAGCAATCAAAAAAAGATCAGTTTACATATGCACAAATGTACACCTTTAGATACTCACTCCTACTGTATGTATTATTAGTCCAATCTATAATAGTAGGGAGTCAAAGTAAAACTGTTAATAATATTCCTGATTGTATTAACATAAATCTGGTTTCCAGAATCATCCCAGTTGCTAAAACTAATGGAGAAGGTAAAAATCGTCAACTGTAACATTCACAACTAAATCGACATAAAACTGGTTTCTAACATAGTTACCTTCTTTCGTAAAAATAGCTACTATACTTTCAGAAATGTCTTCCAGAACACTGCACAAAACCATTTTATCGAAATAAATGATTTATCAATGCTCTATTAAGTAATGTACAAAAACAAGCTAACAATAAATACAGAGGCATAATATGTTACCTGCCACCACTCCAGGGATCTAATAACCCATTTGAGAATATGATGTTGCTCCCGAAGGTTTTGAGGGCATGCTTAAATCCCTTTAAAAAGGAGAATATGGAAGAATAAGAAAACAGATCAATATACTGCTACCAGAGATTGATATCTAACGTATGGTATAAACAACGTAGTAGTAGTAGTAGTAAAACAAGGGGAGGGCTTCATGGGGTGATCACATAAATACTTATAAGGAAGTCCGTTCATCAAAATAGACTCCATGCAAAAGCTCAGTTAGGGAGTCATCAGGTTAAGGGGGTTTCAAATTAGATGGCTAGTAAGGAACCCTCTTAGAGAAGTGAAGCTCCTGCCAATTAAGAACAATACGGAAAAGGGAAGACAATATATTCACAAATCGATTCACCTACGAATAAAGAATTAGAGTATATTTTGTACAGAGTTTACATACATGCCCACCAAATTCAGTGGTTATCCAGTTAGGCCTGGGTTTGACATGATAATCCCCCAGACACCACTCTTCATAAGAAGTGTAATTGTAACTGTATTCTGGAAACATGCTGTACTTGCTGGTAGCCATTGGCATGACCATCTCAGTGCATGCCTGGGAAATACAGAAAATACATTAATATTCCTGTACACCGTACTTTTAAGTATATAGTTTTGTTATTAGAGAAAGCAAAAGAATCACATTGCAAAAGACATAAACTTGCACCTGCCAGTTCCACCCATCCATACCATGAGGATCATCGTCCAAATCAAAGCAGTCAACGGTTCCTGTATAGTTGTAATAAACACTTACACCTTCAAATATTTGTTGTAAGATGCTAGTCCCATCTGGACAGTTGTCAATCCTTCTACATACCTGACAAAGAAGGCTATACAGATGAGCATTTAGAAATGCAAAACATGTAGTTCAGTGTTACATAAACAATCTAATGGAACCACCAATTTAGGTGAAACACTTTCCCATGTGAACGTGAGTACGGAGTCTCCCATCGTCTCATTAAGTAACAATATCTGAGATGACAAGCTAGAATGCTATTATTAAACTTAGAGTACGATCCGCTTGATGATAGAAACATTTACACTGAACATGAGCCAGACGAACCTCCTTTATCGGGTTTCCAGGCATTGGCATTAGAAAGTCAGCAGGATATGGGTAATCTGCCATTGCCAAATAACTATAAGCAGAATATAGCCAGTCAGAAAGAGCAGCAGTACTCTTGAGTTTCCTGTCAATTCAAATTCAATGTCAAACTCGAGAACTATCACCAAGATTGAAACATAACAGAGGAAAAGGAGCTTTCGAGCTAGAAACTTGCAGCACATACTTGCAAAATCGAAAAGTTTCAGACAAGAATGAAAGCCCATTCTTTTTCTGTCCCTCTGCTTCTATTACATCCCAAGAGTTTTTTATAGTATTGAAGCAGCTAAAACTTTCACTCTGACAAACAAACGAACAAACAGAAGTAAGGACATCTAACACACACACACACGCCAATAGTTATCAAGTAATAGGACCACTGTAAAGGTGAAAACCTACTTTAAAATCATCGGAAACAATTTGATAAAATGTTTCCGGAGGCACAAGATCTTCAAACTGAAGAATGGGAGCTGAAGCAGCAAGGGCTCCAATGGCAATGTGGGGATACTTGAGGCGCATCCACGATGCTAACACTGTTTAAAGAAGAAACTATAGCTGATCTTACAATGAACACACAAAACTTCCAAACTAAGGAATCTCCACAACGAAAAAAAAAATGCATGAACACTCACTTCCACCATATGATCCACCAAACAGCACAACAGGACAATCCTGAGCCGACATATTCCTTTTCAGCTCAGTGATGAGGACAGCAAAATCAGCAATGGCTTGCTCAGCAGTTAAATGAGCCAACGTCGATGTATTTCTATACGCCTCCTCCTGACTTCCATAGGGCATCGACTCTCCATAATATCGATGCTGCTCAACTCAATGTTGATTTTTGTTGATTTTTGACACCAAAATTTTTAAAATAATCAATCACAACAAACGCATGATCAATCAGTACCCAAATTCAAAAATTCTAGGTTACAATTACCACTGCTCAAGTAAAAATTGGTACAAATATAGCGATTGAGAGTAAGGGAAGAGGGGGAGGAGATAGTAATAATACCTCAGGGAAAACAATCATGGCGCGGAAACGAGGGGCGATCTCCCACACGAAGCCAGTATTGGCTGCGAACCACTCGATGTCGCCTTCATTGCCGCAGTAGAAGAGGATGGGGGCGGCGCGGCTAGGGCCGGCCCAGTGGTCGGTGTTTATGAGGTAGCGCTGGCGGAATTTGGGGAGGTTGGAGAAGCTGAAATGGTCGAGATTTTGGTCGAAGTAGCGGGTGTCGTATTGGTAAGTAGGAGCGGAATAATTAGAGCGAGAGGGTTTTCCGAGAAAGCGAGGAGCATATTTAGACTTTGGAGAGAAGCGAGGAGGGGGCATGGAGGAGATCGTCGATGGGTAGAAGCAGAGGGCAGCGAGAGAGAGTAGGAGAGGGAGTGAGAGCATTGCTGTGAAATCGCCCATTTCTGAGAGTGAGAGTGGACTCTCAGTAACCAGTCCTCGTGCCAACTTTTAAAAGTTTGTTTGGTTCACTTATTAAAAGTGGGAAAGAAATGCATCCTGAATGAATGAAATACTGGCCTTAACGGTGTCCACTATAAGGCGGACACGCCCAATAGCCCCGCCTCAGTTTTTGTCCATAGCCCCAATTTTATTGTTCATAGCCCCAAAATTTTGTGTCCGCCACTATAGTGGACACCTCCAATAGCCCCAAATTTTATAATCAACTTTCATTTTATAATATTTCAAGTAATTAAGAACAAATTTATCGGGCTCTTAGTGGATTAGAAGAAGCCGACTATACGAATTAAAAATAAAAATAAAATACAAATTAAAATACAAATTAAAATACAAATTAAAATTAAAATTAGAATTACACACTAAATTAAAATTAAAATCACACACTACATTGAATCTAGTACAAATCACTACCAAGTTTACACAACGCCACTACCTCCCCTACGTGCCCACACTTCTTCAATCAAATCGGCCTGCAGTGTGTTATGTGATGTGGTCCTGCGCATATCAGCGAAGCGTTGGATCAAATATTCATTGCTCCGTGGTACGCCCATCTGGATCGGCGCGGAGGCGACACCGTGACTTGTACTTGCACCCTCTTCCGGCGCCCATTGCTCTGCCGCAAATCCTTCATCTTCTATTATCATATTATGCAATATGATACAGGCTAACATAATATTCGCGACATCATCTTCGTGCCAAACTCGTGCCGGACACCGTATAATAGCCCACCGCGATTGGAGGACACCAAAAGCCCGCTCAACGTCCTTCCTAGCACTCTCTTATTTGCGCGCAAAATATTGTTTCTTCGGTCCTACCGGTTGGCGGACAGTCTTTACGAATACGTGCCACCGCGGATATATTCCATCTGCCAAATAGTAGCCCCTACTGTACTGCGTACCGTTGGCTATGAAGCTGATTTCTGGCCCCTCCCCTTGAAGAGAGGCGACGACTGAAGAACATTGATGTCGTTGTTCGAACCTGCCACGCCGAAATACGCATGCCAGATCTTCAGACGGTAGTCCGCCACGGCTTCCAGTATCATCGTTGGATGTTTGCTTTTGAATCGAGTAGTGAACTGGCCTTTCCATGCCACGGGGCAGTTCCTCCACTCCCAATGCATGCAATCGATGCTTCCTAACATTCCGGGGAAGCCGTGGACCGACCCGTGCATATCAAGTAGGCGCTGACACTCATCCGGGTTGGGCTTCCGTAGAAACTCCCCACCAAAAATTTCCCGGATCCCCTTACAGAACTGCCTAAGCACCGTGAGGCTAGTCGTCTCACCCATCTGTAGGTATTCATCAAACATGTCCGCTGGTCCAGCGTAGGCAAGCTGTCGGATTGCAGCGGTGCACTTCTGTTGTGTGGACAGCCCGATCCGGCCAGACGCATCACGCCGGAGGGTGAAGCACCGGTAACGCTCCGCCAAATTCGTCGCTATATAGTTGAACAGCCGCTGCGACATCCTGAATCTCCGGCGGAATATCTCGGGTGGATAACGGGGGTTATCCACGAAGCAATCATCCATTAAACGTTGGTGAGCACCGACGTGGTCTCGTGGGATTGTCCGCCGATGAGTAATGGTGTGAGGGATCGGATCCTCCGCATCCTCCGCCAAACGGGCCGCTACCTCCTGGGCGGCCTGGTGTTGCACCTGTTGAATCAGAGCATTCCAGTTGTCTCTCCACAAATTGTTCATTTCCGACCCCAAATTGTAGTGAGAGAAATTTGTATAGATGTTGTGTTTGAATGGTGTGAAAATAATGAATGGAGTGGGGTGTATTTATAGGTGAATTGAAATGTAAAAAAAAAAAAAAAATTCGCATGCAAGCGCCGCGGCTTCATCTTCGTGCCACTATAGGCGCCGCGCCTATAGGCGCGGCTATAGCCCCCTCGCCGCGTCCTCGCCCCGCACGCGGCGATTCCGCGTCCGCCGTCCCTCCCCTCACCAGCCGCGTCCACCCCCGCGGCGGACACCCTTCCCACTATAAGCCGCCCCGCTTCCGCCCCGCCATCGCCCCGCTCGCGGCTATAGCCGCGTCCACGTTATAGTGGACGCTCTAAGAGCCTCTCCAATCAAAATAGCACCGCCACAAACTCCTCCTGCCACGTCATCAGCACTAAAACTCCTCCTGCCACATCATCAGGACAAGCAACTGGACAAGCAATAGCCCAGCCATAGCCCAACCACAATAAACAAAATTATTAAAAACAAATAATTAACAATCACACAAAATACAGAATTAAATTTACGACACATATACGGGAAAATTCAATAATAATATTAAAATTTTAAAAAGTACTTTAAGTAAAAAAAAGTACATTAACAAAAAAAATTACATTAATTTAAAAAAAAACTACCACTCCACGCACGAGGCCCCCCGCCTCCGCCTCACGCCTCGCCGTCGTCGTCGCCATCGTCGCCGTTGTCGCCGCTATCCGGGACCCCTAAATTTGCGGCATCTGAGCCCACGTCTGAGCCCCCTACCTGTGCCTCGGCGGCAGTCAAATCGGCTCGCATATTCACGTGCAGTGCGTGAAAAAAGCTCTTCTCCTCGCGGTCAGTGGCATTCTTCCAGTCAGATATGACCTTGTACATCTGAGCCTGCGTTTGTTGACGCGCCAAGAAAACGAGGTCGGCTGTCGGGCTGCCAACTGTGGGGGATGGCGATTGGACCTCCTCGGACCTCTGGCGAGCCTGTTGCACCCGCCTTTGACCAACCGGGCGAGTGCGGAGAGTAAACACGGGAGGGGACAGGGTCTCCTGAGCATCTTCGGGGAGGTCGTGGGAACCGCTGCTGCTGCCGCCGGAGTAATCACCGGTATAGTTCAGGTGTTGCTTCTTCGGACAGCCAGCATTGACTCCTGCCTGAAACTTCTCGGAGTCCATTAGCACCAGGTAACAGTTCCAGTATGTGAACTCCTTGTAAAGCCCGGGCACGGGGAACTCTTTCTCCGCCATCCTCCTGCAGTCCTCGTCAGTTTGGCCACTGGATTGCATTCAGAGGGCGTTGGTGTACAAGCCCGAAAATCAGGAGACCCCTTGCCGGATTCGGTCCCACCCCTTCCGGCATTCCTCCCCGTTGCGTGGCCTCCCCTCCGGGCAAAATGCCTTGTAGGCTGCTGCTATCTTAGCCCACAAGTTGACAATCCTCTGATTATTCGAGGTGAGAGGATCATCACAAACACTCACCCACGCCTTGGACAGCGCGACATTCTCCACATCCGTCCACTTCCTCCGTGCCGAGCGAGTCGTCACCAGCTGGCTGCGACGACTCGCCGACCACCCTTTTCCCCTTTCTTCTTCTTGGGCGTGCCCCGACCCCGCCCTACTCCCCCCGTTTGAACGGGAGTGTCCGCATTCCCGAGATCTTGTCCCAACTCCTCTAAGGAGAAGGTCTCAAACCCAGTGAACTGCGTCTCCGCTGGAGTCGATGTGTGCGAAGCAGCAGTAGCAAAATCAAGACTGGGGCGATAGACGTTGTCCCCCCCGACGTCCCCTGCATCCCCAGGTACCCTGGCGTCATCTGCATCCCGGGTGTCCACCCCGACATCATCGGCATAAGGGGTTGCATCCCCGGTCCCCCCTGCCCGCCCGGAACCGCCGACCCGCCCTGCATCGCCGGAACCCCCCGGCATCCCCTGCCATCCCGGCATACCACCCCCGGATGCCACCCCGGGCATCATCTGCTGCCAAGCGTAGTAGTACCCGGGCATCAGACCCCATCAACCCCCCGCGGGTACCGTCGGAGTTTGAGACCCGCTCGTCCCTGGAGTAGGCTCGTTGTTGTGCTCCATTTCGTGTTGTTGCTCTTGTACAAAAATTAAGATAGAAAGAGTACTCGTTAAAACAAGTGGTGCAAATGAAAATGACGATCAAATCGCGTATATATAGTGTTTCGAAAATTAAATAAAAAAAAATCCCGCTCGCCGATCTGGAGCCTGCAATGGCGGCCAGGAGATCGGCGAGCGCATCGCCGAGCGCTCGCCATTTTTCTCGGTGATTTGGCGCTCGCCGGCTGCAATGATTCGGCGAGCGGACCGGCGAGTGCCAAGAATCGGCTAGCCGGTGCGCTCGCCGCTATTGGAGATGCTCTAATATCATGAAACTTTACCCAAGTTTGTTATTTTCCATTCGTGAAAAAATTATGCCAAATATTATTATGATATATATTTTTTTCCCTAATTTTTCGACAACAATTTTAAAGGATAGATTTTCTTAGAGGATAGATTTTCGTTGAATTACACCCTCCTAAATTGCTCTTCAATCTATTAATATAACCGAAATTTTTCGTTGATGAGAAATAACTCGGGTAAGTATATGATTTGCAATCAATTGCTAACTAATTAGCAATCCCAAATTATGACAAAATCTTAGCCATTGGATTAGGAGATCTAGTGTTTGAATTAATGACACATGGATTATATTTAAAATTTTAAAAAATATTAAATAAACTTAAAGGGTATATAGGTCAATTCTTATATAGGGTAGTTAAAACTAATCACTTTCTCTCTCCTCAAAATCATCTTTAAACTTGAAATTTACATAACTATCTCGATTTAAATTATTTTTTCATAAAAAATATATCAAATAAAAAGGTAATTTCATAAGGATTCTAACTAGATCTCAATTGCATATGTTCCGAGAATTATCGGAAGATGAAATTTTATAATTTTGATTTTGATTTTCGTATATGTTGATAAGCAGATTTTATATCAATAAATGCGTCAAACAATCTCAATATAATGTGTGTACAATATCAATAAAACTGTGTTGATATTTTCGGGTACTTGTGTTGAGATTCTCATGTCACGATATTTGTAATACATTATATTGATATAAAAAAATTGTGATAATTATTAGTATGTTATACTCCATCCGTCCACGAAAAATAGGGTACTTTCATTTTCTGCACTCGTTTTGAAAAAAATGATAATAAATAGTTAAAGTGGAGAGAAAGAAAGTACGAGAGAAAATAATGTTGAGTTCCTAAACCCTAAATTTGGTAATTGTAATTGTAATATATATATATATATATATAGGGAGATGATCAAAATAAGTATGTGTTTAAATCCAGGAATGCAGACCAAATCTCAGCCCTAGGATTAGATGATCTAATGGTCAATAATTAACCAAAAACACGGAAGGTCATAATTAAGCAATTTTAGGTCATATTATAATATTTGGATTTAATGTTATACTAAGATCGTTTTAGGTCATGCTTTGTTAGCATGACCTACAAATTACCTAATTATGACCTAAAAGTGCCCTAATTATGATATTGTTCTGCGTTTCTGTATTTAAATCCAATTTTGCATAGATCAAAACCCTATATATATATATATATATATATATATATATATATATATATATATATATATAGCCGTGATCATATGATAACCCCTAAATATCGTAATAACCCTATAACCAAATCTGGACCACACATATTTCTAATCATGCGGTTGAGATTCAAACTTAGATTTACTTCATAAAAAAAAGCGCGGGGGTAAAACTGTCATTTCCCTCATTTAATTTCTGAATTTCGCCAAATATCACGTAAAATGATAAAACTATTGCATAGAATGATAGTTTTGCCGGATAGAATGATACTCTGAGTTGATAAAATGATACTTTTGACTGACTAATAAAATGATAGGTTTATTGCATAGAATGTTAGTTTTGCCGGATAGAATGATACTCTGAGTTGATAAAATGATACTTTTGACTGAATGATAAAATGATAAAATGATAGGTTTATTGCATAGAATGATAGTTTTGCCGGATAGAATGATACTCTGAGTTGATAAAATGATACTTTTGACTGACTGATAAAATGATAAAATGAGCAAAATTCAGAAATTAAATGAGCAAAATTTGGATACGTAAATTTTATCATGAGCGAAATGACATATTTACCCCGCGCTTTTTTTTTATAAAGTAAATCTAAGTTTGAATCTAGACCACGTGATTTTAAAAATGTGTGGTCCAGATTTAGTTATAGGGTTATTACTGAAATTGGGGTTATCATTATAATGCACCCCTATATATATATATATAGGGAGATGATCAAAATAAATATGTGTTTAAATCCAGAAATGTAGACCAAATCTTTGCCCTAGGATTAGATGATCTAATGGTCAATAATTAACCAAAAACACGGAAGGTCATAATTAAGCAATTTTAGATCATATTATAATATTTGGGTTTAATATCATGCTAAGATCATTTTAGGTCATGCTTTGTTAGCATGACCTAAAAATTAACTAACTATGACCTAAAAGTGCCATACGTATGATATTGTTCTGCGTTTCTGTAATTAAATCTAGTTCTATGCAAAACTAGATTTAATTATAGAAACGCAGAACAATATCATACGTAGGGAACTTTTAGGTCATAGTTAGTTTATTTTTAGGTCATGCTAACAAAGCATGACCTAAAATGATCTTAGCATGATATTATGACCTTTCGTGTTTTTGGTTAATTATTGACTATTAGATCATCTAATTACAAGGCCAAGATTTGAGCTGCATTTCTGGATTTAAATGCATTTTTATTTTGATCATCTCCCTATATATATACATATATATATATATATATATATATATATATATATATATATATATATATATATATATATATATATATATATATATATATATATATATATAAGGATGTATTCATTTCCTTTTCCTATATTTCCTCCTTTTTCCTTCTTAATATCAACCATTAGATTAGAGAAATGGACGGTCAAGATCAACATTGGGTAATTAATCCCGTGTTGCATTATTTGTCCTATTTTGTGCATTATAAGGGTACAATAGTAATCTAATAATGGCTGGAAACCGTTACGAATAATGCACCACATGGTCACGAGTAATGCATATAATTGCCTATATATGTGAACTGCAATGCATACGAACAAGATGTGCTGTGTTATGATGTTTGACACACGTTTCTTGTTTCCCCTAAGGGTTTAATAAGCTTAGGGGCTAGGGTATAGTACGTAGACATGTATGTAATCTTCACATGGTAACGAGTAATGGATATAGTTGACTATATAATGCACAATATGTGAACTGCAATGCATACGAACAAGATGTACCATGTTATGATGATTGACACACGTTTCTTGTTTCCCCTAAGGGTTTAATAAGCTTAGGGGCTAGGGTATAGTACGTAGACATTACTAAATGCACTTATGTAATCTTCAATCCGTTGATTAACCCATATACACAATACCTCTAATAATGCATAATATACTGAGATAATGACAATTAACAGCTACATAATGCACTACCTAAATCAAATAATGCACATACGTATATTCCAATAACAACAATTTGTTAGTAATGTCTACGTACTATACCCTAGCCCCTAAGCTTATTAAACCCTTAGGGGAAACAAGAAACGTGTGTCAAACATCATAACATGGTACATCTTATTCGTATGCATTGCAGTTCACATATTGTGCATTATATAGTTAATAACATCCATTACTCGTGACAATTTGATGAATTATTCGTATCGTTTTATAATTTGTTATTAATGCGTACGTACTATACCCTAGCCCCTAAGCTTATTAAACCCTTAGGGGAAACAAGAAACGTGTGTCAAACATCATAACACAGCACATCTTGTTCGTATGCATTGCAGTTCACAAATTGTGCATTATATAGTCAATTATATCCATTACTCGTTACCATGTGAAGATTACATACGTGTCTACGTACTATACCCTAGCCCCTATGCTTATTAAACCCTTAGGGGAAACAAGAAACGTGTGTCCAAACATCATAACATGGTACATCTTATTCATATGCATTACAGTTCACATATTGTGCATTATATAGTCAATTATATGCATTACTCGTGACCATGTGGTGCATTATTCGCAGATACCAAAATGTGGCAGTTACTTTTCCGTCAAATGTCAATAATAACCCTGTAATGCATACAATCACCTTCTATAATGCAACACGGAACCAGTTTTATAGAATCAATCTGATCCGTTGATGCCTTAGATCTAACGCGTAATATTAAGAAGGAAAAAGGATCTAAGATGTGAAAAGGAGAATAACGCTCCCCTATATATATATATATATATATATATATATATATATATATATATATATATATATATATATATATATATATATGGAGATGATCAAGATCAAAGTATAACTAAAATTAAGTGCATAACTAGAGAACAAAGCCATTAGATCAAAACGATCTAGTTCACTATATGAGCGATTTAGTTCACAATATGAATTTGAAAACAAGGAGTGAACCAAAACACCATTATAGTGAAGTATTTACTCTGTGAAGGATTTAGTTCACTGTAATGGCGTTTTGGTTCACTCCTCGTGTAGTGAACTAAATCACTCTTATAGTGAACTAAATTTGTGTTCTCTAGTTATGCATTTAAGTAGTGGTTTCCTTAGATCAAAGTCGAACCAATCTTAAAGACCGAACTAGAGATCAAATATTGTCCATCCATTTTCTTAATCTTATGGTTAGGATTAATTTACCATTATTTCAATATTTTATTCCATAAAAATTATTGAATGGTATTTTGGAAAATCAGTTTATTAACATGCACAAAATACGTGATTCTTCCTCTCTCTCAAATCATTGGTCGCGTTTCTTATACAAGCACAATCTCCTGTAATTGTCATCGATCTCCTTCTCGTAATCTCCTTCAATCTTCATTGATCTCCATCGTCGGAAAATTGTGGTGGCTCAATTCACGATCATTTTGCAATTGGCCCAATTCATGATAGACTCACTCGTCTCTTCTGGTGTGATCCCATTGCTATGTTGGTTGAAAATTGATCAACTGTGATACAAATATACACTAACTGGGCAATACAACCCAATGAAGAATGGAGAAATTAAACGGAATAAACTGAATTGAAATTACAAAGAAGAATTTGAAACAATAGACCGTAAAGATGTAAGCCGAGTCGAGGAGTCCTCTTTCCGCAAGACGAGATACGCCCCAGTAGTGCTCTCGGTTTGGCGAGTCGTCCCCAAAGATAAAACGACTTCGTCTTGTTCGTTGCAGCACCGCAGACGGAACAAGCTCCGGCGAACTAGATGATGGCGAGGGCAGAGCTTCGACGGGAAGATAATGCAGAGAGAGAGAGAGAGCTATGCAAATGTGTTGTGTGTCTAATGGTGTGCAATGCATGAAGTGACTGCCTATTTATAGGCCAAGTCCACCCGCAGGAGCATTGATGGAGTCAATAGCCATCATGTGTGCCATGATGGTTTGACTGTACCCGCCGGGGGTTACTGCCTGGTGCACTAGCCAGTGGGAGCTGAAGAGACATGATGCACCTGGACATGCTACACGACGGGATACACCATGGACCGTTGGGGTCCAGCGGGGACCTTTTGACTCCCGTTGTGAGTCGGGGTCCAGCTGGGACCTTTTGTCTCCCGTTGTGCGTCGGGGTCCAGCGGGGACCTTTTGTCTCCCGTTGTGCGTCGGGGTCCAGCAGGAACCTTTTGTCTCCCGTCATGCGTCGGGGTCCAGCGGGACCATGGCATGGACCAGGACCCGTCGGGGATAGCGTGGAGTTTGGAGTGGTCTAAAAAGAACAAGCGGGGCTCGAACCACGCTCAACGACCAGCTCCAAAGAACAGCCCAAAGACCACCCAAAGACCAATTGCCAAGATCCAAAGCACAAGGCACAAGGCACAAGGCACAAGGCACCCGGCACCCGGTGCACGGGGCACGGGACACGGGTCACGGTGTGCGGCTCGCGGGTCACGGTACACGGTGCGCGCGCATGTGCGCACGTGTGGGCTCTGTCACCCGTCTTATTCCATGATAATTATTGCACATAATAATTCATCTGATTAAATACTTCATCAAAGATATTTATCATCCGATGTGGGATAATTAACACTTAGTTAGTTAATCCCTTAGTTTTTCTCATAGCTCATTTCTAGATTTATTGTGACCAACTTTAATATATTATTTCTCACTCACCGGGAATCGGATTTGAGAGAATGAATATACTACGGTCATCTACAAAATTAAATGTCTTATAACATTTATTATTAGTCAAAGTCATTTGACCAATCACGATTCCAACAATCCCCCACATGAGTGGAAATTGCTAAATGCATATGTATGCAGACACAAGCTCAACCCTCAAGAGGTATGTAAGCATAAGGATATGTAGTTTTTGGCTTTGAACCGTCCATAGTCAACACCATCGGATACACATGTGGACTAGTAGCGCGATGCTTTAAACTATTCCTCCACGGCGTGCACCGAGACAATGATGTTAACACTTAAACACCTCAACCTCATCCGTTCTCACGTTTTGTGTCCATTTTAGGCCTTGGACACCACTTTGCATTCATAAGTGTATTGTTTGAAGCGGCCCCACTTCACACTTACATAGGTGATTCCTCGTTAAGTATCTTACCATACTTTGTCTCCTTGAGAACTTCATCTCAACGAGATCCTTTTAGGGATCATTAAAAATCATAGACTTAACCTCTCCACTAGGCAAGTTTTACAACACTCTATTGCTCTCTAGGGAAT
The DNA here is from genome assembly GCF_004379255.2 of Salvia splendens. NCBI lineage: Eukaryota > Viridiplantae > Streptophyta > Magnoliopsida > Lamiales > Lamiaceae > Salvia > Salvia splendens. The sequence continues at coordinate 18,776,189 of NC_056045.1, forward strand.
AGATATAGATGAGTGTTTCACACGAACTCTCATAGCTTAGTTTTCCCATTGAACCAAGTTCTTGGGATCTCCAGTCATCATGGTTGGGTTACCACTATGACAATTCTTTAGTTTGTAGATTTCAAACTCTTTCCCTCTAGCAATTTATTCATTTGATCACGATTTAACCCTTTGGTTAGAAGATCCATTAGATTATTCAATAACTTCACATAATCAATTGTAATCACCCCTGTTGTGATCAAATATCTCACTGTATTATGTCGTCGACGAATGTGTCGAGACTTACCATTGTACAAGCCACTGTTTGCCCTCCCAATAGCGGCTTGGCTATCACAATGAATTAACACTGGAGGCACGGGCTTTGACCAGCATGGAATATCTTCAAGGAAGTTTTTAAGCCATTCGGCTTCTTCTGCGGTTTTATATAAAGCTATGAATTCAGATTCTATAGTGGATCGGGCTATACATGTCTGTTTCTTGGATTTTCATGAGACAACACCCCCAATAGTAAAGACATATCCACTTGTTGGAAGTGAGTCTTTGTTATCGGATATCCAATTTGCATCGCAGTACCCTTCAAGTACCGGGCGGTATCTCGAAAAGTGTAGCCCATGATTTTGAGTATACTTGAGATACCTCAAAACTCTTACAAGAGCTTTCCAATGCTCTTTGCTTGGATTGCTCGTGTAACGACTCAATTTGTTCACAATGCAAGCAATGTCAAGTCTAGTGTAATTAGTCAAATGCATAATGCAGTCAATGCCCCGTGCATAATCTTTTTATGCAGCGGGCTTGCCCTTGACCTTGCTCTTGCTCAAGTGAACTTTGAGCTCTATAGGCGTGTTAGCCGGGATGCCATCATAGGCGTTGAATCTCTTTAGTACTTTCTCAATATAATGAGATCGTGTCAAGATGATTCCTTTGAATTAGAATTTTTCATTCCAAAATCACATCGGCTAGACCCATATCCTTCATGTCAAAGTTTCTCTTTAACATGGCTTTAGTATAGTTAATTACTTAGGTGTTACTACCCATGATTAACATATCGTCAACGTAGAGACACACTATAAGGTATCCATTATCAGTGTTCTTAATGCAGACACATTTGTCACATTCGTTGATTTTAAATCCATTTGATAACATCACATTATCAAATTTCAAGTGTCATTGCAACAGCGCTTGTTTCAATCCATAGAGGGATTTAACCAGTTTGCAAACCTTTCTCTCTTGTCCAGGTACTACAAAACTTTTAGGTTATTCCATATAGATTTCATATTAAATCACCATTTAAACTTGTCAACTGTTCCAACGGCCTTAAACTTGCTTTTAAGGACTCATTTGCAAACTAAAGGTTTAACACCTTCAGGTAGATCAACCAACACCCAAGTGTGGTTTAGCAAAATTGAATTAATTTTGCTTTGAACAGTTTTCCTTTAATGCAACCCGTCTGGGCCAGCAAAGGCTGCTTTTATCGATATTAGTTCTTCATCTAACATAACAGCAATATAGTCAGAACCAACTGTCTTTGGTGTACTGACCCTACTACCACGTTTTAGTATTGTATCGTTTGGATCGGGCCTTGTTCGCTTGTGCGATTCTGGCTCTTCATCCGCTAATTCGGAACTAGTGGCTTCATCCTCAATTCTCGTCTCAGAATTGGGTGCAATATTTTCCTTGTCTTTGCGAGGAAATATATTCATAAGAAATACATCATTTCTTGACTCGATTGTTGTTCCCACGGTCACAGTCGGTATTTCAGACTTATGGACAACAAATCGATATGCACTACTATTAAGTGCATACCCAATAAAGATGCAATCAACCGTGTTAGAACTGATTGTAACTTCTTTTGACAGAGGAACCATCACCTTTGTCAAACACCCCCCACACTTTGAGGTATTTGTAAATGACTTCATTCCCTTTCACAACTCATAAGGAGTGACATCCTTACTTTTGAGTGGAATTTTGTTTAGGAAGTAGTTAGCTGTCAAAACAACTTTCCCCCACATGTTCTGGGGCATCCCTAGACTAATCAGTAACGCATTTATCATCTCTTTAAGAGTTCAGTTTCTTGCGTTCTGTAGCACCAATAGATTGTGGTGAATATGGTGCAACCGTTTGAAGAATTATACCACTTGTGTTGCATAATTCCCCAAATGAGGCTAAGTATTCGCCTCCTCTATCATTTTGAATCATTTTCATTTACAATCCAAGTTGACTCCCGACTTCGTTCTTATAATTTTTGAACACTTAAATTGCCTCATCTTTACTTCTTAAAAAATAAAGATAGCAACATCTTGTGCAATCATCTATGAACGTGATAAAGTATTTTATACCACTTCAAGTTTGCACGAATTTTAAATCACATACATTGGTGTGAATTAATTCAAGGGGTTTCGTGTTCCGTTCAACATAATGGAACGATAATCTAGTCATTTTTCACCTCAAGACAAATCTCACATTTGTTTTGGGTATAGACTTCTTTTGTCTTTAGTAAATTCAAGTTTACTAAACTTTTATAGCATTAGGATTCACATGTCCTAATCTATAATGCTACAAATAGGAGGAAGTTTTTGCATTTTCAATATTAGCCAATGGCTTTTCAAACACGACGAATAGCCGATAAACTTAGTTTAAAATAGACCATCGGTTACATAACATTTTCCGATGGATTTTCCAAACTTATACACAAAGAATTTATCGGACTCAAATACAAGTTAAAAAACCCCTATTTACAAGTATTGATCCAGAAACTATGTTCTTGCGTATATCCGGGACATGTAGCACTTCCTTAGAGTGATTGTCACGTCGGACGTCATCTTGAGGACCATATCTCCAAAGTCGACACATTTGGATGAGACTTGGTTTTCTATGTTGAGCTTCCTCCCCTCAACAGTCTTGTAAGTGTAGAACTTACTTCTATCGGCACACATGTGGGCAGTGACGCCCGTGTCGATGTACCAATCTCCTTTATTCTCGACGTGGTTGACTTCTTTAGTTACCACGACGGCTATGTTTCCTTTGGCATATTTGATAAATTTGGATCCACCAAGCTTCTTGGTTGATGGCTTTATCTTTCTCCCGACATCTCTCATGGAATGGGCGGGGCCAAATGTCTCCCAACATTTTGTCAAGACACGGACGGGTGTCAAACGTCTCCCGATATTTTCTTAGGGACCGACGTGTGCCTTATGTCTCCCGACATTTGCTAAGGCACGAACAGGAGCCAAATGTCTCCCTATGTCTCCCGACGAACGGGAGACCGACGGGTGCAAAATTTGTCCAGCCATTTCACATGGGATGTAGGGGTGTAAAACGTCTACTGACATTTCCTAAGGCACGGATAGGACCTCAGGTCTCCCGACGATCAGGAGACCGACGGTTGCAAAATTTGCTCTCGACATTTCCCACGTCACAGATGTGTGCCATACGTCTCCCGACATATTCTAATGCACTAACGGGAGCGAAATGTCTCCCCATGTCTCCTGACGTTTTGAAGGCACGGACGGGTGAGAAATGTCTCCTGACATTTCCCATGCCACGGACAGGAGTCGAATGTCCGTCATGTCTCCCGACGAACGGGAGACGTCCCTTGGGACCTAACGTGTGCCAAATGTCTTCCAACATTTTCTAAGGCACGGACGGGAGCAAAACGTCTCCCATGTCTCCTGACGAACGGGAGACGTCCCTTGAGACCAATGGGACACGCCCAACGACCCTATGTCCCTATCAATGAGAACGACGGGAGACGTCCCGTAGGACTTTCCTGTTATTGGCCATTCATGAGGTCTCTCCCCCACATTGGAGTCAGGCGTGTTGATCCCAACGGCATCAACTCTCGTGTTGGACCCGACGGTCCCAACACTCAATCCATTAGAGGATTCTATGGAGCCACAAAACGTGGAACCACTAGTTCTCGTGTTGGCCCCGAAGGACTCAACACTTGATCCGTTAGAGGATCTAAAGGAACCACTAATAGTGGAATCGTCAGTTTGCGTGTTGGCCCCGAAGGCCCCAACACTCGTGTTGATCCCAAAGGACTCAACACACGATCCATTGGAGGATCTCACGGAACCACAAAAAGTTGAACCGTCTTTCTTCGTGTTGGTCCCGAAGGTCCCAACACCCGTGTTAACCTCGAAAGGTCTAACACTCGATCCTATCAAGGATCCCATGGAACCACTTAATGTGGAACCATCGGTGCCACTCAAGGTGGATGCACCAGTCAACCCAAATGGGTTAGTAAGCGCTCAAGGCGCTTGGGTAATTAAGTGTAATGATGTGGACTCGACGGGAGTCGTGGTCATGGCGGGGACCCGACGGGGACCCAGCGGGGAACAGTGGGCACGTCAGCGTTAGAGTCGGGGAAAGCGACGGTGGCGAACGCAACGACGGGATCCATCTCCACGCTAAGGTATTAGTTTCGAAAGTTTTAGATTTAATTTAAAGTCCAAACTCCTTCTTCAACGGCAAGTATATCTCGTCTTGCGATTGTTGGTAGAAAATTGATCAACTGTGATACAAAGATACACTAACCGGGCAATACAACCCAATGAAGAATGGAGAAATTAAATGGAATAAACTGAATTGAAATTACAAAGAAGAATTCGAATCAATAGACCGTAAAGATATAAGCCGAGTCGAGGAGTCCTCTTTCCGCAAGACGAGATACACCCCGGTAGTGCTCTCAGTTTGGCGTGTCGTCCCCAAAGATAAAACGGCTTCGTCTTGTTCGTTGCAGCACCGCAGACGGAACAAGCTCCGGTGAGCTAGATGATGGCGAGGGCAGAGCTTCGACGGGAAGATAATGCAGATAGAGGGAGAGAGCTATGCAAATGTGTTGTGTGTCTAATGGTGTGCAATGCATGAAGTGACTGCCTATTTATAGGCCAAGTCCACCTGCAGGAGCATTGATGGAGTCAACAGCCATCATGTGTGCCATGATGGTTTGACTGTAACCTCCGGGGGTTACTGACTGTTGCACTAGCCAGTGGGAGCTGGAGAGACACGATGCACCTGGACATGCTACACGACGGTATACACTATGGACCGTCGGGGTCCAGCGGGGACCTTTTGACTCCAGTTGTGAGTCGGGGTCCAGCTGGGACCTTTTGTCTCCCGTTGTGCGTCGGGGTCCAGCGGGGACCTTTTGTCTCCCATTGTGCGTCGGGGTCCAACGGGAACCTTTTGTCTCCCGTCATGCGTCGGGGTCCAGCGGGACCATAACATGGACCAGGACCCGCCGGGGATAGCTTGAAGTTTGGAGTGGTCTAAAAAGAACAAGCGGGGCTCGAACCACGCTCAACGACCAACTCCCAAGAACAGCCCAAAAACCACCCAAAGACCAATTGCCAAGATCCAAGGCACAAGGCACAAGGCACAAGGCACCCGGCACACGGTGCACGGGGCACGGGGCACGGGGCACGGGGCACGTTGACACGGGACACTGGTCACAGTGCACGATGCACGGTGGGCGGCTCGCGGGCGGGCCGTGGCGGCGCGCGTGTGCTCGCGTGTGGGATCTTTCACCCGTCTTATTTCACGATATTTATTACACATAATAATTCATCTGATTAAATACTTCATCAAAGAAGTTTATCATCCCCGATGTGGGATAATTAACACTTAGTTAATTAATCCCTTAGTTTTTCTCATAGCTCATTTCTAGCTTTATTGTGACCAACTTTAATATATTATTTCTCACTCACCGGGAATCGGATTTGAGACAATGAATATACTACGGTCATCTACAAAATTAAATGTCTTATAATATTTATTATTAGTCAAAGTCATTTGACCAATCAAGATTCCAACATGCTAAGAAGAATTTCAATCTATACGGTGACATAGTATCGTTTGACACAACTTATTCAACTAATAGGTACGAACAATGTTTTGTTTTACTGTTTCATGATTATTGATGTGATCAACTTGCATATGCACGAAACATTTGCAGGATTGATGTAATAACTCAATCCAATGTACTATTAACACTCTATAGTGAATTAATAGTCCACTGGAATGATGTAAGTGTAGAAGCGTTTAGATGTGTAAGTGGAATGAAGTAAACTCATAACAGAATGAAGGATATACTTAACATAATGAACTATATATAATTGCAGGTGCTCTTGCCAGCGGCACGGATGTTGGCCCGACCCCACTTTTTCTGCCTGCTCTCTGGCAAGAGCACAACACCCACAGCTGTGCTCTTCCGCAAGGACGAGCACAATTAATTTAAAATTCAATTAAACAATAACATTTCCATAATAATAAAATTCATTAAAAAAACCTAAATAAAATTACAAATGACAAATAAAATAAAAACGACATAATTAAAATCCTAAAAATTAAAAATTACACAATTAAAATACTAAAAATAAAAAAACACTACTCGTTGCCGAATTTCGCCTACATGTGGTTGATTAGGTCTTCTTGTAATTCAACACGTGCGGACAATGTGTTGACAATTCGCATGAACAAGCGCTTTGACATGCGAAAACGGCGCCTAAAGTAATCTGCCGGAAACCGCGGCTGGTCGGCAAAGTAGTCGGCAACGAGCCTTTCGTGGGCTCCCTCCCGGTCACGATGGATGTAGCGGCGATTTGATCTAGTTCGTTGAGGAGGAGGAGCGGAGGTATTTGCCGCGACATATGCTTCGTAAGCGGCACGATGTTGTTCGTAGTATTCTTGTTCTTCGCGCTCCGCTTCCGCCATAATATGGGTGAAATCCATCTTAGGTTTTTAGTGAGGGATGAATGCGTTGATAGTTTGTATGAGAATTATGAATGAGAGATGAATGAGAGATGATTTGATGTGATAAATGGATGATGAATGTGTGTATTTATAGATGATTTTGGGGAAAAAAAATTCAAAAAATTCAGAAAAAACGGGAAAAAACGGCCATACTTTTTGGATTTGGAAAATATATTTTTTTATTTTTTATCATTATTTACAATTAAATACCGATTTTTAAGTAAAAAAAAAAATTTGAAGGCAACGGCTATGCCGTTGCCCAATCCCGTGCCGTCACGTCAGCTGCTCGCTGGCGCGGCGCGAGCGCAGCGGCGGCGGTGCTTCGCATTGCCAGCGGCGCGGACGGCGGTGGCGACCGTCACCACCGTTGCGGATGCTCTTAAGCATATCAAACAAATCTTAGACCAATACTCTAAATTAATAACATCAAGTGCAACCAAAAATGATAAAATAAATCATGATAACATAATAAGTAAGGTTTCATAATGTATTTATCTGCATTGGACTTCAAAAGTTCAAATCTTGATTTACTTAACTAATAAAATATTACTCCTTCGGTCCCCGAAAAATATGCACTTTGGCTTCGACACAGGTTTAATGCATAATTGGTAAAGTAAGAAAGAGGAAGAGAGAAAAAGTAATTAAAGTATTGTTAGTGGAGAATGAGTCCCACCTCATTAGAGAGAAAAAAGTTTCCAAAATTAGAAAGTGCATATTCTTGTACGACGGACTAAAATGGAAATAGTGCATATTCTTGTGAGACTGAGGGAGTATCATCTTATTTGTTTGACCTTTGGCGATTTTAGTTTTTTACTCCTATTGTACCTTTATTGACTTTTTGATGAATGGATCAGAATGAAGTATATACTTAACATAATGAACTATATATAACTGCATTATTGTACCTTTATTGACTTTTTGATGAATGGATGTAATTCAAGTACTGCATGGTATTTGCACCTTTCACGAGCAAAGGAAACCATGGGAGACCCGTAACATTTGGTGCAGACTTATTATCTAAGGAAAATGTGAACGGGTTGGCAGCGGAAGCGTGCAGAAATTTACCGATCACATAAATTTGATCTATTTAGCAGATTATTTAGACAAATTCTATTCGCGTAATTATCACATGTATCATGCTCATAACTTGAATTAAAACATGCTTTAGCATATAAAATCCCTAAAACATGCTTACTACGGAATTACCCAATTTACCATGTTGATTCAGTCAAGAATCGATGATGGCTTGCGTCTTCTCCACGTGAAGATCTTCAGTACTCGACCTCGGACCTTCTAACTGGTGTCCCGGACTATACGCTGATATTTGTGTGGGCAAATCTCACCAACGTACTAGGACTTGAATAACGAAGACAGAACTCAGCTCACGGATGAGGCAAAATTTCGAACTCTCTCTTTCTTTGAGGGGGACGAAAATTTTCAACAATAATAATTATGTTTTCTGTCTCCTTTATTCTCCTATTTATATTAAGTCACATATTGGGCCTAGTCAGAGATCTGAGGAAGAATTTGGAACAAGCCTCACCCAATTAGCTTTTTACTAATTAAATTGAACCCACAATTTAATATAAGCTTATATTGGAATATTACAAGTAGCCACTACAGAAGTAATATTGCACTGTCTTCCAAATCTGAAATTACAAGTATTCCGGGTTTCCTTTAATTGCATTTAATTTATTTCCCGCGCTTAAGATAGAAAAATCCATTAATTAATTATTGTCTGCTATGGATTTAATTAATTAACATATTTTAATCTCTAAGAGTGGACATAGCAAGAAACTCTTATTTATTATTCATAGAGTAATTAAACTCCAACTAGCTAGGTTCCGAATAATAAAACCTTGTTTCAAGCTCCTCTTGTAGATGTTATCAAACGAGACTCTCCTCGCGCACGATTCAACGCAATAGCAATCCTAGCACCGCTAGATAATGATCGCCACTACCCAATATACCTGGATCGTTGGGTGACGAAAAACCCGCACCTTTGGTAAGTCAAAGTAGTAGATACTCAATATCGTATGCTCAATGCTAACGTACATTGATTAAGAAATTAATTATCAAGACCTCGTCTTTCAGTAGATAGCATAAAGACTCGTCATGCTGTTAGATCCATTCAGTGCTATACCACACCAACGTCATCTTATTTCAATAAGGCTTAGAAATAATCGGACTGACATTGCAACCTTTCGCGATAGGTAGTCTAGGCCTATCTAGGTTGTGAAATTCTTATTTTTCTTTGTTTAGACGACGCCCACAACCGGTCTACTGACGCCCACAACCGGTCTACTAAAACAAAGACTTAGACTTTGTTACGTTTGCTTATACATTTAAATATGCAATAAACAACCATTAAATGTTGGAGGGACTAGGAAAGAGATCAAAAACACGAATAGAATGCGGATCAAGTTATATGGAGTGATAACCAAACCGATTGGATCAGTTAGCAAATGTCGTTGCCACTTAATCAATGCACTCTAACTCTCGCCCTTTCTGCCTTGCCAAAGTAATTTATAACTCCCAATTTTGCACAACTTTAACAGTAAAGTGGCAAGTTCGGGGTCGATTCCACAGGAAAGTTGGTGTGTCGAGTGTGTGAGTAGTGAACAGGGAGGGGGGGTTGGCTGCTGCCACGCTTTAATTTGGGAGTTTTAACTACTGTTTTAATCTAGACAGAATTTAAACTAGCTAGCTTGATCAACAGAATTCTAACTACTGGGTCAAGTGATTTGCAGGAAACAACAGAAAAGTAAATGCGCGGATTTAAAGTGAAAATAACTTGATTAAACTAAAAACTGATTACAGCGTGAAATTAAACTAAGCTAACACTTGGAGTCTAAGAAAGCGGTAAACTGAGAAGAATCTCAGCGGGAAACTTAAGTCACGCTAACAGAAATGAGTATTCTGCAGCGCTCCCTTTGGTCGCCCTTCTAACTAAGCTAGAGAATTAAACTAAACTAAGCTAGAGAGCTGGACTACGCTAGATAACTATGCTAAACTAAACTAGGCGGAAAGTAAAGTGTCTCCTTCTTGTGGTGGCACACCCTCTATTTATAAGCTCGATTCGGCCTCCAGCTGGATAACGATCTTGTAAGGGAATATTCACTCATTCTGAGAATGAGCGACTCATTGATTGCTACGTGTTGTTCTTCTAGAATGTCGACGCTTTTTGGTAACAAATTCGTGACTCAGCTTCGTCCATGCGTCTCATATTCCAGCACGTGTCCCCTTCTAGAACGTCGTCCTTGATAACAGATTGGTGCGCTGTATCCAGCTCATTTCCTCACGTGCTCTTCTTCCAGAAGCCCGTGGTCCCCTCCTAACTGCTTGATCGCTCCCCTTGATCAACTCCCCCGATTCTGAGCCTTTTATCGCCTTTATACTTACTTGATCAGGTCGGCCTTGAAGCCTTGGTCAAGTGGTAATTCTGCACATTTAACACTTGTTTTGCGCGATAAACCGATCAAGTAGCATGTATTTTACCCATAAACCGATGCATGAAATAGGCCCTATCAAACTGCTCACACTTAAAACATACTTGTCCCCAAGTATAAAGAAAAAGAAAAGAAAAAGATAGGGCAAATTTCAGGCATGGTTTATTTATTTTTTAAGTAAAAGAAAAGACGAAAAGAAAAACAAGACCTTAAGATAAAGACACGTATTCACATGTATGCATTAGACCGAATAATTTTCCAACAATCATACCCGAGGTCGAGGTCAATCCATTTGTCAGTAGCTTGTGTTCATTCTCTTTCGCCTTTGCTTGATCAAGGTGTCAGCTTGTCAAGATTGCTCAATTCAAAAACCACTGTTGGATTCACTCAGTCACTCATTCCTTACCTGAAGAGTTAGGACTGTTCACTCGATGTTGCCATAAATTTAATACCTTGAATCGGACTGCACAAGATAGTTCCTTAAGGTCTTTGTTTTAAGGTTGTAACGAGGCTCAAGGTTAGTAACGTATTAGGGTGGGGTCCTAGGGGTTCTAAGTTCAAAAATAAAAATAAAAAAAATTAAAAATTTTAAAGAAAAATCACATCAGTCAAAAGCCAAAGATTTGCCTAGACTCCCTGGATCAGAATTGAGATATTTTTTCTTCTTTGGTTGTAATATCCCAAACTTTTGTGACCCTTTTTATTTTGTTATTGGAATTTTGGAATTTGTTTTAAACGTTTGATTTTATGTGATTAAGTGCTTTGCGTGAAATAAATTGCCGTGGTAATTGTGGAATGATGAGCTTGAGATTTTATCGTTTTTCCAATGTGGGGAAAAGATTAATAGGATCATGCATTTATCCTTTCTCGAGTCGATTCATTGAAATATTCGGCCCTTCCTAATTATTGAAATAGTACTTCTTTTTGTGGATTTAATTAATTATTTTGGGATACTTATCCAAATTAAATCCAAACCAAATGACCCCTAAGTAGTACTACATGAAATTCGAACTCCATTTTATTTTCCTTGGGAGTGTTCGAAAATCTCCTATAGGAGAAAGAATTATTTTCATTTGATTTAATTGGTGCTTTATTGACTCCCTTCCTTTGAATTTAATCCAATTAAATCATGTTAAAATTTATTCCTTCACCCAAAATAGATAGAGAGTTGGGATATTTCCTTGGCTATTTGAGCTTAGCAATTTTCGGCTCCTCCAAGAAATTTTGGAGGGATATTTTAATTGTTTCCCAATTTGTGGAATCCCTTTTTATTCAAATAAATTCCTATGTCTAATTAATTGGGGGTGTGAATATTTTCCTTTTTTTTCCTCCATATCACACGCCCCTATGCTTATTTTTCATTGTGGGAATTTAAATAAATTGTTGCCTATTTTGTGGGAGCCTTTTTCCTATAAAGAAATTACCTAATTTAAATCCTATTCTATTTAATTGGGGATTTAAATAAATTCCTTGTGCAATTACCCATTAATTTTCGACCCCTACCCCAATTATTTCCTACTTGGAGATTTAATTTATTTGATCCCTTATATTCATTATTTTTATTTCCTAAGTTATGAATATATTCTCCAAGAAAAAAAAAATACCAAATAAATTCCTTGTTGTGTACATGGAATTTTCGAAAATTCCACTCTCCCACATGCCTATTTTATTCTTTTAATTGTGGGATTTTTATTCATTAATCTATATTTTAATTCTCCACAATTTAATTAATTCCTTATGTGTGGGATTTTAAACCTAACAAATAAATAGCAAATAATCAAACCCTAGCCCCCACTCACCTCAAAAATTCGCCCCCTCTCTTCTCTCCCTCTCCCACACGTTTTTTTTCATCTTCTCCCACTCTCCCACCTCCAAAAATCCTCCATCCAACCCTTGTTCTTGCAATCCGTTGAAGTTATCTTCGAGAACCTCCGACGAATCACTCCATTCTACGTTTCTACCGATTCGTTTTGTCAAAGGAAGGTATATTCGCACACTTTTCCTCCTCCTTCTATTTTGAACCATGTTTTGAGTCCTACATGCATGTAGAGAGTGTAGGTTTGATAGATCGCAAGTTTTAACGGGAGGGAAATTGTGTGTTCGTAAGAACTTGTTTGATTTTTGCATTGTTGGTTGAAATCATTGGTGTTGGATCGAAATATTTGTGAATGATGTGTGTTCTCGAGTATGAAGAATCGGTGTTTTGTTGTGGATGTTTTAAAAACCCTATTTTCGAACTTGAACCAGAAATCTGTGATGCACGACCAGTGATTTATGATCTGTGTTCGACCCATCAAACGAACGAATTTGGCTATGAAATTTTTACTGAGTAAACTTCAAGGTGTTTTCTGTGTCTCGTGTGATTTTCAGTCTGTTTTATCGAAAAATGAATTTTTAATAAATCTTTGAAGTTGACTGCGCAAATCTGCCAGAAACGTGAGTTCTCGCCATGAATGTTTCGTTTTCTGTTTGACTGACCAAATGACCTCCGATCGATGTGTTTCTTAAATTATATGAAAATTTGAAGTGTCTTCTGTGTTGTGTTATATTTTCAGCCTTTTTGGGCATCGTATGAATATATGGTGAATTTTTCAAATGAACTGCGCAATACTGCCAGAAATTGTATGTTCCGACCAGAGAGTTCAATATGTGATATGACTGACTAAATGACGTGATTTTGATATGAAAATTTTCATGGATGAACTTGAATGTGTCCTCTGTATTGTGACCAAAATTTAGCATGTTTTGAGGTCGGGTAAATTTAAAGTGATTTTTACAAAACGGTCGCGCAATTCTGCCAGTTTTCTGCCTTGATTAAATGACACTTATTTCTCAAGTTTAAAAGTATTGTATGATGCATGTATGTCCAAGGAATGTGCTTAAATGTTGAAATCACTTGTGATATGTTGAAATGTGTTACGTGTGTTTTACACCTTTGAGATGTATGTTGGGTTTGGGAAATTGAGGAAAACGTTGAGAGAGAGACGATAGGACATGCATAGTAAAATAATGTTGTGTGAGGCTGACTTGTGTTGTCGTTGACAAGGGTGTTGGGTACTCGTGAACTCGAGGATCGAGAGTTGCTAAGTTGGGTTGTGAATTACTAAGAGAACGAGGTGGGCTTTATTTTCAAACCTCTTTATTTTTCCAAAAAATATTATGTGGAGATACAAGGGTGGTTTAACTGTTATGTCATGCCATGGACTGTTTTTGTTATGAGATTGTGTGCCTGATGCCTAGTTCGTATGAGTTTACTCCGTTAGGCTATATGGCTGTTTTGTGAAACGAATTCGGGTCCGAGTAGGGTCGTAAACCCTATCGGGCTGTGTACACTGGTGGGATCGTGAGCCGTCCTTGCAAGTCGGCCGGTCTCGTGGGCGAATAGTGTGGCCACACTTTCGTCGCACTGTGGTTGTGATTGTTGGATTGATGTGAAAAGTGGGGAGATTATTTGACTGGCCAGTCTATGAAACATTTTTGTGTTCTCGTGATATTTTCTTTACTACGTATAAAACTCGAGATCACTGGTATGGATGACATAACTATATAAATGTTTTCGGCATGAGCCCATTGAGTACAACAAGTACTCAGCCCTGCAATTTCTTTTAAAAATTTTGCAGGTTGAGCGGGATGTTGCGGTGGATGTTGAGCTGGCTAAAGACCCTAGGATACGTTGTGTCGTCATACATAGGCGTGATCCTTGACTCTCTTGAACCTTATTTATCCACTGCTATGTTTTAAATTGTGTCTTAAGACCTTAATCTTTATGTTTTTGTGTTTGAACATGTATGGTGGTGTTAGAATTTAAACGTGTGTTTACATCGTCTTTTGAAAATGGTATTCTTCGGGATTTGAGTTAATGTTTGCTTTACTTTAGTTATTTAATTGTTGTGTTTTCTTAAGTCTAATTTTTCCGTTATCCTTTTTTTTTTTAAAGTATTTTATCTTAGGTCTTTTCAAAAAAAAAATTTACCTTAAGTCTTCTTTCTCTCTGGTCCGAGAGTCTTCTTTCACTTGTTTGGGCGGTCGTGACAGAGTGGTATCAGAGCTTTGTTCTTTCTCTCTGGTCCGAGAGTCTTCTTTCACTTTAAGTCTAAGTTAGCGAACCCTTATTTGACTAGAAGTGTCACGAAGGCTCAACATCCAAAGCATCACGCTCAACCGATGAAAGTAAGGTATGTTTAAATTGTTGGAAGTATGCAAGGATGATATGATATGACGTTGACAGGTTTATGCATGTGAATGAATGATGTGCGTAAATATGATGTTGTAATAGCATGATTACATGGAATACGAGTATGATTGGCGTGATAATTTAGACATGTATTGTATGTACAAATGTGATATCGAGATGGTACGAATACGTTAAGACAACAACAAATTTTCAAACCACGCGACAAACTTAACAACTTTTTCAAACAATAATACAATTTGGTGTTTTAAAAGAAAATTTTCGTCTCCACGTAGATGGTACGAACGAAACGAACCGCGCTTAAGAGCAGTCAGTATAGTGCCAGAATGCGACAAGCGATATACGATTACAACCACTATGAGAGAGAGGTTGTTGCCCGTTTTGAGACCCTATGGCGAGATGTCTGCGGGTACCATGTAACGGCCTATGGTGGAATAAGGAGACTAATTGAGTTGATGCCCGACAATTGGGAGCCTTGGATGGAAACAACAGCCAGTCGGTTCACGTGGTACGAACCAAGAAACCAGATGATGGCCGGCGACATGAAAGGTTTTCTAAAGGCCTTAACCTGTGCTTTGATTGACTCACGTTCCGAGCGACCACCATCGACAGAGAAAGAAGAAGATGAGACCTTTTGGGAAGACAAAGATGTGATCGAGGTTAAACCAACGGCAGTAAGAGAAGCCGTACCACAAGAAGGCATGGTCCCTGGTTTCGAAGATGACTACGTGGATGTTAACACGGATGATAGTATGGATGACGAAGAAGATCTCCGTATGATTGATGAGTACCACGTAGAAGAGGAAGAGGACCCGGAAGAGGAAGAAGACCCGGAAGAGGAAGAAGACCCGGAAGAGGATATTAGCACTAGATAGATGGGTGATGTTGTTTCTTTTCCCTTAAGTTGTTAAGACGATGGAAGTAGTACCTTTCTGTTTTTCCGAACGAATGCTTTTGTTTTTCCTTTCCACGTTGTTTTTGGAAGTTTCCTTTTTTTTGTATGCCTTTAAGTACTTGTGTTTTTATTGTACTGTACGCATGCATGAAAGTGGTGGTGTTTTGATAACGATGTACTCACAACGGTGCTAACCTGCGTTTTAGATCAACATGCCTCCAAGACGTAGACGTGGTCCGCGTGTGGAGAACAACGTGGCGGAACAGACAGAAGGAAGTGTCGGGAATCCACCCCCGCCTCCACCACCACCTCTACCCCAACCAAACGAAAGGGAGTACATCAAAGCCTTTCGGAAAGATAACCCACCTAAGTTCGATGGATTGGGAGAGCCCCCGAAGGCGGAGGCATGGGTACGCGACATTGAGCGTATCTTTGAGTTTATGGGATGCACCGACAGGGAACGCCTGGCCTGCGTGACGTATCAGCTGACAGGACCCACTGACTTTTGGTGGGAAACGAAGAAGAGAACCATGGACTCCGCTCGCCGTGAGGCGCTTACTTGGGAGGATTTTAAGGAAGAGGTTTACAACAAGTATGTTCCGGAAAGTTATCGGCAGGCGAGGGTAGTGGAGTTCCACACGTTGAAGCAAGGAAGTATAACGGTCACAGAGTACGACCGCACCCTATGTGAGATGACGCGTTATGCGCCAGAATTGGTGGATACAGACGAGAAGATGGCTGCAAAGTTCCGTTCCGGCCTTAGGACAGAGATAAGTGTAGCAGTGGCTAGTCGGAGGGGAATTCCTTATTCCGAGGTGTTGGGCTGTGCCTTAGATGTGGAGGAAGCACTGCCCAAGAATGAGAGGATAACAAATCCTGCACCGTCTGCACCCCCAGCGAACTTTAGAGACAAAAGGAAGTGGGAGGGAAACCGAACTCCTTTTGACAACAAGAGGCGTTTTTCCACTTTTCGGCAGCCGCAGAATCATGGGCGCCAAATTGTGCCACAGCAGAGAGGAAACCCGCAGAGAACACCCTACTGTAATCGGTGCTCCAAGCATCATGTTGGGGAGTGCCGAGTTGGAGGCATTCGGTGTTACGCCTGCGGTGGAAACGGGCACATGTCTCGAGAGTGCCAAAACAATAACAAAGGTGGAGTGAAGAATGGGCAAGGACAGAGGCCACCACAGCAGCCTCAACCAATCCGACAAGTGGCCCCACAGCAAGCAAGGGCATATGCACTCAAGGGGAATCTAGGGCAGGAACCCCAAGCCAACAAGGGCAAGGAGAATTTGGCATGTATGGGAATGCTCCAACAATTGCCTATTATTGTGCTGTTTGATACGGGTGCTTCGCACTCTTTTATTTCCATGTCATGTGTGAATGCCTTAGAACTCCCTACTGCTATGCTTGAATCGAGTTTGAATGTGTCTTCACCGGTTGGAGGACTGATAGATATTGTGAGAACTTGCTCGAACATAGAGTTTGTGTTAGGAGAACTAAGAGTAGTGGCTCAACTCTTACACGTTATGCCTTTGGAGAATGTAGACATAATCTTGGGAATGGATTGGCTTACCGAGAACCACGCAACGATTTACTGTAAAGAGAGACAGATTTCCTTTCAAGCCCCGGACGAAGAGCCGACTATCGTGTATGGGATCTCCATGAACCGGCGAACCTCCATAATCTCTGCTTTACAAGCAACTACGATGATAAGAAAAGGGCGTCCGGCGTATCTGGTATACTTGAATGTGGAAGAAAAGAAAGAATTGAGAGTGGAAGACGTGGCAGTGGTGCGAGATTTTCCCGAGGTGTTCCCCGAAGCCTTGCCAGGACCGCCACCCGACAGACAGGTGGAGTTCACCATTGATTTAGAACCAGGGTCAGCGCCAGTATCAAAGGCGCCATACCGAATGGCCCCTAAGGAGTTGGCCGAGTTGAAGGTCCAGTTGCAGGAACTGTTAGACTTGGGTTTCATTCGACCCAGTGTGTCACCATGGGGAGCGCCAGTTTTGTTCGTTAAGAAGAAGGATGGGACGATGAGGATGTGCATCAACTATCGTGAGCTCAACAAGATGACCTTGAAGAATAAGTACCCACTGCCTAGGATTGATGACTTGTTTGACCAACTTCGAGGAGCGGGCGTATTCTCGAAAATGGATTTGAGATCAGGGTATCATCAACTAAAGGTCCGACGAGAGGATGTGCCTAAGACTGCTTTTCGCATTCGCTATGGACATTACGAATTCGTCGTGATGCCATTTGGGCTGACCAATGCCCCAGCCGTTTTCATGGACTTAATGAACCGAGTTTTCCACGAGTATCTTGACAAGTTAGTGTTAGTCTTCATCGACGACGTGTTGGTATACTCGAAGAACGAAGAGAAGCATGGACAGCACCTACGAACAGTGTTGGAAACGTTGCAAAGGGAGAAACTTTATGCCAAGTTTAGTAAGTGTGAGTTTTGGTTGACTCGAGTGAACTTCCTTGGTCATATTGTGACGGCAAACGGGATTCAAGTAGACCCAGCAAAGGTCGAGGCCGTACAGAATTGGAAATCGCCGAAAACGCCAAGTGAAATCCGCAGTTTCTTGGGATTGGCGGGATATTATCGACGATTCATCGAGGGATTCTCTAAGATTGCGAGACCGATGACGCAACTACTAAAGAAAGGAATTAAGGTAGTTTGGACGCCAGAGTGCGAGGCGAGTTTCCAATTATTGAAGGAGAAATTGACTACAGCACCAGTCCTAGCGGTACCAGAACCCGACAAGGACTTCGCCTTCTATACGGATGCGTCGAAAGTAGGACTAGGATGTGTGTTAATGCAAGATGGGAAGGTGATAGCATATGCTTCCCGACAGCTGAGACCGAATGAGTTGAATTTTCCGACGCATGATTTGGAGTTAGCAGCAGTGGTGCATGCACTGAAAATTTGGAGACATCATCTCTATGGAGTGAGATGCGAAATCTACACCGATCACAAGAGTCTCAAGTACTTCTTCGAGCAGAAGGAGCTAAACATGCGACAACGACCTTGGTTAGAGGTCGTGAAAGACTATGACTGCGGTATTAATTACCATCCAGGCAAGGCGAACGTGGTCACCGATGCCTTGAGTAGGAAGAACCAACCTCAACTAGCTTATTTCCTAACGCAAGAGGAAGCTTTGATTCACGAGTTTGACAAGATGAGTTTGGAAATAGTGAAAGCGCCCGAGACAGTAGGTGCAAAATTGGCGACACTAGTGATTGAGCCAGATTTGAGAACCAAACTCATAGAAGCCCAACGACGTGATGGAAAGTTGAAGGAATTACGCGTGAAAGTGAGAGCTGAGAAGCTTGATCATTACCTCGAGGAGGCGGATAATGCCTTGACATACGATGGACGATTGTGTGTGCCAAGCGATGAGGTGCTAAAAGAGGAGATTTTGAGTGAAGCGCACGACACGCCTTACACCGCACACCCCGGAAGCACGAAGATGTATCAGGATTTGAAGCAACGGTTTTGGTGGAATGGGATGAAAGGGGATGTAGCGTCATATGTGGAACGATGTCTAGCATGCCAACAAGTGAAGGCCTTACACCAGCGACCATATGGGAAGTTGCAACCGCTCGAAATTCCTGAATGGAAGTGGGAGCATCTAGCTATGGATTTCGTGACGGGTTTGCCAAGGTCACAGAGGGGCAACACTGCGATCTGGGTGATCATTGATCGACTTACTAAAAGCGCGCACTTCTTACCGATTAAGATTACTTATGGCGCGGACAAACTAGCAAAGCTCTACGTGAACGAGATTGTGCGATTGCACGGAGTGCCAAAGACCATTGTATCCGACCGCGATACGAAGTTCACATCAAAGTTTTGGATGGGCACACAACTGAACTTCAGCACTGCATATCACCCGCAATCGGATGGGCAGTCCGAGAGGACGATTCAGACACTTGAAGATATGTTGCGAGCAGTTGTCTTAGATCGAGGAGAAAGTTGGGAAACGGTTCTACCATTGGTCGAATTCTCCTACAACAATAGCTATCAAGCGACGATCGATATGGCTCCGTACGAAGCCTTGTACGGCAGGAAGTGTCAATCCCCACTTTATTGGGATGAAGTTGGCGAGAGAAAGATGTTAGGACCCGACGCCATAAAGGAGATGATGGAAATTGTGCATCAAATCCGTGCAAGGATCAAGGAAGCTCAAGATAGGCAGAAATCATATGCTGACGTGCGTCGAACGGAAATCAAATTCGACTTTGGTGACAAAGTGTTCTTGAAAGTGTCCCCGACGAGAGGAGTTGTGAGATTTGGAGTGAAGGGCAAGCTGAAACCGCGTTTTGTTGGACCGTACGAGATCATCGACGAAGTAGGTCCTGTGGCGTATCGTTTGGCGTTACCTCCCAGCTTTGGGAACGTGCACAACGTGTTCCACGTGTCGCAGTTGCGCAAGTACGTGTTCGACCCCAAACATGTGATTCACCAAGAGGAAGTGATCCTAACCCCTGACATGAGCTACGAGGAAAGGCCCGAAGCAATCCTAGATCGGAAGGTACAAGAGCTACGGAACAAGACGATAGCGTCCGTGAAGGTGTTGTGGAAGCACCATGGTCCCGAGGAAGCTACGTGGGAGTTAGAAGATAAGATGAAAGAAAAGTTTCCCGAGCTGTTTGTGTGAGACGATCAAATTTCGGGACGAAATTTCTGTTTAGAGGGGAAGGATGTAACATCCCAAACTTTTGTGACCCTTTTTATTTTGTTATTGGAATTTTGGAATTTTTTTTAAACGTTTGATTTTATGTGATTAAGTGCTTTGCGTGAAATAAATTGCCGTGGTAATTGTGGATTGATGAGCTTGAGATTTTATCGTTTTTCCAATGTGGGGAAAAGATTAATAGGATCATGCATTTATCCTTTCTCGAGTCGATTCATTGAAATATTCGGCCCTTCCTAATTATTGAAATAGTACTTCTTTTTGTGGATTTAATTAATTATTTTGGGATACTTATCCAAATTAAATCCAAACCAAATGACCCCTAAGTAGTACTACATGAAATTCGAACTCCATTTTATTTTCCTTGGGAGTGTTCGAAAATCTCCTATAGGAGAAAGAATTATTTTCATTTGATTTAATTGGTGCTTTATTGACTCCCTTCCTTTGAATTTAATCTAATTAAATCATGTTAAAATTTATTCCTTTACCCAAAATAGATAGAGAGTTGGGATATTTCCTTGGCTATTTGAGCTTAGCAATTTTCGGCTCCTCCAAGAAATTTTGGAGGGATATTTTAATTGTTTCCTAATTTATGGAATCCCTTTTTATTCAAATAAATTCCTATGTCTAATTAATTGGGGGTGTGAATATTTTCCTTTTTTTTCCTCCATATCACACGCCCCTATGCTTATTTTTCCTTGTGGGAATTTAAATAAATTGTTGCCTATTTTGTGGGAGCCTTTTTCCTATAAAGAAATTACCTAATTTAAATCCTATTCTATTTAATTGGGGATTTAAATAAATTACTTGTGCAATTACCCATTAATTTTCGGCCCCCACCCCTATTATTTCCTACTTGGAGATTTAATTTATTTGTTCCCCTTAATTCATTATTTTTATTTCCTAAGTTATGAATATATTCTCCAAGAAAAAAAAATACCAAATAAATTCCTTGTTGTGTACATGGAATTTTTGAAAACTCCACTCTCCCACATGCCTATTTTATTCTTTTAATTGTGGGATTTTTATTCATTAATCTATATTTTAATTCTCCACAATTTAATTAATTCCTTATGTGTGGGATTTTAAACCTAACAAATAAATAGCAAATAATCAAACCCTAGCCCCCACTCACCTCAAAAATTCGCCCCCTCTCTTCTCTCCCTCTCCCACACGTTTTTTCATCTTCTCCCACGCTCCCACCTCCAAAAATCCTCCATCCAACCCTTGTTCTTGCAATTCGTTGAAGTTATCTTCGAGAACCTCCGACGAATCGCTCCATTCTACGTTTCTACCGATTCGTTTTGTCAAAGGAAGGTATATTCGCACACTTTTCCTCCTCCTTCTCTTTTGAACCATGTTTTGAGTCCTACATGCATGTAGAGAGTGTAGGTTTGATAGATCGCAAGTTTTAACGGGAGGGAAATTGTGTGTTCGTAAGAACTTGTTTGATTTTTGCATTGTTGGTTGAAATCATGGGTTGGATCGAAATATTTGTGAATGATGTGAGTTCTCGAGTATGAAGAATCGGTGTTTTGTTGTGGATGTTTTAAAAACCCTATTTTCGAACTTGAACCAGAAATCTGTGATGCACGACCAGTGATTTATGATCTGTGTTCGACCCATCAAACGAACGAATTTGGCTATGAAATTTTTACTGAGTAAACTTCAAGGTGTTTTCTGTGTCTCGTGTGATTTTCAGCCTGTTTTATCGAAAAATGAATTTTTAATAAATCTTTGAAGTTGACTGCGCAAATCTGCCAGAAACGTGAGTTCTCGCCATGAATGTTTCGTTTTCTGTTTGACTGACCAAATGACCTCCGATCGATGTGATTCGTAAACTATATGAAAATTTGAAGTGTCTTCTATGTTGTGTTAAATTTTCGACCTTTTTGGGCATCGTATGAATTTATGGTGAAGTTTTCAAATGAACTGCGCAATACTGCCAGAAATTGTATGTTCCGACCAGAGAGTTCAATATGTGATATGACTGACTAAATGACGTGATTTCGATATGAAAATTTTCATGGATGAACTTGAATGTGTCCTCTGTATCGTGACCAAAATTTAGCTTGTTTTGAGGTCGGGTAAAATTAAAGTGATTTTTACAAAACGGTCGCGCAATTCTGCCAGTTTTCTGCCTTGATTAAATGACACTTATTTCTCAAGTTTAAAAGTATTGTATGATGCATGTATGTCCAAGGAATGTGCTTAAATGTTGAAATCACTTGTGATAAGTTGAAATGTGTTACGTGTGTTTTACACCTTTGAGATGTATGTTGGGTTTGGGAAATTGAGGAAAACGTTGAGAGAGAGACGATAGGACATGCATAGTAAAATAATGTTGTGTGAGGCTGACTTGTGTTGTCGTTGACAAGGGTGTTGGGTACTCGTGAACTCGAGGATCGAGAGTTGCTAAGTTGGGTTGTGAATTACTAAGAGAACGAGGTGGGCTTTCTTTTCAAACCTCTTTATTTTTCCGAAAAATATTATGTGGAGATACAAGGGTGGTTTAACTGTTATGTCATGCCATGGACTGTTTTTGTTATGAGATTGTGTGTCTGATGCCTAGTTCGTATGAGTTTACTCCGTTAGGCTATATGGCTGTTTTGTGAAACGAATTCGGGTCCGAGTAGGGCCGTAAACCCTATCGGGCTGTGTACACTGGTGGGATCGTGAGCCGTCCTTGCAAGTCGGCCGGTCTCGTGGGCGAATAGTGTGGCCACACTTTCGTCGCACTGTGGTTGTGATTGTTGGATTGATGTGAAAAGTGGGGAGATTATTTGACTGGCCAGTCTATGAAACATTTTTGTGTTCTCGTGATATTTTCTTTACTACGTATAAAACTCGAGATCACTGGTATGGATGACATAACTACATAAATGTTTTCGGCATGAGCCCATTGAGTACAACAAGTACTCAGCCCTGCAATTTCTTTTAAAAATTTTGCAGGTTGAGCGGGATGTTGCGGTGGATGTTGAGCTGGTTAAAGACCCTAGGATACGTTGTGTCGTCATACATAGGCGTGATCCTTGACTCTCTTGAACCTTATTTATCCGCTGCTATGTTTTAAATTGTGTCTTAAGACCTTAATCTTTATGTTTTTGTGTTTGAACATGTATGGTGGTGTTAGGATTTAAACGTGTGTTTACGTCGTCTTTTGAAAAAGGTATTCTTCGGGATTTGAGTTAATGTTTGTTTTACTTTAGTTATTTAATTGTTGTGTTTTCTTAAGTCTAATTTTTCCGTTATCCTTTTTTTTAAGTATTTTATCTTAGGTCTTTTCAAAAAAAAATTTACCTTAAAATCTTTTAAGTAAGGTGTTCTTTTAAATTGTTGTCCATGCATGTCGGTCACGATCGCCGCGTTGTGGTACCCCTTGTTTGGGCGGTCGTGACATTGGTGCTCCTTCTTGGTCAGATTTCGACCTTCAGCCTTATATTATTTTTTCTTTTGATTTTCTGGGTCAGGTTACAACTATTTCCTGCCCTTATTTTTTAAAACCTTTTCATCATTTTCTTTTTATATGATCAATGATCAACCCGATTGTCTAACTTGATTAACCTGGCTGCCCCTCCTTTTTCTTGCTATCTCCTTTCGTTACCCTTGACAAACTCCATCTCTTTGACCCTCTTTCCTTATGTGATATGAAACTTTGAATTTGTCTTTAAGGCTTCAAAGAAAGGGAAAGAGCGTATAAGCTCGAATTGGGTAACTAGGGGGTGCCTTGACTAATGAGGCGGGTTTTTGGAACGAAGGAAGAACACGACTCAAATGGTTAAGTGCTAATGTCTTTAGTCATTACTACTTGTGCAATTTTCATCTCAATATTAAAAATCAGCCTCTCATAATTTTTCTTTTGTAAAAATAGTAGAAAGTGTTCTACTTTTTGCTTATAACTCACATATAGAGAGGCTTCACAGTTGGTTTAGAAATTGAGCGTTTATATCATACTTGCGTCATTCAAATTGATCAAGCTTTTGCAATCAAGTTTTACATGTGAGCATACTGAATCCTTTTTCTAACTCTCCCAAGAAGTAATCAAGTCTTCCATTTATCCAATTTCATGCATATTGCCTATTTTATTACTATCTGGAATTTGTTATTTTTCGAAATTTTTTTTAGCATGTATGATTCTACTGTAACTAATCCGTCCCCCCTCCCCACTGCATATGAACTCGTCCTCGAGGGGCTGGATGCAGTGGAAAGAAGGGTTAGGCACAGGCAACGGCATAAGTGTTAGATAGTGCCAGCAATCAAAACATGCTAGTAACCACATAGAAATAAACAGATATAGGCAAAATAGAAAACAACTTCCATAAACTTCTCACACTTAGTCCAGACACATTACTAAGTGTGAGATTGGAGTACACAATTTACACAAAGAAACAAGGTTAAGGGTGATAGTACTGCCTTCTAGACAGTTGAATCAGGGGAATGTTGCGCTCCTTCCTTATTGCCTCCATTACACAGGCATTCCTTATTGCCTCTACGGCTTCGTGCTTATCGGAGCTCCTCCTCCTTGGTATTTTTATTCTTTTTCTCCTTCGGGGAGGGGAAGCAAAAGACCTGCTGACAGCTTTAGTAAGCCCCATACCTTAATTGGTATGGTGGCCCACAGTCTTTAGTAAGCCCCTTCCTCTTGATCCCTTTCTCTGCTCTCACCTGGTTGCTCTCCACAGTCTTGCTTGCTTCAATGACTGCTCCGGTCTCTTGATTTTCTCCTCATCCACTTGCTATCTTGAACCCTCAGCTTCAAGAAGCAGCTGGTTCATTGCCTGGTGGCGCGTTCTTCTCGGGATGAAGTCTTCTTCTATGGTCGATGGAAGGTTAAATTCTGCCTCCTTTCGTCGTAAAGAGAGATCACTGGGACGAGGCAGCCCCTCTGTTTGTGGTGGCGGACAGGGTCCTTAGACCGAGAAATCCTTGGGCGAGCCTTTAGGGCAGTGTGAATCTCCACGGGAAAACTTCTGAGTACGGAGTCCACATGCCTTATGTCAGCCGGGTCCACATATTGGAGTGGGCCGATGAATCTAGGAGGCGATAATGGGGTTCTGGTGGTTGGTGGACTCGGTGGTGAAAAGGATCTCTGATTATTACTATCGGGACCGGCTCCTAAAGAAAACGAGGAAGTATTGGAGGTCTCGAGTTGATTGCCCTGCATTTCTTTCCGAATAAAGATAGCACAAAGGTTCTGAAGATATTTGATGGAAAGTGAGATCCGGAAAACCCTCTTTTATACTCAAATTCCGACTGTTGAGATCCCCACTTATTGATATCTCTGTGACCTTTCGTGTACCGGCGCGCCTTTTTAGAATGCCAGATGGCAAAGCTTCCCCGATACGCTTCCTTCCTCTCTCCAGATCGTCCTTTCATTTCAATAGTCGGCGCCGCCTGACACCTCTCTACTTACTGCACATGTCTCGTCATCACCTGCTCTTATCAACTCAATAACTGTTCCACTAATTAAATTCAAATTGCACTAATAACGTGAATAATTAAATCTCGATGACAGCTCACATTATTCCACTTGATCAGTTCCTTTCCTCCACTTCTGACTTTTGATTAACGAAAATAAAACTAAACACACTTAATTTACAAGGATTTGACCGGGTTTCCTTGGAATGTTACTTGATCAGAATTAGAGATTTAGAAATTATTGCTTGATCAAGCAGACCATCCATGAATACCCGATCACTCCTTATACCTGTTTACTGGTACAAGCTAGGCATTGGTAGTGAAATGTCGTCCACTACAAACGCCTTCCTTTCGTTCCTTCCGGGTAGCTCGCTTTGCTCCAAACCGTTGGTCCTTCGTGCGAACTTTGCCCTTTTAGGTTTACGTTGCTCCCAGTTTCTCTGTTTAACTTGATCAATCCTCATTTCCTGATGGATCTTTATGTTTTCACATTTTTTTCTGTCAACTGTTTCCCATTCAAACTCCTGTAGAAGGAGTAACCATCTGATCAAATGCGGGTTTGATCCCTTCTTCGACGATAAGTATTTGATGGCCGCCTGGTTTGTATACACCGTCACCTTGGAACCGAGTAGGTGCTGCCTGAACGCCACAAATGCAAAGACTATCGATAACTTTTCTTTTTCTGTTACATCATAGTTCCTTTGCGCCTGACCCAATGCTTTTGATGCGTAGAGGTAAACATAACTTTTCCCTTTGATTTTCTGACTTAGTGTTGCTCCCACAGCACAGTTACTAGTGTCACACATCACCTCAAGGGAGTGATTCCAGTCAGGACCACGAATTATAGAATAACTCATCAATTGTTCCTTCAGGAATGTGAACGTGGCTTTGCAGTCATCAGAAAGTTTAAACTTTGTCAGGGTCTGCGTTCCCCCGGCGAAATCCTTGATACGTCCTCCACGGCCCTTAGTGTGCCTTAACAAGATTCTGATCTTCCTCTGGTTAATAAGGTATGGAAATTTTGCCACATGTGTGTGTCTTGCCATGACTGTCCCATGTTCCGGCCAGTTTGAATTTTGCTTCTTGGGCATCAGCTGGGGTTGATGTTGGAAGAGTAATTCTTCCTTTCTCTGCAATCGTGGTTTGACTGTCTTGTGATCTGTCTGACTGGACAGGTCCTTGAATGCCATCGGTGATGCTGGTACGGAAAATAGTTGCCTTGTAAACGAGGGATCCTTCTTCAGCATTTCTTTTAATGGAGCAACTTGGTCAGGTGGTTTCTCGACCCTTCTTAGCTGAGTAATCTCTCTTGCCTCAGCTGGTTGTGATGGCTGGCAAAACTCCATAATTGCCCTTCCAATGGCTTGGTCATCCATTGCTTCAGCCATTGTCGTATCATACCATTCTGCTGCCTCTCTCTTCAGCTGTTCGCCTTCAGCGGAACCAGACGGTGGCTCTTTGGGGGATTCCCTTTTTGGATACTCCTTTTTTCGAGGGAGGATAACGTTTACTGTTTGTATGTTCTCTCTGTCCTGTGGCTCTCTTGCAGCTGCATTAATGCCGACTGTAAGTCGCTCTCCTTTAAACTCCAGATTAATTATCCCATGGCGGA
Organism: Salvia splendens; assembly: GCF_004379255.2. Lineage (NCBI taxonomy): Eukaryota > Viridiplantae > Streptophyta > Magnoliopsida > Lamiales > Lamiaceae > Salvia > Salvia splendens. Next base: position 18,803,214 of record NC_056045.1, read on the forward strand.
CGTCAATGACGGTGTTAGCGGTGGATAGGAAAGGTCTCCCCAAAAGGATTCCAATAGACTCCTCCGCTCCTGGTTTCCTAATTTTTATAACAAAGAAGTCAGCGGGATACATGAATCTGTTCACCTTGATGATTTCATCTTCCAGAACTCCCTCGGGGTAGATGCAGGATCCGTCTGCTAGCTGTATTTCCATATTGGTTTGGACGAGCTTAGCGTTCTCCAGCTTCTTGTATATAGAATACGGTATAATATTGATGGAAGCCCCTAGGTCGCACATTGCGTGCTTTATTTGAACATTTCTGATAGAAATTGGGAGCGTAAATACTCCTGGGTCAGTTCTCTTTGAGGGAAGATCATCAGGTTGGATCTCACCGGTTACTTCCTCTGCTTCGACCCTCCTTCTCTTTTCAGCACCATGTTCACATATGTTAGACTCTTCTTTCGCTGTGACTTGATCAGGGGTGCTGGATTCAAGGTTTTTACTAAGACTTGCCCTGGATGCTGGAAAACTTGCAGTTGGGTCTGATAAACTCCTTCTGATTTCAGAGAGACTGTGTTAACATTCTCTCGCCCTGCTGGAGGTTGCACTGTAGCCGGAATCTTTCCATCATTACCTCTCAGCTCGCCTAGTGACATGGCGACCTAAGATAACTGCTTTGTAAGCATTTCTAATGCGGCTCTCTGTTCCTTCTGGGCTTCCTGTATTTCCCGCACAACATCATGAGGCTGATGTAGAACCATCATATCCCCTGGAACTTCTTGCTGCCTGTTATTTCTCTGATTAAATCAGCCTCCTCCATGGCCTTGCTGGTAGAAATCGGAAGATCCATATTGCTTTGGTTGGTTCTGGGACAGATGGTTTTGTTGATTTCCTTGGTAGTACTGTAGGTTCCCTTGGGATTGCTGGGTTCCTCTGTGGTACTGCGGGACATAACTCACCATTTGATTACTTGGTTGCCTACCCTGGTTGCCATACTGAGGAGCTTGGTGTTGGTACCCCCATTCTCCTTCTTGTTGTCGGCTTGACCAGTTAGGCTGTCCTCCACTTGACCAGTTCCCTTGAGGTCCACTTGACCATCCTGCCTGACCTCCCTGCATTCTATTTCCTCCTGTGTTTGGGGTGTCCCTCCACGGAGCATCTCTCTGCTTCCCCTGGATCCAGTTGCCATTTGTGTTCCAGTGGCCTACTGCGTTCACTTGCTCTACCTCAGGAGGAAATTCACAGTAATAGTAATGATGTTCTTCTGGAGGTGGCGGCTGTGGTACGTACTGTGTCTCCTTTGGTGCAGGTGGTGGTAGTGGTCTCGTTTTTTCTACTGTTTCCAATAGTTTCTTCTCCATTTGCTTGAATCGAGCCTCCAGCTTTTCATCGTTGCGCGCTTCTGCTGCGTGCACTGCTCCTCTCCTGTACTGCCCTCGAGAGGTTTCATACGACCGCTTAGCCTCAATCAGCCTCTCCAAAATATTCTTAGCTTGGCTAAAAAGGGTTTTTGAGAAATCCCCTTGTGCTGCGAGGTTGAGGTCGTTTTTGCTATCCATCGTGAGTCCGCCATAGAAAATCGAGTAGATTTCCTTCTCTCCCAATTTGTGGTTAGGGCATGCTTGAAGCAGTCCTTGGAACCTATCCCAGTACTGGATGAGGGGCTCATTGTATTCCTGTCTGGCTTCTGTAATTTCCCTTTTTAGGGCACTTGTTTTTTATGTTGGAAAGAAACGATCGATGAATATCATGCGAAACTCAGCCAACGTTCTGATGGATCCTTCTGGCAGCCTTGACAGCCAGACACCCGCGTCCCCCTTCAAGACAAAAGGAATAGCTTTGAGTCTGTAATCTTCGGATGTGGACCCAGCTGGCACGGGCTGAATATCACAGTACCGGCAGAATTCGTCCAGAAAAGCATACGGACATTCCTTCGAAAGGCCATAGAAGTGGGACAAGACGGCCAGTACTCCTGATTTGATGGCAATGGTCCGCATCCCAGGAGTAGCGGTGATGGCATGCGTGGGCTCTCTCTCATCATGAGCATGTAGAGAACCGATCCCCGAGTCGTCGATGACAACGACCATCTCTGCTTCCGTTCGTTCTGGTGGTGGTGGTTGTGTTTTCTGCTCGGTGGCTGCTGCTGCTTCTAATGCGGCTCTGCGATGAGTGATGACAACGTCGGCTTCCTGGACTCTCCAGTGAGTGTTAGTTCTTCTGTATATCAAGGGATGATTCCAGTAATCGCCTTGGTGGTACCTTCTCATCAACAGCAAAAACAAAAAATGAGAAACAAAATTATATACACCTACGCACTACGCACAAACATAAAGTAACACCATGCTTCCCCGACAACGGCGCCATTTTGGAGGGACTAGGAAAGAGATCGAAAACACGAATAGAATGCGGATCAAGTTATATGGAGTGATAACCGAACCGATTGGATCAGTTAGCAAATGTCGTTGCCACTTAATCATTGCACTCTAGCTCTCGCCCTTTCTGCCTTGCCAAAGTAATTTATAACTCCCAATTTTGCACAACTTTAAAAGTAAAGCGACAAGTTCGGGGTCGATCCCACAGGAAAGTTGGTGTGTCGAGTGCGTGAGTAGTGAACAGGGGGAGGGGTTGGCTGCTGCCACGCTTTAATTTGGGAGTTTTAACTACTGTTTTAATCTAGACAGAATTTAAACTAGCTAGCTTGATCAACGAAATTCTAACTACTGGGCCAAGTGATTTGCAGGAAATAACAGAAAAGTAAATGCGCGGATTTAAAGCGAAAATAACTTGATTAAACTAAAAACTGATTACATCGTGAAATTAAACTAAGCTAACACTTGGAGTCTAAGAAAGCGGTAAATTGAGAAGAATCTCAGCGGGAAACTTAAGTCACGCTAACAGAAATGAGTATTCTGCAGCGCTCCCTTTGGTCGCCCTTCTAACTAAGCTATCTAACTAACCTAGAGAATTAAACTAAACTAAGCTAGAGAGCTGGACTACGCTAGATAACTATGCTAAACTAAACTAGGCGGAAAGTAAAGTGTCTCCTTTTTGTGGTGGCACACCCTCTATTTATAAGCTCGATTCGGCCTCCAGCTGGATAACGATCTTGTCAGGGAATATTCACTCATTCTGAGAATGAGCGACTCATTGATTGCTACGTGTTGTTCTTCTAGAATGTCGTCGCTTTTTGATAAAAAATTCGTGACTCAGCTTCATCCTTGCGTCTCATATTCCAGCACGTGTCCCCTTCTAGAACGTCGTCCTTGATAACAGAATGGTGCGCTGTATCCAGCTCATTTCCTCACGTGCTCTTCTTCCAGAAGCCCGTGGTCCGCTCCTAACTGCTTGATCGCTCCCCTTGATCAACTCTCCCGATTCTGAGCCTTTTATCGCCTTTGTACTTGCTTGATCAGGTCGGCCTTGAAGCCTTGGTCAAGTGGTAATTCTGCACATTTAACACTTGTTTTGCGCGATAAACCGATCAAGTAGCATGTATTTCACCCATAAACCGATGCATGAAATAGGCCCTATCAAATGTAAAACATAACATTATGAAAAAAAAATAATCTGTTGCATTTATTGGAAAATAACAATTATAGTTTTACAGTATCCAATCACTCGAAAGGTGATTTCTAGTATACAGAACCCTAACAATCTCCCACTTATACTCAAAACAGCTTTCGAGTATACAAAATGGTAGTGCACACGTCTAAAATTTCTCCCACTTATACTGAAAGCGAGTTGAGGTCTTGAATGAGTCAAACTCCCATCCCTTCAACGTGGCACTCGAACGGTTTCACCGCCAAAGCCTTTGTAAAAGGATCTACCAGGTTGTTCTTTGACTCAATCTTGACCACTTGTATGTCTCCTCTCTGCACTATATCCCTGATGATATGATACTTCCGCTCTATGTGTTTGCTCGCTTTGTGAGCTCTTGGTTCTTTCGAGTTTGCCACAGCACCAGAATTGTCACAATAAATGGTGATGCTCTTGGGCAGATTCGAAACCACACCTAAATCCATAAGGAAGTTCTTGAACCATACAGCCTCTTTTGCAGCCTCCGAAGCGGCCACATACTCGGCTTCCATGGTAGAGTCCGCGATGCATTTCTGCTTCACACTCTTTCAAATTATGGCTCTACCTCCTAAGGTGAACACATATCCTGAAGTAGATTTTCTCGAGTCATGATCAGCTTGAAAGTCTGAGTCAGTATATCCCAAAGGACAGAGCTCGACTGCATTGTAAACTAGAGCATAGTCCTTAGTCCGTTTAAGGTACTTGAGTATGTTCTTTACGGCAGTCCAATGTCCTTGGCCCGGATTCGACTGATATCTTGCCACCATACCAACAACAAAGCAAATATCCGGTCTAGTACAAAGCATAGCATACATGAGACTTCCAACTGCCGAAGCATATGGAATCCTTCTCATTGCTTGTATCTCAGACGGCGTTTTAGGTCACATCTCTTGAGATAAATGGATGCCGTGTCTAAAAGGTAAGAAACCTTTCTTGGCGTCCTGCATGCTAAAACGACTAAGTACTGTGTTGATGTAAGGTTCTTGAGATAAGCACAACATCTTCTTTTCTCGATTCTGAAAAACCTTGATCCCGAGGATGTGTCCCGCGTCTCCCATATCCTTCATCTCGAACTGGTTCGACAACCATGTTCGTACTGATGACAACATCTTTTTATTGTTTCCAATTATAAGAATGTCATCTACATATAAAACTAAGAACACCACATTCCCCTTATCAACTTTCTTATACACGCAGCTTTCACTTGGGCACTTTTCGAATCCAAACTTGCGAACAGTTTGATCGAAACATTGGTTCCACGATCTAGATGCTTGCTTGAGGCCATAAATAGCCTTCTTACGCTTCCAAACCATGTGTTCTTTGCCCTTTATGGCATATCCTTCGGGTTGTTCCATGTAGATGGTCTCCTCAAGACCGCCGTTTAGAAACGCAGTCTTAACGTCCATCTGCCATACATCCCAATCCATATAAGCTGCAATAGACAATAGTATCCGGATCGATTTGAGCATGACCACTGGGGAGAAGGTCTCGTCATAATCGACGCCTTCCTTTTGGGTATACCCCTTGGCCACTAGTCTTACCTTAAAGACTTTAACTGGTCCATCGGGTCCACATTTACGTTTATATATCCACTTGCTCCCAATGGCAGTACAACCTTCGGGTAGGATAGACAAATCTTAGACGTCTTTGTCTATCATAGATTGTAGTTCTGAATCCATTGCTTTCACCCATTCGCAATGATCGACATCTGCATGCGCCTCCGCAAAGTTCCAGGGATCTAATACATTGTTGTCCGAGGAGTGATCCATAGATTCTCCCAAACCAATGTATCTGTCGGGCTCATGCGAGACCCTCCCACTGCGGCGCGGCACTACAATATTTTGAGTAGAAGTTAAAGTTTCGGGAATTGTTTGTACACTTGGTACTCATTCTTGGTTAATGGAATTTGTGACAGAAGTTAGCTCATCAAGAGCCGCTTCAGTGCTGGGTTTATGATTCATTACATAGTCTTCCTCTAAGAATGTCGCGTGAGTACTCACAATGACTTTCTTGTCTCGGAGACTAAAGAATTCTTAACCTTTCGTCCCTTTGGGGTATCCTATAAACAAACATACCTCAGTCCTTGATCCTAGCTTAGTTGGATCCTTTTCCAATACATGAGCAGGGCAACCCCAAATCTTGAGATGTGCTAGATTGGGCTTGCGCCCAGTCCACAACTCATAAGGAGTAGTAGGTACGGATTTTGATGGTAAATTGTCTAAAATATGGCTTGCAGAAAGTAAGGCATGTCCCCAAAATGAAATAGGCAGACGTGCATAACTCATCATCGATCGAACCATATTTAACAAGGTCTTGTTCCTTCTTTCAGCCATGCCGTTCTGCTGGGGCGTGCCCGGCGCAGTCAGTTGGGATTTAATTCCCGACTCTGATAAGTAGTCCAACAATTCGGTACTGAGGTATTCGCCTCCACGATCAGATCGTAGGCTTTTGATATTCTTTCCATGATGCTTCTCCACAAGAGTCTTAAAGTCTTTAAACTTGTCGAAAGACTCTGACTTGTGACGCATCAAATAGACATATACAATCGGAATGAACGAGCTCAAGTACTTCCTTGGCCCTATTGCCCTTAGCCTTAAAAGGCCTCTTGGTCATCTTGCCTTCTAAGCATGACTCACACTTATGAAAAGGTTCCTCCTCTAGACCTTTGATAAGATCTTGTTGAACAAGAGAATGGATCCTCCTTTCATTTGCATGACCAAGTCTAAGGTGCCATAAGTATGTTTCATTCATTGAACTTGAAGGTTCCTTTCATTTCTTTGAAATTTTCGATGTTGTATTGAGTTCTGATTTGCGATTATTAAATTGTGTAGAAATGATTGTGTACAGATTGTTTTCCATGATACCACGACAGATATAAGAACCATATTTCTTAATAACGCAGTTGTCATTAAAAGAAATCGAATATCCATCATAAACCAATATAGAAACTGAAATTAAATTTCTTCTAAAAGAAGGTATCAACAAAACATTCTTCAAAATAAAAAAATCTATCACTACTAAAGCGCAAATAAATGTCTCTCACTGCAACGGCCGCCACTTTGGTAGCGTCGCCCAGCTGGACTTCGATCTCACGATTTTGTAGCCGTCTTGTCACCTGCATTAAGTCAGGATCAAAACAAATATGATCAGTGGCTCCTGTGTCAATAACCCAAGTGCAAGTAGATGTCAAAGTCAAACATGACTCAACTACTTAAGCTTGGTGCATACCTGTAGCCTTGCCCCTTTTAGGTCAGTCTGGCTTCCAATGCCTCTTTTCTCCACACTTGAAACACTTCCCCGAGGGCTTCTTGTTTGCCCTTTTCTTCTTCTTTTCTTAGCCACTTTGCCCGATTCTGAGTTTGGTGCCTTCCTTTTTCCTTTGCTAGGCTTGAAGCCAGAGGAACGAGGTCCCGAAGTCATCATGGCAGCCTTAGCCTGGACCATAAGGTCCTCTGCTGACTGAAGTTCAGTCAATAGTTCTGCCAAGGTGTAATTCCTTTTGTTCATCTCAAAGTTGAGCTTGAACTGCTGGAAGCTAGGGGGAAGACTTTGAAGGATGATTGTTACCTGGGACTCGGGATCGATCGTCGCTCCCAATACCTCAATCTGGTTGAGGTGGCCCATCATCTCGAGGACATGGTCCCTCACAGACGAGCCCTCCTTCATTGTCTTCGACATGATACTCTGAAAGGCTTGAGACTTAGCCGTTCGAGTCTGAGTACCAAAAAGATTCTTGAGATTCTGCATAATTTCAGTGGCAGTTTCCATGGCAGAATGCTGATGCTTGAGTACTGAAGACATAGATGCCAACATGTAGCACTTAGCCATCTCATTCGCCTTATGCCACTTTCTATGTGCATCTCTGAGTCCTAGCGCAGCGTTAGCTGCCGGTACTGGAGGTCGCGGGGTTGTGAGCATAAAGTTGTACTCTTCAGCTGTAAGAACGATGTCCAAATTTTGTTTCCATTCTATGTAATTTTGGCCCTCGAGTTTGTTTTCTTTGAGAATTGCAGAAAGAGGATTGAACGACATTGTGACGATTTGAATTGCACTACAAAACAGAGTATTTTACTATTTGTCATAAACTTCTGTAAGAAATTTGATTAGATTAACCATAAAACTTTTCAAAATCTTACAACTGTAAAATTAAAATTTTGTACCCTCCAGAGGAAGTCAATACGCATTAAAATCTTACAATATTACTGGTCACAACACCGACGAATAGTCCAGAGACCACAGAGTGGCATGGCCGCCTAATGTTGCCTAAGCAAGACCACCAAGTTTAGCATTACAGAATCTCATTTCTACAACACACTCCCATAACAATGCTTATGTGCTGCTAACAAGATCAAGCTATCTCATAAATCCTGTGTGAACTTCTGAATCTCGTAGTTTCTTAGGATTATTCTAGTTCATACCATTTATATTTGAGAAGTCCGCCATATGAACTTGCTATTTCTTAGGATTATTGTCCCCACAGTGCAGGTGGCGATAATATTAGAAAAAGGCTTCATAAATTGCAGACCAATTGGTGGAGACCATATACAAACGTTGAGTTCGAAATTATAGCTTAAATATTTGGGTTATGGTTTTTCTTTAATTATCCTTAGCCTTGAGGCAGTTTAAGGCTTAATTAAATTTTGTTGGTATTTAATTTGCTGGATAATTAAATCTTTAGTTTAATGTTGTTATCTTCCTTTAGGAAACTGTTACTCTAGAATTTAATTCTTATTCATGTCTACTATAAGGTATATCTAAAATAAACAAATTATTTAATCCTTAATAAGACATGAAAAATAAATTCAAATTATTTCCTTGTTCAAGATTAGGAAGATATATTTCATTATTTAATGTATTCATACATATCTATCCTTTTTAGGATTTTAGATATATAAATATTAGGAAACTATAAATTATTCTCATCTATATCATCTAGGAATCAAAATAATATTATTTATTTCCATAGATATAGAAAATAATGAAAATATTCCTTAAATCTAGATAAATATTAGGAAACTATTAAATTATTCTCATCTATATCATCTAGGAATAAAATAATATTATTTGTTTCTATAGATATAGAAAATAATAAAAATATTCCTAAAATCTAGGCAAATCTTCCAAAAAGATTTTATTTCCATTAAATAATATTATTTTAATCATATCTTTTAATAAAATAATTAAATAATCATTAAAATAATCCTTCATCGTTATCTCATCGTACGAGGTTCGCACGAACGATGAACGACGAAGATCCGACGAGTTCGTCGTCGAATCACGACGCACGCAGCGTCTCGGCCATCGTCGCGCAGGTGGGGCGCCAGCGTCTCGGCCCGTCGAGCCATCGGGTGTAGCCGCGTCTCAGCCAGCGGCAAGCGCTCGTCTCGGTCTTGTCGACCGTCGTGTGCCGACGTGTCTCGGCCAGCTGCGAGCGCCCGTTGCCGATGCTTCTCGGCCGTCTCAGCACATCGGGTGACGCGGTCCTCGGCCAGCAGCGCGCACGACGGTGGCGCTTCTCTCAGCCAGTTGCTGTCGCCCATCTCGGCCTATCCGAGCGACGATGCTCCCATCTCAGTGGCACACGGCGCGCGACTCCGCGCGTCCGTCTCAGCCAGTGGCTCGGGACTCCGTCTCGGACCTTCGGCCTAGGGTTGGAGTTCCCTCGCGTCTCGGTGTCTGGGCCGGTTCTCGGTCGAACCGCCGCACCACGCCAACATCCATGTCGGTCTTGACGCGGTGCGTCTGGTGCGTGCTATCTCTGCCTGTGACACGCATGAGCCCTCGCTCGTCCGCTCGTCGCCATGTGATCGTGGCTCCCTAGCTCCCACTGTCTCGACATCCCTACCTCGATCGCGCGTGGTGTGATCCGTCTCGGTGCGAGCGCCGACGGATTGCACGTCTCGTACGATCGAGCAATTCAAGTTCTTTGATTCGATAGTTCTTGAGTTCATCATGCATATTAAGTTAAACAAAACACCAATAACATGCTTTGCAATCAAATTGGACATGCATACATGAATTTCGCGAAATTTAAATCCAAATAATCAGAGCCAAACACTGGCTCTGATACCAATTGAAGGGGTTGGCAGCGGAAGCGTCCAGGAATTTACCGATCACATAAATTTGATCTATTTAGCAGATTATTTAGACAAATTCTATTCGCGTAATTATCACATGTATCATGCTCATAACTTGAATTAAAACATGCTTTAGCATGTAAAATCCCTAAAACATGCTTACTACAGAATTAGCCAATTTACCTTGTTGATTCAGTCAAGAATCGATGATGGCTTGCGTCTTCTCCACGTGAAGATCTTCAGTACTCGACCTCGGACCTTCTGACTGGTGTCCCGGACTATACGCTGATATTTGTGTGGGAAAATCTCTCCAACGTACTAGGACTTGAATAACGACGACAAAACTCTGCTCACGGAGGAGGCAAAATTTCGAACTCTCTCTTTCTTTAAGGGGGACGAAAATTCTCAACAATAATAATTATGTTTTCTGTCTCCTTTATTCTCCTATTTATATTAAGTCACATATTGGGCCCAGTCAGGGATCTAAAGAAGAATTTGGAACATGCATCACCCAATTAGCTTTTTACTAATTAAATTGAACCCACAATTTAATATAAGCTTATATTGGAATATTACAAGTAGCCACTACAGACGTAATATTGCACTGCCTTCCAAATCCGAAATTACAAGTATTCCTGGTTTCCTTTAATTGCATTTAATTTATTTCCCGCGCTTAAGATAGAAACATCAATTAATTAATTATTGTCTGCTATGGACTTAATTAATTAACATATTTTAATCTCTAAGAGTGGACTTAGCAAGAAACTCTTATTTATTATTCATAGAGTAATTAAACTCTAACTAGCTAGGTTCCGAATAATAAAACCTTGTTTCGAGCTCCTCTTGTGGATGTTATCAAACGAGACTCTCCTCGCGCACGATTCAACGCAATAGCAATTCTAGCACCGCTAGATAATGATCGCCACTACCCAATATACCTGGATCGTTCGGTGACGAAAAACCCGCACCTTTGGTAAGTCAAAGTAGTAGATACTCAATATCGTATGCTCAATGCTAACGTACATTGATTAAGAAATTAATTTTCAAGACCTCGTCTTTCAGTAGATAGCATAAAGACTCGTCTTGCTGTTAGATCCATTCAGTGCTATACCACACCAACGTCATCTTATTTCAATAAGGCTTAGAAATAATCGGACTGACATTGCAACCTTTCGCGATAGGTAGTCTAGGCCTATCTAGGTTGTGAAATTCTTATTTTTCTTTGTTTAGAACTGACCGAGTTACCTTAAATTGGACGACGCCCTCAACCGGTCTACTAAAACAAAGACTTAGACTTTGTTACGTTTGCTTATACATTTAAATATGCAATAAACAACCATTAAATGTAAAACATAAGAACATTATGACAAAAAATAATATGTTGCATTTATTGGAAAATAACAATTAGTGTTTTACAGTATCCAATCACTCGAAAGGTGATTTCTAGTATACAAAACCCTAACAAAACCCTAACAAAATGCCCATTATGGGTTCTGCAACAAAATTGATTATTACTGATCAGGATTTGGGAATGAAGGTTGTTGTGGCCAGAGTCCTTGTTGATTCAAGACATTGATGGTGCATGTGCCACATCATGTTTAAGGTTGTGGAAAAGTTACCAATGAATCAACTTGACAATAAAGACTTGAAAATGAGTTAAACAATTGTGTGTGGTCTAAGTTGATAGAGCCTGAAGAATTTGAAGAAGCCTAGACTGAAGTAATAGAAAAATATGGGCGTGGTTTTCCTTGATGTTTGCCTCACGAAAATTTTGGGTACACATCCTCCTTTGGAAACATATTTTCTATCCAATGAATTGTTTTATGTCATTGCGCTGGAATAATTTTGTTATATAATGAACTACAAGTGGCTGCATACTTTAGGGATTTTCCAATGAGTTCACTGATAAAACCACATCTATATCTGAATCTCGTAACATATTCTTCAAGAGGTACTCCAATTCTCGCTCTAATCTTGTTGAATTTCTTATGAATTACAACAACGCATTGGATGGCCAGAGAGCAACAACAATAGGCTAGAATACTTGGATTTTAACACGATTCCAACTTTGTCAATTGAGATTGAGGAAGCAGTCGATAATGTCATCATGATGACAGTGTCAATTGATGGTGAGAACGAGATTTATGAGGTCGACGACAAGTTCTCAAAGAATTGGACCTTGTCATACTCCATTTCTCGTGATTCATATGCATGTGGTTGTAAGATGTTCGAGAGGCTTGGGCTCGTATCCAATCACATTTTTTGGGTTTTGAGAAACAAAAAAATGACGTTAGTCCCTGAAGAGTTACATGGAGGGCGTTGGTTGAAGTCTAAATTTGTCAAGCATGTGCATCGTGGTTTTGATGATGATATTGAAACATTTATTGTTGTGGATGAGACAAAGCAGGAATACAGGGATATGCATGTAGATTTTTATGGAATTGCACGACTTCTTGAAGGAAATGGTGATAAAATACGTGCTTTTAGACATATTATGGTGATACGCTCGTATTTTATACTATTTTAAGGCCTTTATTTGGTACGCTTTGAATGTCAAAATCACATTTTATGTCCATATTTTGCATGTTTTATCTACTTTGGTATTTTGACGTGTTTTGTAATAAATGTGTAAATTAGAGCCCAAAAAGATAGCTAAAAGTCGAAGTTGGAAATCTGGAGCTTTCAAGACGTCCAGCGGTCCCCTGCAACTCAGCCAGCGACCGCTGGCCGACATCAACCTCTGAACAGATAGCGGTCTGCTCCGGAAAAGTTGTGCTGAAACGAAGAACACGCCCAGCGACCGCTGGAGTGTGCGCAACGACCGCTCCAGAATTTCCAGAAGCTACGAGATGATTGCCAGTGACCGCTGATGAAGAAACAGAGGCTACGGACTAGGGCTGGCAAATCGTGCGGATTGGGTCGTTATCGGGTCAACCTGATAATGACCCAACCCAATAAGGCCTAACCTGAACCCGACCTGTTAAGGAAACTGTAAATCTGAACACGAACCCGACCTGCTACCTTCAAATCCGAACACGACCCGCACCCGACACGAACCCGTTATCGACACGATATAATATGGGTTGAGACGACACGATAACAACCCGAACCTGATATTACACGATTAAAACCTAATATTACACGATTAAACCTTAATTTTTAACCTAATTTACACAATTAAAATTCGTTTTATACTATTTAAAAAATTAAAGTAATATATATATTTTTAAATAATAATAAAAATAATAATATTATTTCTTAATGGGTTACCCGTATCCGACCCGAACCCAACCCGAAATTATCGGGTTCTTAATGGGTCAACCCGATAAGGACACGGATCCAATAAGACTTGACCCAACCCAATAATTTCGTGCGGATTCGTGTTAGATTATCGTGTCGTGTCGAAAATTGCCAGCCCTACTACGGACCACTCGCCAGCGACTGCTGAAGATTGTGCAGTGGCCTATTAGGAAAACGCGGCGCACAGATTTGACCTACTTTCTCCCCAAGATTTACCATACTTTGCAGCATTTTTCCTTAATTAAGGAGGACAAATTTGCAGCTATATATACCCCCTCAAGCTTCATCATTAGAGATCTTTTTTTTGCTCCATAATTCAAAAGAGAGAAATAATTGAGAGTTCCATTGTTCAAGGGTTTTGAAGAAGGAATCAAAAGAAGATCAAGGCTACAAGGATTCAAACTTTGAGTTTTATTTGCTTTAGTTCTTATGTTCTTTATGAATTCCCTACAAACTATGTGTTTAGCATTTTCCACTATGTGTAACTAAACTCATAGAATTCTATGGATGTGTTAGTAACGACTTTGGTTGTACAATTCTTATTTATTTAATATTCGTTTTGTTCATACTTTGTTCCTATTCTAAGTAATGGATAACTGCTTCACGTTTGAGTGACACATTTGGTGATGATCTATTGACTTGCTACATAATCGTGAGAGGAGGTTGGCAAGTTAGAAAAACTTAGTTGGCACTACAATTAGTTTCCTTTAAAACGACACTGTTAATTGAGAGTTAGGACTTTTCAAGGGTCTTAGGAGCTTTAGGGAGTTACAAAATCTAGGATTGACGCCCCTAGTGTATGTAATCTACGCTTGTGCCGTATGGACATAACTTATGTGACTCGTTCTATCAAAGTATGAACTGTGCTAGGTATTGTAATTGAAATTTGTATAACCAAAACAGTGAAAGCACATCTCTGGAATTCCCTTATCTCATTTGTTTTATCTATGTGTTATATTTGCAATTAGTTGTTTACTCTTGTTTTTATTTCAAAAATCCCAAAACTTTCGGTTTTCCAAATAGTGAAAGGAGCTTAGTAGAAGATAGCCAATTTTTGTCTGTTTTCCTGTGTTCGATATTCGGTACTGACCTTTAGCTATATGATAAGTCGTATTCTAGGCCTCGGTTACTGGTCAGTATGATGTGCATAATTGGATTATATCTGCAAAACAGTTGCTTAAGTGTGCAGGTTGAGTGTTCTAGCCAGTAGGCAAAGCTTCGGATACTTCAGGCGAAAAGGGCGTTAGGAGGGTGCAATACTGACCAGTATGCATGCCAAAAAGACTCGAGATGGAGAAGAAGGGTAGCTGGGAAGATCAGCCGCAAGCAAGGGGGCAACAGAGTCATTTCATGTTTGAAGTCTACCCTAAAAATCAAGGGAGGCCTCCCTATAAAAGGAAGCCACTTGGAGAGAGAATGATCATCAATTAGTTAGTTAACTCCTACGCTTAGTTAGCAATCTCTCTTCGGTAGATCACTCCTTTAGCATTATCCTTCGTAATTCTCATTCCTCGCCATAGCCATGATCACCTGAGTTCCAGAAACCTCCGGAGTTCCAGACGTTCTCTTTCCAGTCAGCACGATCGTAGTTAGCAGTTCCATCGCCCGGAGTGGCAAAAACAATCTTTATTGCTTTCTTAGTTAATCACATTCTGTTTTCTTAAGATTGGATTTGTTGCACTTTAAATATTTACTTACTTTGAAGTATTAGTTGTGATCCAAACGTCTTATTGAGTATGAAGTTGTTTTCCAACATCGGTTCATGTCCGTTTTCTCTTCTTTCAGCCTAGATAGCTTAGATCTAGCTGTTACGGTAATTTCCAGTGTGGAATCGCATGTTTTAACTTCTGTAGTTAATCTCTCTGAGTTTGCAAGTCTAGATAGCTGTTAGATTTTAGATCTGAATTAGTTAAGTGTGAAAACCCAGTTTACGTGATTCCTGCCACCCTGCATGTTGACCAGTAAGCATAATGAAAGTTTCAGTGTTCGATCTTTTGATTTGAAGTTTTAATTGTAGATCTGTGTTCTTGAAGTTGTTAATCTGTGTTTTTATGGTGATGAATCTGGTTTTGCTGATCTGATTTGATTTATGTTGAAGAAGACAACATCTCCATCCAAGTTTGGGACCACTTTGCTTTTTAACAACTTTTTACTTTTGTCCTTACTTTTCAGCTGTTACTTTTTAGATCTGCAGGTCTAGTCGCCTAACTACCTCTTTTCCTCAGATATTCCGTTTAGCCTTTTATAGTAAACTCGTACCTTCTACATTTATTAGCCAAACATCATGTTCCCCACTCACACGTACACAGCCGTCTGTTTAACATCTCTCCCGCCTCCTAGTCAGTAGAGTACTACCTTAAATTCCAGCCTAGATAAGTCTCAACCCAAAGCGTGGTAGCTAACCAAACCTTTCCAGAATATCACCACAATTCCCAAAACGCATTCATCTCCGTGGGATTCGACCCCTACCTTCACTATACTACCCAGTAGAAGAGGGTTGAGGAATTATTGATACCAGGTTCAGGTTTAGTAGGGATCAGTAGGATACACCCTTTGCTTGAAACGGCACCTGCACAAACCTGCTCTTTCACTATACTATACATACTCTGTATACTTGCAGGTTTATTTAGTGCTAAAAAATAGTGCATCATATGGCTTAAGGGAGAAAAGAATTACTTGGCGAGGGAAATGTATTGTCCATAATTGACAAGAGACAGATGATTGAGAATTTTTATGGCTCGGAAGTCCCTAGTGAAATAGAAGTTCATCCACATGTTGTCCTCAGCACCAAGGGTTCCGGTCGACGTCTTTCACGCCTTGAGAAAGAAATAAAAGAGATGTCCAAGCTTGGTCGTAAATGTGCCAAACATAACGAGGTTGGTCGGCATGATTCAAGGAATTGTGACAAGATACAGGTGGAGAAGAAGAAGAGGAAAAACAAGTGAAAGGCTGGTTGTTCTATTCTGTTCCAGTAGTTCTTTTCCAACATATATTGCTTCATTCGGATATGTTTTGTTCTTCATTCATTTAGTTCTGTACTTCAGTCATGTAGTTTATTACTTTATTTACACTTTGAATTTGAATTTGTTTAAACTTTTTGCAAGCATAAAGAGAATTGACCGTGTGAAATGTTTAATGACGTATTTGTTCTTTATCATGATATTTTTGTCATGTCAAGGCTGAAACTATTATATAGTTCAATTACACTTTGATTTTGAATTTGTTTAAAATTGAATGAACTAAATAACGCCATGAAATTAAGTAATGTAAACTGACATTAATGAAGTAAATGAACATATTAATTAAGTTGTAGAATATATATTGTGTGTCACAATTTTTTATTATTTATTATAATGTTTTCCTTATGTCGAGGCTGAAAATATTTTCTAAGTCTGTAATTTAGTTTATTAATCGACGTAAACTAAAATCTCATGAAATATTAAATTTGTCACAATCTCTTACCAGTATATTATTAATCTTACTTTGATATATATTCCATTTGTCAATCATCTAATCAATAGTCAATAGATCTGCGAAATTAACTAAATCTATTACCCAATGAAGTATTTCAGGCTAATAATGAACAAAATTAAAAGCTGTGGAACTTTATTCTCAATTGCTCAAAACAGATGTATGTCTATTCCAAAACTTGATCTCCTAAACTCATTGTTTCTTCTTTAAATATCCTGCTATCATTTTCTCAACATGTATTACACTATGTTTGCTTTCCTCCTCGTAGTATGCTGCTGTAACATGTTTGTTGTTGAAGCTTTCATGGCTATTTTCTACTAACATCAACGCTAAACAATATTTGGCCCTCAAGCTCTGAAGTACGCTCGAACTTGATTTTTTCAAGACACAATTCCAATAACCTCCGCGCTCACCCTTGTATGTTTCCATGTGGCGCATTAGATACACTCCACAATCTTCAACGTTATAAGATGTTCTCCATGGTATTTTCAACCTTTGTATTTTGGCGTATTGTCCACACTGAATGACACACGGCGTATTAACATCCTGGTAATTCATACAATTTAAACCAACAGTTACAATACTTCCATTCAAAAAATGAAATATTTTAAAGACAATTTACTTCATCATATAGAAGGTAAGCTTCTAACTATTGTCATAGTATTACCTTTGCCATTAGATTCACTTCTAAGTTTTCCGTAATAAGTCCAGCATCAATGCTGAAGTTTGATTGTGGAATAACATCTGCCATTGGTATATTAATATCCTGCCAGTAGTATTATATAATAAAATAGTTCATTCAATAAGATATTTACTTCAACCCCTTAAATATTACGTCATCACACAGGATGAAGTAAAATTATTTATGTGTGAACACTTCATGAATGAAAAATGAGAGGCAAAATAGTTTTTTACCTTATCCAAATCATGTACGGGCATGAATGGTACAACATGAAAGATGTAGTTTCTGGGATATATTTTTGTCCCATGTCGGTGTAGTATTGACCGATCAATTATCAAACAACAATACACACAAAACCAAATGAAGAACTTATCACCATTTTAAAACCCCAAAATGTAGCAAGACTATTGCAAAAACTATATAATATGATACAATGAATCAGTTTAGTTCATCCAAAACAGATCAACACATGCTAGTTAATTACATGCCATGCTAATGTGTTTTATAAATTACATCCCAAATAAAAACCCAAAACTCCCAGCACAACATCATGATTTTCGACGAGGCAGCCCATCATCAACATACATTTCTGCCACCATGTTGGAATCGTATGCCCAGTCAAAGGACTTTGACCAATAATACTTCTAATGAGACATTTAATTTTGTGAAATTAAATGATATAGCGTCGATCTACGTTCGGAGTAGATGACCGTGGTATATTCACTTTCTCAAATCTGATTTCCAGTGAATGAGAAATAATGGATTAAAGTCGTGCAAAATTGCGAGCTATTTAATTGAGCTATGAGAGAACTCATGGGATTAATTAAGTGAGTTAATTATCCCACATTAAAAGTAACAAGCTTATTAAACAAGTATTTAATAATTAGAATTATTACATGTAATAATTCTAGTGGACTAAGATGGGCTGTAGAGCCCACACGCACGCGCCGCCGCCCGCCCTGCGCAAGCCGTGAGCTTCGAGCCTGAGCCCTTGGACTTGGACTTGGATCTTGGCAATTGGTCTTTGGGTAGTCCTTGGACTGTTCTTTGGGTCTGGTCATGGGCTCGGTGCTTGGGTTTGACCCAAGGCTGGTTGGTTTAGTTCTTTTTAGAGCAACAATGTTTCCACGTCAGCGAGCCAAGCGGGATGATACCTCGTTAGTATGACGCGGTAAAAGCCTACATAGTTGACACCTCGTTAGGATGAAGTCTACGTCGTGAACGAACCTAAACGCGCAGCATGTCTCAATACGTCCTTCCAGGGTCAGCCTCTCCAGCTCTCGTAACGGTTTGTAACACCTTGTAACGGTCAGCGGTTACAGACTCGCAATGATGACAGCCATCATGGCTGGTTGACCCCTGCAGTGGACTAAGCCTATAAATAGGCTAGCGATTCCATGCATCTCAACACCAATTCACAAGCATACACAACATAAACTCTCTCCCTATTTGCATTGTCTTTTTTGTCGAAGTTCTGCCCTCTCCTCCATCCAGTTCTCCGGAGCTCTGTTGATAGGGGTGCTGCTTCACCAGAGACATATTCGTTTTATCTTTGGGGACTAATCGTCAATCCGAGAGCACTACCGGGGCGTATCTCGTCTTGCGGAAAGAGGACTCCTCGACTCGGCTAAAATACTCATTACGGTTTACTGTTTCATTTTTTCCTTGTAATTCAGTTTCGGTTATTTCAGTTGTATTCCTTCTTTTAAGTTGTATTACGCCTGGTTTATATCTTGTAATCCCAGAAACCAACAATCGCAAGACGAGATATAACTTGACTTTGAAGGAATTTGGACATAACTGAACTTAAAAACTTTCGAAACTTAACACATTTACTGGATATGTTGACTGAATCCAACACTGTCGCTGCTGCACTGATCAACACGTCGTCGATTCCATCGATGATGCCAACCTTCGGGTTCTATCCATCTTCATCAACAACCCCTTGGGAGTTTGTTAACCCCTTTGGGCCCACTGTTGGATCCACCTCGAGTGGGGCGGTTGGTTCCACTTTTAGTTGTTCCATCGGATCCTTTATTGGATCGAGTGTTGGGGCCTTCAGTCTAACACGGGTGCCGGCTCCTTCGGTGTCGGTGTGACCATGGCGAGCTGTATGCCCAACATGAATGGTGGGGGCTCTATGCCCAACCAAGTTGTCGGCTCCTTCGGGGGCAACAGGATTGGTTTATTTCATGGACCAATTGCGGTACCTTTGGCACCGAGAAGCCACAAAAATTTAGATGATCTGACTTCAAAAGGGGGCATCAAAAGATGTTTTATTTAACAACATTGGGCATCGCGAATTTCCTCATGGAAAACGAGCCGCCTGCGCCAAGTGATCAAGAGACAGGGATCAAAGTCATGGCGGGCTATGAAGCTTCGCAAAAAGGAGATTATCTTTGTAAAAATTTCATTCTAAGTGCTTTAGATGATAGTTTGTACAATGTATACTCTGTTGTAAACATATCAAAAGAGATGTAGGAAAGCCTAGAAAAGAAGTATAGTATCGACAACACAGTAGGTATTGAAAATGTTGTTGTAGCCAAATTTTTGAACTACAAATGGTCGATTCCCGACCTGTCATGGAACAAGTTCAAGAGTTCCAAATGCTCATCCACGCACTTGTGGCTGAAGGGATGACCTTGCCCGATAAATTCACAAGGTGCACGATCATTGAGAAGCTTCCTCCTAGTTGGAAGGACTTCAAGAGCTACCTCAAACACAAGCGAAAGAGGATGACTCTCGAAGACTTGATCGTGAAACTGCGCATTGAAATCGATGTGCGTAAAAGCGATCAAAAGGCTAAGGGCTTTAGCCCACTTGAAGCAAAAGCCAACCTGTTGGAGTAGGGCGGTCCCTCCAACAAACGTCCTCGCCCAAATCAAAAGGACAAAAGGAAGGGAAAGCAGCCTGCAAAGAAGTTTGACGGCGATTGCTACAAATGTGGCAAACCTGACCACTTCGCCAAAGACTGCCACAAGAAGAAGAAGAAGAAGTCGGCTGCCCACGTCGTTGAGAAGAAGTTCAAGGACTGTGATGAGAATGACCTCATTGCTGTGGTCACCGAAGAAGTGAACCTTGTTGATAACAAGGGTGGCTGGTACATTGACACCAGAGCTACTGCTCATGTCTGCTCCGACAAAAGCAAGTTTGGCTCCTATACTGCTGTTGAAGGGAGGAAGATCAACATGGGGAATCAAGCATCGTCCGAAGTCCTCGGCATTGGCAACGTGATTCTCATGATGACGTCCGAGGTCTCAATCACCATGAAGGATGTGCTGCACGTCCCGGACATCCACAAGAACCTAGTGTCAGGATCAATACTAGTTAATAAGGGGTTTAAACTTGTATTTGAGTCTGATAGGTTTGCATTGTACAAGTTTGGAAAGTCACTCAGAAAAAAGTTTAAACTTGTATTTGAGTCTGATAGGTTTGCATTGTACATGGGGAATCAAGCATCGTCCGAAGTCCTCGGCATTGGCAACGTGATTCTCATGATGACGTCCGAGGTCTCAATCACCTTGAAGGATGTGCTGCACGTCCCGGACATCCGCAAGAACCTAGTATCATGATCAATACTAGTTAATAAGGGGGTTAAAATTGTATTTGAGTCTGATAGGTTTGCATTGTACAAGTTTGGAAAGTCACTCGGAAAAAAGGTTATGTAACCGATGGACTTTTCAAGCGTACTGTGGCTACACACCTTGTCCCAAATCCATTGGCTAATAATAATAAAGCATCTACTTCTTCTTACTTGACTGAGTGTTCAAATTTGTGGCATTGTAGATTGGGACATGTAAATTCAAAAGCCATTAAAAGATTAGTAAATTTAGATTTACTAAAGGCTAATGAAGTGGATACCCAAGACAAATGTGAAATATGTCTTGAAGCGAAAATGACTAAGTTACTGTTTCACTCGGTTGAACGAAGCACAAAACCCCTTGAATTAATTCACACGGATGTATGTGATTTAAGGATGGTGCAAACTAGAGGTGGTAAAAAATACTTTATCACTTTCATAGATGATTGCACAAGGTATTGCTACATTTATCTTTTAAGAAGTAAAGATGAAGCAATTGAAGCATTCAAAAATTATAAGAACGAAGTTGAGAATCAACTTGGTTGTAAAATCAAAATGATTCGTAGTGATAGAGGAGGCGAATACGTAGCCCCGTTTGAGGAGTTATGCAACGCAAGTGGTATAATTCATCAAACAACTGCACCATACTCAACACAAACTAATGGTGTTGCAGAACGTAAAAATCAAACTCTAAAAGAGATGATGAATGTGCTGCTACTTAGTTCAGGAATGCCCCAAAACATGTGGGGGGAGACTATCTTGACAGCCAACTATATCCTAAACAAAATCCCACTCAAAGTAAAGGACATCACTCCTTATGAGTTGTGCAAAGAAAGGAAACCATCTTACAAATACATAAAAGTATGGGGGTGTTTGGCGAAGGTGATGGTTCCCCCGCCCAAAGAAGTTACAATTGGCCTTAAAACAGTTGATTGTATTCATTGGATATGCACTTAACAATAGTGCATATCGATTCGTTGTTCACAAGTCTAAAATATCTACTATAACAGTAGGAAAAACAATCAAGTGAAGGAATGCCGTATTTCTTGAAAATACATTTCCTTGCAAGGACAAAGAAGAGGTCTCACCCAATTATGAGACATGAATTGAAGAAGAAGCTACTAGTTCTAAATCAGTGGATAAAGAACCTGAATCGCGCAAGCGTGCAAGACCCGATCCAAATGATACAGTTCTAAGATGTGGTAATAGGGTCAGGACACCAAAAATATTTGGCACTGACTATATTGCTTTTATGTTAGATGAAGAACCAACATCTATTAAAGTAGCATTTGATGGCCCAGATGGGCTACATTGGAGAGAAGCTGGTCAAAGCGAAATTGATTCAATTTCGCTAAACCACACTTGGGTGTTGGTTGATCTACTTGAAGGTGCGAAACCTTTATGATGCAAATGAGTCCTTAAAAGGAAATTTAAGGCCGATGGAACAGTTGATAAATATAAAGCCCGACTAGTGGTAAAGGATTTTAAACAAAAGGAAGGACACGACTTCTTCGATACATATTCACCTGTAACGAGGATTACATATATCCGAGTGCTTCTCGCTATTGCTGCATTGCACAATCTTGAGATTCATCGAATGGATGTAAAGACAGTGTTTCTAAATGGTGAATTAGAAGATGAAATCTATATGGAACAACACGAAGGGTTTGTAGTACTTGGACAAGAGAGAAAGATATGCAAACTTGTAAAGTCCCTATATGGATTGAAACAAGCGCCGTTGCAATGACACTTGAAGTTTGATAATGTGTTTTTATCGAATGGGTTTAAAATCAACTAATGCGACAAATGTGTCTACATTAAGAGCACTGATAACGGTCATGTTATAGTGTGTTTATACGTTGATGATATATTAATCTTGGGTAGTAACACTCAAGTGATTAACAATACAAAGGCCATGTTAAAGAAAAATTTTGACATGAAAGACATGGGATCTAGCCGATGTAATTCTTGGTATGAAGATTCTAAAAACATCCGACGGAATCATCTTAACACAATCACATTATGTTGAGAAAATATTGAAGAAATTCAATGCCTATGATGGCGCGCCGGTTAAGACTCCTATTGAACTCGACGTTCACTTGAGCAAAAACAAAGGCCAGCCCGTTGCACAAGAAGAGTATGCCCGGGTCATCGGGTGCATTATGTACTTGACTAATTGCACTCGACTTGAGACGTTACATGAGCAATCCAACCAGAGAGAATTGGAGAGCTCTTGTAAGGGTTTTGAGATACTTAAAACAAACTCAAATTGGATATCCGACAATAAGGACTCACTTTCAATAAGTGGATACTTATTTACCATTGAGGGAGGCGTTGTATCATGGAAACCCATGAAACAGACATGTATAGCCCGATCAACAATGAAATCAGAATTCTTAGCTTTAGAAAAAGCTGGTGAGGAAGCCGAGTGGCTTAAGAACTTCCTTGAAGATATTCCATATTGGTCTAATCTAGTGCCACCAGTGTTGATCCACTGTGATAGCCAAGCTGCTATTGGAAGGGCAAACAATGGCTTCTATAACGGTAAGTCTCGACATATACGTCGACGACATAATACCGTGAGAAATTTAATCACAACAGGGGTGATTACAATTTACTATGTGGAAGTCAATAGATAATCTAGCGGTTCCGCTAACCTAAGGGTTAAACCGTGATCAAATGAATAAATTACAAGAGGGAATGAGTTTAAAATCCACAAACTAAAGAATTGTCATAGTGGTAACCCAACCATGATGACTGAAGATCTCAAGAACTTGGTTCAATGGGAAAACTAAGCTATGAGAGTTCGTGTGAAACACTCATCTATATCTGTTCCCTAGAGAGCAATAGAGTGTTGAAGAACTTGCCCAGTGGTGAGGCTAAGTCTATGAATTTTAATGACTCCTAAGGATCTCGAGGAGATTGAGTTCTCAAGGAAACCGAGTAGGGCAAGATACTCGATTAGGAATCACCTATGTAAGTGTGAAGTGTGGCTGCTTCAAATAACACACTTATGAATCCAAAGTGGTGTCCAAGGCCGCAAAGGACACAAAACGTGAGAACGGATGAGGTTGAAGTGTTTAAGTGTTAACACCATTGTCTCGGTGCACACCGTGGGGAAATAGTTCAAAGCATCACGCTACTAAGTCGCTTGTGTATCCGATGGTGTTGACTATGGATGGTTCAAAGCCAACAACTACCTATCCTTATGCTTATATACTACTCGAGGGTTGAGCTTGTGTCTGCATGCATTTGGCTATTTCCACTCATGTGGGGGATTGTTGGAATCGTATGCCCGATCAAAGGACCTTGACCAATAATACTTCCAATGAGACATTTAATTTTGTGAAATTAAATGATATAGCGACGATCTACGTTCGGAGTAGATGACCGTGGTATATTCATTTTCTCAAATCCGATTCCCGGTGAGTGAGAAATAATGGATTAAAGTCGTGCAAAATTGCGAGTTATTTAATTGAGCTATGAGAGAACTCATGGTATTAATTGAGTTAACTATCCCATATTGAAAGTAGCAAGCTTATTAAACAAGTATTTAATAAGTAGGATTATTACATATAATAATTCTAGTGGACTAAGATGGGCTGTAGAGCCCACATGCGCGCGCATATGCGCGCGCTGCCGCCCACCCTGCCGCGAGCCTCGGGCTTTGAGCTTCGAGCCTGAGCCCGAGCCCGTGTCCGTGGACTTGGACTTGGATCTTGGAAATTGGTCTTTGGGTGGTCTTTGGACTGTTCTTTGGGCCTGGTCGGGGGCTCGGTGCTGGGGTTCGACCCAAGGCTGGTTGGTTTAGTTCTTTTTAGAGCACCAACCTTTCCACGTCAGCGAGCCAAGCGGGATGACACCTTGTCAGTAAGACGCGGTAAAAGCCTACATAGCTGACACCTCGTCAGGATGAAGTCCACGTTGTGAACGAACCTAGACTCGCAGCGTATCCCGATACGTCCGTCCAGGGTCAGGCTTTCCAGCTCTCGTAACGGTTTGTAATGCCTTGTAACGGTCAGCGGTTACAGACTCACAATGATGACAGCCATCATGGCTGGTTGACCCCTGCAGTGGACTAAGCCTATAAATAGGCTAGCGATTCCATGCATCTCTACACCAATTCACAAGCATACACAGCATAAGCTCTCTCCCTCTCTGCATTGTCTTTTCTGTCGAAGCTCTGCCCTCTCCTCCATCCAGTTCACCGGAGCTCTGCTGACAGGGGTGCTGTTTCACCAGAGACGTAGCCATTTTATCTTTGGAGACGAAACGCCAACCCGAGATCACTACCGGGCCATATCTCGTATTGTGGAAAGAGGACTCCTCGACTCTGCTAAAATAATCATTACGGTTTACTTTTTAGTTTTATCCTTGTAATTCAGTTTTAGTTATTTCATTTGTATTCCTTCTTTTGGGTTGTATTACGCCCGGTTTATATCTTGTAATCCCAGAAACCAACACACCAAACTCAAAGCCAAGATCGAATGATGGCCTTCTGTTTGCCATTTCTTTCTCTGTTCAGCCACCCTCATTAATTTTTCTAATGCAACAAGAAACTCTAGATTGTCTAGCTCATCTTCTTCCATTACTTGAAACATGGACTACATTTCATTCGCCTCCTTATCGGGCTCCATCTCCTGAACTCTCATCATCTCTCAATGTGCATTCGGCTGCGATATTAGAGAAGCCATCATTCTTCACATCATCTGCCCCATCTTCCATGTTCTTCATCAATTCTCCAAGGGCATCGACAGCCTTTTCCATAACTGTGACCAAGGTACTTCTACATTCGGCAACTCTACTAGAGCTGTCTTTGGGCTTCACCCCAGATGAGGACCCAATGTTCACCTTGACAGCATCTTCAGACAAGTTGCTTCTTCGGGGGTCGAAGATTGGCTCCTTAATGCCTCTACCAAATGGCCCTAGCACGAGCTCCATTTTCTAGCGTTGGTTTGGGAGCTTGCTCGTACAGCACTTGATGGTTGGGAATGTTTGGGTAACGAGCCGCGATCAAATGACAATCCTATCCACATAGCATGGATACAAAATGAAAGTTATCATTAGTATAGTTCATCAGGTGTACATAATGCTTCATATTTAAAACAAATTTACTCAATGTTAATAAATTATGAACTTACCACCAGAAATGAAAGTGGCCCAGTGAATGGTTTGTCCTTTTTTTCAGCCCATTTCCTATGGGCCATGAAGAGGGTATCGATCACATTGGTACTTATAGTTCACAAATATTCAATTAGTGGTTTGGGCCATTGGAAACAAATTGGGTTGGCTGACTCATAAAAGGAGTAAGTTGTTGGGTAGTGATAAGGCTAATTTCATGAATCGGTCTAGGGATTTTATTTCGTGAAAATGCTGGGTCTAACGTATGTTTAAAGCCAGGTGTGTGAAGGTTTTCGCTAGATCCAGGAAAGGAAGAGGACGCTTGCATGGACCTAGGAAACTGGCGAAAGAGTGGACATTATGAAGAAAATTGCTTGACGGAGGGAGCCTCGGAGTTGAAGGGTAGAATAGGGATTTCTACGATGACTCTAGAAGGCTATGTCCGCATCTATAAAAGGAAGAAGCATGCAAGCTGGAGGGACCTTCTCGGTTGGAGGCCTCACTAACAGCTTGTAGCTTAAGTTCACTTTTCACACACTTGGGTTCTAATTCGCGGAGGATCTCGGGTTCGCACTGGGGTTCACGTTTAGTTTTCTCGGAAGTATTTGTGGGTTGTAACACCGTCCTTCTGTGGGGCGAAGAAACAATTTTAATTTCCGTTTTCGTACTTTGCTGATTTCGCCGAGCTCCGCTGTTCGAAGCTCGGTCCTCTGTTTCTTTGCTGAATATTTCTCTTATCTTAATGCAAGTTTCGTTTTCGCTTATGTTGATTGTGTTGATTTCTGTTTGTTGATTGTGTTCACTTGAATGTTGGAGTTGGAATTGTTGGAGTTGGTTGTTTTCGTGGATTATTGCAGGTTCGTGGTTGGATCTGGGAGAATGGAGTTTGTTTGTGGATGAATCGGGGTTTTGTCTTGCTGATATTGTAGGATTGTCTGTGATTGTTGGAATTCGGAGTTGATCGGAGCAGATCTGTAAGAATCGGAGTTATGGAGTTGATTTTGATGGTTGTTGAGTTCGGATGGCTTGGATCCGGAGTGGATTAAGCACCCGACGTGAATCTGAGCAGTGTTGATTTAATTTCATGACTAGTTTACGTGTTTTCATTTCGCTTCGCCTAGTTTATGTCGATCTGATGCATTTTCGATTCATAGCAAGTTCCGGCGTCTTGATTTCTATATTCTGTCTGAATCTAGGTATGTGCTCTGTTTTCTCCATTTACGTATTTGAGTCGGTTAGGAAAATGCATGTCGTTGTTAGTCAGGGCATGAGTTGGTTGTTTGCAGCTTTTACCGTATTTGCTATATTTGGAGTCATGGTCCCCACTGTTTTTATTCTCTCTGTCTAGTCTTAATTAGTGAATCGTTTACACGGTCTAGGAAGTGATTTTAATACCTCGCGGTCATGACGATGTTTGCTGTCAGTGTGTTTACAGTTTCCTAGGTCTAGCATTTACATTTCGTGCCTAGGACTAGAGTAAGGTAAAATTCTCAACCCTTTGCGTGGCAGCAGCCGCTTGTTTCCAGAGTCTCTAAGCACTACTTTACGAATCCATCTTCGTGGGATCGACCCCGCTTCCCTATACTAATCTATAGTATTTGGGGTTGAGGGATTTTAATTGTTGAAGGGGAGTCGAGTGTGTCCAACGACAGAAACACTCTATGTTCCTTGAGTTCTTGGACCTAGTGATCCAGTGAATTTAAGAAGCGCGGTGTCTTGACCGGGCATCTGCATTAACTTTCTCTGTGCACACTTGCTCACTCCGCTCCTGAGTCATATCTTAGCGAGAGCGGGACTTCAAATGGCGCCGTTGCCGGGGATGGATGGCGTACTTTGTGTTAGTGTTTAGAGTCGGTGGTGTAAATAGTTTTAATTTATTTTCTCTCTCTTTTATTTGTAGTTTATGAGCAGAGGCTCAAGATCTACCTACTGGAGCAACTCATCTGGGTGGAAGCACGGCCAGTTTAACTGGCGGGTAAAGGATACAGTCTCTACTGTGACCACCAAATCAGGGTTCACCACGGGAGATCCGTTTCTGAGTGAATTTACTAGCGACGAATCTTGGACGTCGTCAGGACGCGAAGATCCAGAGTCACCACCCGAATCAGAAACAGAGTCAGAAACAGGGGAAGCAGAGGAAGTAGTCATGGCGCAAGTAGTAGATCCAGATCCAGAGATCGGTTCGCTCACTGCCCATTTAGATGGAGAACCAGCTCAAGCAATAGTGATGAATCCACGCAGAGGACTATTGAGATCAAGACAAACGTACTTGGCATCTTGCCAACGTTCTCTGGGCGTAGGAATGAGTGTCTGTATGAGTTCCTAAATGAATTCAGTAAGTTGTGTGGTATTCAGAAGAGGCTGAATGATGCAACAGAGGAGGATTATCGCCTACGTGCAATTCCATTTACCTTGAAGGGGGAAGCTAATACGTGGTTATTGAGGTTGCCCCCAGATTCTATCCGCACATGGAGGGACTTCAAGTTGGAATTCTTAGATTATTTCTTTCCATCCAACAAGACGAATGCACTGAAAAAAGAAATACTAGAGTGTAAGCAGGAATACGATGAATCGTTGAGTCAGTATTGGTCGAGATTCAAGGGGTTGTTGGATGCATGCCCGAACCACCGAATGATAGAGGCAGAGACCTACTCTCTGTTTTACGAAGGGGCAACTCCTGAGTCAAAGGACCTAATGAATTCCTCGAGTAGAGGGAATTTCACAAGAAAAATTGGAAGTGAGGCAAGAGAAATCCTGGGGAAGTTGATCGACGCTAAAAAAGAATACGATAACCCTAGGAATGCAGTGAGGAGAGGATCGGTGCATGCTGTAAGAGAGCAAGAAGATGACAAAGTAGAAGCAAGAATTGATAGGCTCGAGAAAGCTCTTTTGAACGCGATTGAAAAGACGATTCCGCTGGCTTCACAAGGGAAGGAGAAATCTCCTGGTTCAGGAGATAATCAAATTCAGCAATATTACGGGACCCAGGAAAGAGATTATCAGGCCCAGGTCAATTCAATGGGAAGTTGGAATCCCGATGGGAGCTGGAATCCAGGGAGACAGAGAGATGCGCCCTGGAGAAACCATCCAAATTTCAGATGGACTGACAATGAGCAGAATCAGCCGGCACCACAACAAAGTCAGCAATTTGCACCTCAGCCCGAAAGACAAGGTAACTGGTCAGGAATGAATCAAGAGGGGCAGGGCAGCTGGATCAATCGGAACCAAGGAGACCACTCGAGCTGGGGAAACAGAAATCAGAACAGTCAAGGGAACTCTTATGTACCACCGCACCAAAGGAATTTTCAGAACAATTACCAGGGTCAAGAAAATCAATCCAACAACTCTTCAGGAGGTCAAGGAAACGCTCGTCAGGGTCAAGTGAGTGGACCGACTCTGAGCATAGGTCCAGGGCCCAGTCAGCCATCGAAATCACCAAAGAGTATCGAT
This sequence comes from Salvia splendens, assembly GCF_004379255.2. Classification (NCBI taxonomy): domain Eukaryota; kingdom Viridiplantae; phylum Streptophyta; class Magnoliopsida; order Lamiales; family Lamiaceae; genus Salvia; species Salvia splendens. Next base: position 18,832,451 of record NC_056045.1, read on the forward strand.
GATATGTGAAAGGACCTCAGGGCGCTTAGGTGTCGTTCAAGCAAGGATATATCCTACTGGTCAGGATAGAGATCCTAACTAAGCCTAGACCCTAGTTTCAAAAATTCCTCAACCCACTTCTACTGATCAGTATAGTGGTGGTAAGGGTCGAATCCCACAGAGATGGTGCGTTAAAACTATTGTGGTGATATTCTGGATGGTTTGGTTAGCTACCACGCTCGGGTTGAGTCTCTACCTAGGCAAGAACTTAAAGGTAATTTCCTACAAACTGGAATGGGGAAAGAAGTGTAGGGGTGCAGCTGTGTACGTGGAAATAGGGGGACATTTTTATAACAGAAAATATTTGGAAGGTACGAGATTCTATTTTGGGCTAGACAGAATATTCAGAGGGTAGTGGTAGTCATGGTGACTAGGCTGACAGATGTGCATGTTATAACTAAAAGTAAAGGACAAAAAGCAAAAAAGCATCTAAAAAGCAAAGTGGTCCCCAACATTAGACATGGACATCATCTTCTTCAACAACACAAACTAAAATCAGAAACTGCTTCCAGATTCAACACGGAAACACAGTTTATCAATTCGCGAATACAGATCCACAAATAAGAACACCAAATCTGAAATCAAAACATAGAAAATGTAACTCCGCATACTGGTCAACAGGAAAACGAAAACGAACTCAAACAAGACTTCACATGCAGCGATTCACTCACGATCAATAGTTCCACATTTAACTAAAGGAATTTTGACGGAAACAAATAAAGGAAAGTTTCAGCACTTAAACACCAAGGAACCTTAGATATAAGCTAACTAGGCGGAATAGGAAGGAAAAGAAATCAACACCATAACTGAAACGGAAATCAACTTCATATCATAAACACGTTCGGATCTTCCACAAGTACTTCAAAAATAGAAAATATCCAAAAGCAAACAAAGATCCAACGTAAGGAAAGCAAGTAAATTAAACTACGAAAGCGAATAAAAGTGTTTTGCCACTCCGGGCGATGATATCTCTAACTACGGTTCTGCTGGCTGGAACGGACGATCTGGAACTCCGAGAACATCTAGATCTTCAAGTGACCATGGCAGTGGCGAGGAACGAGATTCAGGACTGGGCTGAAGGACTGAACTCCGAGAGAATTCTACCTAAGAGTGATGATGATGAATTGGTTCATGATGATTCTCTCTCCAAGTGGCTTCCTTTTATAGGGAGGCTTACCCTTGATTTTTAGGGTAAGACCTTGCGGTGAAATGACTTCTTTGCCCTTAATTGTGATTGAGCAGTCCCAGCTATCCTTCTTCTCCATCTCGAGCTATTTTTGCATGTATACTGGTCAGTACGTAATCGTCCTGACGCCCTTTTCACTTGAAGTGTCTGAAACTCTGCCTACTGGCTAGAACGCTTACCCTGCACGCTTAAGCAACTAGTTTTGCAGATATAATTCAATTATGCACATCATACTGACCCGTAACCTAGGCCTAGAATACGACTTATCAAACTGCTCACACTTACCACATGCTTGTCCTCAAGTGTGAAGAACAAACAAAAAGAAATAAGTCGAATTCTAGCCTGGTTACTCCCCTGACCGACTCTACCTAAACTAGACTCTATACTACAACGACGCAAAGAAAAACACTAGGTCAAACATAGAAAAACACACAAACACAAATAAAAAACTAAAACACAAAGATTGGGCTATATTTTCAACCATCCCTTACCTCGGGATCTGGTGCAATCCGGCTTTAGACAGCCTTGAACTTCTGCCACCCCCCATTCCTTCCTGGTCAGTATATCCGCTTGTCAAGATCGCCCAAACTCTCGGCCAAACACTAGATTCACTCGGTCTCTCATACCTCACCAGGAATGTTGGGACCGCATTCTCTCAATATGCTCAACCACGCTTGCTTCGGACTTGGATCTCACGTGCAGCTACTGAAGGGCTTAAAGGCTTGTAATGGGGCTATTGGGTTGTAGTGTTTTGGGGTAGATGTTCCTAAGGCTCTAAGTTTCAACATTTCTATTTTATTGATGTGGGGGGGACTCTGTGCATTAGGCTTCTGATCAGTTGCTTCTTAGTTGGCGCTTCTGGCTTGGGTCTCCAACTGGTCAGTATCATCTTGTGGCTTTGCCACCCTTATTCCTTCTCTTTTTTTCTGTGGTCAAGTTTCTGACCATTTTTCTGCACATTCTTCTCTCTCTCTTTTTTTCTTTTTCCTTTGTGGCTTCGCCACCCTTATACCTTCTTCTCTCCCCTTTTTTTTCCTTTTTGTGGACCCCGGATAACTCCCTGGTCGATTTTCTTCCGAACCTTCTTGCCCAGCTGGAGTCTGCTTTCTTGTACATCTTTCTGGCCAGTAAGCTTCATTCGCCTCACGCTTTGCACACACACAGTCCCAGGGGCTAGGGGTATTTATCTGGGTAAAAGAGTTGGGAAAAGAGGTTCTAAGGGTGGTTTTTTTTTTTTTTTTTTTTTTTGGGGGGGGGGGGTTTCCTACTGCCTTCAGTGTTTGCTACCCGTGGTCACTTCATCCTAGGCAATTTGTGGCAGCCTCTCTTTCTTTTCAATATTTGTGGAAAGTGGTTCCACTTTAAGCTTATAACTCACATTTGAAGAGGGCTTTCGCGTTTGGCTCTAAGCATGGGCTTTTCTTTCATACTCACATCATCTATCCTGACTAGAAGGTACTAGGGAGGGTGGTTTCGGTTTTCCAGCTTGTCCTATCTCCCTCAATTCCCTTCACCGTCAGCTCAAGATGGTTGAGTTTTAAGCCCAATCAACACACAAAATAAAAAAACTATACTTAACGGGACACAAACACAAACACAAAAACTACACATATATACATACTCATCATACTGGTCATTGCGTCCCTCCTCCCACTTCACAAGTGTCTGCCCTCAGATAGGGCTGTGAAGTGGAAAAGGTAATGGCCAGTATGATGGACACATAGACAAACAGACAAAAACAACAAATTAAAACTAAAACTTCTTACACTTAGACTATGGAATAGGCTAAGTGTGAGAGTTTGAAAACCTAAACAGCAACCAACAAAACACATATATACAAAACTCCTCACACTTAGGCCATGGAATGGGCTAAGTGTGAGCCGGCATGCTTACGAAAAACAGAAACACAAACACATGCGCCAAAAAGACAAACCCTTAACTTCTCACACTTAGACTATAGAATAGGCTAAGTGTTATGAATGGGGTTTGCGCACAAACAGAAAGTATACTACCTAAACACACAAAACACAATTAAAAACGAAAAGCTAAAAAAAAGAAAATAAAAAGAAAAACTAACTGGTCAGATGGGGGTGGTGGTCACTTGTTCCTCCTGCTCCTTCGCGGGGCAGGTTGTGGTGCAGGTGGTTCTACCGGTTTCTCCTCCTCCTTCTCGGCTTGCTTGTTCCCAGATTCTACCGACTCTTCGGCTTCTCCTTCCTCGTGTTCCTTCTCTGCTTCCTTTGTCTCGGGTAATTTCTCCTCGGATACTCGTGGTTCATTAACTCGGCCTCCATGGCCCCTTGGTGCAACAGCTTGTTCCTTCCTCAGGCTTGTGACTTCATTCAATAACTCATCCATCACGGATGCCATTCTGCCCATCTCCGTTATCAGTTTCTGGTTCTCATCTCCAAGCCTAGTAACAATCGTCTCCAAAGCTTCTTGCCTCTGACTCTGTCTCGTCTGCCCCGCAGACTCCTCAACATTCTTTCCATCACTGCTGCCAATTTCATCACTTCCGCTTTCAATTGTTGATTTTCTTCTTTCACCTCTTCCATCGCTTCCTCGATCTTCCCTTGACGCTGTTCCTGGTCTGATGCCAATCCGATCATTTCTGCCCTTATCTGTCTGCTTCCCTCCGCTATCTCCTCTACTGCTTTTTCCATCCCCTCTTGCCTCTGGTCGTGTGTCGGTGCTTCATGAGCTGCTGCCAACCGAGCAGTGGGTGTAGCTTCCTCTCCCATCGCGTAGAAGTGTGGCACACCTTGCCTCATGTATACCGCATTCGTCCGGACGAATAAGGGGTATGCGTCCTCTGAAACGGTGATGTTGTTTCTCACAAAGATTCCCAATATATGGCAGAGGGAAATATTCCGTGCTAGGTGGGTAGCGATGAGGTGACATGTGTATGCAGTCCAGAACCCTAAGTGCAACTTCTTGCCTCTCTTGGCACACCACATAAGATACAATTCCGTCATCGATGTCCGGACTGCCGAATTCGACTGTCCTAAAAGGTTGTAACCCAAGAAGAGTTGAACCAGGCGTAGATTAGGATCGTTGAGATGGATAGATCGGGAGATAGTGGACTGAAACTGTCCTGCCCCGGGGTGAGTAAGCTCTTCCCAAGCTACCTGGGGCTCAAAGTCCACATGCCTGCGGGGAATCCCCCGCTCCCTATCTCTCCACTCGGGCCCTATGGCTTCCTCCAAACTGCATATCCCTAGCCGGACAGTCCATTCAATCAAATTCATCCTAATCTCTCCTCCAAATACTCTGAAACTGATACACTCTACATCCAAATCCGTTGTGACCTTGAATCGAAAGGTCGCGAAAAATTCTTTGGCCAAGTCGACCAGAACATTCAAATTCTCATTTCATAACAACCATTCAAAACCCAATTCATGGAAAAGGGCGAGAAACGATTCCCGAACCTTTAATTCATCTAACGAGGGGACTGAAACACAAATAAGTCGTATTCTAGGCCTAGGTTACGCCATCCATCCCCGGCAACGGCGCCATTTGAAAGGACCTCAGGGCGCTTAGGTGTCGTTCTAGCAAGGATATATCCTACTGGTCAGGATAGAGATCCTAACTAAGCCTAGACCCTGGTTTCAAAAATTCCTCAACCCACTTCTACTGATCAGTATAGTGGTGGTAAGGGTCGAATCCCACAGAGATGGTGCGTTAAAACTATTGTGGTGATATTCTGGATGGTTTGGTTAGCTACCACGCTCGGGTTGAGTCTCTACCTAGGCAAGAACTTAAAGGTAATTTCCTACTGACTGGAATAGGGAAAGAAGTGTAGGGGTGCAGCTGTGTACGTGGAAATAGGGGGACATTTTTATAACAGAAAATATTTGGAAGGTACGAGATTCTATTTTGGGCTAGACAGAATATTCAGAGGGTAGTGGTAGTCATGGTGACTAGACTGACAGATCTGCAGGTTATAACTAAAAGTAAAGGGCAAAAAGCAAAAAAGCATCTAAAAAGTAAAGTGGTCCCCAACATTAGACATGGACATTATCTTCTTCAACAACACAAACTAAAATCAGAATCTGCTTCCAGATTCAACACGGAAACACAGTTTATCAATTCGCGATCACAGATCCACAAATAAGAACACCAAATCTGAAATCAAAACACAGAAAATGCAACTCCGCGTACTGGTCAGCAGGAAAACGAAAACGAACTCAAACAAGACTTCACATGCAGCGATTCACTCACGATCAATAGTTCCACATTTAACTAAAGGAATTTTGACGGAAACAAATAAAGGAAAGTTTCAGCACTTAAACACCAAGGAACTTTAGATCTAAGCTAACTAGACGGAATAGGAAGGAAAAGAAATCAACACCATAACTGAAACGGAAATCAACTTAATATCATAAACACGTTCGGATCTTCCACAAGTACTTCAAAAACAGAAAATATCCAAAAGCAAACAAAGATCCAACGTAATGAAAGCAAGTAAATTAAACTACGAAAGCGAATAAAAGTGTTTTGCCACTCCGGGCGATGATATCTCTAACTACGGTTCTGTTGGCTGGAACGGACGATCTGGAACTCCGAGAACATCTAGATCTTCAAGTGACCATGGCAGTGGCGAGGAATGAGATTCAGGACTGGGCTGAAGGACTGAACTCCGAGAGAATTCTACATAAGAGTGATGATGATGAATTGGTTCATGATGATTCTCTCTCCAAGTGGCTTCCTTTTATAGGGAGGCTTACCCTTGATTTTTAGGGTAAGACCTTGCGGTGAAATGACTTCTTTGCCCTTAATTGTGATTGAGCAGTCCCAGCTATCCTCCTTCTCCATCTCGAGCTATTTTTGCATGTATACTGGTCAGTACGTAATCGTCCTGACGCCCTTTTCACTTGAAGTGTCTGAAACTCTGCCTACTGGCTAGAACGCTTACCCTGCACGCTTAAGCAACTAGTTTTGCAGATATAATTCAATTATGCACATCATACTGACCCGTAACCTAGGCCTAGAATACGACTTATCAATATGGTGCACGATCTCGTCAGTTCTCAGCAGCATATGCAAAACAACCTGCAATCGAACAATGACGTAGTGCACAAGCTTCAAGAAGCTCAACAGGAGCAAAAGGCAACAATGGATATGTTGGCCAAGCAGTTATCCCAGATAGCCACTTCTTTGAGTGATATGAGGGGAATTGAAGGGAAGATTCCCGCCTCCGTAAGGCCACCGGATAGAGCGAATATAAGTCAGATTACCTTAAGATCCGGGAAAGGATATGATGGGCCAGTGGTAAGAACGAAAGAAACGACAAGCCCCAAGGGAGGCAAGGACGAGGATACAATTCCTAGGCCTAGGAACTTGGAGGGAGGAACTTTCTGGGTCAAGGATGATCTTAAGACAGGGGATTTGGAGAAACCCTTGCCAAGGTCAGCTGAGCTTTTTTTCCTCGATCCAGAGCCGGAGTTGGAGAACGAGGCAGTAAGGGAGGAAACTGGAGAATTCTTAGCTAAAAGCTCTACAGGAGCAGGGAAGCGACTGAAGCCTTTCCCAAGTCGGGGGGAAGCCAAGAAGAAGAAGGAAGAACCGGTGGACTTCATGGATATTTTTGGGAAATTAGAGATTAATCTACCATTTTTACAGGCCTTGAAATTGCCGGTGTTTAGCAAGTTCATCAAGGAATTTATAGTTGGGAAGGCTAGACCCAGTGGGAAAATTTTGATAGGCGAGAACGTCTCTGCAGTGATTCAAAAGCGGAGGATGCCTTCGAAATGCAATGATCCAGGTATGTTTACCTTACCCATCTCTATTGGTGATGTAAAAATCGAGCATGCTATGTGCGATTTAGGTGCATCCATAAATGTGTTACCACTTTCCATATACAAGAAATTAGTGGGGGTAGGCATGGTGGACACGAAGGTTGTGATCCAATTGGCGGACATGTCATGCATCTGTCCTGAAGGGGTACTTGAGAATGTGATAGTCAAGGTACATAACTTCTTGTATCCGGCTGATTTCCATGTGATTAAGATGAGTGATAATGAGTCCGCAGAGTCTGGCGGAGTACTTTTAGGGAGATCTTTCCTACGTACCGCCAAGACTATCATTGATGTTTTTGATGGTACCATCTGCCTTGATTATAATGGGGAGAAATATACATTCAGCCTAGATGAGGCAATGAAAAAACCTCTTGACGTCGAAAATTTGCATGCTATAGATGTTATTAACCCCTTGGTCCAGGAATATCTTGAGACCGAATTAATGCAGGAACAGATTGAGAATTCCGAGATGAGTCATGCCATTGATAGAGAAGTGGCCAGTTGGTGTCAAGCAATGAACACAAGTGAGTTATCAGATGAAGAGTTAGCTGAAGCAATTCTGAAATTCTGTGTAAACCCGGAGATAGCTAGGTCAAGGAATACACCTTATGTGGCGAGTGTGGAAGGTTCTGTTGGGTCGACGAAGGGAATGACAACGGAAGCAACAGAAAAAAATCCCCTGCCCCAGGAAAAAGACGTTCCCAAGAAAGAGTTAAAAACGCTTCCACCTGGGCTCAAGTATGCGTATCTGGAGGAGAATGAAAATTTCCCTGTGATTATTAACAGCAACTTGACCGAGGGACAAGAAGAGGAATTGCTGACGGTAATTCGAAGAAACAAGAAGGCTATTGGGTGGACACTCTCTGACTTGGTAGGAATCAGCCCCGATCTGTGCATGCATCACATCAACTTGGAGGAAGGAGCAAAAGCATGCAGAGATCCTCAGCGCAAATTGAATCCGAACATGAGGGAGGAAGTGCTGAAGGAAGTATTGAAGCTGCTCTCCCTAGGAATCATTTATTCCATACCAGACAGTGAATGGGTTAGTCCAGTACATATGGTACCCAAGAAGTCAGGAATTCAGGTGGTAAAGAACGACAAGAATGAGTTGGTGCCCACTAGACTAGTAACTGGGTGGAGGATGTGCATCAACTATAGGAAGTTAAATGAAGCGACCAAGAAAGACCATTTCCCTCTACCTTTCATTGACCAGATGCTGGAAAGGCTGGCGGGCTAGCAATATTTCTATTTCCTAGACGGGTATAGTGGGTATTTTCAAATCTATGTGGATCCCGAGGATCAGGAGAAGATAACTTTCACGTGTCCCTTTGGAACGTATGCTTATAGACGGATGCCGTTTGGTCTGTGCAATGCGCCAGACACCTTTCAGCGGTGTATGATGAGTATCTTCTCAGATTTCCTGGAGGATTGCATAGAGATTTTTATGGATGACTTCACTGTGTACGGGAATTCATTTGACTCATGTTTGGCAAGTTTGGATGTGATATTGAGAAGGTGCCAGGAAAAACATTTGGTTTTGAATTTCGAAAAATGCCACTTTATGGTCCCTGAAGGAACTGTCTTAGGGCACGTAGTCTCGGAAAGAGGGATACAGGTAGACTAGGCGAAGATTGATGTGATCTCAAAACTGCCTTACCCGACGAATCAGAAGGAGGTAAGAGGATTCCTAGGGCACGCAGGATTCTATAGGAGGTTCATAAATGATTTCGCAAAAATTGCTCAGCCACTCACTCACCTGTTGCATAACGATGTTGATTTTGTCTTTGATGAGGAGTGCAAAAAGGCTTTTCAGTTGTTGAAGGATAGGCTAGTATCTGCTCCCATTATTAGAGCGCCCGACGGGAATCTACCCTTTGAAATTATGTGTGACGCAAGCGACTATGCCGTGGGAGCGGTGCTAGGTCAAAGAGTCGATGGGAAAAGCTATGTGATCTTTTATGCTTCAAAAACGCTGAATCAGGCTCAGAGAAATTATGACACTAGTGAAAAGGAAATGCTGGCGGTAGTGTACACATTTGAGAAATTTCGCCCGTACTTACTTGGGTCGAGGGTGATAGTCTTCACCGACCACGCGGCTATAAAGTACCTGTTGGCGAAGAAAGAATCCAAACCGAGATTAATCCGTTGGGTGTTGCTTTTGCAGGAATTCGATTGGGAAGTCAGAAAATAAGGTGGCCGATCATCTGAGTAGGATATTTCAAGGGGAGACCGAGGAAGCAATACCAGATGCATTCCCCGAGGAACATTTGTACTATGTGAAAGAATTTCCTCGACCTATCAGCTGGGAAGAGATTATGGCGTTAACAGGTCTAGGGGAAGCCGAAAAAGGGAAATGTCATCAAAACGATGAGCCATGGTTCGCTGACCTGGCAAATTACTTAGTCACTGGAGAGGTGCCCTGTTCCCAAGTAATCTCCCGGGCCCAGAAGATGAAATTGAAGAGCGACGCTAAGTACTATTACTGGGATGACCCGTATTTGTGGCGAATGGGAACCGACCAAATAATCCGGAGGTGTATTCCGAAGTGGGAACAGAGGGATGTGCTGAATCATTGCCATACCCTAGCTTGTGGAGGTCACTTTGGACCTAGGAAGACCGCAAGGAAGGTATTAGATAGTGGATTTTACTGGCCTACATTGCATAAGGATGCTTTCGAGTTTTGCCAGAACTGTGAGAGGTGTCAACAGACAGGGGGAATCTCCAAGAGGGACGAAATGCCACAAGTTCCAGTGATTGTGTGTGAGATCTTCGATGTCTGGGGAATGGATTTCATGGGTCCATTTCCGTCTTCATACGGGAACGCATACATACTTGTGGCAGTTGACTATGTTTCAAAGTGGATAGAGGCCAAGGCGACCACATCGTGTGAAGCCAAAGAGGTAGCAAAATTTCTTATAGCTAACATCTTTAACAGGTACGGAGTGCCCAGAGCTATAATATCTGATAATGGGACGCATTTCCGTAACCGGACTATTGAAGCTCTAATGAGAAAATACGGAGTTCACCATCGCCTTTCCACACCATATCATCCTCAATCAAATGGGCAAGCTGAAATATCAAACAGGGAAATCAAAGCGATTCTGGAAAAGACGGTTAATCCGTCAAGGAAGGACTGGAGTAAGAGACTTGATGACGCACTATGGGCATACAGAACAACATATAAAACGCCCATTGGAATGTCTCCTTACAGGTTAGTATTCGACAAGATGTGTGACTTGCCGGTGGGAATTGAGCATAGGGCGTACTGGGCAGTCAAGGAGATTAATATGAATCCTCAAGCCTGTGAGGGAGAGAGGAAACTGCAGCTCCAGGAGTTGGAAGAATTGAGGCTTGAGTCTTACGAATCAGCGATGTAGTACAAAGAAAAGACCAAGCTTTGGCATGATAAGAATCTCCGGACCAAGGAACTGCAAGTTGGGCAGAAAGTTCTCCTGTTCCAATTCCAGCTCAAGTTAATGCCTGGTAAGCTGAAGTCCAAGTGGACTGGACCATACACTATTGTGAGTCTTCGTGCAAATGGAGCAGTAGAGATCCAGGGAAGTGCTTCAAACTCAACTCCTTTTTCTTGTCAACGGTCATCGTGTGAAGGTATTTAGGGATAACTCGGAGCTGTGTGTAGTGGACGAAATGGGACTACGCGCACTCCCTGATATCACCTGATCAGTCTAGGAAGAGAGTGTTCTTAAGGACTTCCTAGGTCCAGTATCCAAGAAGTTTTACCATGACCTGACCTAGGAATCGTGAGAACACTTGAACACAATTTGTAAATATTTAATTGTTTTCCTTAAATCAAGAAAACCCAAACAAATCAGAAAAAAAATAATCTTCCAAAAATATTTTCGAAATACCAGACTCCTTGGGAATGTTTTTGATATTGTCATATCCTAGACATGGGGGGTCTGGCGTTTCATTTTTCTAGTTTGATTTTTTTTTTATATGTAGTTCTGCAGAGAGTATTTACTGGGGCAGGGAATTGAGGAGTAAAATTTTGGAGGGAGTTGGCACCGGTTCGAATTTCAATGGACACCTTTATGGGGAGGCATACAGTCGCTAGCGTCATGCCTGCCAACTGCCTGCAAAACCGTCCTCTCCCATACCTATCGGCTAATAACCGTGTTCTCCTTTTATTTTTCCTTACTCACTCTCTCTCTATATCCAGAATTCCCCAAATTTCTCTCTAGGTTTTCTTTTTCTAACCCTAATCCAAGAAAATTTCTCTCCAAGTTTTTGTCAAAATTTCTACAGAATTCTTCATGGATAACAAGCAGAGTACCGGAAACACTTCAGGATCCGCCGATTCTAACGCGGCGGCATTCATGGTTGACCTACTACAAAAATTTGGGGGGCCAGAAAAAAGCTATGGAGGCGTTCGCCATGTTCGCATCTGTGATGGGGAAATCCGTACCAGCCGTTTCAACATCCGCCGCACCGCCACCAGAGGCAGTTCAAGAATCCACCGCTGAGCCGGAGGCAGTTCCAGAAATCACTACTGCCGTTCAAGAAACCACCGCCGCGGAAATTCGTGAAGAAGAAGCAGATCTGACCGCGGGGTTGGAATTGTTGGCCGTAAGTGAACCCAGGTTAGGTTCTACCACTGAGGGGGAAATCCATGTTTTAAAGGTAGGGGGTAAAGTGGTTGGCGTTTCTGAGGGGGTAAATCCTGTGTTTGCCGCTGTGGATTTTGTTGAGAGAGAATCCCTACCTGAATCTGAGGGTGTGGATCTTTCTGCTGTTCTTACTGATAGTCGTACAGTGGGGGAAACCCCTGTTTTGGAGGAGTTTGTTGAGGGGGAAACCCCTGTTGTTGGTGATAATGTTCCAAAGGGCGATGACGCCCAAGAAAATGTTAGTAAGGGGGAAACCCCTGTACAAGCGGTGGGTTCCAAAGCCCACGTTAGAGATGGTTTGGAGGGGACAGAAACTCCTATTTACATCACGGGGGCAACCCCTTTACTGAGTGAAGAGGGAGAATCCCTCGTTTCTGGAAATGTACAGGAACCCGTCGGCGACGGGATGAATTTGATAGTAGACCTGACTGATGTCCCCGAAGGGACCGATTCACCGGTTAACGCAAGGGAAGCAAGGAGGCAAGCTCGCCGGAGCCTACTTGATGAGATAGATGAAACCGTCCAGCAGACGGAAGAAGGGTCGCTGGGTCTAGAGACTGCAGCCCCTGAGCAGGTAATCTCTCCTAGTCTTAACGATGAGGAAAGCGACAAGGAGGAGCGCCGCCAGGCGGTGGATAGAAAGAGGAAAGGAAAACAGATTGCTCCTTCCTCGACCAAGAAAGTAAAAGGAAAGCCCGTTGAACACTCTCTCACTCCACCTGCTAAGGTACCGTACGCTGCTGAGTCCGAAAGCCCTGAGGGGTCCAGTGAATCCGAAGAAGCACAAGAAGTGGAGCTCAACTTTGAGTCGAAAGAAATCTGGATCACTAAAGAACTGATGAACGAGATGAAGAAGTTCGCAGACCCAAAATGCACAACAATATATGCGGAGAAGAGTGTCGTGGGGAAGTATGCTAAATCAGGGAAGATGTACGATTCGGCCGAGCTTAAGGGGATCTCAAGCAATGACGAGTTTCGGGGGTATATAGAGGCAATCAGTTTTGACTGGTTGCTAAAACATAGCACCCTTGAGGTTCCGATAGACTTGGCACGAGAATTTTTCTCGACTTTTCGGTTTAAGTCCACCACTGACTTGGATGCCGATTCCATCAACTTCCGGCTTTTCAATGAAGAGCATGTGATGAGCATCCATGAGTGGACTTTACGAATGGGTCTGCTGACGCGTACAGAAGATGACGAAGGATTATGGAACGAGAGAATGGTTGGCCCACCAAAGCTCACACCAGGTTTCAAAGCGCCGAGCGCATGGGAATTCTTGACTCACCCGAGGGTGGGTCAATTTAAAACTAGTTTTTTGAAGGCTCACCATATCGAGGACAGGGTCCTAAGGTTCGCCCAAACCTTTATTAGCTACAATCTGATGGGCACGACCAACAACGCATTGACGACCCCCGACTTATACTTCACATGGTGCATGGCCACGGGAGTGCGTGTCCATTTGGGTTATTGGTTAGCCCAAGCCTGCCACCAAGTAACTGCCAACCCTTCTCGGCATTTATACACATGCCATCTCCTTGGGGCTTATCTACAGCGGAATGTGATCATGAAGATCCACAAGGCTTGCCGGGAAGTGAAGATGTGTCTACCCCCAGAGGTTTTCAACATGGATTACTTCTTTAACAAGGGGCTGCTAATCACGCACGGGAAGGATGTCTGTTTTTATGAAGTTGGTAAATCGGATGCCCAGATCATACAGAAGCAAGAGGTGGCGGGAGTGAAGGAAGTTGCTGATGTGGATGGAGCCAGACAGTCAGTCGTGGAAGTGGAAGTAATGAGGAAGGAAGTCGGATGGATGAGATCCGAAATTAAAAAGGTGAGGGAAGAAATCGTGGCCCTACGGGGTAATGGAAAGGACAGTAGTGAGGCTGAGAGGGTCAGGAAAGAAGTTGTCGGAGTAAGAACGAGAGTGGAAGAAATGAGAACGGAGGTTAGGAAGGTTAGGGAGGAAATGGTGGCCCTCAAGGGGCGCATCTCTGATCTGGTGGCGACGTCATCCAGATGCTCTGAGAGGATGACAGAGGGTGTCTCGCTGATAATGGCAATGACGAAGTGGTTGCGCGAGAAATTCCCTGACGCACCAAAGACACTTCCTGGACCTAGTAGCGGATCCAAGGCACCAAGTCCAGGAAATCTATCTATCCAGAAGCAGCCACAAGTCACCAAGCCTCTAATCACCCCGTTCTCTACTAGACCCATGACCCTGAAGAAGACCGTATCCGGACAGACAGAAGAGAGGACAGAGAAGCCGGAATCGCCGGCAAGAAAGAAAGCTAAAGTGACCCAACAGGCCGTGCCGCCCAAGTCTGGCTCCCGAGGGGGCCAGACCCCGAATTAATCTCCTAAACCAAGTAACCTTTACTTTTCATTTTTCTTGCGTTTGTGTTTTTATGTGCCAGCATGCTTTGTTTTGTATATATGTGTTATACCCTTCTGCACTTAGCCCAATTTTTGGTCTAAGTGTGAGAAGGGGTTGTTTTGTCTTGCATGTCTTGGTTTTGTATGTTGTGCCTTCTCCCACTTAGCCCGATGTTCGGTCTAAGTGTGAGAAGTTTGTTTTGTTTGTGCGCCTTGTTTGTTTTTGTTTCATGTTTCTGTCTGCTGTTCTTACTTCCTTTTCACCCCTTCACTAGGATAGCTTGGGGACAAGCTTGAGTGAAGAGGGCGGGGGGGGGAGTAAGTATGGTGTCTGTTTTTCTGTTTTAGAGTCTTTAGGATGTGTGTTTCGCATGAGCTAGCAAGATAATAAGGCAAGTTTCCCTTAGTGAGAGCGATTAAAGAGAGAATGCATGTCAACTTTGACACCTTCTTCCTTAATAAACTAAAAGCGGTCTGAATGAAGTTAGGACGATGGAAAAAGCCTTAGATAACCTAGCTGTGCAACCCTACTATAAGAGTGAGTTATAAGCCTAAACACTTTTTCTGCTAACATGTAAAATGGGCTACCACTTGATGCTTAGGGAGTAGAGTATGAAGGAGAAAAAATGGGTTATGGAGGTATAAGCTGGACGAAGTCCAGGAAAAAAATAATAATAATAATAATAATAATAATAATAATAATAATAATAATAATAATAATAATAATCATAATAATAATAATAATAATAATTTGGAGGTATAAGCTGGACGAAGTCCAGGGGAAAAGGGGATATAATACAGGAAAAAATAAACAGAAAAGAAGAATCATTATCCTCAAAGGCAGAAAGCAATCGCAACCTGACCCAGGAAAAAAAAAGGGAGAAGAAAGAAGGGAAAAACTCTCATAACCCGACGCATCAGTGGTATAACTTTAACTGTGGAGCGTGCTGATCCTAACATCCCTGGTGAGGAATGAGTGATCGACCGAACCTAACCGCTGGGAAATCAAAGGGTATCTTGACGAACTGACAGACCGTTTAGATAGAAAAAGGAAGGGGGAGGATTTGAAGACTGTAGACGATCGGATTGAACTTAAGCTTGTGGGGACGGTCGCCTAAAAGTTGAAACTAGTTCATGTTTATCTGTTATGTTTGTTGTGTTTTATTTTTGTGATGTTTTCTTTTTTGAGTCTATTAGTTGTCTAGGTCTAGGAGTCCGTTTTTGTTTGTAGAGTCGTACTTGGGGACCGTGCATTGAAATTTACCTTATTTCTTTTCTTGTCTTTCATACTTGAGGACAAGCATGGTTTAAGTGTGAGCAGTTTGATAAGGCTAATTTCATGCATCGGTCTAGGGATTTTATTTCGTGAAAACGCTGGGTCTACATGTTTAAAGCCAGGTGTGTGAAGGTTTTCACTAGATCCAGGAAAGGAAGAGGACGCTTGCATGGTCCTAGGAAACTGGCGAAAGAGTGGACATTATGAAGAAAATTGCTTGACGGAGGAAGCCTCGGAGTTGAAGGGTAGAATAGGGATTTCTACGAAGACTCTAGAATGCTATGCCCGCATCTATAAAAGGAAGAAGCATGCAAGCTGGAGGGACCTTCTCGGTTGGAGGCCTCACTAACAGCCTGTAGCTTAAGTTCACTTTTCACACACTTGGGTTCTAATTTGCGGAGGATCTCGGGTTCGCACTGGGGTTCACGTTTAGTTTTCTCGGAAGTATTTGTGGGTTGTAACACCGTCCTTCTGTGGGGCGAAGAAACAATTTTAATTTTCGTATTCGTACTTTGCTGATTTCGCCGAGCTCCGCTGTTCGAAGCTCTGTCCTTTGTTTCTTTGCTGAATATTTCTCTTATCTTAATACAAGTTTCGTTTTCGCTTATGTTGATTGTGTTGATTTCTGCTTGTTGATTGTGTTCACTTGAATGCTGGAGTTGGAATTGTTGGAGTTGGTTGTTTTCGTGGATTATTGCAGGTTCGTGGTTGGATCTGGGAGAATGGAGTTTGTTTGTGGATGAATCAGGGTTTTGTCTTGCTGATATTGTAGGATTGTCTGTGATTGTTGGAATTCGGAGTTGATCGGAGCAGATCTGTAAGAATCGGAGTTATGGAGTTGATTTTGATGGTTGTTGAGTTCGGATGGCTTGGATCCGGAGTGGATTAAGCACCCGACGTGAATCTGAGCAATGTTGATTTAATTTCATGACTAGTTTACGTGTTTTCATTTTGCTTCGCCTAGTTTATGTCGATCTGATGCATTTCCAATTCGTAGCAAGTTTCCGGCGTCCTGATTTCTATATTCTGTTTGAATCTAGGTATGTGCTCTATTTTCTCCATTTACATATTTGAGTCGGTTAGGAAAATGCATGTCGTTGTTAGTCAGGGCATGAGTTGGTTGTTTGCAGCTTTTACCGTACTTGCTATATTTGGAGTCATGGTCCCCACTGTTTTTATTCTCTCTGTCTAGTCTTAATTAGTGAATCGTTTACACGGTCTAGGATGTGATTTTAATACCTCGCGGTCATGACGATGTTTGCTGTCAGTGTGTTTACAGTTTCCTAGGTCTAGCATTTACATTTCGTGCCTAGGACTAGAGTTAGGTAAAATTCTCAACCCTTTGCGTGGCAGCAGCCGCTTGTTTCCAGAGTCTCTAAGCACTACTTTACGAATCCATCTTCGTGGGATCGATCCCGCTTCCCTATACTAATCCATAGTATTTGGGGTTGAGGGATTTTAATTATTGAAGGGGAGTCGAGTGTGTCCAACGACAGAAACACTCTGTGTTCCTTGAGTTCCTGGACCTAGTGATCCAGTGGATTTAAGAAGCGCGGTGTCTTGACCGAGCATCTGCATTAACTTTCTCTGTGCACACTTGCTCACTCCGCTCCTGAGTCATATCTTAGCGAGAGCGGCACTTCAGGTAGTTAATTAGTTGAGCCCATACTATAAAGCCCAATTTGTGAGTGAAGAAGAAACACAACAACACACACATTCTCATTCAATCTCTCTCCTTTCGTGACATTCTCAAGAAGAAGAAACAGAGCTCAAGAGGATCTTAAGGATCAAAGTCAGGAGCTAAGATTGAGAGAGGAATTAGTCGCGACTGTTTGATTAGTTCTTGTTAGTTCAATTGCGTTTTTGAGCTAGTTAGATTGAGGATTGTAATTGTGGTGTTTCTTGAGAAAGATCTTCATCTTGTATTGTTCCACACTCAATAAATCAATGCTAGAGTTTCCCATGGACGTAGGATTCATCCGAACCACGTATATGCCTGTGTGCTTTACATTTTTGCTTCTTGGTTATTGTTTGTTCATCAGATTGATTTTACAAATTGGCGCCGTCTGTGGGAAGATTTGTTTTGATCGATTGTGATGGATGTCGCTAAGTTTGAGATGGAGAAATTTACGGGAAAGAATGACTTTGGGCTATGGAAGCTCAAGATGAAAACAATTATGATGCAACAAGGTTTATGGGTGGTTATGAAAGGGGATAAGGATGAAGCCGATGAGAAGGATGATATCAAGAAATCAAACCTTCAAGTTAAGGCCTACAACACATTAATCCTCAGTTTAAGCGATAGGGTCTTAAGAGAGGTTTCAAGGGAAGAGACTGCAACCAAGTTGTGAGAAAAAGTTGAGTCAATCTACATGACCAAGTCCCTCACCAATCGGTTGCACTTCAAGCAGAAATTGTTTACCTTCAGATTTTCTGATTCAAAGAGCATTGGATAACAGCTTGAAGAATTTGCTAAATGTGTAACTGATCTTGAAAATATTGATGAGGCTATCAAGGATGAGGACAAAGCCTTGATGCTGCTCAACTCTCTTCCTAAAAGTTTTGACCAATTTAAGGATGTCATACTTCTTGGTAGAGATTCTAAGGTCACTTATGAAGAAGTTTACTCTACATTAAAGTTGAAAGAATTCCAAAGAGCAGTTGGAAAGCCTACTGATCAAGCAGTTGAAGTGATGAATGTCAAGGTTGTTGATAAGAAGGGCCAAAAGAAGTGGAAATCTGGAAACAGAAAGAGGAAAAAGAAACCAGATTTTGCCACTACTGTAAGAAGCCCGGGCACTTGAAGAAAAACTATTATGCACGGAAAAGAAAACAAGCTGAGGTTGAGAAAAGGCAAAACACAACATATTCCATTCATGAAGGAGAGAATGAAGAAGTCTTGAATGTGATGGAGTATGAGAATTCCAGATAATGGACAGTGTGTGTCCTAAGAGGGAATGGTTTCATAATTTTGAGGATTCAAAAGGTTCTGTTTTATTAGGGAACAATCAATCTTGCAAGGTTGAAGCGATTGGGAATGTCAAATTTAGGCTTCCTAATAGATCTGTGAAAGTGATTACTGATGTGAGATTTATTCCAAAAATCAAGAGAAATCTAATCTCTCTTGGAGCTCCTGAGAAGAAAGGATATTCTTTCCGGTCATTGGATGGAAAGATGAGAATTATCAAGGGTTGAAGAGTAATCATGGAAGCTGTGAGAAAGCACAGCTTATATTATCTGTAAGCTGAAGTGGTGATAGGAGAAATGAACCCAGTCCAGAAATCAGAAGTAAGTTTATGGCATCTAAGGCTTGGGCATATCTCTCAGGGTGGAATTAAGTAGCTAGTAAAGCAAGCAATGATTAAAGAAGCAGTCGATGTCAGTTCAAATGATTGTGATATCTGTGTGTTAGGAAAGAGCAAAAATAACTCTTATCCTTCTGGAAAACAAACATCCACCAAGCCAATGGATTATGCTCACAGTGATATATAGGGGCCAGCATCAGTTCCAACATTTGGTGGAGGAAGATTTTTCATTTCTATAATTGATGACTTCTCAAGGAAATTGTGGATCTATGTGATGAAGGAAAAATCAGAAGCTTTTAAAAGTTCAGAAACTGGTGCATAGAAACAGAAGTTGAGAAAGGAACATCTTTAAAATGTTTGAGAACTGACAACGGGTTAGAGTTTCTATCACATCAGTTTGATGATTTTTGTAAATTGAAGGTATCAAAAGGCATAGGAAAGTCCCTAACAATCCCCGAAAAAATGGAGTGGCTGAAAGAGCAAATAGAACCATACTTGAGAGAATAAGATGCATGTTGATTTCCTCTGGAATGCCTAAAAAATTCTGGGGTGAAACTGCTTCAACCGCAGCTGTTCTGATCAACAAATGTCCATCATCTGCTATAGAAATGGATACTCCTGATTACAGGTGGTATGGTTCTCATGGGAATTATTCCATGCTGAAACCGTTTGGATGTAGAGCTTACTCTCATATCAAGCAAAGCAAACTGGAATCCATGGCCATCAAATGTGTGATGCTAGGCTATCAAAAAGGGGTTAAGGGCAATAGACTCTGGAGTGTGGAGCCAAATAACCAAAAGGTGGTTATCGGTAGAGATGTAACTTTCAGAGAGTTGGAGATGCCTTATAAAGCAAAGAATGATAAAATAGTTGCTGATAATGAGAAATCTTCAATTGAGGTGGAGTGACTGGATGCTCTGAAGATAGCAGATGAAGAAGTTGATACTAAGAGTTATGAAGAAACTGAAGAAACTCAGAATGATATAGCTACTGATAGCAGTGAAAGAAATGAAGATTTATCTTTGCTTGCCAGAGATAGGCAGAGAAGAGAGAAGAGAAAATATAAGGAGGCCAGCTAGATACAACAATGCCAGCCTAGGGCATTATGCATTTTGTGTAGCAAAAGAGATTGATTCTGCAGAGCTAAGTACTTACAAGTAGGCTATTAAGAGCAGGGAAAATAATAGGTGGGTCAAGGCAATGCAAGAAGAGATAGATTCACTTATCATAAATAAAACCCGGATCTTGGTTACTAAGTCTGTAATGCAGAAAATTATAGGATGCAAGTGGATATACAAAAAGAAGGTTGAAGCATCTGATAATAATAGAATCAGATACAAGGGTAGATTAGCTAAGGGCTACAATCAGAGGGAATGAATTGATTTTAATGAGATATTCTCACCTGTTGTGAAACATAATTCGATAAGAATGTTGCTGGCATTGGTTGTAAGGAATGACTGGGAATTGCATCAGCTTGATGTCAAAACAACATTCATGAATGGTGAACTTGAAGAGAAGATCTGCATGGAGCAGCCTGAGGGCTTTGTGAAGCTAGGTAATGAAGACAAAGTGTGCTTGTTGAAAAGAAGCATGTATGGCCTTAAGCAATCTAGCATGCAATGGAATAAGCGATTTGATCAACATATGATGCAGATTGGTTTTGAAAGCTCTAAATATGATAGTTGTGTTTATATGAAGAAGAGAAATGGGAAATATGTGGCTTTCTTGCATTTGTGTGTAGATGATATGTTGGTGGTTGTTCTGACATGGATGAAATAGAGAGAGTGAAGTCAGATCTGAAAAATAGATTTGAGATGAAGGATCTTGGAGAGGCCAAAAGGATCCTGGGAATTGATACAGTCAGAGATAGAAGAAGAAGAATATTGTGGCTGAATCAGCAAGACTACATCAGTAAAGTTCTAAAGAAGTTTCAGATGCATGAATTCAGAATTGTGTCCACTCCATTAGGACAACAATTCAAATTGTCAGCAGAGCAGAAGCCAAAGGATGAGGAAGAAAGGACTGAGATGAGTAAGATACCTTATGCCAACATAAATGGCAGTGTGATGTACATCATGGTCTGCACAAGACAGACATTGCACATGTTGTGAGCCTAACTAGTAGATACATGAGTGATCCGGGAAGGGTGCATTGGCAAGCACTGAAGTGGTTGCTAAGATATCTAAGAGGCACAAGTGGTTATGGGATCTTATACTCAACAGGACATGATCAAACAAGAGATGAGCTTGAGGGTTTCTGTGACTCGGATTTTGCTGCTAACTGTGACAACATGAAGTCACAAACCGGCTATGTATTCACTTTGTTCAACTCAACCATTAGTTGGAAGTCCAATCTTCAATCCGTAGTAGCCTTATCTACAACCGAAGCAGAGTATAATGCTTTGGCAGATGCGGTGAAAGAAAGTTATTGGCTCAAGGGTTTGCTGAATGATTTTGGAGTAAGTCAGAAAAGGGTTGTCATCAACTGTGATAGTAGCAGTGCTATTTGCCTCACCAAACATTAGACATTCCACAACAGAAGTAAGCACATGGATGTGAAGCTTCATTTTGTGAGAGATGAAGTTAATAAGGGGGAAGTGGAGGTGAGAAAGATTGGGATAAAGAACAATCCTGCACGTGCTTTAACAAAGGCCTTACCAGCTGTCAAGTTTGCCTATTGCTTGGAGTTGGTGAAGGTGCAGAGGAAGTAAGGAGCTGTAAATGGAAACAATGAAAGCTGATTTGAAGATGTTGGAACCAAGGTGGAGATTTGTTGGAACTTATGGTTCACAAATATTCAAATAGTGGTTTGGGCCGTTGGAAACAAATTGGGCTGGCTGACTCATAAAAGGAGTAAGTTGTTGGGCAGTTAATCAGTTGAGTCCATACTATAAAGCTCAGTTTATGAGTGCAGAAGAAACACGACAACACACACATACTCATTCAATCTCTCTCCTTTCGTGACATTCTCAAGAAGAAGAAACAGAGCTCGAGTGGATCTTAAGGATTAGATTCAGGAGCTAAGATTGAGAGAGGAATTAGTCGCACCTGTTTGGTTAGTTCTTGTTAGTTCAATTGTGTTTTTGAGCTAGTTAGATTGAGGATTGTAATTGTGGTGTTTCTTGAGAGAGATCTTCATCTTGTATTGTTCCACACTCAATAAATCATTGCTAGAGTTTCCCGTGGACGTAGGATTCATCTGAACCACGTATATGGTTGTGTGCTTTACATTCTTGCTTCTTTGTTATTGTTTGTTCATCAGATCGATTTCACAGATCACGTACCCGCACCAGTTGTATTCCTTGACTTGATCAATTACATGGATGACCTCTTCAATTTGTGTGTACAAGTATCCATCTTTAGGAGGGTTTATCAAGATGGTATCAACTAAAATCAAGAAGATCTTCCTGAACTTCTCCCCTCCTTCAGTATCACTTATCATCTTCTCAATGGGGAACTTTGGACCCATGTTTTTCCTCTCTCGCTCGTCAGATTCTGCAATCTCATTGGTGAACTTGTTGGACTTTTGATGTCCATTTCGTACTATCCTTATACCACCGTTTGACAACCCAAAAGTAGCTTGCACATCATCATGTTCAACATGAAGTATATCGCGTTGGTATACTACACCGCAAGTATTTCAGATACAAGCTTGGGTGGAATATAACTCAACTTGAAGTGAATAACCGACAACATCCCTTGATGTACCCTTGTTTTTGGTCTTGGCGGCTGGTCATGTATTTTTTTGGACCATAATTCTTCATTAGCTTCATTAAAACAAGTCATATGTTGCTCACCTATATTATTATTATGTTTTATGTAACGAGCACACAAATTCAACTAGTTGTCGAGTTGTGAGTACCGTTTGTTTGAAAATTTGCGACCATTTTAGTTGTGCTCGCAAACTACTCGTTTTACTCCCATTCTCGAAAAAAATCGTTGTTTTCGTTCATGCTCGCTATAAAATTTGCGTGTGCCCGCAAAAAAGTGGTTTGGTCGTAAATGGGCGCTTTTTTTTTGTAGATATTGGGTATTATCCAATCTAGGCAAACTAAGAAACACTTTTTTTTCAACTTCTCAATTTATATAAAATGATACTCCAACTCAATCATATTTATAGACATTTCTTACGTATTCTAGAATACTATAATTCTTTAATATTAAAAATTCTATCTCTAGATAATTCTATTAAAATATATAAATATTCTAACTCTTTATTCTAGAAAATTCTATTAGGTAAACAAAGAATAATAGAGATAGCCTTACATTTTTTTAATCTTGTTATTTTTTATACCTTTTCGATCATTTATATACATTTATTAGTTTTAATAACCAGTTTTTTAAAATTCCATTATAGTTGTTGTTTTCCATAAGCACTATTCCCTCCGTCCGCGAATAAGAGTGCCGGTTCACTTTTACGATAAATGGTAATAGGGTCTCATATTCCGCTAACTTATTACACTCACATTTCATTTAATACTAATATATACAACTGGGGCCCCTATTCCACTGACTTTTTTCCACCTACTTTTTTTTAACATTTCTTAAAACTTGTGTCACTAAGAAATGAGACTCTTAATGACGGGCTGAGGGAGTATATACGTTTCATTTCTTCCTAATTCACACTTGTCCCTCCGTCGTTACTTAAGTCATTTTCTTTTGCAGTCGTTATAGAAAAATGATTAAAAAAAGATAATTAAAGTAGTGAGAGAATAATGTAGATGAGAATTTTTTCGTTCGTATCCCCTTTTTTACTTTATTCTCTCACCACTTTAATTATTTTTATAAATTTTTCAAAAGGGTAAACTGCTTTAAAAGTCATGAACTTTGCCAAAAGTTTGGTTTTTCCCATCAACTTTAAAAGTTGCATGAAAAGTCATGAACTTTACCGGGTGTTGCAAATTTCCTATCCAACCCGACCCGGTAAATTTCCAGCGC
Source organism: Salvia splendens (assembly GCF_004379255.2). Lineage (NCBI taxonomy): Eukaryota > Viridiplantae > Streptophyta > Magnoliopsida > Lamiales > Lamiaceae > Salvia > Salvia splendens. The sequence continues at coordinate 18,855,996 of NC_056045.1, forward strand.
AAACTAATCCTACATGGCTTTCCGGAGGCATGACATGGCATATTTTCCGTTGGAGGCATCGCAGATCGGGAATTACAAACGGAAGTGGGAATCGCGAGCCCTAAATCATGTGGTCGTTTAATTCAATCGAGCCCTAAATCTCGAAATTTGGTTTAATTTAATTCAACTGCATAAAACGACGTCGTTTTTAACAGTGCAAAACAACGTTGTTTTATGTACCGCCGGAAAAATATGCCATGTCACACCTCCGGCAAGCCATGTGGGATTAGTTTGCGCCGGAAATTTACCTGGTCGGGTCGGATAAGAAATTTGCAACACCCGTTAAAGTTCATGACTTTTCATGCAACTTTTAAAGTTGATGAGAAAAACCAAACTTTTAGTAAAGTTCATGACTTTTGATGCAATTTACCCTTTTCAAAATGAATGAAAAAAATGAAGTGACTCACTGGGACAGTGGAAGAGTACTATACCTCTTCAATTTTGTTTTTAGTCTCTTGAATTCAAAACTTTATAGTGTTGTTGATTTATAAAGGGCTTACAATTGGGCTTCTAATGGTCTTGCGACAGAGACCAATGGGCCAACAAGACAAGAGGATGAGAGGATCAAACCAAGCCCACTAGCGGTGGACTAGGCCCAACAATTATATTTTTAATTAGTTTCTTGCTCAGGCTATTCGTAATTTTTATGTAGAGTTATGATTATAATTTATAACTATCCTTCTAAAAAAGTAATCTCATTCAAAATTTTTAAATTTCAGAATTTCATTTCATTTCTTATCGAACAAGTAAAAAGAGTTAGTTTGTCTATGTAAGAACTCCAACACCAGATCTGTCAATGATCTAGTACTAGGATTTTCTCTGTCTCTTGCTTTCGTACTCCTTTTTTTGAATTGTGTATTCGGTCTGTTAGTTTGAGAGATTGAATCTCTCAATAAAAATTAAAAGGTCTCGGTTATAGTGAATTCACTAGTGATCTGATCCCTAGAGTGGTATCAGAGCCACGGGGATTATCGTGGCATGCCGAGTCGCTAAATAAGGAGGTGAGCTCGTCAGAGTAAAGCTCGGCCTCTGGTATAGGCCCCCAGATACGTTGGGTACACCTTAACGAAAGGTACCCGCTCCGGTAACTAAACCCTAAAACTCTCACGGCTTTCTAATTTCCAAGTTTGGGTATTGTGAAAGTGTGTCCGTGCAAACTACTGATTTGATCGAGTGTTGGAGCCGAGCTGCAGCTCAAAGAAGAGATCAAGAAATGAAGCTCGGCTTTGAGCTAGCTCGGCTAGAAAGGAGTTCGGCTAGAAAGGAGTTCGGCTAGAAAGGAGTTCGGTGAAAGGAGTTCGGTAAGCTTGGCTTACCGAGCTGGAACTAGCCTGGAACTAGCCGAGAAGAAGAAGGCAGAAGAAGGAAGCTCGGCTTTGAGCTGGAACTAGCCGAGAAGGAAGAGTTCGGTTTTGAACCGAGTAGCGGTTATAACTAACTTTGGGAAATAGAGTTAGTTGGATTTTATTTCTTGATTGCATCTTGTATAAATAGCTCGATAGAGCTCAGTAGTGAAGTAGCAGAATTACACCATATACACACACACCCAGAGAGATTAATTCTCAAGATAGCGAGCGGTTGTGAGCGGTAGAGTGCGAGTGTGAGTTCATTGTAATTGTAAAGAGTTCATCAATAAGATTCCGGTCATCTTCTCCGTGGACGTAGGTGGTTTATCACCGAACCACGTTATATCGTTTGCGTGCTTTATTTTCTCGATTACGTGTGTGAGATCAGCGGCAACGCAACCCAACAGGTGGCGCCGTCTGTGGGAATTTCCCAAAGGAGTTCTTGATTGCTTTCTGGGATAGTTAGGGTCCAAGAATTCCGGTACTTGAGCTGATCTTGGCGATTGCCCACCGTCTGTTTGAGAAATGTCTACAGCTAAGTTTGAGGTGGAGAAGTTCACCGGGAAAAATGACTTTGGGCTGTGGAGGTTGAAGATAAAGGCCATCTTGATGCAGCAGGGCCTATGGAATATCTTGAAGAATGAAGTCGATGCCGAGAAAGAAACGGAGGTCGATGAAAAAGAGAAAGGAAAGCTTCAGGATATGCAGTATAGAGCCTACAGCACCCTAATCTTGAATTTGTCAGATAGGGTTCTGAGGGAAGTCTCCAAAGAGGAGACAGCTGCGGGAGTATGGACAAAACTTGAGTCATTGTACATGACCAAGTCCATTACAAATCGTTTACACCTGAAGCAGAAGCTCCTTGCATTCAGATTCTCAGATGCGAGAGGAATTACAGAGCAACTTGAAGAATTTGGTAAGTGTGTAGATGATTTGGAAAATATCGATGAAATGATCAAGGATGAAGATAAAGCCTTGATGCTGCTGAATTCGCTTCCTAAGAGTTTTGAACACTTCAAGGATGCGGTGTTACTTGGAAGAGAGTCCAAGGTTACATATGAAGAAATTCATTCTGCTCTGAAAATGAAGGAATCGCATAAGAATGATTATTCCACTTCTACTAGACAAAATGATCCAGTGGCTGAGAGTCTTTTCTTGAAGAAGGGTCAGAACAAGAAAGTTTTCAACAAGAAGAAACAAAACAAAGATAAGGCTGAGGGAGAGAGGGAGACTAGAAGCTGCTACTATTGCAGAAAGCCGGGTCACTTGAAGAAGGCATGTTTTGCTTGGAAAAGGAAGCAAGAACAAGCGATCAAGGCAGGTTCAAATACTGCAGATCTTGCTCAGGAAGTGGAGGCCAATGAGGCCTTGAATATACTCTCAGGGGCAAGAATTGAAGAATGTTGGATCATGGACTCGGGTTGCTCCTTTCATATATGCTCCCACAGATCCTGGTTTCAAAAGTTGACAGCACACACAGGATCAGTAATGTTGGGGAATGATCAGACATGTGATGTTAGAGGGATTGGAGAAATCAAGCTGAAGGTGAGTGATGGTAGTGTAAAAACTCTCACAGAAGTGAGGTTCATACCTCAGATCAAGAGAAACTTGATTTCTTTAGGGCTGCTGGAGTCCAAGGGCTACAGGTTTGAGTCCAGTAACGGAGTGCTCAGGGTGACAAAGGGTCCCAGAATAGTCATGGAGGCCAAAAGAAAGAATAGCCTGTATTACTTGGTGGGTGAAACCGTGATCAATGCAGCAAATGTTACTCAGTCAGAGAGCCTGGATCTGTGGCATGCTAGACTTGGGCATGTGGGGGAAAAAGGCATCAAGGAGCTTGCTAAGCTGGGTGTAATGAGGCTGGGGACATCAGAGAGGCTCAACAAATGTGAGTCTTGTATTCTTGGAAAGGCAAAAAGGCTACCATTCTCTGGTGGAAAGCACACTACAACAGCTCCCTTTGTATATGCTCACAGTGACTTATGGGGGCCTTCTCCAGCAGAATCCATAGGTGGAGGTAAGTATTTCATATCTATTATAGATGACTATTCAAGAAAGGTATGGGTTTACATCCTCAAAGAGAAGTCTCAAGCATTTGAGAGGTTTAGAGAATGGCATACTAGATATGAAAATGAGAAAGGGTCAGTGCTGAAGTACTTAAGAACTGATAATGGGATGGAGTTCTTATCTACTGAGTTTGATAGCTTCTGTAAAATGAAAGGGATAAGAAGGCATAGGACCGTGCCAAGGAACCCTCAACAGAACGGGCTGGCAGAGAGGATGAACAGGACGTTGCTAGAAAGAGTGAGATGCATGTTGTTCTACTCTGGAATGCCAAAGAAATTTTGGACAGAGGCTGTTTCTACTGCAGCTGATCTGATTAACAAATGCCCCTCTTCATCAATTTCTAATGAGACTCCTGATCAGAGATGGTATGGAACTTTGGGAGACTACTCAGGCTTGAAGATTTTTGGGTGTGCGGCTTATGCACATATCAAGCAGAATAAGTTGGAACCAAGAGCAAGAAAATGTGTGATGTTGGGATACCAAGATGGAGTGAAGGGGTATAGGTTATGGAATATGGATGAAGGGGGTCAGAATATCATTGTGAGTAGAGATGTAGTGTTCGATGAAGGAGAAATGTCATTCAAGAAAAGTAGAGCACCCCCTGGTGGTGACAGTAGCTCTAGCATTCAAGAGTTTGAGTTTGATGAGAAATCTGCTTGGTCTGATGCTGATGAGGATGTTGAAATCTCTGAACACCAAGAAGAAGGTGGAGCTTCCAGTTCTCAGTCACATGAAAACACAAGAGGTGGAGATCCATCAAATCAAGGAAACAGAAGAAATCCAAGAAGGAATGCAGGCTTGCCCAGCAGGTTTTCAGATTATGATATGAGCTTCTTTGCTCTTTGTGTAGCAGAGGTGCTCATGTTCTCAGAGCCTTCAACCTATGAAGAAGCCATAAAATGCAAAGAAAGTCAGAAGTGGATCAGAGCCATGGAAGAAGAAATAGAGTCCTTGTTGAGAAATGGGACTTGGATTTTGGTGAAGGTTCCCACTGAAGAAAATGCCTCAGACATGTTAACCAAGTCACTACCAACTTTGAAGTTCAAGCATTGCTTGAAGTTGGTGGAAATTGTGGAATGTTGAAGTATGGAACAGGATTGAGAAGGGAATCTAGATATTGATGGAGTTTTGCAAGGACAAGGTGGAGATTTGTGAAAGTGTGTCCGTGCAAACTACTGATTTGATCGAGTGTTGGAGCCGAGCTGCAGCTCAAAGAAGAGATCAAGAAATGAAGCTCGGCTTTGAGCTAGCTCGGCTAGAAAGGAGTTCGGCTAGAAAGGAGTTCGGCTAGAAAGGAGTTCGGTGAAAGGAGTTCGGTAAGCTCGGCTTACCGAGCTGGAACTAGCCTGGAACTAGCCGAGAAGAAGAAGGCAGAAGAAGGAAGCTCGGCTTTGAGCTGGAACTAGCCGAGAAGGAAGAGTTCGGTTTTGAGCCGAGTAGCGGTTATAACTAACTTTGGGAAATAGAGTTAGTTGGATTTTATTTCTTGATTGCATCTTGTATAAATAGCTCGATAGAGCTCAGTAGTGAAGTAGCAGAATTACACCATATACACACACACCCAGAGAGATTAATTCTCAAGATAGCGAGCGGTTGTGAGCGGTAGAGTGCGAGTGTGAGTTCATTGTAATTGTAAAGAGTTCATCAATAAGATTCCGGTCATCTTCTCCGTGGACGTAGGTGGTTTATAACCGAACCACGTTATATCGTTTGCGTGCTTTATTTTCTCGATTACGTGTGTGAGATCAGCGGCAACGCAACCCAACAGGTATTGCTGCTGGTAGTTGCCGCCGGCCGCAACCTTAGGTATTACTAGCTATTAGTTACTGAAAGAATTTCGAAAGAGACTTTAAATAGAAGTTTAATTACTATGTATTAACATTTGCAATGTTTTTTGCTTTTAAACTAAATAGATTTATCCACTATATTACTGGCGGATTTTTACTGAAAATGTGATTGAAGAATTTTAGTTGGAGAGAGGAATTTAACTGAGAACTTAAAGATCTTATGAAATTTTATCAGCAATAGCAACCCTTAACAGAAGCAAAACTTGACAGGAATTGTAAATGACAACTAAGAATTGAAATATAAATTACGAACAGTAAACAACAGTTACACACTATATAGAAATTGTGAGCTGAAAATCATGTAAACACGAAATAAACTGTATTAACTAGAAATTGTTTGAACTTCCAAACTTTAAACTACTAAAACATTTGTTAAGGAAATAAACTACAAGCATAGGTTTAAGACAAAAATTATCTGAAAATGGGGACTGTAAACGTTGCTATCCTCAGCCATGGAATTAGAGACTTGAAGATGAATGAAGTGCTTTCAGCTAGACCAGTTAGTTATACCTTTTGATCGTTCTCTCTTTCCTATATATGTAATAGCTTTTGCACGAACTCACACATATCAAAAGTTGTCCTACTATCTTTATCAAATACCACAGTTGTCTTATTTCCTTAGCTATGCCTTCAATGGCTTCCACTTTAGCTCTTTGTTTGTTTTTCCTATCAGGGACTGGATATTAGGACAACTCGTCAACAGAACATATGGCGCTTGTCGGAGATAGTGGCGCTCTTGGCCTCATCTTGTTCGGTAGAAGAGTTTCTTAGGCCATCCACAACGCTGTTCCTATACCGTCCCTATACCGTTCCTTAAACCACTATTTGAGGGCTCCACTGTACTTTTTTACTCCATTCCTTAACTAAGGAACGGAACCTGCAACCCTCCGTTCCTTAAATTACTATTCATTCAATTTCATTTTTTTTATTTCCAACCCAATTCAAAATAAACACACTTTAATAAAAAACAAACACACTTTATTAAAAAACACACAACATTAAAAAAAAATTCAACTTAAACTTAAAAAAAATAAAAAAAAAGCACACAATTAAAATCCTAAAAAAATAAAAAACACAAAATAAAAAACACACAATTAAACGTGGGAAAATAAAAAAACTACTCCGCCGGCGAATCATCCTCCGGAGGCGGTCGAGGTTTAGGGGGAGGAGGAAGACCAAGAATTCCTGCCATATGCACAATTCCGTTCCACCAGGCCGTGAATTGGGCGTACGAGAAGCGGGAAGTGTCCGCCATTGTGGCGGTTATGTACGCCACCATAAGTGTGTCCGAGCCTCCCCGCGAGCCCGATCCCGAGGCCGACTGGCTTGATTCGCCTCGGCCCTTCCTCGCTCTAGCCGCCTTCGCTGCCTTCGTCCCTTGCGGCCGACGGCGCCCACGGCTGGATCCCCCATATTCGTCGGGCGTTGGATCCCCCGTACCCCCAAACACCTGCGGTTCACCCTCGCTGGCCTCACCGGTGTCACCAGACGAGTAGTTGCCGCTCGCCGTGTGCTTCGTGCGCTTTGAGGTTGAGCCCGAGCTCGAGCGGACACCGCCGGCCCACCTTTCCTCGTCCTTGACGAGCTGCCAAATATCAACATATTTGAACTGTAGACCGGTGTCCTGGTAGAAGACGCGCAAAGCCGCCCTCAGAATGTCGGCGCCCGAAGCTCCGCTTTGGTAGTTCGCCGCTTCAGCCGAGTAGATGCTACAAAATTTTTTGACCTGTGCAACGACTCGGCCAAAGTGAGCACGGAGCATTGTATATTTGCGCTTCCGGGCCCCTTTCGGCTTAGTCTGGTGGTAGACTTCACGGACCTTTTCCCAGAAGCACTTGGCGGCTTGTTGGTTCCCGACGATGGGATCGTACGAGACGGTGAGCCAGGCGGTGTACACCGCCTTAGTTTCTTCATTGTTGTACGGATGTCGGCCCAGATCCTCCAGTTCCTCCTCCTCCCTCAGACGCAGCCCTAGAGCTTCCACCGCCTCGGCTTCCTCCCTGGGTGGGTTCAACGGGGATATCCTCCCGAATCTGGGACAAACCCTGAGAAAGCCGCGAGCCGGGTGGTCGAGCGTAGGCATCCACATCGAAAGTGGGTGGTTGGTACCCACCCGGCGTCGCCGACCCCTGGGTGCCCGGCGTCGACGACCCGGAACCACCAAGTGTGTTGTACATGGTCTCCCAATCGCCGAACGCGTTGAGATCCCACCCACCGGAGCCGCCACCGCCGTAATTCCCGTCGCCGGACATTTTGTGAAGGAGATTGAAATAGAAAATTGGAGAGGAATTGATGTTGGTTTAGGAAGAGTAGATGTGTAGTTGTGTGTGAAATGTAATAAATTAGGTGTATTTGTAGAATAAGAAAATAAAAATAAAATAAAAATAAAAAAATTAAAAAAAAGTTAAAAAAACGGTAATATTACCGTTAAAAAAATTTAAAAATCAATTTTTAAAAAAAATTAATTATTGCGTCATAGCTGACGTGTCCCACTCGCGGGCCAGCGAGTGGGATGAACGCACGAAGCGGGGAGCGCCACGTCGCCCCAGCGCGTGGCGGCACAAGCCGTGCCGCGTTCCGTGCCGTCGGCACCCGGAACGGAATGGGAACGGAATGGGAGCGGAATGGTGCGCCGCAACGCGTTCCGCAGAGAAACCGTTCCGGCAGAACGGCACGCGGAACGCCGGCAGCACGCGTCGCGGGTGCCCTTAGAATGTTCGCCTCGTGTAGACTGATCAAGGCATGGAAACCAATATATAGGCACCAACTGACATTCCCCTCAAAAATTGCTCTTATATAGCTAAAAAGTTTGAAATCCAAAAGTTCTTTTTCTAAACTTATTTTAATAAAATTTTGATTTTAGATGAACCTACCTTTTGACCTGCTCTATGCATAAATTATTTACTAATTAGAATTTTAATGGGTTAAGCTATCTCCAAATACGATATACTACTAATTTTCAGTTAAAATTTAGTTATATTTCTAATTAGGATTCTATAGGGACTCGATACTATTTATTAATTCTGAATGAATGTTTATTAATTTCGAAGTAGGATTTATTAATCACATTAAGAATGTGCAAGGAACATAGATGTAAGGATTGTTACAGTGGTATGATTGCTTTGACTAAAGGCCATGTCTAACCTTATCTCTATTTCAATTATGTTATCTTTTTCTCAAATGTTCAGTTAGTGCCAATATGTCTCCACAATGACAAGATTATATTGTATCTCATGACTAGGTTAACTCTAGATAAAGTTCATTTCAGTGCATACTAGTATATTATATCTCAGTATTATCACTATTATCTTGTCTAGAGGAGTTTGTCTCAGTTTTGAATTGGCAAAAGGTTCAAATGGAAAGGAATTAAAATTAAACCACAAAAATGTGTAGGGATTTGTATTTTGACCTTAAAGCCTCTCAAGCTAAAAAATGGAATTACTAATCTTAATAGTAATGTTTTTTGTTCTTTAAACTTCTCGTGGCCAAGACTATGTTGCGTTCCAAGGATAGAAATTCAAAAACATGATTATCAATCTTATTATATGTCGTTCCAATATCCTCCTCCATAGTTGAAATTCGCTTCAGCAATCTGCTGGCGGCGGCGGGGGGGAGTTTGGGCTGGTGGTTGAGGTGGCCGAGCCTCGGATTTTGAGCCTTTCTTGCTCTAATTTCTTTTTGCCATTGACACCCATTTTTGTGGCTTGGTATCTTAGATTATTAGGGATCACGAATTATGTTAATACGAAAATGTGAGTTTAACTGAATTTTGGGTGTGAATTATTATTTAAAATCTGTTACATGGTAAGGATTTTTAAACAATGAGGGTTTATATAGAGGGTATTGGAATTTAATCGAATTTTGGACGGAAATCTCCATTGTTCCATAATGACTTCATAATTTCCATAATAAACATGGAATATATTATACACAATAAAGCCTCAATCTTTTCCTTTCTTCATTCAATTTTTTGTTTATATCTTTCTTTGTTTTAAAAATTGTGAAAACTATTTCATTCCCCAAGTCGTTAACAATTTGAAACAATTACCCCAAAATCAAAAAAAATACTATTAAATAACAATAAATATCTCGCAAATTAAAAAAACACAAGATAATACTTAGTAAAACAAAATCCTTCAATAATCTCGAAAAACGAAAACAAAAATAACATACTCCAAGTCCAAAAAAAAATGAAATGCAGGAAATTAAGAAACACAAAAACCACGTACTAATAAAAAAGTGCACAAAAACCCTAAAATATGAAAAGCTGACACCTTTCGAAAACCCTAACTACATGATAAAGCATTGATCTTCATCCGTGGTGGGGCCGGGTGGGTAGGAGCCGGAGGAGTAATCCGACGGCGGCGGATTGTGTTGGTAGGAGGAGTATCCTCCGTAATCCGACGTCAGCGGATTGTGTTGTTAGGAGGAGTAGCTTCCGTAATCCGACGGCGGAGTAGTATGCTGTGGCGGCGGTGGATTGTGTTGTTGGTAGTTGCTACTATTATAGCTAGTAGTATTGTTCGGTTCCCATCTGTAAGGGTGGACGGTGAAAGAAATAACAACAAATCATGAAAGATAAAGCAAGGCAAAACATTGCTAAAAATAGATGATGATTGAGAGCCGAATATACTATTTCATTAAGTGGTTTCATGAAGATTACAAACTGAGATTTATACTTCTACATGGAACAATCTAGATTCACTTTCTGTTATGATTAACTCTTAATCCAAACACAAAAATAAGACTAATCCTAACTAATGGCTCTCTGCTTTAGTCCTCTCATCAACACCTCTTTGAACGTACAAGAGTGGTCCCTCAACTCATTGGATGCAGCTGGCAGTGACTTTAATCCCATGCTCTCATGCTCAATGCCATCTCGTGCACTCTCTTTTCCAGCAACACAAGGAGCCATGTCAGCATGTCAATCAGCCGCATGCTCTTAATGCATTTCATGCATTTCTTTGATCTGCTTGATCTGCATTCTTCCAACATCCCCCCTCAACCTGAGGGAGGCTAGAGAAACAACACCAAGTCTGTGTCTCTGCTTCACGAAAGGTTGCTGCCCTAAAGGCTTGGTGAAAATATCTGCCACCTGGTCTTGAGTAGGAACATGCCGTAGCTCAAGCTCTTTGCTGAGAACCTTATCTCTAACAAAGTGAACATCAAGCTCAATGTGTTTGGTTCTAGCATGTAGAATTGGTTTAGAAACCAGTGCAATGGCACTTAAGTTGTCAACCCAGACCATAGGAGCTGATTTGGATGGCATTCTTAACTCATCAAGCAAAGAAGTAAGCCAAGCTACCTCAGATGCAGTATGAGGTAGGCTCCTATACTCAGCCTCAGTGCTAGAGCGAGCTACAACCGTTTGCTTCTTGACACACCAGGAGATCAAGCTTCAACCAAAGTAAGTACAAAAGCCAGTTGTAGATCTCATATCATCCAAATCAGCCGCCCAATCTGAGTCAGAGAAAACAGATAGAACACCATTGGACTTGTGAATCTGTATACCAAAATCCAATGAACCAGGTAGATATCTTAGAATGCGTTTGACTGCCCTCCAGTGAGTATCAAGAGGGGAGGCCATGTATTGACTAACTTTGTTGACTGCATAGTTGATATCTGGCCGAGTGATAGCAGCATATTGGATAGCACCTACAATGCTTTTGTAGAACTTGGCATCTGAAACTGGTTCACCAACATTTTTGCTAAGTTCACAACTAGAAATCATGGGTGTGGGGCAGCCCTTGGCACCAGTCATGTTAGCCCTCTTCAGTAGATCTTTAATGTAAGAAGACTGACAAAGATGAAGGCCATGCTCAGTTTTAACAACCTCCACTCCAAGGAAGAGATTAACCTCACCAAGAACCTTAAGAGAGAACTGAGCATGTAACTCACTGATCACTTTTTGGATTGCAGCTGGGCAGTTCCCTGTAATAAGCATATCATCCACATAGATTAGGAGAAATATAGCCTCTGAGCTTGATCTTCTGACAAACACGGAAGCATCTGCTCTAGACTGCTTGAAACCAAGGGAAATGAGCACTAAGTGAATGGTAAAGAACCAAGCTCTGGAAGCCTGCTTCAGACCATAGATGGCCTTTTTGAGCTTGCAGACCAGGTGAGGACCACCCTGCTCAAAACCTAGAGGCTGCCTCATGTAGATATCCTCATTTAACTCACCATTGAGGAAAGCATTATTGACATCAAGATGTGTTATTTCCCAGCCAAAAGATATAGCAATAGTGAGGATCATTATGATGGTTGCAGGCTTAACCACTGGGCTAAAAGTCTCAATGAAATCAAACCCTGGTTGTTGTGAAAAACCTTGTGCAACAAGTCTGACCTTGTGCCTAGCAATCTCTCCAGAAAGATGAAGCTTCAATTTGAAAATCCATGTGCATCCAACTAGATTCTTTCCAGGAGGCAAGGTAGTTAGAATCCAAGTATTATTCTTGAGCAAGGCAACATACTCAGCCGTCATAGCTGTTTTCCAAACTGGAATGAGTAATGCTTCAGTGGCTGATTTAGGAGTTGGAGATGGAGAAACAAGTAGAGTGTAGAGTTTGGGTTTGAAAATTCCAGACTTGGATCTTGTAGTCATATGATGTGAGCTAGAAACATTGGTTTCAGAAGCAATAGGGGGAGCAAGAGTGGCATCTGAGGTTGAAGTTAACTGATTCCTAGAAGATGAATTAGAACCAGAATGGTGGGGTGGAAAAGAAATGTGTGGAGATGTGGAGGAATGGCTAGGGGAAGGTGAGGGAAAATGAGCAGTAGAAGGAGTCACATGAGATGATGGTTGCTGTGGGGAAGTGGGTGAAGCAACAGAAATGGAGACCCCAGGCTGGGAAGGTGAAGATGGAAGCAAAACAGATGGAGACACAGCAGAAGCATCTGTGTCATTAGATGGAAAAAGAGAAGGATAGGGGAATACATGCTCATCAAAGACAACATCTCTAGAAACTATAACTCTTTCATCCGGGAGCAGAGCCTTATACCCTTTATGAGAGTCACTATAACCCAAAAACACAGACCTCAGTGACCTGTGATTAAGCTTATGCTTGTTATATGTCCGAACCAGAGGAAAACACAAACAACCAAACACTCTTAATGCAGAATAATTAGGTTTCTTGAAAAATAATTTCTGAAATGGAGAGATCCCAGCAATGATCTTAGATGGCATTTTGTTGATAAGAAAAACAGCAGAAACAAATGCATCATCCCAGAACTCAACTGGAAGAGATGATTGAGTCAGAAGAGTAGGGCCAGTTTCCACTATATGCCTATGCTTCCTTTCTGCCAATTCATTTTGTTGAGGAGTATAGGGACAGGAAAGTCTGTGTAATATCCGATTCTCCTTAAAAAATGAAGTTAAACCTTGGAACTCCCAATCAGATTGAAAACACTTGATCTTTCTCTGAAACAGGTTTTCTGTTAAGGACTTAAAATTCTTGAATACATCAGAAACATCATTCTTGCTCTTTAACAAATAAATTCAAGTGAACCTTGAATAATGATCCACAAATGAAACATAGTATCTGTATCCATTCCTTGAAATAACCAGGGATGGCCCCCAGAGATCACTATGTATTAATTCAAGAGGAAAGGAAACCACTGACTCGGAAGAATTATAGGGAAGCCTATGAGCTTTAGATATGCAACAAGAATGACAAGTTGAGAACCATTGATAGAATTAAAATGGATATTATAGCTTTTGCGTGCACTATTGACAATGTCTAAAGTAGGGTGTCCTAGTCTATTGTGCCATAAGGCTAAGTCAAGACTAGCAACAGATTTTGAACTAGCACTAGCTGCAGAAATTGTTGAGCTGACAGAATGGATAGCTGGACATCCTTGATTGAATGAAACATGAGAGGAAGTGGTGGAGCTAGAGCTTCTCTTGATTGGTGAGTGGTCAACTAGAAAGTGGTACAATCCTTTCTCAAAAGTTCCTTTAAGCACGACTTCTCTTGTTCCCAGATCCTTGACAAAACAAAAGTCATGATGGAATTCAAAGAAGACAGAGATATCCCTAGCAAATTTTGACACACTAAGAAGGTTTTTGGTTATGCTAGGAACATGTAGGAGGTTCTTTAAAATGAGTTTCCTGGAAAAACTAGTAGAGTGGGACTTTAATTCTGATTCTCCAACATTAGAAATAACAACAACAGATCCATTTCCAAGTAAAAGACTTTTACCTCCAGATTATTCTGAGCTTGTGTTGAGATTGCTCAAATCTCCAGAGACATGATGAGTAGCCCAGAGTCTGGATTCCAGTTGGTTGATGCAGTAGAATCATAGCCAACAGATCCAGGAAGATCAAAGTAGTTTCTCATCTTTTTAATATATTCACTCATGCTCAGTGAATCCTTCTTCAGGTTTTGCATTTGTTGCCGATATTGCATAATCTTTGCAGTAGATCTGCTGGCAAAATTTGTCTCAAGAGCACTCTAGATGTCTCTTGCTAATCTCAGTCCCATAACAAGGCCTAGAGCTCCTTCTGAAAGGGATGAGAGCAGTCACGCAGCCACTCTTCTATCTTGTCTCTGCCATGAAATGAAATCCTCATTTATGGCTAATCCTCATTCTTCTTCTGCAACAACTATGGTTTGAGATGGAGGTTTCTTATCACCATTCAGGTATCCTTCTAGCCCATATCCGTAGGCAGTGACATCAACTTGTTGTTGCCACATTAGGAAATTCCCATCAGTCAATTTCACTGAAATGGGGGGTAGCTGCACATAGACAGGCTGAGTCCCTTGACTCTGAGCAATGTCTCCAGATGAAGAGTTGGAGCTTGCCATTCTTAGAAAAGAAACAAAGGAGAAGAAAAAGAAGTATAGAGAAAAGATCAAAAAGATCCTACTCTGATACCATTAAAGAAATAACAACAAATCATGAAAGCTAAAGCAAGGCAAAACATAGCTAAAAATAGATGATGATTGAGAGCCGAATATATTGTTTCATTAAGTGGTTTCATGAAGATTACAAACTGAGATCTGTACTTCTACATGGAACAATCTAGATTCACTTTCTGTTATGATTAACTCTTAATCCAAACACAAAAACAAGACTAATCCTAACTAACGGCTCTCTGTTTTAGTCCTCTCATCAACACCTCTTTGAACGTACAAGAGTGGTCCCTCAACTCATTGGATGCAGCTGGCAGTGACTTTAATCCCATGCTCTCATGCTCAATGCCATCTCGTGCACTCTCTTTTCCAGCAACACAAGGTGTCACGACCGCCCCCTATGGTTAATAAAAGCGGGCGATCGCGACTTAAAGGGGGTTTTAAAGGACATTCAAAGAAGGCTAGGGTTTTCAATAAAAGTGTGACCAAAATTTAGGTTTAATAAATAAAACGACCAAGAGTAATTACGTTTAATAAATAAAGGACTAAGGGTTTAGCATTTATTCAAAAGTAACGAGTTTTCAAATATCCCACATAAAACAGTTTTAATTTAAATAAAAGTATGTAAAGAAAACTTCACAGCGGAAGCATCCAAGAGAAGAGTGACGTCATGTGTGAAGACACGACGACACTCGGAGTTTCAAAACGACCATAGTTTATTATTAATTCCTGCTCAACACATCAACCGCTCGTCACTGCTCAACCTGCACATAGAGAAAACATATGCGGGACTGAGTACTTTTGAAAATACTCAGTGGCTCATGCCGAAAACATTTTAAATAAAGTATATATTATCATGCCATACGTAGGTAACCATCGGGGTTTGAGCTTTTAAAAATGCCCGAGGCACCAAAATATTTTCCATTGTTCAAAATAGCGACTGCGCAGTCATTTTTCCCCATCGTCATCAACCATATCTGCCAATACATGACAAGGAATGCGGCCGCAAACCAGGTCACTAGACCGGCCAGCCCGTACGCTAGCACACAGTCTACCATAGGTGTACACTAATCCAAGTAGGATTTGCGGCCCTACGAGGACCCGAATTCGATTTATATAACAGTGGCAACAGCCACATCAGATAGGCATGTTAAAACAAATCACGGCATGATAATCGCTTTAAACCACCCTTATAACACCACGTAATATTTTCGGAAAAATAAAGAGGTTTGAAAAGAAGCCCACCTCGATCCTTTAGATTTCAAGTTTCGCTTTTCCTTTGATATCACGCTTTACGCACGAATTTTCACCTTTGGATAAGGTATTCCCAATTAGTCACTAACATGGACTTAGTATTATGCATGTCCTTAATTTTTCCCTTTTCCCAACAACAAATGGAAATCACATCATCTCGTCACATATATAATTCATGTATGCCATTCAAAACATAGTTATTTTGCAAAGGTAGAAATCTGGCAGCACTGCGCAACCATTTTATAAAAATCATTTAAAAAATCATCCGACTTCCGTTGGGGCTAAAACTTTACGAAAAAGAAGTAGACTCATCAAATAACTTCCAGTTTAAATTTCATGTCAAAATAACCTTTTTAGGTCGGTCAAATAGAAAACGTAACCTACTGGTCGAGAAAACAGTTTCTGCCAGAAATGCGCAGTCAACTTTAAAAATTCACCACAAATCCATATTTTATCCAAATGAGTTGAAATTTACACACAACATAGAAGACATCATGAAGTTTACTCAGGAAAAAGAATCGGTCAAATCTGAGTTCATTTGATCAGTAAAAAACGAGTCGGAACTTACTGTTCGGAATCACAGTTTCTCATGCTTTTAGGAAATCCGAATTAGGTTACCCCCACTTATTCAAAATCAACCTTTTCATGGTTTTAACATACAAGCATGCTCAAAAGGGTCCTTAGACACATATTTTCATGAAATCACATATCATTCACCGAGGATTCATTAAATCATCAACCAATTGAAATCAAAATGCATTCACACATACGATTACACATTCCCACCGATTAAACCATTAGATCTGCATTCCCTACACTCTCTACATGCATGACGGAGTCAAAGAAGGTTTAGATGGAGAGGAGTGAAGAATATGGGTTTGAATTTACCTTTCTTGGACGAAACAATCGGTAGAAAGCGAATAAAACCTTGGTTCTTCAATAATCTCTTGGGAAATTGAGGGGATCTTGAGTAGAATGGATGAACAAGTGTGGGAGAGTGGAGAAGAGGGAATGAGCGTGTACTTCAAGGGAGGGGGCGATTTTTTTTTTTGTGGGGGCTAGGGTTAGGTTTTGTTTTATTTATAGAGTTAAGATGAAATCTCCAATTAATTGCATGAAGATATGGGGAATAAATCAAATAAAGATTTGAGAGATTTGGGAAGGGATGATTGGCGTGTAAATTGAGGGAGAATAAGGAGGATATTCGAAAATCATGGTTATTTAATTAGCCATGGTTTAATTTGGTATTTTCACGGAGCAGAATAAAATATAATACGGAGCAGAAAAATAAATAAAAATCCTCCCATGAACTAGGAATAGGCGTGTGAAATTATTTCTTCCACAAGGAATAATTTCCAAATCTTTAATAAAATAGATAAGGTAAGATTTGCTAGGATATTCCAATTAAAACATGGAAATAAATAATTAAGGGATCAAAATAAATAATGAATAATTTCCTTCTCCCACAAACTAGGAGATTTCGAAATCTCCCTTAGGAAAAATAATAGGGCAGATTTTTATCATGAAGAAATAAGATAATTAGGCTTTAGGATTTAATTTGGATAACTATCCCAAAATAAATAATTAAATCCAAGAAAAATAATTCCTCTCCAAATAATAATAATGGTCGAAATTTTCTCCACAAAAGGGCAAGATAATTACTTATGATCCTAATTAAATCTCACTCCCCTTAAAAAATAAGTTACCGCAATATATTTCATTCCACATCAATTAATTTAAGCCAGGTCATAAAATCAACGAAATTGACTAGGTCAAAACAAAATTAGGTCATCGAATAAATCACATAACGATTCGTCATTTAATTGCGACAATCAAAGCAATAAATACAACGTCTTAGTGTTCCAAAATTAGGGTTCGAAAAGTGGGGCGTTACACAAGGAGCCATGTCAGCATGTGAATCAGCTGCATGCTCTTCATGCATTTCATGCATTTCTTTGATCTGCTTGATCTGCATTCTTCCAACAGACGGTATACGTTTGTATTCTGTAGGCATCTAAGTTATAGCAGGGATCGTTCTGGTGGGACCCTCGCCCTCTCCGGACGGCTGATGCGCAGGGCGGGGCTCTGGCTCTGGCTCCGGCTCTAGGGGTGGTGGTCGAGACGTCGAAGCTTCGGCCTTGGCGGCTGCGCGGCGCTGTCTTCTTCTTGCTTTGTCGAAAAGACTCATTTTAATTAATTGTTTTTGTTTTGTGGCTTGAGTTTTTTTGGAGTTTTGGTTGCATGTCTTTATATATAGGGTTATGTGTGTTAATATGGAAGTGTGAATCTGGGGGTGTGATTGTGTTGTATAATAAGTTTGGCTATATGTGAGGATGAATTATGGTAGGAAAATTTGGTTATTGATTTAATTAGTTATGTTATTGACAAGACAATATTTTGTTTATTTTTGAAGAAGTATATTATGGATTACCTTAATTGGTCACGTCTAGTAAAAGAATTTATATTTCAATTTTTTTTACTCGTAATTGTATATGCACAACCAATACCCTAAATTAAAACATTCTATAATTAGTTATATTACTCTATTTTAAAGTTTCCCTTCCACATTTTATATTAGGAATTGATTTGATGAATTGTACTCCTATCTATTTTCGTTTAATGTTGTAGGATTGTGAATATAAGTAGTGTATTAATAGGTTGATGTATTAAATTCTAAATACTTTTAAGTAATGATATATTTGAATTTGATCGTTAGTTATATTTGGTAAATATTGATACTTTAATTGGAGAAAGAAGGTTATAAATTTTATGGGCCTAATGTATGAGGATAAAATGTCGGATTATGGTAGGAAAATATGGTTCTGATTTAGTTATGTCGATGAGAAGGAAGCATATTAATTATTATTGTTTTTAGAAAAGTATAGAAAACTATATAATAGTAAATTATTAAGTACCTTAATGAGAATTGGTTTAACGTAGTATATTCATGAAATCGATATTTTATTAAAAGAACAATATGTAAATATATATGAGAACATTAGTTAGTAGTGATTAGTAGTACTCCCTCCGCCAGTGATTAAATGTCCCATATTTGGCCGGCATGGGTTTTAAGAAATTGTTTGACTTTATGTAGTAAAGTGAGTAGAAAAGTTAGTGACCTACTTTTTTTTTTTTTTTTTTTTTTTTTTTTTTATTTTTTTTTATTTTTTTGGAGGATCGACGATGGTTCCCCATCTACCCTCCGATGTGACTCGGACCCCCGACCAAACAGTTGGAGGTGAAGCGCCACAGGCCCAAGGAGAAATTAATCCCCAAATCTGCACTTCCTAGGATTCGAACCTGCGACCTCCTAGGAAGTGAAAGCTCCCTGATATCAACTCCCAAGCCACTAGAGCAGCTTGGTTGGATTGTGACCTACTTTTATATATTGGTTTTATAATAAAATGTGAGTGGAATGAGTTAGTGGATTGTAGGTCCACTTACTAAATATAGTAAAAGTGAAATGAGACATTTATCGATGGACGGACGAAAAAGGAAAAATGAGACATTTAATGGCGGACGGAGGGAGTATATATTTGTAAGGAAGTTTATGAATTAATTACTTGTAATTAGGGGTAGAAGTTTAATAGTTTGCTCATATTATAATTCGTAGTAGGAGAACACTAATCGTCTGATATGGACGAGCATCGGCTATTTCCGAAAGAAAGTGCCCGTACGTCTTAAAAACAAGTTATGTGTACAAAAGTTCGTAACCTAATTTCAATATGGGTAGTGATAAATTAACAAAAATTGTATATACAAAAGTAGGGGTATATTTGTCCTTTTCAATCATTTGCAATAATTAAGTAAGTTACCTATTTAATTTTACTTCAATTTTACATTATAACCCCTCATATTAATTAAGGAATAGATAATAATACTTTTAACTAAATATCAAAAAGAAAACACTTATTTTTTTCTAATAAAAATATTTTATTTTCATAAATTTAAACAAATATTTTACACCATGCTTTTTAAAGTTTTACCAAAAAAAATATGAAAATGAGTTAAAAGAAAAAAGAATAAAATAAAAAAGATAGTGAAAATATTATAATTAAATTAATAATAATTAAATAAAATTCACTTTTGAAAAGAATATAATAATATATAATATTACTATAATATTATTTGAAGATTAATATTTCTAGTATTTTATATTTTCCAATTTACTTCATACTTAACGTTATTCTTGTAAACTTAGTTTTTCATAAACTAATTTGAATGGTCCTTTTATTCCAAAAACAAATTTATATAATTTTTAATTTGGATCTTGTATATACATTTGTATTTTATTTCATTTTCTTCAACTATTTTAATATAGCATACGGAGAAATATGCAAAGAAAGGTCAATATATCGTCATTTGGTCCTATTGTCAAAATTACATGACTGAAGATTTAATTATCTAATACGGAGTATATATTTTTGAATCATACTTTCAGCTAAAATTCAAAAATAAAATACTTATATTTTTTTAAAATTATTTTCAGAAATTTAAACAAATATTTTACATCATGTTTTTTTCTAGTTTTAACAAAAAATACGAAAACAAGTTAAAAGAAGTAAAAAGAACAAAATAAAAAAAGACAGTGAAAATACTGATAATTATATTAAACTTTATTAAATCAAATTTGAAATTATTAAATTATGTGTAGATTAATTTTGCTAGTACATTATATTTTTTCCCTTCCCTTCAACTCCTTTAACGTTTTTTATCCATAAAACAATTTTGAGGAGTACTATAAACTTATTTTTTCATAAATTTATTAAAATTATCGTTTATTCTAAAAACTAATTAATTTATATCGTTTTTAATTTGGATCTCTCATGTACATTGTATTTTATTTCATTTCTTTCAACTTTTGGAATATAATTAGAAGCTCGTGATTTCAAATATTTTATTTATAGAATATTTTATGGAGAAATATGGAAAGAAAGGTCAATACATGGTTATTTAATACTATTGTCGAAATTACATGAATGAAGATGTAATTATCTAATACTATATGTTTTGAAAATATTAATTAATAATACACTTGAAGAAGGTATCACATTCATAGGTGGACGTCGAGTACAACGACCTTCTATAATCAAATTACCTCTTATATTATCATTTGATGCACTATAAAATATAACAAAATATTAAATTTTATAATACGAGTCTAAAAGTTATAGGGTTTATTATATAAATTCAATATAATGTATCAATTTATCTGTAGTTATACATATAAAAGATATGTCACATGTTGGATGCCACATGTTGCAATCATCAGACCATCCCGATTATGATATTTTTTAACGCACTATAAAAATAATTGTGAAATTTAATATTACAATATTTTAGTAATTGAAATATTGAAAATATAGTAATTATCATATAATTTTAAATTTTCATAATCTTATCAATTTATGGAGCAAGAGCTATACAATAGAAGTTTGTATTATATGTGCTTGAGTTCAACAATCTCCCAATTTTTACTTAGTGAAAAAATGAACAATTTATTTATCTTCATATCATTGTGATAGTTTAAATAAAATGAATCAAATACTTATTCCTTTTAAACTACTATAAATGATTATTCTATCTAAAATTTGATTGTGAATCTTTTAATTAGGGTGAAAATTTTCAAGAATAAATTCAACTACATATTTTTAAAACAATATAAATGAATAAGAAAAAGATTATAATAATAAAATATTCCTCCTACACTTGTAAATAGGGTCAAATTAGTCAAAAAAAATATACAATTAATGATGCTACCAAATCAAAATAAAGTAATCTTATCCAATTCAAATTTGAAGGGTTATAATTTTGTTAATTTATCTTTACTCTTTCAATATTGAAGGGTTGTGTAGTGTAATTATTTGGTTGATGTATTGAATAGTAATTATATTTGAGTAATGATATAATTCGATCCTTAATTTAATTATATTGGGTACATATTGATACTTCAATTAATATATTGGTCTATCAAAGGAAGGAAGGAAGGTTAATGGAAGTAAGTAATCTAGTTTTATGGAGTACTTATTTAATAAAATTAATTGTGTATTCATGCAATTAATTGAGGATATATGGAAGTTCTCCACAAATTATATAGTTTTAACCATTTAATTGCTTTGATACCTGGCAGATTACCGATGGCTGTTAATATTCCAGACACATTTGTCTCATGTTTTCCTCTCTATAATGGTGATTTGATTTGCAGACTGCATACATATATAGAAATGTATTTTTACCAATAGATTTGATCGAGTTAGCAGCAAAAATTTCATCAATAAACTCCTACAAATATAGAAATGCATTTTGAGTGGAAGATTTTTCTTACATTGATCTTCTAATTACAAAGTAAAAGCTAAACGTATTATTTTTAAGATTCACAAATGCTCAATTCTCAGTATAAATGAATTATGAATATGAAGTCTAAATTAAGCAATGCATGACAAAATACTTTAAGAGAAAAAAGAAGGATATATTGGTTCATAATTTCTTAGTACCACTCCCTCAGTCAACCAAAAAGGAACACAAATTGATTAATAACTACTCCAGGACATCATCAACCACTACTTACATGAAATTTGAGTCATTGTTTTAAAACATGATATGGGTATTTTGATCCACAATTTTCAAGGATTTGGATAGTGCCCCAACCAATGCGCTTTAGACAAAGATTTAAATATAGATAGTTCTGTGATATCAATGGAGTTGGGAGGGGAAATATGTAAAGCATCATAAACGTAAATTTTTCTGGATATAATATAGTTGATGCCAAAGTTGTGAAGAAGCTCACGTCACTCTAGCAAAAAGGAATATGATTAAGGTTAAGGAATTACAAAAATGGATAAACATCAATGTGCATGGTGAGAAGAAGTTTATATAGAGCATTACCTTTTCATGGTGGTAAATATACAATTAGCTTCTAAATCAGAAGAAAAAGCATATGAGCTTCATAATCGAACTCGAATAATGACAAACACGAATTTTGCATGTTTTTAAAAACTATATTTGGTTCGTTTTAAATGTTAATTATGCAAATTATGTTCTTAAATTGCATATGTAATACATTTGGTACTTTTGACGTGTTTGTTGACAAATGATAGAAAAAGACAGAAAAATGTGCAAAAAAGGCCAAGGTGCATCAGCCTCAGTTCAAGCCAATTTTCCCAGCGCTTTTGAAGTCCAATCAACGATTAATTAATACCATTCTCTTCGTCTTCGAAAGATCTTCGCATGAATACCTTGCACGACTCGATCGGAGTTCTGTGGAGAAAGTTATGACTATTCTACGAACATTGTGCAGTACAGTCAAAGCTGGCGGAAAATTCAGCGAAGAAAATAAATATTGCACAAATCTCTCCCATTTCTTGTAGGGCGCGAAAATTATCAAAAATAAACCTTTTTCCACCCTATAAATACCTCTTAACCTATTTCATAATCGTTATCTCAGGGTCTCCAATCCTTCCCCTCTCTACATTTCCTTCCATCCCATCTTCCACACTTAAATTCCTCCACCGTCCATTGGAACGGAACTCTGCAGATCCAGGCAAGAGAAGACTGAAGATTGAAGATTCAACATTGGGTTTTATCAATTTCTTTCATGTCTCGTACTTTTATTGTTTTTACTATTTGTCTATGAGCAGTTAATCATCCTTTGTAGATTTTTGGGTGAAGATTATTGTGAACATGTTTTGATTTATTGAATTGAAACTTTTCCTAGCTCTTGTGATTGTTTTGCTTGTTTTTGTGTTTTTATTGTTCTTTTGTCTAGCCAACTTTAGAACTATGTTCGTTTAACTATATTAATCGAGAGATAACTAGTTTTACGTGGTAAAAGGAACGAGTACAACACATAGGTTTATCTGCACTCGAGAGGGCCCTTTGTGAGGGCTTAAGCCTTAGGAACTTAAGGAGTTAGAATCTAATCTATTGGAAGAAGACTTTGATAGTTGAGTGATGCTAAATGGCCATAATATGGCCAGCCATAAAAATAAAATATTAATAAAAATCTGTACATTTAATGCTAATATTACTTGAAACTTGTTCATCTAAAAAGTATCAATTTTTTAAGACTAATTTACCCTTGTGCATAAATAGGGAGTAGAGTAAAATTAAATAGGGAGTATAGTAGTATACTAATTTTTTAATACTAGTACTCGTAATTCTTTCCAATTCAAATATAAGCAAATGACGCATAATAATGTTTAGATATGATAGAATCTTATCATGGGGTACCTAATATGTTGACATGGAATTTATTGTATACAATTCAGATGTCAACTTACAGTAAAGGATATTAGTTTCGTCTAATTCATCAATCTTGGACATTAATAATTAAAATAGTTGTACATATTTTTGTATTTTTAATAAAAATATTTTTTTTATTATAAATAAGAATACGTACAATGCATCGGCAATTTCTAGAAATATATCTAAAATTGAAATCCATTTATATGCATATGAACCCATTTGGAGTTGCGTATAAAAACAAGATCATGTCATATCTTACCTTCAGACTTTCTAATTGGTTAATTTTACGCCTCTATTACATTAAGAGGAGAATTTATGGATATGAAATAGTAGTAACTAGTACTTTCTCCGTCCTATAAGAATATGCATTATTTCCTTTTTAGTCCGCCCCAAAAATATTCTCTTTCCAATTTTGAAAACTAATGAGTGTGGGACTCATTCCTAATAACAATACTTTAATTTCTTTTCTCTCTACATCTCTTACTTTATCAATTTTGCATTAAAATTCATGCCAAACCTAAAATAATAATAGGATAATTGCGACCGTAATATACTAGCTCATAATATTATATGGCACCATGTTGTAATATACTATATATTAGCAATTATATAATAATATGATTTTGTATTTTTAATACTATTGTTATTGGTCTTATTAATATAGCCTATAGTATGTATTCGTAACAAAAATTTAAATGTTTGTCATACAATGAAACTACTATATAATAATGATAGTACAATGCTACTAATATATCATTACAAATTTATTGCCAAACTCACCCTATTAGTACCATGACGGCATGACCTTTAGATGTGTTTTGCATATAAAGTTTATCCATGTTATCCATATAAGTTAATATTATTAGTACTATGTTTATGTTATTATTATTATTATTATTATTAAGTTTAGTTATTGGTATATAATTGTATTGTGTCCTATGATAGTTATTTTGGCCATAATTAGTTATAGTTATTTTTGTAATGTAATAACATTACATTAGTACTCCGTATATTTTACATAATACATTGTGGGAATATATTAGTAGTATCTTAAATATACAATTATTTGTAACATTAATATGTGACATATATAATGAAATTAAACTTTTGATTATATGATACAATTATAATATATATAAGTAATTTTATGATATGCAATACAATTATATAACGCACATTCATGAAAAATGACTAGCAAAATTAGAATAGCTAGGAGTAACATTGGTATAAGATTAATTAATCTTATTTGACTTGATCGTAAAATATATTAACTATATGCAACCGTACATACTTATTAGCATAATTTATTTATCATATATTGATATATTTTACTAATATATGATAGGATTTATTTAATATTCATATATATATATATATATATATATATAATTTGTTTTAAAGTATAGAAGATTGTGCATAATAAAGGTTTATTAGTAATTTTTCTTGGAAATAATAATTGTCATTATTATGGTGAGAGAATGTTGTATTAATAAATTTGAAGTGAAATATTAGTAATAGTTTCGAAATAGTGGGAAAAGGGCAATTACATAAAATCACACTTAGCATTAACTATTACTAATAATTTATTACATCAACTTTTATATTTATTTACAAAAATGCCACCGTGTGGCTGGCCACATTATGGCCACGTAGCATTTCCCTTGATAGTTAGAGTCTAATGTACTGGGTATGTGCACTCGAGAGAGGGTTTATTCTAGAATCGCGACTTTCCTAATAATCCTAGAGACACATAAAGGTAAAAGTTATGTGAGATTAATTATCACTAGGTCGTAGTAGTTGGATCCTAAAACTCTACATTATTTATCTAGCTCTGTATTATTTGTTTTTATGCTTTCTGTTTTTTTTGTTTATTTATTTTTGTTCAGTTGAATAAAATCAAACCAAAATCTTTGTATCTCTAAATAGTATATGACGCTTAGTATATGATAGTCAGTTGCAATCTTATTCCACGTGTTCAATATCCATATACTAGATCTACCCTGTAAAATTGCAGGTATTTTTAGTGGTAATAAGCTAGAACATAAAAATGATATGGATTCACAGTTTCTAAATTTCGTAGAATATGAATGCAAGAGGTACTTTAGTTGTCACTTGTCAAATTTCATGTCAAGTTATTGAGCAAAGGGCTCCAACAACAATAAAGACTCCATTTTGAAACAAAATTCCTAACTGACAAAAGATACCCAAACTTGGAAAATATAATATAAACTTGGAAAATATAATCTAAACACTGAGATAAACTTGAAATATCTGCAGAAAAGGGCAGGAAGATGTGCATCATAATTCAGTTATTTTTGCCCATAGAATTCCATCCCTACACGAGTTAATCTACCCTACCAAACATTCATGCTGCCGATTTCACAGTATCTACCAACCATATTTTCGTCACCCCTTCTCATTCTCAGAGTAACTGATTCTATATCTCCTTTATGTGGCACTTCAGGCAAAGATGCCAATGAAAAATTCGATTCACTTCCAAGTACCAACTACCATACCTAGTTCTAATGTCATTTGGATGATTAAGTGAGAATCCTATATCTCTAACTAACTTTTGGACTACAAAAAGGTTGCATAGATCCAACTCCAACCTATTATATATATGCAAAACAAGTAAGAATAAACAACCTGAAGGTCCTCAGGCCCAAATGAGCCTATCTTTAAATTAGGGACAACGCAAACGTATACCCTGACACATAAACGAATGAACTTTAAATACTATTATGGATAAATCGTGACTGAAACAGTAGGAAAAATAAACAACAATTATCCACAGGCTTCAGTAGTTACTTCATCCGCCTGGAAAAACCTTGATTGCTGTTGACCTGTTACTCCCTCTCCCCCGGGAAATATAAAGAAAAAAGACTTGTTCTCCAAATATATTTCAGTTTTATTCAAATGAATAGGATTTAATTAAATCTACTAATGATACAATTACAATCTCAAAAACACTAGGATCGAAACATTAATATCATTTCCAATTTCCAAATCCTCAAAACAAAACCTATAAAATCTTTACTAAATCATCAGAAAACGCATCTCATTAACATCTTAAGAAAAAATTAACCAGGCTAAACCCATAAGAGCTGAATGCAGAGAGACCAAATTACATTAAGCTAGCTATTTGGCATATTTTTAGTGGACATAGTTACTTACCAGGTAGTTCATAGAAATTTCCGATGTAAAAAACTAACACTCACATATTTTCAACAGATCACGAGTCCCAGAGAGAGGTTTTTCCTTACGATTAAGTAAATTATTTAATTATAAATCCAGTTAAATGATCACCACATAGCAGATAATAAATCAGTGTGAGAGAGAGATAGTTTGAAAAGGACTTACCAAATTTCTAGGTCTAAATGGCATCATGCTTTTATAATGAACCCAGTGGGTAACAATTCCCCGCACTCAACTCATAAATCGCCAGCCTTCCTACTTCTACCTCCCCAACGGCGCTTGCGTGCTCTCCTCTTTCTCCCATCCTCCTTTGCCTTAGCTTTCTCTATCAAGTCTCTTTCACCACGCCTTTTGTACATCTTGAAAGTCATCTGCCTCTCTTCAGCCATCTTCCTTACTTTCTCTGTGATCTCTGCCGCAATTTGTCTATTATAGAGCTTCCTTAGACCTTTCATGAGCTTAGCAAAGGTATCCGGCTGAGGCATCAACCCAGCATCCATCATATCCACACAGTAAGAGCAAGCATCTTTGACGTGCCCACTTGCAAAGAGTGCGTGAATCCAAATTGTCCATGCATTCACATTAAGCTCACAACCCTTAGCTATTATACAAGACCAGATATCTTTAGCCAGTTGAAGTTTATCCGCTCTTAACAAACAATTCAACAAGTCCTTCAGGATGCCGTACTGTGGAGAAGCTAGAAGACCTCTCCCTATCATTTCACTGAAATAATCGCAAGCTTCAACCAAACACCCTTGCTCAATGAGACCATTAATCATGATTATAAAGGTGTCAACCCCTGGACTAATGCCATATTCTTCTAACTCATTCATCATTCCCATACCATCTCGAGTCTCCCCTAACTTGCATGCCAAACGAATAACTGTGTTATATATGCTTAAGTCAGGAAACACGCCGATCTTCCGCATCTCCTTCATAAGTTCTAGACACTCCTCCAATTCCTCCTTTTTCTCATGCGCTAACATGAAGTACAAATAAGTTGTTGAGTTAGGAGTATACCCTTTTTGCAACATACTATCTAGAAGCTCGTAGCCTTTATCAAGCTTACCCCACTTACAAAATCCACTTATCAAAGTGGTGTAAGTAACGATATCAGCCTCACAACCACGATGCTCCATATCCAGAAATACTCTCACAGCCTCTTCCGTTTTCTCCTGAGCACAGAGAGCTTGAATTATGATGGTATATGAAGTTGCATTTGGCTCACACCCGTTCCTCCTCATCTCTTGCATGAGATGGAAAGCATCCAACATCTTACCTGCTGTTGCGTATCCATTAAGCAAATTGTTGTAAACAACAATATCAGGCTCAAAACCAGCTTCCCTCATTTTTACCAGCACCACTTTTGCCTCCATCAGCTTTCCTTCTTTACACCAACCATATAATAGTGATGTAAAATGTTTTATTGTTGGCGCAAATCGAATCCTCATATCTTCAAACAGCAAAGCAGCTTCCTTTACGCTGCCATTTTTACACAAAGCATCCAACAGACACCCAAAAACATATTCATCCGGCTCACAACCATATTTTGGCATCTCATCCAACACTTCGATGGCCTTTTTCACCATTCTCGCAGATGCGAATCTCCTCATCAGAATGACAAAAACCTCAGGTGATAAGAGGTGAGCATTTTCTTTCCTCATCTCCTCTATAAGAGCCCAAACAGCTCCAAACTGCCTCATTTTGCTTAAAATCTTAATCATTGATTTATAGGCATCGTAGCTATGCCTGTAACCTGGCTGTTTCGATGCCCACACAAAGAATCTGTACCCTAAATTCCCAGCATCACCACAGCGATTAAGCACTCTTTCTACCAGTCCAGACCTAACTACAACACCGGATTCATACAAAGCAAATTCCAGTTTCGGAACTCTAGAATGGTACTTTCTAAGCATTCTATACATCTTCTCAACATCAGCAGAGAACTCATCATGATCTGGTAATTGACTTTCTCGAGAAAACTCAGTTTCTTTATTAATGTAAATAAATTCTCGTCCGTTTTTCGATTCATTCATCGTATTGAACTTTCCATCGCCAGACATAGGATTATCTGATTCTGGAATGAAGTTGAGCTTTGATACAAACTTTGGGGAAACCAGAGTGGAAAAGAGCAGGGGATTTGATGTTATATGAGATTCCAAATGAAAAAAAGATTCCTTTTTGGTAGGATTTTGCTTGCCAGGAAATAAGCGAATACCACAGTTCAAGCATAGACCACATAACTTCTTGGAACTGATTCTCACCATTTTACTGAGCTTACCACATCTTCTCTCTGTTTCTATGCCCAAAACAGGATGTGTCATTAGCCGCCTCCACAATCAATCAATCAATCAATCAATTCTAAGATGGAGTAAATATTTGGTGAAACATCCTGTTCTCAAACAGGATGTGCTTTTAAAAGAAACAGGGAAGACCAAATACAGTGAAATCAGATAAGCACAAAAACACATAACCTATGCTTCAACACAATTTAAAATCTTCAGATTCCATGTTTATAAGCTGGCTAAATTGGTCAATTAGAAAAAAAGATTCTGTTACCTGAAGTGGCTCGCGGGCAGGGCGTGAGTCGGCGAGGGCTTCTTCTTTACCTCTTCGGATTCGATTCTTCCAATCAATCACTGCATTTCCGATATGAGTCTCAAATAGCGGAGAGAGCTCAATTCAAGATTCCAAATAAATTTTCCACACTGGGCAGAGCCCTACTGGTGTAATTTATAGTATTAAAAAAATTTACAGAAACATGTAACAAAATTCTAATGTAAATTGAAACACAATTAAAAATATCATAATTGTATAACATACAATAATACTAATATAAAATGGCTAAAATTCAAAACTTGAAATTCATGAATTGTTTATTTCTACAAATGATCAACTAATGATGTATTTCGAAGTTTAAATGATTATTTTTTTTGTTTCTTACTAGTGCTAATCCTCGCGCTCTATGCGACTCAAAATATTATTGTTGCTTAATAATAATTATAATATTATTTGTCTATGAAAAATGGTTTTTTTTTTTTACCGGCCCACTAAAACTAGTCTATATCTATTTACATAGATTTATATTTCTAGTAATATGGTCCCATGTTCTACTAAAAATACTTAACTAACTTTTTTCTCATATCTTTCTTTCTTTTTTTATATTTTTACTCATATCTTTCTTCTATACTAGTTATTCGTCGATTGGAGTAGTGAAAAAAATAGTACATTTGGTAATAGAGTCAATAGATACATGCATATTTATAAAAATATTACAAGAATCTATGCTAAATATTAGTATTTATCAATAATACTCAGACGTTTACAATGATAATAAATTTTCATATTTCAATGTTTAAGGAGAAAGATGTATATTTTAAATTAATGAAATCTAAACTGACTTTGTGTTTGTGGCATGTTTTTGGGTTAAAGCCCTAAAGGTATGGAATATTTATAACTCGATAAAATCACTATGTGATTAGTTTGTACCTGATTAATCAACAACCTAAGAAGGAGTGGCTTAAGAGGATTGGCTTGAAATTCATTGGGCTGATCCGATTGACATCTCTACTAGTATGCATTTTTACTATGCACTCAATAGAATCGCAAAACAACCAATTGTAAGTATACGGATAAAAGCATGTTAAAATCAAACAATATTCATTTGAATCAAACCACGTCTAACTCCTAAAATATGTGAAATCTATGTGGATCAATCATGTTGGAAATATTTAAAACTCACCAACGATGATGATCAAGTCTTCATCTTGGCTTCGATTGAGGTGGAATTATTTTTCTTGAGAAAAATAAAAAAAATATTTAAAGTTATTTATGTGACGTTAGAAAATTCGATCAATATCATTGTAACAAATGAATCCAATAAATATATGGCCGTGTGATAGAATAATAGACCATTAGACCTCATCGTCAATTTTAACTACTCCGTATATGAGAAGAATTATGAAACCTAGATAATTTGATTAGTGAATCCCAATATGACAATTTTATTAGTGAATTTGAAAAGTAGATATTCGAATCCAAGAAAAAAGTTAATATTTGGACACAAATGGAACACATAAAAGGTGAAATGAGTTACTCCCTCCGTCCACTGTATAAAGAGCTCTTTTGTCATTTTAGGTGGTCTATGATTTATATACTTTATTCCACTTTAAGTATGCGAACTCACATTCTATCAACTTTTTACACTCACAATCTAATATAAAATTAATACTTTAAATGAGGCACTCATTCCACTCACTCGGTTGGGCTGACACGAGTTTTAAAAAATTGTTTGACTTTTATGATAATACTAACAAAATTTGTGATTATTTCAAAGTACTTCCTCCGTCTTCCATTATGTATTTCAGTTTTCTATTTTGTTCCGTTCAATAATAATTATCATATTTCAATTCTACCAGTTTGATAAAAATCCTATATTCCACTAACTCATTCCTACGCACATGTTATTACAAATCTAATATACAAAAATAGGACCCGAGTCAAGTTAAGTTTCGATTTTTGCAACATTAGTGTGTCCCATGTACTCATTTCTTATGCCACGTTGAGTTCGATTTAGCTTTGTTGGCCGAATAACAGTAAATACAAAAAACTTTTGTAAACAATATATAGTTACATACTTACATTATAAGATACAAGAACAAAACACATTTAGCACATAATCTAAACACAACAATCTACAAACGCACGCTATCAGATGGCATCACCCATGCCGCATCTTGAACACATGACAAAGAAGCATGACACTGACACTCATTGAAATCCAGGTTTTTCAAACTCATCGTTACGACATAGGCCACATCTCCTTTTCTTGGTTATGATTTGAGATCTAAGAGGGTGGTCATGAAGGCTGGAATTCATATACTGTCGTGTCCCATATTGATGTTTCTAACAGACCCGATGTAGCAGGAAAGATTTTGGGATCAAAGGATTGATCGCAGTCTCGGCAATAATACATCCAGCTTTTGGGGTCTATTTGGTCTTCACAGCTGCTGCAGTAGAACTCACCAGGACGGTTAACACGGGCATCATATGACAACGGTAACAAGTGATTCTCCGATCTATGCTTATTTGTTGCGGGTAGAATCACACATTTACTACACACACTGAATCTACAACTATTGCATTTGCATTTGTCGCCGAGCAAGTTTTAACTATAGTACAACCCGAGGAGCCCATTGCTCACCCAACGTCGCCTCCCGCTTTGGTATCTGAGGTAAATAATGTCGTTGAGAATTCCCTTAATACTGACAATATGCATGATGAGATTATAGATGGGGATACCGGACAGTACATCCTACCTCCAAGGAGCACGAGAGGAATTCCGCTAAAACGGTATTCTCCAGAGAAGATAGACAGACGGCCACGATACGCGATTGGAAATGTGGCCAAGGCAAACATGACAAAGATGGCAAAAGCGTTTGAAGCTGCTTTATATGAGGAAGAGGAAATTCCATATACATGGATGGAGGCTATCAAAGTCAAACATTGAAGAGAAGCAATGTTGATGGAGTTAAAAGCATTGGCAAGGAATCACACTTGGGTGAAGTGTCTTCTTCCTGAAGGGAAGAAGCCTGTAGATTGCAGATGGGTATTTACGATAAAGAGAAGACCAGATGGATCCATTGAAAGATACAGAGCCCGGTTTGTGGCAAAAGGATACACTCAGACATACGGTGTAGACTACTTAGAGACATTCTCCCCTGTGGCTAAAATGAACACTGTAAGAGTACTACTATCTATTGCAGCCAATAAGGACTGGCCATTGCATCAGTTCGATGTAACAAATGCCTTCCTACACGGTGAGCTGAAGAAGGAAGTCTATATGGTGGCCCCTCCTAGTATTGAAGATGAGTTTGCAGCTGGAGAAGTCTGCTTATTAAAACGGACTTTGTATGGGTTGAAATAGTCTCCAAGAGCTTGGTTTGGGAGGTTTACAGAGGTGATGAAAAAATATGATTACCAACATAGTCATGCTGATCATACGCTGTTCTTGAAGAAGAAAGGAGACAAGATCACGTGTTTAATAATCTATGTTGACGACATGATCATCACAGGAGGCGACACAGAAAAGATAGAGCAGTTGAAAAAGAATCTTGCCAAGGAATTTGAGATGAAAGTTTTAGGGGAACTCAAATACTTCCTAGGAGTTGAAGTCTTAAGATCAATGGAAGGAATCTTCATCAGTCAAAAGAAGTACATTCTTGATCTATTAGCAGAAACAGGGATGATGGAGTGCAAACCGGCAGAGACACCAATTGTTGTGTATCATGGACTTCAGATTGTAGAAGGAGCAAAACTAGCCGATAAAGAAAGGTATCAGAGACTAGTAGGTAAGTTAATACCTATCTCGCACCAGACCCGACATAGCTTATGCAGTTAGTGTGGTTAGTCAATTTATGCATCACCCGCAAAATGATCACCTTGAAGCGGCATTGAGAATAGTCAGATATCTGAAGAGGACTTTTGATCATGGAATAATGTTCAAGAAAAATGGACACTTTGAAGTTCATGGATACACAGACGCTGACTGGGCTGGGAACTCGATGGATAGAAGATCAACCTCAGGGTACTTTACCTTTGTAGGGGGAAACCTTATCACGTGGAAAAGTAAGAAACAAAAGGTTGTGGCATTATCAAGTGCTGAAGCTGAGTTCAGGGGCATTAGGAACGGTTTAACGGAAGTATTGTGGCTTAGAGGGTTGATGAGTGAATTAGGACTTGTGTCACAATACACTTATCAATTATTCTATGATAACAAGGCAGCAATCAGTATTGCAGAGAATCCAGTCCAACATGATCGAACAAAGCACGTTGAAGTGGACAGACATTTCATCAATGAAAATATTGAATCTGGTGTTGTTGAATTTCCTTTTGTTCGCTCTGAAGATCAGTTAGCTGATATTCTGACAAAAGCAGTGGGAGCAAAGAATTTCTCAGAAGTGCTTGGCAAGTTAAGTATCGGAAATCCCGTAACTTAACTTGAGGAGGGGGGTGTTAGCAGGATATGTGCAAATCAAGAATAAATCAAGGAAGATCATAGGCAATCATATCAAGAATTACATTCCTTATTTGTAGGACATAGTTAGTGTGTAAATATTTTTCTAGAATAGCTACACGTCTCGTATTCTCTATTTAAGAGAGATTACTACATTATTCATCAATCAATAAAAAAAAGAGAAATATTCTCCACAATGCAGTATAACAGTAGTGTCCCATTTGTATGCTACGTACGCATTACAGTTAACACAAAAACCTTCATCGTAATAACTCTCGCTTGTGACTACTGACTAGCGTGAGATAACTATGTCGTGGATGAGCTGCGTGCTTTATGGTGTTGGGTAGAGATGCACACTTGATATCTATTGTGTACCCACAATATTGATTGGTACACTTGTAGAAGAGCCCATTCGTATAACTATTACAAACAAAACAGTATATCCATTTTCTAGCATTTTGAAGTGTTAGGTTGTGATCTTTGAAAGGATGAATTGGAAGAAGAGAAGGGTTGTGTAGTGGTACGTTGAAGCAGGATAAGTGGAGAAAGTATGTGCATTCATCACAACTCATGTAACCATGCTCGTGTTCATCACCATCATCTGTTTGCTTCTTTTCATGTGTAGGCAGGGTGCACTCATGTAACGAGATGATGATGAAGACGATGAAGCTGGAGAAAATGTAGTAAAAGTTAGTAGATGATGAGGATGATTGGAGAAGCTATACTTGCCACCGCTGTTGTGATTATCATGATCATAATCATGACGATTGATGGAAATTTGTTCTTTTTGTTGCTTAACAAATGGCCTGATCATCTCCTCATTCATGTCTTTCTCATCATCATTTGCTTTTGCATTGTCACTATCAAATCTGAAAGAAAACAATTAATTAATTATATTTGTCCCAAACTCTAAGCATGCACCTTTACAAAAATGGTACTCCCTCCGTTCTAACTAAGTTGAGTAATGGTCATTTTCTTTTTAACAATAAACAAAACATCTAATGACTCTTACTTTATTCTTTCACCTACTTTACTATCTTTTATCTCTTCTATTTAATTTTATTGTTATTTAACTCATTAACACAAGAGAATTGACCCAACTTAGGTGGGACAAAGAGGGTACTAATTAATAGTACTTCATTCGTCCCAAAATAGTTTAGGCATAAGATTCAAGAAAATGGGCATAACAAAGTAGATAAACAAAGAAAAAATTCAGTATGAGATTAGAATAAAATATTAAGTGAGATCAAGTGTGTTGGTTTTTGCCAAAAAAGAGAGTAAGAAGTATTACTTGGAGCCTACGCATTTGAGATGGACGACATATCTGCAAAGGCGGCAATGATAGATCCAACGTCTCAACGACAAAGTTGAGTTGCACATCACACAATGAAAGAGCATGGTGATGATGAGGGAAGTCTGCAGACGGTGGGAGGAGTGCGCAACTCTCGTGTATGGAGTAGTCGCAAACAGTGCAGATGTTGAGTGACATCACATGCATCGCAGGGAAATGGACACCACCTCGTTTTCTTTGAAAAACGTAACTCATGTTGAGGGTGGCTCGGGTGCTTTATTAGTCGTTGTTTTTCTTTCTTATCATTACCAACATCATCTGCACATGGCATGTGGATCCACAATCCATCACTGCATCGTAGCTTAACCCGGAGACACCCTGTTTACAAACTACACATTTTATTGATCCATGAAGTTTGCGTGGAACTAGCTGGAGTGTGAGAGGGTGTGAAGGATGCGTAATCTCTTGCAGCATTTCCATGCATTCTTTGTGTAACAACTTATGAAATCCACACTTGAGGCTACAACATCTCCGGGTAAAATGTATCTCCAACAACCAGAGCACCAAGCGTTGTAACCCCTTTCGTGGACCGAGTAGGGGATCAGACTCATCGGGTGTTCATGAACCACATGAGTAAAACTCTCATGCTCCATTTCTCCCTCTTTTTTTTAACATTTTTTTTTCTTTTTCTCTCTCTTTTTATCACTTCTCACATTGAAATAACTCTTACATATATATATTGAGTAATAATAGAATCATGCAAACTTGGAGTGTGAGAAAAGAATGATATTACCACAATACAAAGTAGTCAGTTATACCAAGTCACTAAAACTGGATCATAATATTCTTAATTTTGCTTTAAATGGACGTTTATAAAAAATCTCCTCCTCTATTTAACTTAATTTTTATCTTAACATTTGTTTTCCTTTTTCCCTATTTTTATTACTGCTCTCATTGGACAAGAATTAACTCATATACATACATTGAGTACTACTCCCTCCGTCCATGAAATATTGTCCAAGTTTGATTCGGCACGAGTTTAAGAAATGTGAAGAAAAGCGAGTTGAAAAGGTTAGTGGAATGAGGGTCCCACAATTATATACTCCCTCCGTCCCAATTTAAGAGTCACATTTTCTCATTTAAGTCCGTCCCAGTTTAAGAGTCACATTTAGAATCTACCATATTTGGACATAAAACTTAACCTCATTATTCATCAAATTTACACTAAAATGTCATTACTTTCATAAAAATAAAACAAAACAAAATTCTAAACATACAAAAAGTCAAAAGGGTCTCACTTTCCACTACCTCACTTCAATTATTACACACTCCAACAATCACTACCTCACTTCATTTATTACACACTCCATCAATTTCTTAAAACTTGTGTCATAACTAAATCTTACTCTTAAACTGGGACGGATGGAGTATTAGTTTTATAATAGAATATGATCGTAAAAAGTTAGTGGAAAATAGAGTCCATTTACCAAAAGTATAATAAAAGCAAAATAGACAACTTTTCACGAACAGATCAAAATGGAAAAACTGGACAATATTTCACGGACGGAGGGAGTAACGGAATCCTGCAAACTTTGAGCTCTAGCAAAGAGAAGTAAAAAGGTAAAGTCACACATTCTTTTCCTGGACATATTAAAGGTGTCTTACATTCTTAATGTTTTTTGTTTACAATTTGATGTTTCAATAATGTAACTGATGATCATGGCATAACCAATTAAACAAAAGTGCGATACACATAAAAGTTAAAATTAAAGATATTCGTTTTCATAGAAAATAAATTACCAGACACCAAACACAATTAACGCACAGAAATTAATTAATTGACAGGGAATATAGAAAAGAAAAGGTTTAAATAAAAATTGATTCAAAGTTTTCCACAGCCGAATAATTTTCATTTTCTCATTAGTAGTTTGTAATTCATGACATACAAGCTTTATTAATAAAAAAACATATTCTGATACAAAGAATTATTTAGTTTTTGATATCAACGTACTAGCTATGAAAAAAAGTACGATACTTTGGATCGAAACAATAGTTTTAGCATTATATTAACGACTTTGATCAAAACGGAAAGGAAAATATAGGAGCAATATGTTTAAATCAAATAATTTAAATGCGTGGAAGGTAGTATTATAAATATAATTAGCTAATTTGAATTTCAGTTAATATAATTATTAGATGCTACAGCCTACAGATAATCATATCAAGATAAAGAAATCAAAATATAAACATGTTAATAAAATGAGATACGCATTCTTTTTCTTATTTTTTTTTATTTGTCTGTTATTAAGAATATCACATATTCTCAATTTTGTTTTAATTGATTCTATTTTGTAAAGAGTGAAAAGTTCCTAATTTTTCAGTTTGTGACACTGCATGTGCCTAACAAAAAAATAGCGCCAGAAGACCCTAACGTTAAATATAATCACGAATCATATTTTTTCGGACCAAAATACCCTCAGTCCCTGAAAGGGCATTTTTGTCACCCCATTATATTGTTAACATGTGATTTCTGCCACATTTTTGTCAGCAACTTCTTATGTAATTTTCTAATAAATTCTAGTATTTCATACGTAATTAAAATTTTGTCATTATTTACACTTTCTAATTTTTTTTATAATATACATATTTATCATTATCTGCATTAATTAATATAAAAATAATAAAATGAGACCCTTTGTTCCTTATAAAACTCATTTTCAGGTATTTTTGGATGTTTTCTATTTCCACTAATTTTTATTTATTTTTTACCTTGATTTATGATCGGTTTTATTTATTATGATAGAATCCAATTTTGCAGTATTAATTTATAAATTTACATTGTCTTAATTTCAGCTACTTTTAATAAAAAATTCTACAAGGAGTAAATAGCTACACATACTTGAATATTTTCAAAATATTACTCATGTTTCAATTTTATCATGAATGACAAGAAACTATGCAAATTTATATATAAAGATTGAATATTCATATGATGTTAAAATTTTAGTTTGAGCTAAATTAAAATTCTTAATAAAATATTAATAAATATAAAATCGTCTTAAAGTTAGGCATACATTAACAAATTAGTTCGATGATATATAATGAAAAAATATTTTAAATGTCAGTGTTTCAAGAAAATAATATTGTATCATTTAATTAAATATGAAATATTTTTTATTATGTGTATCATTGATTTAGATTTTATTTCATAAATAACTTCACTTTTCCATATTGTTGTTGTTTCTCAATGAATTTCCTATATGATATAACTAGTATATTGTTACCCCTAACTCGAAATAGAGGAATATAAGAAGTTTTTTTTGTGTACAAATATTAACAAAACTTTAATCACTTATGAAGTATCAGAATTTATTAGGTATAACATAAGAAGTTGTTGACATAAATGTGACAGAATTCATATGTCAGCGAATTTAGGGATTGCCAAAAATGCCCTTCAAGCCATTTGGGCATTTTCGTCCGAAAAGTGGCTAAAAAAACTTGATTCGTGATTATGTTTAACGTTAGGGTTATCTGACGATATATTTTTTTGATAGGGACCTACAGAGTGTCACAAACCGAAAAATTAAAAACTTTTGAGGTAGTTCACACTTTTGTAAAATACGAAAATTACAAAATGAATTGCTTTTTTAGGACAGAGGGATACTAGATAATTTGGATCGAAACAATATACTTAGTTTTTAGCATTATATTGATGACTTTGATCGAGATGGAAATGTGACATTAATTTAACTCGGGCTTCAAATTTTCTTTTCGAAAAAAATACACAAGAACCAAAACTAAATAAGAAAGAATTATAAATTTATTGTATACAATATAATATAATCAAATATAAGATATAAGAACCACACATTTAGCACATACATACACAACAATCTACATATATACGCGATCAGATGGCCTCATTATCATTGGCATTACCCATGTGTTTCAGACAGCATGGTTTACACATGACAAATAGGCATTACGCACATTGAAATCAAGGCTCGTCCTAGTAATCCCACAAGAATATACACTATTTCCTTTTTAGTTCGTCCCACAAGAATATGTGAAAGCTTCTCCGACTTCTGTGCCTCCCCTTCGCTCTCTTTCGCGTTTCTTCTGTCGTTGTGGACTGCTCAAGTTAGATTGTCAAACTGGTCCAGCTGGCCAAAGGTATGCCTTCTACCTGCGAATACCGGAGAGTGGATCCAGTGGAAATCCAAACTGGTCAACTTGACTTAATCCGACTTAAGTGAGATGGATGGGGGAACTCAGAGCATTTCAAAACCTTAACCAATAATACTATTAACTAGTATAGGGAAGTAAGGATCGATCCCACAGAGATGATGTGTTCTACATTGGTTGCGGAAAAAATGGGGTTGGCTGCTGCCACGCTTCACTACAGTGGGTTAAGTTGAGATTGCTAAGGGTGTGACAAACTGAGATATTCACTAAGATAAACTGATCAACTCATTCTGATCTATGAACGTGTACGATGGTTTTCTGAAATAGCCAAACAATATAAAAGTAACCGGTGTCTGGAATCTACAAAGTGTACGATAAAGTAAAATTTTACTAACAAATTCATCTTCTTCAACAAACCAAATTGATAAGGTCTATTTCATGCATCGGTTTAAGGGTAAAATGTATGCTACTTTATCACGCAAATCGAGTGTTAATTGTGCAGGAATGCTGCTTGACCATGGGCAACAAGGCCAAACTGATCAAGTTGGCACAGAAGGCGAAAAAGGCCAAAAACTGGGTGGGTTGGTCAAGGAGGTGATCAAAAAGTTAGCCGGGGGACCACTGCATTCTAGAAGGAAGACACTGAGGCTGATGCGCTGGAAGGCGAATCCTCATTCTGTTATTGAAGAACCACGGCATTCTAGAAGAATGACACGTATCAATTGATGAGGCGGCGATCCCAGCAAGGACGAATATTCGCTGCCAAAGTTGTTATCATAGCTGGAGGTTGTGTGAGGAACTTATAAATAGAGGATGCAACGCCATAATAAGGATCTTCTTCTTCGGCATCTTCTTCTTTTTCCTCGCCTTTAGTTTAGTTTTTTTTCCGCCTGCTCCTGGTTCCAAGTTCTTCCCCAGTTCCAAAATAGCCTAGTTAAATAGTAGAAATGGCCAGTTAGAAGGAAAGCGACCGAAGGGAGCACGATAGAGAAATCAATATCTGTTCGGCGCCATCTCAAGTTTCCAACCGAGGACCTCTCGGCTTATTTCGCTTTCTTACTTTCTTGTTTTCTGAACTTGTTAGCTTAGTTAAATTTCATCTTGTTGTGTAGTTAAAGAACCAACCTTGTTTTGTATTTTGCATTTTCGCAGTACTGTTTGAGTTCTGAGTATAAAAAACAAAGTTGTTTGTTTTCGGAATTCCATGTCCACTGTTCCAGTTTAGTTCCGCTTTAAAGTCTTCGATCCAGTTTTTTGAATCTTCATTATGTTGAATGACAAAGAGATTTGTAGTTCCGTAGCATGTTTAGGTAGTTAAATCTTTGTTTCAATCTATCGTTTACTTGGTCCTTTACTTATTTTCAGCATGACGAGTCCCTTGATCAAGTAGTTAGTTTATATTCTATCTAGCGTAACCCAGTAGTTTTAAACTCCCAACTTAAAGCGTGGCAGCAGCTGACCCTGTTCACTACTCACACACTCAACGCACCAGTTTCTCTGTGGGATCGACCACATACTTGCCGTTTAACTGTTAAAGTAGTGCATGTTTGAGAGTTATAAATTTTTTTCGTGAACAAGAGAGAACGCCTTGATCAAGTGGCAACGACATTTGCTAAGTGATCCACCGGTCGGTTATCTTCCATATAACTTGATCCATCTGCGTGTATTCTCTCTCCATTCACCACAAATCAAGGAACAGAGTAATTCAGAGTTGCAGAAAAATTCATCAGAAAAATTCATCATAATAGACTTAGCATGAAAGAACAACTCGTGAGATCAACAAATAACTCTAAATCGAATAAACAGCAACGACTGTACGT
Source organism: Salvia splendens (assembly GCF_004379255.2). Classification (NCBI taxonomy): domain Eukaryota; kingdom Viridiplantae; phylum Streptophyta; class Magnoliopsida; order Lamiales; family Lamiaceae; genus Salvia; species Salvia splendens. The sequence continues at coordinate 18,897,154 of NC_056045.1, forward strand.
AAACAAACTGACCTACTCATACTCATGCAGAAAATAGAATGAAACTTCAAATCTACGACTACCGAAACGAATCAAATACGATCGCATCTTCGATCAACGTAAACATGCTCAGATCTACACTACCTTACCACTAATAACCAGATCTAAACGCTCTAACACATTTCATCCACGATTACTTCACAATCGAATAAAGTCATAGATAACAGAGCAGATCCCACGGAATTGACCAGAATAGAATACTAAAGCTAAGATGCACATCATGAATCGGAAATCAAACTTAGACCAGAGATCTCATGCACGGTAAACAAGCCTTCAACAGGAATCAAAGTAGCTAAACCGAAATCACTGAGCCAAAACATCTAGAGTCTGAAACATCAAGCATAAACCAAAAGTGAACAAAACCAAAAGTAGACATTGTTTCATCGCCCTTTCTCGAGGCGGAATTACAGAACCAAAGATAAAAGTCGTAAAACCAATACCAACAAGCTGCTAACTAAACTAAACTAAGAACCAAGTGTGCATGTGTGACAGAAGTTAAGTCTGTGAAGTAAGATGAGCGAGCTCCCATTTCAGCCTTAGAAGAGAGCTGAACTCTAAGATGTATCTCTGTGTTCCCCGCTATCCTTCCTCCTACTCGCGCTAGGCTTTCTATATATAGAGAGGCGTAGGGCTCAAATCCCTAGGGGTACGGTCCTCTCGAAAAGTCGCTATTGCCCTTGGCTTTTGGGGTCTTCGGATTACGCTCAATCTTCCATGTGGGGAAGGCTCCTGTTGGCTCCACTCAAATTCTGACTTGATCAACTCAGCACAACAGTTTCTACCTCATTCCTCTTGCTCTGTCTTCCGCCCAGTTGATCCATTCGTTCTCTGGTTATGGCAGAATTCACACACACCTGGCTCACATTTACACGTTAGATTACAGAATTTGGTGTAGTTTTGTTACAAAACGCATGCATGAAACGAGTCTTATCAATATGCACTTTCCAATTTCGTAAACTCTTTTCACTCTTATGAGGTGGGGCCTATTCTCCACTAACACTACTTTAATTACTTTTTTTCTCTACCTCTCTCTTACTTTCCCAATTTTGCATTAAAACTTGTGCCGAAACCAAAGTGCATATTCTTTGGGGATGGAGGAAGTACAAATTTTGCATGTTTTTAATTAAGACCTAGATTCGGTTCGTTTTTAATGTCAATCATGCAACTTATGTTCTTAAATTGCATATGTTATACATTTTGGTATTTTGACCCGTTTGTTGAGAAATGATAGAAAAATACATACTAATGTGCAAAAAGGCCAAGGTGCAGTAGCTCAGTTCAAGCCGATTTTCTTGGCATTTTTGAAGTCCAATGATACGATAATTATTTTGTTAGATAAATTAGGGATTAGCATATCTTTTCCATATATTAGTTGTCTTGTTCATTAAGTTAGTATTAGTATTATAAATAGGGCTACTGTTATTCTTTTCAATCAAGCAATGAAATAATCTATTTTACCTTTTATTGCATTTTTCTGTTTAGAATCTCACAAATTACCGATTGTCGACAGAGCACGATTTTTCTGCGACTTTTCTCTATCTTCTCCGGCTTGATAAGGATATGATCCTTATCATCCAATATGTGACTATTTCATACCATTCTCTCCATCTTCGAAAGAAATTTGCATGGATACCTTGAACGTCTCAATCGGAGTTATGTGGAGAAAGTTATGACCATTCTATGAACATTGCGCAGTGCAATCAAATGTGACAAGAATTTAGGCGGAAATTTAAAGAAGGAGAGAGATTATTGCATTGTTAAGCCAAACATCTCCTATTATTTGGAGGATTCGAAAATAATACCTTTCCTATTACTTGGAGGATAATTTTTACCATGTCTAAATATTTTTCTAGCCTATAAATACCCAAAACCTAATTCATAACCTCTATCTCAAAGCCTCCAATACTTCTCCACAAATAAATTCTTCCATCCCATATTCCACATATAACTCTTCCATCTTCCATTATAGCGGAACTCTGGAGACCCAGACAAGAGAAGACTGAAGATTGAAGATTCAACATTGGGTTTTATCAATTTCTTTCATGTCTCGTACTTTTATTTATTGGTTTCACTATTTGTCTATGAGTAGCTAAACACCTTGTGTAGGGTTTTTGACAAATACTATTATGAACATGTTTTAATTTATTGAAATGAACCTTTTTTCTAGCTCTTGTGATTATTTTGATTGGTCTTGTGCTTTTATTGATCTTTTGTCTAACCAACTTTAGAACTATGATCGTTTAACTATATTATTCGAGAGATAGGTAGCTTTTCATGGTTAAGGGAGACAATTAGATTATCTGCACTCGAGAGAGGGGATCCCTTGTGAGGACTTGGTACTTGGAGCTTTTAGGAGTTAGAGTCTAAATATTGGAAGGAGACTTTGATAATTAGAATTTAATCAACTAGGCGGGTGAACTCAAGAGAGAACAAAACTTATTCTATTATAGCGATTTTTCTAATAATCCTAGAGACACATAAATGTAAATGATCTGTACGATTAATCATCACTAGGTCATAGTAGTTGGATCCTAAAACTCTATATTTTTCGCTTACTTTGTATTATTTATTTTTATGCTTTATGTTATTTATTTAATTATTTATGTGTAGTTTATAAATCCAAACAAAAAATGTTGTATCTGTAGATAGTATTTGACGCTAGATATATAATAGACAGTTGCAATCTTATTTTCTATGTTCGATATCCCGGTACTGACCTTTAGCTATACTAGATCTACCCTATATACTTGCAGGTATTTTTAGTGCTAGTAAATAGTGCATCAAGAGCCCATTTGTAAAACTATCACAAACAGCACACTCTATCCAACGTGTTAGCTTGCCAACACTTTGAAGCATTAGGTTGTGATCTTTGAGAGAATGAATTGGAAGCCAACACTTTGAAGCATTAGGTTGTGATCTTTGAGAGAATGAATTGGAAGAGAGGGGATGTGTACTGATAAGTTGAAGCATGACAAGTGGAGAAAATATTTGCATTCATCGCAACTCATGTAACCATTCTTATACTCATCATCATCATCATCTGTTTGCTTCTTTTCATGTATAGGCATAGCCAATTAGGCAGTGTGCACCCATCACATATTAATTCTCATTTGGGAATATTTTCAATATCATCTTCATTGTTTTCATCTCTTTTGTAGTGATCATGAGATGATGAAGAAGGCGACGATGAAGCTAACGAAAATGTAGTAAAAGTTAGATCATGAAGGTGTTTGGAGAATTTGTACTTGCTACCGATGTTGTGATTGTCATGATCATGAAGAGGGATCAAAATTTGCTCTTTTCGTCGCTTAGCGAAGGGTCTGATCATCTCCTCATACATGTCTACTACTAATATTGGAAACTTGGTAGCCTCTTTCCCATCATTATCACTTGCAAGTACATTTTCATTGTCATTATAAAATTTGTAAGAAAATCAATCAAAGCTTTTGATTGAATATTTTAACCCCAAAACTGTAAGAGTAATTAGTTAGAGGTATTTTTTTGGCTAGCGTTTAGAGAGCTATGTTGAGAAAGATTAAAGAAAATAAATGAATAGTAAATATGTGAAGAAAGAGTATAGTACTCCAATTTGAGAAACATTATGTTTCAAGCAATTTCAGCAGAGCGCTGTGTTGATATCCGACGAAGTTGGTGGTCAGTTGACTTGGGTCTATTTCCTCGGTGCAACTTCGTCGGACCTGGATATATAGTTACCAAATTCAGTTGACTACTTTTGTTGTGATAATCAGAATTATTCACAAATTCATAGTACTTTCATATGTCCCATAAAAATATGGACAATTAATATGACATGGACAAAATTGGATAATTAAGAGAGAGGATGAGAAAGATAGTTAAAGTGTGTCAGTGGATAGTAATACCCAAATCATTAATAATGTTTAATGGTGGTATAAGTTATAAATAAGTTGATATACTTTTCAAAAATAGAATGTACATATTTTTGTGGGGCGGATGAAAATGAAAAGTGCATATATTTTTATGGGATAGAAGGAGTATATTATTAGTGGTTTATAAAATTAGATCAAACTCAACCAAATAAAACATACGAACTAGATACTCCCTTTGTTCGTGAAATGTTGTCCACATTTGACTCGATACGGGTTTCAAGAAATGTAAAGAAAAGTTAGCGGAAAAAGTTAGTGGAATATGAGTCTCACATTTATATATTAATTTTATAATAGAATGTGAGTGTAATGAGTTAGTGGAAAGTAGGTCCATTTACCAAAAATGGAAGAAAGCAAAGTGAACAACATTTTACGGACGGACCGAAATGACAAAAGTGGATAATATTTCACGGACGGAGGAAGTATATATACTCCCTCCGTCCCCCATTAATTGTCCAACTTATGTCATTTCTGCAGGTCCCTCATTAATTATCCACTTTCATTGTTTTTACCATAAATAGTAAGTAGGCCTCACATTCCATTAGTTCATTCTACTCACATTTTGTTATAAAACTTATACATAAAAGTGGGATATTTAATCCACTAACTTTTTCTAACTAACTTTCCTTAAAATGGGTACCGGGTCTAAAATGAACAAATATTGAGGAGCAGAGGGAGTAGTTACCAAACAATACGCATTACACATTGGCATCACATACAATGAAAACAAACCACTTGCACAGCGGCTCAACTCAATTTCCCACACACAACTCATCGCACGACCACCTTGTTTAATTTAAACCTCTTCGTAAAGAAGAGATCCCTCACCCAAAGCGGCGACCACGACAGAAACCTAAACAGCCCCGTCATGTGACCGTACACGATCGTCTTCGGCGGACTCGAACTCAAGACCTTCCTCGCCACATGCCTAGCGAACACGGCCGCATCCATCGACTTCCCACTCTGCGACGCCTCTGCCCTCTCCGCTATAGATTCGCTAAAACTCTTATACATTCTCCACTCGCAATCCTTCAATCTCTCCACGTTATTGCTCCCAAACCCCGACCGCACCGCCCCGGGCAGCACCAGCACCACATTAACCCCGAACGGGCTCAGTTCGACCCGAAGCGCGTGCGACATCGCGTGGACGTACGCCTTCGTGGCGCAGTACGAGCCCGCCCACGGGGTCGGCACCCGGCCGACCACGCTCCCCACGTTCACGATGGTCCCGCGTCCGCGCGCGGCCATGTGCGGGACCACGCGCTGGGCCACCCGCAGCTGGCCCAGCGCGTTGATCTCGTACGCCCTCCGCACGGCGTCGAGGTGGAGCTCGGTGAGCGGGCCGGGACTCCCGATCCCGGCGTTGTTGATCAGGATGTCGATCCTGCCACGCCGGGATATGACGAGGTCGACGGCGCTCGCGACACTAGAGTCCGAGGAGACGTCGAGCTCTAGGGTCTCGACGTTGTCGTCGGACTGCAGGTCGGCAAGGTCCGGGAGGCGATGGGGGACGTCGGAGGCGAAGACGGAGCAGTTGAGAGCGGAGAAGGCCTTGCAGTAGTCGTAGCCGATGCCGCCTTTGCCGCAGCCGGTGATTAGAACGACCTTACGCTCGTCGGTCATGGTTTTACTTCTTTGGTGGAGAAATATTGGGGGTGGAATATTTATAGAAATAGATGTTTTGAATATTCTGCGGATATTCTTGGTTGGCCGGCGGCGATGCATATGTATGAATATGAATAACAAAGCAACAGAGAGGCTGAATTGACACATTTTGTCTTCGCATAAAATCCGGCTAACTAGGCACTAGCATTGGTAGTTTTAGCAGCATCTATTATCATTATTTTTTAGTGAATTAAATTATTAGAGTTTTTTAAAATGCACGGTTTTAATCACTTGACTATTATGTTTAGTGCAATAAAATATGTTGTACTGTAGTATTTAGTTTTACTTCATATGTTATGATTGCATGATTGAATGTTGATCTAAGGTTTACTGTGAATTTGTTGTGACAGTAATTTGATATTTATTATAGATTAAACTAATATTAGTAAATTTTTTTGGAAGTATTTTAGTTTTTTAGCTATTGATGATTAGATAGCAATTTAAGACACCATGAAAGTGAATTGTGAGATACTCCATCCATCCTAAAAGAATATATATTTTGGGATCGGCGTGAGTTTTAATGTAAAATTGGTAAAGTAAGAGAGAAGTAGAGGGAAAAGTAATTAAAGTATTGTTTGTGGAGAATGAGTTTCACCTTATTAGAAATTAAAAAAAAATTTCAAAATTAGATAGTAGTACATGTTCTTGTGGGACGAACTAAAAAGAAAATAGTTCATATTCTTATGGGACATGGGGATTATTTATTACTCATCTGTCCCTGAAATTTTGTCACATTTTTCCATTTCCGTCCATCCCACAAAATTTATCACATTTCACATTTTACCATTTTTGGTACTGGACCCCACATTCCACTAATTTATTTTCACTCATATTTTATTATAAAATTAATACTTTAAAAGTAGGACTCACGTCTTACCAGCTTCTTTACTCACTTTTCATTACATTTTTTAAATTTCGTATCCGGTCAAACTATGACAAAATTTAATTGATGAAGGGAGTATAATCATGTATAGTTTTTTAATGGGTAAATGAATAAATACCGAATCACACACATAGCTCATCTAATCATGTATAACTGCATAGTTGTATTCCAATTTTAGAAAAATTCATTTATAACCCTATAAAATTTATGTTTAATTGATCCCTCGGTAACACGCAGATAATACAACTACAATATCCAAAAGCAACTTCGATAAAAAAAATATTTATGAGATATAAAGATGAAACCCGGTTTCCGTATATGCGAATTGATTTAGGGGCTTCGATACATGACAAAGGTTTGATACATAATTACAGATTATATGTAACGTTACTGATAATACTCCTATCACATTATTATAGACATAGTTATAGTTATACTCCATTCGTTCCTTCATAGTTGAGGTAGAACTTTTCAGCATGGAGTTTAAAAAATGGATATTTAGTGTGTTAAGTAGATAGATAAAAAAGTAAGAGAGAGAAAAAAAAGTATAGAGAATAGCCGTTCATCCCATAACAGATGTCGTCGCACTTTCTTTTTAGGTTTGTTCCACAAAAGATTATGACACATTTCTTTTTTAAAAAGAAAATCTTTCTCACATTAATATAAATATAATATTTTTTATCTCCACTTAATATATAATGATATCTCATAAAATCTCGTGTTATTACCAAAGTATGACATATGTTATAGAACGAAGGGGGTATTATTTAGGTGTCAAGCTGCAGAATAATTGGGTTGATGTTGGGTAAGTTAGGGGCATTTTTTAACAGTAGTGTATGGTATAGGTATGTGATTGATTAGGATTTATTGGCTAGGATTAGGCGGAAGGTGGACGTTGATTTATTAGATTTTTTTTGAATTGAATAATTTTTTATTTAAATAAGAACATAACTATTTTATAGTAATATTTTAAATTAGTAGGAGTAATAGATAAAAGTTAGTATGCCAATATAAAAAATTAAAGAGGGAACGAATTTTTTTTGTCCGCAGACTTTGCTAAGGCATTAATTTTTGGTAACATTTGAAAATATCTATCGAGTTCCATTAGCTTCGATGTAAGATCGTCTAAACTATTGTTTCATCATTTCAATTTTTTAGACGAAAATACCCTCAAGCCCATGAAGAACATTTCAGTCTATTTATATGATCCTGTGAACCAAAAATTTGTTATGTTTTTAAAATATTCGTTAGTTGTTTTTTTTTCCGGGCTTGTGTCCGCTTTCATTATCAAAAAATAAAAAACATTGTAGCTTTGGAGCTTTTTAATTTCGATATTTTGATAGGAGTATTTCAGTTGCTGTTTTCTCTTTTCGTTTAGATTAAATATTTACTTTTAGGCATATTGATCAATTATGGAACTTTCACACATTTCTGTTGGGTGGCCTATGCTTATAGGTTCGGTTGATAGTTAAGATTTACACAATAGCTAGATGAAAATGGGTGAGTACACATGCCTATATACATGTGAAATTACATTCGTTAAGACTTGTTTGTGTAAGGTTGAATATTCAAATTTTGGTTCCAATTTTCGTTTAATCCAATCCGATGTGAAAATCAGAATTTTGAAGTATATTGAATCTGAATTTGCATCATCAAGCTAATGTGTATATTTTCTGGATTTGTCATGCTTTATATTACAATATACACATGAATGTGTATAGGCCTATAACACAATAAACATCTATAAAGCACAGACAGTCGAAGCTATAAGCACTAAGTTTCAGAAACCGAGACACCCGGCCAGGCGTACCTCTAGGCTCTAGTGAAACACATGACGGCGTGACAGTGAGAGAAGGCTTCAAGGAGTAGGGACCTTGCAGCAGATATCGAAGATTTCATCCAAGGGAGCATGGTCGCCAGTCCCTTCATCCTTCCTTGCATAGAGCAACTGCTTTCCTTTAAATACAAGCATTCCTCCCTAATATCCAGGCATGCCGAATTTCATTTGGATGAGAGATGAGTAAATTAGAAGATTTTAGGGACACGATTCAAAACCTGTTGCAGCACGCTACTAGTATCATCTGGAGTGGCTTTGATAGTGTAGTTTTTCATGGCCTTCTTCAGTTCCTCATATCTTGAAAATACTTTGGTCTGCACAGATTTATGAAATAGAAAATTCTAAAATTGAGTAGAAACAGGAAATCTTGCAAATCGAAATAGAGATTGCAAACTATACACTAGCGGGGTTGAGAAATGTCCGGCGAAAACCATAATACAAGCCCAAAACATCATATGCCTGAAATTCCAGTTGGGGTTATAAATTAGCTCAAGCTTGGATAGAGAATAGCACCCTCAACTAGTAGTTACATGGTACCTTACGATCAGGGTCAGCATAGAGGGACTCCATAGGAAACGGTAGCTGGCACAAGCAAACAGTTGGTATTAGAGATCAAATCAACGTATGCCAATCATTTAAACCTTTGCACTGATGGTGATGGATACATGGCTCAATAACAAATCAGCAAACTGATGGCATAATTAACAACGTTACCAATCACACATTTCTGGTCAAATTTTAACACAATCCAGTTACATTCCTAGTCTGATATTGCTGTTTTAAACTGACCCTACACGACCATGCAAATATGATAAACCTTATTCTGAAAAATAAAGAAAGCACCCCAAAAAATGCATTTAAACGAGTTTTTTTACACATAGATAGATTCATTGGCAAAAGAAAAAAAAAAGATAATGGAATTACTCTTTCAGCAAGAAGGCGAGCTTTGTCAGGAGTTCCAACACCTACAGCAATTAATTTCACACCAGCTGAGTCAAATTTCACCTTTGCTTCTTTAAGTGATGCAGCAAGCTCCCAGCTAGAATACAGAAAGGAAAGAGTATGTTCAAACCAGAGAGATAATCTTCCAGTAGTTCTAAATGAGGTTTCCTCAGGGAAGTCAGAAATTTACCAACAAAAACACCCAAAGTGTCTCAAGAGTGCAACAACGGCAATTCCCTAGAAACAAAGAGTCTTCAGTGAAATGTCCAGAACTTTTGTCCTAGCGGCAAAGAGCTTAGACATTATTGTATGATGTGTCGAGTTCGAGCCCTATTGACATCAGTTGTAATTTCCTCATTTCTATAGTATAGGAGTTTATTTGTAATTTCCTCCTTCGTATAGGAGTTAATTTATAAAAAAAAAAGAGTCCTCAGTGAAATGTGAAACGTCTGTGAGACGAAACACAATAGTAGCTAATCTACTGCAGTACATAAAATTTCTCATGAAACAAACCTCGGAGTTGAAGTAAGATATTTTGTACAATCAAATTATGGTGATTGTTAGACCAAGAAAATGAAAGATTGCCTTTTGATACATAATTAAGTATGTGTACAGTATACTAAATGTACAGCAAACTTAGAATTGCATTTTAATACATAATTAATTATGTGTACAGTGTACGAAATATACAGCAAACTTAGAATGGAACAACACTAAATCCAGATGGCTATAGTATAATATTACAGAGAGGCATGCTTGACAAAACAAATGAAGGTTTAACTTAATTCCATCTACTAGGACTTCTCTAAACAAACTGCATTTGAATAGGACATCTATTGTCAGTTTAAGTTGCATTTCAATATCCATCAACTTAATGCAAAACTTGAAACTTTGAACTCAACTCTGGTTGTATAGTGATGATTTGACATTCATATCTATGCATCCAAGATTATAAAATTCAAAGATACTCTAGATCATAGAGCTTAGACAAACACTTCAAACTGATTATAGATTTTAGATGAACAGAAATTGTCAAGATGCAAAGCACCATATTCATCATCTCTTAATGCGTTTCCTCATCACACTTACTGAAAAAATTATGGTCTCCATCCGAATTCATAGATTATTTGGACGAACCAGAACATATAATTTCAACAAATTATGATAGAAAGTGTAATGAATTCACCGAAATTAATCACGTTTTTACTGAAGAAATAGAATGCCTAATAAAACCATGTTAAGATGGAGTAAAACGTTTCGAAAAATAAAATTCAATCGCGTTTTTCTCTGTAATTTAGGTCTAATTTGTCGGTCTAAAATTGGGGGAAAGGAAAAAATTAGGTATAATTAGAAAAGAGGGCACAGTTTGCAGCAGCATAAACAACTAATGAAACCTCTTGCTGATCCCAAAGGTGCTTCAATTGCACGGGCTCACCGGCGGCGGTGAAGATGCTGACTTCGCCTAGAACATCCGATATGTCATCGGGCACGACGGAGGAGGAGGCGGCGGCGGACGACGCCTCCACCATGAGCGATGGCCTATTAAGTTTCAACCGAAAACGAGGTGTGGTGATGGAATTAGTTGAGTTAACGAAGGATTGGGAAGGGAATAATGATTTCTGAGGGAGGGGAGATGGAAAAAGAAGAGAAGTGGTTGATGTGGTAATTCGTGGAGATATGATTTTCGCCATAGTTAGTTCGTTGAGTGGAAGCAGAAGGCCTGTTTTTTCGTTACAGAATAATGATTTCTTTCTAATTTTATCCCTTTAAGTAATAACACAATTTGTATTTTCATAGTATATCTCTCTCTCTTCCTCTTTTTTTTTAATCTTCTGTTTTCTCTCTTTTACAGGAAGTGTTTTAAAATAAAAAAAATGTTGAACCTTCTCTAAGGATAGATTGTGTATTGTTCAAAATGTTGTTCACACAAATTTTATATAGTTCGAATTTCCCTCGTCTCCAAAAAAAATAGTTCGGCACAATTTTTAGTGTAATATTTGTAAAGTAAGAAAGTGATAGAGAGAAAATGATATTAAAGTATTGCTAGTAAAGAATAAGTCTCACCTCACAAAAAGACTTTCAAAAATTAGAAAATACATATTATTATGTGGCGAACTAAAAAGTAGAGAGCGTTTATTCTTGTAGGAATGAGGGGTATAACATTACATGGTAGAAATATATACTACGATATAGTTCGAATTTTATAAAATCAAACTAAAATCTTCATATTGGAATACTACGATTTTGTTTGTTCAAAATTAAAATTAGAAAAAAATATAAAAACATAAAATTAAAACAATTAAACAATCAAGTTTTATATATTCTAAAAAAATGAAGAAATAAATTTAGTATATTATATTATTATGCATCAAATTAAATATAAAATGTTATTCTAATGCATGAACATAAGTTAATTTTTAGCATAAATAAGGTTATTATTCTAGTGAGAAATAAGATGATAAAAAGGAAAAGTTAAAAGAGAGATGAAAGTAGTACTCCATAAATAGTCAAATTTGTTATTGAGGCTAAAAGGGGCAAGTGGCAAATAAATACTTTCAAAAAGTGAAAAGGTACCTCAATTGGATTTTATATTTATGAAATACCGTAAATATGCATTGTGCATTCACCATATACTAAATTTGCAGTTCACTCGAAATTTTTTCCCCAAAATTTGGCGAAATTTCAAATTAAGGAAAATTCGTTGCACTGCATAACTCTCATGTTCAAGGACCCAGAAATGTTAAGAAATGGGGTTAATTCGTGGCATTATCAGCTGTTCAAGTTTCAATATTAATTTGTGGACAGCCCGAGGTAGAAATGAAGGCCCGCACTGTTGGGCTTTGAAATATGCATAATTCAGTTCTTGGTCTTGAGGTGGTTTTTAAATCAGCTTTGAAGAATGTGTCAAGAAATGGACATCAAATTATAAATTTACCCCTGCAAATTAAGTTCTTCATCCCAAATGGGTGGTGCCCCCTTCCATTTTGAATAGTGTATAAGGGGTATTATGGTTAGACAACACACATGTATTTTGATTAAAAAAATTCGCCCATACCATATCTTGATTTATTTATGGAAAGTGAACACCCTAAACCTTCCTGCTAAATCATATGTCAACAGTGATATATCTGGATTTGATATAATTCTGACGTACCCATATCAAATAAAATGAACATCCCCTAAACTTTTGTGATCATCAATCCATCGCACTGTGACTACAATGTAGAAAATGGACTTGCTTACACTTAGGAGTCGTTTGGTTACTAAGGCGGTAATGTTTATAAACCGGGTATCTTTGGGTGTATAATCTGTGGAAGTCGTGACTACTCACAATGCGGCGGTTTGGTTGAATATAGGTCCAATTACAAACAAGGCCAATTCCCTCATTTGGTTGACCGTATTCAAAGAGATTGTATACTTGTGATCCCTTTTTTGCCCCTAGGGTTGCAGAGGAATTTCAGGATTGCAGTCTAATAAAACCGCGAACCCCTTTGTGAATTTTGTCATTCGCGCGGTGTTTCTCGGAGCAGCCTCCCACTGTAAAGCGGCGACTACTGCAAAATTCCTCTTATTTTGACGGGCTAAATCCCACACAAGTTAGATTATTCGACCGTTTGTCGCTCATTCCTTGATTGAAATCTGATTTTATGTTTTGCGAATCGGTTTTCCATTCCGTTATGCACTCTTTGTTCCCTGCTAATTTCATTGACGAGTTAAACCTAGTGGTGGTGATTTGAAATGGGTGTCTGTTACTACAATGTCAATGTAAAATATTTGTTTGAATGGTTACATTTTCTGGCTGAATTTCTTGCAATGAATGCTCTTTCTACTTTGTTTAACGAACTTTGCTGCAAATGTGTAGATGTGTGTTATGTGATAAAATAGATTTACTTAATTTTCCTTGAGTCTGACTCTTGCTCGTTCATTCTTCGAAACTATGTCCGATCCTCGAAGATTTGTACCTTTCGGCGATGGTAGCCAGAACACACAAGGTTTGGGTTTTGTATGAACATATTCCTGTCCAAATCCCGGCCGCGTCAGCATTCGTACATTTTTTTTACGTTGTTGCCATTTACACTTCATTTTGTCCCAGGGGGTAGCCAATACCGAAGGGGAAATGCTTGCCGACCTGTTGTTCCCCGTCGTTCTTGGTCTGACCGTGAGGAGGCCGTCCTCATGGTTGCCATGAAGGATTTGGTCGCCCATGGGTGGAAATCGGATAATGGGTTCCGAGGAGGCTACTTGAACAAGGTGGAGGAATGGATGCAAAAGGAGTTTCCGAGAACCGATTTGAAAGCTAATCCGCATATTCAGTCTAAGTTAACGGCTATGAAGAAAAGCTACAACTCACTGACAAAGATCCTTGATCGTAGTGGTGTCGGGTTCAATGTGCATGGAGATTTTAAGATTGACTGTGATGATGATCAGTGGGACCAAATCGTGAAGGTTTGTTATATTTATCTAGCCCTTGAATATTAATTCCTTCTGATAATCTCTTTGGCTTAGTTTTTGATAGTCTCTTTAAGCATAGTTGTTGACCTTGTACACACTTGTATGTTCTCTCGCAGCAAGACAGCAATGCCCGCGGAATGCGCACAAGGTCCTGGCCCTACTGGGAAAACTGGAAGGTTATCTTCGGCAAAGACAGGGCAAATGGTGGCCATGCCGAATGGGTTGCTGATGCGGCTGCGAATAGTTCGCCAGATGCGCCTGTTACGGAGATAGGTGAGAGTAGTGATTATCATCCCAGCTTCGAAGATTTTCTGGGTTATGATGAGCAGATGCAGGCTACGTTTGCGAATCCAAGGGTTGATGACAGTAGCACGCTTAGTGGGTGATAAGGCTCGTTTCATGCATTGTTTTTTGGGTGATATTACATGCTTTTTTGGGGAGATAATGCGTAAATTTGAGATTAAGTGTGCAGATATTTGCTGGGTCAAGTAGATGCTGCAAATTGACCGAGCATATGCAAAATGAGCAGAAAAGGAGTAAAAAGTGTCAAACATCCGCTAGGTCAAGGAGAATTATCAGGAGAGCAGGTGTGTGAAAAATCTGCCGGACCTAGGAACGCACACAAATTACCCGGGGCGGGGAAAATGGAGCGGAGCAGAGCAGATTTAAAAGATCCTATTTTAAGGGTACAAACGTCAAATCATGAAGAGCATACCCTAGGGATTCGAGCTTGAAGCCTCCCTATATAAAGGGACCAACATGAATGAAGAAAAGGAGCGCTTAACGCTATGGTAGTTGAGGTAGGGAGCTCTCGGTAGCGCTTAACGCTACCGTTCTCGTAGTTTAGGTAGGAAACTCTCAAAGGCGCTTAACGCCACTGCTCTCTTAGCTTAGTTTAGTTTGGTTGCTGATTTCATAGCTTAGTCCAATGGTTTCGACGATGGAATTGACGACTCCGACGTTGGATCCTTGCTTTCTTTACCGTTTTTGAGATGATGTAGTTGGATCTCGAGTTTCATCGGAGGAATTGACGACTCCACCTTTGGATCTCGACCTATTTCTGGTTTTATGAAGCTTTGGTGTTTATTTTATTGTTGATGATGCTCTTTACTTATGTTTCTTGGATGCTTTTCGCAATTGGTGGCTTAGATGTTTAGATCCATGATGTTTACATGATTTCCAGTAGTTTAGAGGTTGAGATCTAGTTATTCACGTGCTCAATTTCTGAGATTTGTTAGTTTAGGTGATGCATGCAAGGTTGATCTGTGTTTATTCCGCTTTCTGCTAGACCCAGTAGCTTAGATCTGTTAGTTTAAGCTTTAATTCCATGTTTAATTTTAGATCTGAGATTGCTCTGTTTTCATGGTGTTCAATGCTCTGTTTTCACTCTGTTTTTAGCTTAGTTACATGAAGAAGATGAAGTTTGTTGGTAGTTAGAATCAGATCTACTTTAGTTTGTTAGTTGCAGCTTTCTTGTCAGTAGCTATTAAGGGAAATCTGTTCTGCTGCTTTTCTTACGATCTGTTGTCTGGCTGTTTTAGGAAACTTATTTGCTTGACCCAGGAAACTTATTTGCTTGACCCAGGAAATTTGGTGAATGAACTAGAGTTAATTTTCTGTTTCAAATCATGATTGCAATTACATTTGAAGCACATTCAGTTCTCTGGATCTAGTAGATAGAATAGATTAGGTTTAATTTCCCAGGTCTAGGAGTTAAAACTCAACCCTCTCGTTGCGTGGCAGCAGCCGATCACTTTTCTGAATGTGTCGTAGAAACAATCTCGAGTAGGTCCCTAGTCTCAGTGGTTCGACCCCGCTCTTGCCGCTTATACTTCGTAATATTTGTTGCATTAGTGGAAAAATTATAAATCTTGTTGAAAGGAGGAACACGTGCACACGACATACGTGCAAAAATCCTCTCTTCAAATAGCGCCGTTGCCGGGGATGGATGGCGTGCTTAGTGTTAGTGTTCAGAGTCTGTGGTGTAAATAGTTTTGATTTGTTTTCCTTCTCTTTTGTTTACAGTTTATGAGCAGATGCTCAAGATCTACCTACTGTAGCGACTCATCTGGGTGGAAACACGGCCAGTTTGATTGGCGGGTTAAGGATACAGTCTCTACTGTGACCACCAGATCAGGGTTCACCACGGGAGATCCGTTTCCGAGTGAATTTACTAGCAACGAATCTTGGACGTCATCAGGACGCGAAGATCCAGAATCACCACCCGAATCAGAAACAGAGTCAGAGACGGGGGAAGCAGAGGAAGTAGTCATGGCGCAGGTGGTAGACCCAGATCCAGAAATCGGCTCTCTCACTGCCCATTTAGATGGAGAACCAGCTCAAGCTATAGTGATGAATCCACGCCAGAGAACTATCGAGATCAAGACAAACGTACTCGGCATCTTGCCGACGTTCTCTGGGCGTAGAAATGAGTGTCCGTATGAGTTCTTAAATGAATTCAGTAAGTTATGTGGAATTCAGAAGAGGCCGAATGATGCAACAGAGGAGGATTATCACCTACGAGCGATTCCGTTTACCTTGAAGGGGGAAGCTAATACGTGGCTATTGAGGTTGCCTCCGGATTCTATCAGCACGTGGAGGGACTTCAAGTTAGAATTCTTAGATTATTTCTTCCCATCCAACAAGACGAATGCACTTAAGAAAGAAATACTAGAGTGTAAGCAAGATTACGATGAATCGTTGAGTCAGTATTGGTCGAGATTTAAGGGGTTGTTGGATGCATGCCCGAATCACCGAATGATAGAGGCAGAGACCTACTCTCTGTTTTACGAAGGAGCAACTCCCAAGTCAAAGGACTTAATGAACTCCTCGAGTGGGGGAAATTTCACAAGAAAAAGGGGAAGTGAGGCAAGAGAGATCCTAGGGAAGTTGATTGACGCTAAGAAGACGTACGATAACCCTAGGAATGCAGTGAAAAGAGGATCGGTGCATGCTGTGAGAGAACAAGAAGATGACAAAGTCGAAGCAAGGATTGATAGGCTCGAGAAGGCTCTTTTGAACGCGATTAAAAAGACGATTCCACTAGCTTCACAAGGGAATGAGAAATCTCCTGGTCCAGGAGATAATCAAATGCAACAATATTACGGGACCCAGGAAGGAGATTATCTGGCCCAGGTCAATGCAATGGGAAGTTGGAATCCCGATGGGAGCTGGAATCCAGGGAGACAGAGAGATGCGCCTTGGAGAAACCATCTAAATTTCAGATGGACTGACAATGAACAGAATCAGCCGGCACCACAACAAAGTCAGCAGTTTGCACCTCAGCCCGAAAGACAAGGTAACTGGTCAGGAAGGAATCAAGAGGGGCAGGGCAACTGGATTAATCGGAACCAAGGAGACCACTCGAGCTGAGGAAACAGGAATCAGAGCAATCAAGGGAACTCTTATGTACCCCCACACCACAGGAATTTTCAGAACAATTACCAGGGCCAAGGAAATCAATACAATAACTCTTCAGGCGGTCAAGGAAACGCTCGTCAGAATCAAGCAAGTGGACCAACTCTGAGTATAGGGCCAGGGCCCAGTCAACCCCCGAAACCACCGAAGAGTATCGATGATATGGTGCACGACCTCGTCAGTTCTCAGCAACATATGCAAAACAACCTGCAATTGAACAATGACGTAGTGCACAAGCTTCAAGATGCTCAACAGGAACAGAAGGCAGCGATGGATATGCTGGCAAAGCAACTGTCACAAATAGCTACTTCCTTGAGTGATATGCAGGGAAACGAGGGCAAAATTCCTGCCTCAGTAAGGCCACCTGATAGAGCTAATATAAGTCAGATTACCTTGAGATCCGGGAAAGGGTATGATGGGCCAGTGGTAAGAACAAAGGAGGTGACAGATCCCAAAGAAGACAGGGAAGAAGAGGATACAATTCCTAGGCCAAGACACTTGGTGGGGAGTATTCCCTTGGTCAAGGATGACCTTAAGACAGGAGATTTAGAGAAACCTTTGCCTAGATCAACTGAATCATTCTTCCTCGATCCAGAGCCGGAGTTGGAAGATGAGGCAGTGGGAAAAGAAACCGGAGAATTATCAGCTGAAAGTTCTACCGGAGCAGGAAAGCGACCGAAACCCTTTCCAAGCCGAGGGGAAGCCAAGAAGCAAAAGGAAGAGCCGGTGGACTTCATGGACATTTTTGGGAAGTTGGAGATCAATCTGCCATTCTTACAGGCCCTGAAGATGCCAGTCTTTAGCAAGTTCATCAAGGAATTTATAGCTGGGAAGGCTAGACCCAGTGGAAAAATTCTGATAGGCGAGAACGTCTCTGCAGTGATTCAGAAGAGGAGGTTGCCTTCAAAATGCAATGACCCAGGTATGTTCACCTTACCCATCTCTATTGGTGACGTGAAAATCGAGCATGCTATGTGTGATTTGGGTGCGTCGATAAATGTGTTACCACTTTCCATATACAAGAAATTAGTGGGGGTAGGCATGGTAGACACGAAGGTAGTGATTCAACTGACGGACCGTTTAGGCAGACGAAGGAAGGGGGAAGATTTGAAGACTGTAATCGATCAGATTGAACTTAAACTTGTGGGGATAGTAGCTTAAAATTCGAAACTAGTTCATGCTTGTTTGTTTTGTTGTGTTTCTGTTCTCTGTGTTGTTTTCTTTTCCAATTCCGTAGTTGCTTAGGTCTAGGAGTTTGTTTTCATTTTTAGGATTTTACTTGGTAACCATGCATTGAAATTTGCCTTATTCCTATTTTCTTGTCTTTCATACTTGAGGACAAGCATGGTTTAAGTGTGAGCAGTTTGATAAGGCTAATTTCATGCGTCGGTCTAGGGGTTTTATTTAGTGAAATTACTGGGTCTAACGCACGATTTAAGCCAGGTGTGTGAAGGTTTTCGCTAGATCCAGGAAAAGAAAAGGACGCTTGCATGGTCCTAGGAAACTAGCGAAAAAGTGGACATTATGAAGGAAATTGCTTGACGGAGGAAGCCTCGGAGTTTAAGGGTAGAATAGGGATTTCTACGAAGACTCTAGAAGGCTATGTCCGCATCTATAAAAGGAAGAAGCATGCAAGCTGGAGGGATCTTCTCGGTGGAGACCTTGCTAACAGCCTGTAGCTTAGTCCATTCTCTTCACACTCTTGGGTTCTTTCGGTGGGAAATTCAGGGCACACTAGGGGGTTCACCTCTAGCTTCGTACATTTTCGATCTGGTTGTAACACCGTCCTTCTTTAGGGCAAAGAAACAATTTACTTTCCGCTTTCGTTTCTGCTGAATTCGCCGAGCTTCGCTGTTCGAAGCTCGGTCCTCTTTTGTTTCTGGATATTTCTTACTTTTATGCAAGTTTAGTTTTCGTTTACGTCGATCGTGATGGTTACTGTTGTTTGATTGTGTTTACTGAATTCTGGAGTTGGATTGTCGGAGTTGGTTGATTTCTGAATTATTGCAGGTTAATGGTTGAATCTGGGAGAATGGAGCTGGTTTGTGAATGAATCGGGGTTTTGTCTGGTTATTGTTGTGGAGTTGTTCGTGATTGTTGAAATTTGGCGGTGATCGGAGCAGATCTGTTAGAATCGGAGTTATGGAGTTGATTTCTGTTGATTGTTGAGTTTGGATTGCTTGGATCCGGAGTGGATTAAGCGCCGACGTGATGCTGAGCAAGGGTGTTTAATTTTATGCCGCACTTACGTGTTTTCATTTAATTTCGCCTAGTTTACGTAGATCTGGTGTATTTCCGATTCGTAGCAAGTTTCCGGCGTCTAAATTTCTATATTCTGTTCGAATCCAGGGGTATGCTCTGTTTTCTGCATTTACGCGTCTGAGTGGGTTAGGAAATTGCATTGGTTGGTTGTCTGCAGCTTTTACCGTACTTGCTATTTCTGGAAACATGGTCCCCACTATTAGTTGCTTTCTGTTTAGCTAGGTTAGGTAATTGTTTACTTAGTCTAGGGAGTAATTGTGTCTTTCGGATTTGATGTCTAATTCTAGTAAGTTTTCTGTGTACTAGGTCTAGCGTTTACATTCCTTGCCTAGATCTAGTGATAGTTAAAATCTCAACCCCTTTGCGTGGCAGCAGCCGTTTGTTTCCATAGTCTCTTAGCACTACTTGCGAATCCATCTCTGTGGGATCGACCCCACTTCCCTATACTAATTCATAGTATTCGGGTTGAGGGATTTATTTTTGAAGGGGAGTCGAGTGTGTCCAATGACAAAAACACTGTAGTTCTCTTGAGTTCCTGGACCCAGTGATCCAGTGGATTTAAGGAGCGTTGTGTCTGGACCGAGCTTTGCATTAATTTTCATATGTGCACACTTGCTTACTCCTGAGTCTAGTCATTCGACATTAGAGTCGAGCGAGAGGACAAGACCACTTCAAATGGCGCCGTTGCCGGGGACTATGGCGTTATCTACTTGATTTTGTTTCTATGACACTGTAAATAGCTTTCGGCTTTCTTTAATTTTCTGTTTTTGATCGTTTTCTTTTGTCTAGGCATGACTTCTTATCCAAGGTGGTCTCCAAGGTTGAAAAAAAATCAAGGGCTGAAGTGGAGAAGGAAAGCTCTCCTAATACATGTGGCTGAAAGAATGGCAGTGGGGGCAGGGAGTTTTCTTGTTGTTTCAATTTTATGATTATTGGTTGCATATATAATCCTTGGATAATTTAGAAGCTCATTTTGTAAATACTTTTAGTTGAGTTTTAATTTTTGTGAATAGTTTTCTAAAAAAAATTTCAAAAACATTTTAAAAAATCAGAAAATTACAAAAGGATTTTATGTTTTAAAGAAAAAAAAAATTAAAAAATAAAAATAAAAAAATTTAAAAAATAGTTTTTAGGGATAATTCGGAGTTGTGCATAGTGGAAGAAATTCCACTATGCATGCACCTTATTATTGCCTAGGTCAGTTTGCTAAGTACTCTTTGGGAATCTGCTGGGTCAGGTAGATAGGAAGAAATTTGAAAATTTTTGGACTGAACCAGTATACTCCCAAGAATACTTGAGCAAAAGTTGTACATAGTGTGAATATGTTTTTTCTGAAATTCCTTATTAAAATCCAAACAAAGAAAAAATTTAATCCCAAAAATATTTTCGAAATTCTAAGTAAATCTGGGAAAGAAGTTTATAAATGAAAAAAATTTGGATCTTACATCCACTTGACCAGTTTGCTTAAGAATTTCAAGTTTTAGTTTCGTAGGTCAGAAAGAGAGTACAAGGGACCTCCAAGGAATTCCAAGGATGAAACTCCCAATTCAGAAAATAAGGAAGACGACTGCCTGACCCAGCAGAATGGCAAGTCAGAAACAGGGAAAACAGTTGATTCTGCTCAACAGGGGGTGGCCAAACCTGCTCTACAAACTCCAGAACTATCAATGTTGATGTACCAGCAAGAGAGGACTAACCCCCATGACCAGCAAGAGGACCAAGAAGGCAAGCACCCCAGCACCCCCAGGAAGGCTGACTCTCAAAGGAGCCAGGGTCTGAATTGATCCACCACCCCCAGTAACCAAGTAATTTTTTTTTTTTTTAGTTTTTAGTTTTCTTTAGTGAGCATACTAAGTTGTTGTTTTTGTGCCTTCTCCCACTTAGGCCTTGGCTTGGCCTAAGTGTGAGAAGTTTGTATGCCTAGTATGTTGTGTTTCTTGTGTTTTTCTTGCGTATCTTCTTACACTTAGCCCATTGCTTGGCCTAAGTGTGAGAAGATTGTTTTGCTTTTGTTCGTTGTGTTTTTGTCTTCTTACACTTAGCTCAATTCTTGGTCTAAGTGTGAGAAGTGTGTGTCTTGTTGTTTTTCTATTTTTTTTTGTTTTGTTTTGTCGCCACTAATTGGCTTGCTTTCCACTTCATAAGGATTGCTTGGGGACAAGCATAAATGAAGTGGGAGGGGGGAAGCAGTTAGTGCAGTTAGTGTCTTGTACATATTCTGTTAGGTCTAGGAGTTTGCAGATGTTTTTTTTAGGTTATGTGTTTGCTTAACTGGTATAATAGATAGCAAAAGCCCCTTAGGGAGAGTAATTGAAGAGAAAATACATGCTAATTTGTTAATCCTTTTCTCTTAATAAATCAAAGTCAGTTGGATGAAGTAAGAATGATAGAAAATGCCTAAATTTTAAGCTTACTGTGAAGCCCCTCTATAAGAGTGAGTTATAAGCCTAAACACTTTGAGCTAACAAAAAAAGGGGGACCGCCACTGAATGCTTAGGGATAAGAGTCTGACGGAGAAAAAAAAAGGTTTCTGGAGGTATAAGGTGGACGAAGTCCAGGAAAAGGAGGTATAAGCTGGACGAAGTCCAGGAAATGGAGGTATAAGCTGGACGAAGTCCAGGGGAGAAATAAACTAAAAATTCGGAGGTATAAGCTGGACGAAGTCCAGGGGGAAATATATATATATATATAAAAGGGGGAATAGAAGAAGAAAAAAAAGAAATCTAAGGGCAGGAAGCAATAGTAACCTGACCTAGGATTTAAAAGGAAAAAGGGGACTGTAGAAAGGAGAAACTCTCATAACCCGAAGCATCAGTGGTGTCATTGACTTAAGAGTGAATCGATCTTAACATCCCTGGTGAGGAATGAGTGATCAAGTGAATCCAACAGAAGGTAAAATTTAAGGCTATCTTGACGAACTGACAGCTTGACTAGATAGAAGAAGGGAGGGGGAAGAATCAGAGGCTGTAAATGCTTGGATTGACCTTAAACTTGTGGGGATGGCTGCTAGGAAAAATACCAGCTTATGCGTTTATGTGTTTTTGTGTTTTTTTGTTTTTCTTTGTCATGTTGTTTTTCGTATGAGTGTTCGTGTCTGTTTTCTGTGTCCAAGTTTTCCTAGGTCTAGGAGTCTTAGTTTGGTTTTCTTTTCTTAGGGTCGGTTAAAAGGGGAACATGCATTGAAACTTGCCTTATTTCTTTTTCTTGTCTTTCATGCTTGAGGACAAGCATGGTTTAAGTGTGAGCAGTTTGATAAGGCTCGTTTCATGCATTGTTTTTTGGGTGATATTACATGCTTTTTTAGGGAGATAATGCGCAAATTTGAGATTAAGTGTGCAGATATTTGCTGGGTCAAGTAGATGCTGCTAATTGACCGAGAATATGCAAAATGAGCAGAAAAGAAGTAAAAAGTGTCAAACATCCGCTAGGTCAAGGAGAATTATCAGGAGAGCAGGTGTGTGAAAAATCTGCCGGACCCAGGAACGCACACAAATTACCCGGGGCGGGGAAAATGGAGCAGAGCAGATTTAAAAGATCCTATTTTAAGGGTACAAACGTCAAATCATGAAGAGCATACCCTAGGGATTCGAGCTTGAAGCCTCCCTATATAAAGGGACCAACATGAATGAAGAAAAGGAGCGCTTAACGCTATGGTAGTTTAGGTAGGGAGCTCTCGGTAGCGCTTAACGCTACCGTTCTCGTAGTTTAGGTAGGAAACTCTCAAAGGCGCTTAACGCCACTGCTCTCTTAGCTTAGTTTAGTTTGGTTGCTGATTTCATAGCTTAGTCCAATGGTTTCGACGATGGAATTGACGACTCCGACGTTGGATCCTTGCTTTCTTTACCGTTTTTGAGATGATGTAGTTGGATCTCGAGTTTCATCGGAGGAATTGACGACTCCACCTTTGGATCTCGACCTATTTCTGGTTTTATGAAGCTTTGGTGTTTATTTTATTGTTGATGATGCTCTTTACTTATGTTTCTTGGATGCTTTTCGCAATTGGTGGCTTAGATGTTTAGATCCATGATGTTTACATGATTTCCAGTAGTTTAGAGGTTGAGATCTAGTTATTCACGTGCTCAATTTCTGAGATTTGTTAGTTTAGGTGATGCATGCAAGGTTGATCTGTGTTTATTCCGCTTTCTGCTAGACCCAGTAGCTTAGATCTGTTAGTTTAAGCTTTAATTCCATGTTTAATTTTAGATCTGAGATTGCTCTGTTTTCATGGTGTTCAATGCTCTGTTTTCACTCTGTTTTTAGCTTAGTTACATGAAGAAGATGAAGTTTGTTGGTAGTTAGAATCAGATCTACTTTAGTTTGTTAGTTGCAGCTTTCTTGTCAGTAGCTATTAAGGGAAATCTGTTCTGCTGCTTTTCTTACGATCTGTTGTCTGGCTGTTTTAGGAAACTTATTTGCTTGACCCAGGAAACTTATTTGCTTGACCCAGGAAATTTGGTGAATGAACTAGAGTTAATTTTCTGTTTCAAATCATGATTGCAATTACATTTGAAGCACATTCAGTTCTCTGGATCTAGTAGATAGAATAGATTAGGTTTAATTTCCCAGGTCTAGGAGTTAAAACTCAACCCTCTCGTTGCGTGGCAGCAGCCGATCACTTTTCTGAATGTGTCGTAGAAACAATCTCGAGTAGGTCCCTAGTCTCAGTGGTTCGACCCCGCTCTTGCCGCTTATACTTCGTAATATTTGTTGCATTAGTGGGAAAATTATAAATCTTGTTGAAAGGAGGAACACGTGCACACGACACACGTGCAAAAATCCTCTCTTCAGTGGGGCGAACGCTACTGCGAATGCTCAGGTTCCTCCTAAAAACAAGCGCAAACGCAAAGTCCTGGAGGATGATAGCGGCATAGTTGAATTACTGAGAACGTTGCACTCCGAGACCAGCGCTCGTTTGGAGACCTTGGCATTACGCATAGGGTACGAGATGGATTTGGGTAAAGCGAGGGCGGAAATCTTTGGTCATTTGGGAAACATACCAGAGCTGACCGAGAATGAGAGGTACAATCTGTGTGACATTATTGGTAAGGAGAACTCCCGGCTAGAGATCTTCAGAGGACTCCCTGATGCTTCGAAGGTCGGATATGCGAAGCGTGTCTTGGAGAAAGAAGGTCGCACCTAGCTGGCTGTGCACATCGGCTATTTTTTGTCTTATGAAAAATATGCTCTTTTGGATAATTTCATCGCTTCTTAGCCGATGGTGTAGTATGGTAATCGTTTTGTAGTTGGGAATGTAATTATGGGCGACGTTAAGAGCTCTAAAAACTAATCGTTCGTGATGACTTATGCATATCTAGTTTGATTAACTTGCATTTTCGTATTTGGTCCCTATTTAACTGATGTGAACGATATGTTGGCCATCTCACTTTCCCCATTAAAGAACTCCAGATTGAAGGTGGGTAATACACTGACTCATGAATTGAAAATAATAAAAGTACACTAACAAAAAGTTGATACACTCGTCGACTTGTATATAAATTCAAAACAATTAATTGTTCTAATATAATAGAATTATATTGTTTAAAAAATGTGTCCAAAATATTTAAAATAACAATTCAAGTGTTCAACTATTTAAAAAAGCCCAAAACAATAAAACTTCATCACAATCAAATCTTGTTCATAGCATTCAAATTAATAAAACTTCAACATTCAAATCTAAAACAATTTATGAAGTCATGATCAACAACATTATCTTCATTTCTTGCAACCTCGTTGTCTTCATTTCTCAAAATTCCACAAAATATCGTTGATAAAATGATACTTTTGTCTAATAATGATAGTTTTAGATTTTTTGGATGATAAATGATACTTTTGCATCATAGAATGATAGTTTGAGGGGATAAAATGATAGTTTCAAATGATAAAATGATACTTTTGTTTTAAAATGATAGTTTAGATTTTTTTGGATGATAAAATGATACTTTTGCATCATAAAATGATAGTTTGAGGGGATAAAATGATAGTTTCAAATGATAGAATGATACTTTTGTTTTAAAATGATAGTTTAGATTTTTTGGATGAAAAAATGATACTTTTGCATCATAAAATGATAGTTTGAGGTGATAAAATGATAGTTTCAAATGATAAAATGATAGTTTTGTTTTAAAATGATAGTTTAGATTTTTTGGATGATAAAACGATACTTTTGCATTATAAAATGATAGTTTGAGGGGATAAAATGATAGTTTCAAATGGTAAAATGATACTTTTGTTTAATAATGATAGTTTTAGATTTTTTGGATGGGTTGGTTAACGTCCAATCCAACCCCCTCAACCCTCTCCAATGCTAGCTATATAGATTATCGAATAGTAGTAATTATTTTATTGATGAAATTTTGAATAAGTTTACAATATTTGCAAAATTAATTTAACATTCGGCAGTATTATGAAGATCATATATCTAATTCAATTCAAAATTAAGGCCATAAGCTATTTTTCATTAATTAGTTTGTGTAGTTGTTGACCTAATAACCACTAATACGGCGTATTTAGACGTTTAACACATCACTATATTACTGTATTCCGTATTAGATTATCATTTTATAAGGTAAAAGTATCATTTTATTGAACAAAAATGTCATTTTATACACCAAAAATACATGTCATTCTACCCGGCAAAAGTATCATTCTATAGGCTGAAAGTATCATTCTATCGGGAAAAGGTATCATTTTATCAGTTTTATGTCATTTTGTCACGTTAAAGTATCATTTTATCAGCTTATATGCAATTTCTCCAGCTAAACTATTCATTTTTATAAGCTAACTGTCATTTTATCCGCTTAGATTATCATTTTATAAGGTAAAAGTATCATTTTATTAAACAAAAATATCATTTTATACACCAAAAATACCTATCATTCTATCGGCTGAAAGTATCATTCTATCGGCTGAAAGTATCATTCTATAGGCTGAAAGTATCATTCTATCGGGAAAAGGTATCATTTTATCAGTTTTATGTCATTTTGTCACGTTAAAGTATCATTTTTCAGCTTATATGCAATTTTCTCCAGCTAAACTATCATTTTTATAAGCTAACTGTCATTTTATCCGCTTAGATTATCATTTTATAAGGTAAAAGTATCATTTTATTAAACAAAAATATCATTTTATACACCAAAAATACCTATCATTCTATCGGCTGAAAGTATCATTCTATCAGCTAAAAGTATCATTCTATAGGCTGAAAGTATCATTCTATCGGGAAAAGATATCATTTTATCAGTTTTATGTCATTTTGTCACGTTAAAGTATCATTTTTCAGCTTATATGCAATTTCTCCAGCTAAACTATCATTTTTATAAGCTAACTGTCATTTTATCCGCTTAGATTATCATTTTATAAGGTAAAAGTATCATTTTATTAAACAAAAATATCATTTTATACACCAAAAATACCTATCATTCTATCGGCTGAAAGTATCATTCTATCGGCTGAAAGTATCATTCTATCGGGCAAAAGTATCATTTTATCAGTTTTATGTCATTTTGTCATGTTAAAGTATCATTTTATCAGCTTATATGCAATTTCTCCAGCTAAACTAACATTTTTATATGCTAACTGTCATTTTATCCGCTTAGATTATCATTTTATAAGGTAAAAGTATCATTTTATTAAACAAAAATATCATTTTATACACCAAAAATACCTATCATTCAATCGCTGAAAGTATCATTCTATCGGCTGAAAGTATCATTCTATAGGCTGAAAGTATCATTCTATCGGGCAAAAGTATCATTTTATCAGTTTTATGTCATTTTGTCACGTTAAAGTATCATTTATCAGCTTATATGCAATTTCTCCAGCTCAACTATCATTTTTATAAGCTAACTGTCATTTTATCCGCTTAGATTATCATTTTATAAGGTAAAAGTATCATTTTATTAAACAAAAATATCATTTTATACACCAAAAATACCTATCATTCTATCGGCTGAAAGTATCATTCTATCGGCTGAAAGTATCATTCTATAGGCTGAAAGTATCATTCTATCGGGAAAAGGTATCATTTTATCAGTTTTATGTCATTTTGTCACGTTAAAGTATCATTTTTCAGCTTATATGCAATTTCTCCAGCTAAACTATCATTTTTATAAGCTAACTGTCATTTTATTCGCTTAGATTATCATTTTATAAGGTAAAAGTATCATTTTATTAAACAAAAATGTCATTTTATACACCAAAAATACCTATCGTTCTATAGGCTGAAAGTATCATTCTACCGTCTGAAAGTATCATTCTATAGGCTGAAAGTATCATTTTATCAGTTTTATGTCATTTTATACACCAAAAATACCTATCATTCTTTGGTGAAAGGACTAAAAGAGAAATTATTTATTTAGAAATTGAATTTGATAATTTAAATTTGGTGTTGTATTCAAAATTAAATTTTATCTATTGTAGATCATGTAGGCGGCTAATATATTTGTCTAGATAAATAACAGTAGTTCAACGCAACATTAGCAAAAATAATTAGATATAAACAATCCAAATATGCTTGCTTTGAAACAAAGACTAATCCAAAAATACTAGCTCAAAAAGACATGAGTTGTTACTAATAAGTTCAGGGAAGTCAGCTATATAAAATACGGCTAATAAGTTCATGGAGTGAAGGTTGATTAAAGTTCAAACTTGAAAATAAGCTCAAATGCAAACTAGAATAGTTTCCCTAACACAATCCCCAACAATAACAACACCAAACCTATGACAACCAACACAAAGTTCATTCTAATTTCAGCTTGGCATCGGCCACAAGCTCCACATACATGACCGCTGTCAGATCTCCTTTTATTCTTATCTTCCTCCTTGTTGCGTACTGTTTTTGCAGGGCGCCAAGTTTGGTTCAAGACATAGGCTGGTAGCTTGCCGTCTCCAATCCTACTATGATAATCGTCACACCACAAGAAAGACCCCGAGTGGTTTGCATTAGTCGGACACTTGTAAAACCATCTACCGCAGTGTTGGCTTCTTTCCCGGCACACAACAACTTCATCTTCCCAACACCGCAAACACACTCGGGTATCATGTCACTGTCGGTTGTTGTCGTCGACATTAGAAGGCTGTAAAACAAGTACAAATATTATATGATCAGACTGTGTTATATTTATTTCAATTTCCTCAAAACATATCAAACAAGAAAACAAATTATATAACTCAGATTATAAATGAACCACACTGAAATACACACATTGTTCCACATAGAGTTAGCCAAATCTTCTCTCATTTGAGTCCAAGCAGCAGATGTCTCAACTTGATCAACATATTCAATTTCACCATCAGCATCTTCTACAACACCAAGTTGTGTGTCACCCGCAATTTGTTCCTCTATTGGGTCGTTGGTCATCTCACCACGAATATAATTGTGCAGTAAAAAGCAAGCCATTATCATCCGTATTTGGATCTTGATCGGATAGAAGCTAGCACTTCGCAAAATTCCCCATCTCATTTTTAGGACAGCAAAAGCTCGCTCGATAATATTACGGGCCTTGCTGTGCCTTAAATTAAACAATTCACGAGCATTTTGGGGTCTTTGGTTACCGACGCCCCATTCCTTCAAATGATAACGAACATTTTTGAACGGCGTCAAGAATCCTTCACAATTGGCGTATCCATTATCGCATAGGTAGTAATTTCCTAAGAATACCACACTGGGTTAGGATATTTATATATTTAAACAGAAAGAATAATGAATTCTGAAAAAATCAATTAGTGTCAAAGACTCTAGTGAATTTAAACCTTTGGGCACCCTCAATCCCCGGTCTCTTGTAATGGCATCCCTTAGCACTCGAGAATCGCCGGCAGATCCCTCCCACCCGGGTAGAAAATACATGAATCTCATGTTGCGGTCGCAGGCAGCAAGAGTGTTAGTTGCGATTTGCCCCTTGCGAGATCGATAGCGTGGCTTATCCGCGTTACTTACAAGGACATTTATGTAGGTCCCATCCAATGCGCCAATACAGCCCTAGGACGAATCACATATAACTATAAAAATTCCACATGAACCTCGTGACTTAAAAATGTTACCTGTATTTGGAGACTTCGTTATTTACCTTAAAATGTTTCCACCGATTATCAACACACGTATTCGTTACTGGATCAGGTTGGGGCAAAAGAATGGTATGAAGTCTGAGAACTGCTTTCAGCACAAGATGAACATAATGCGAAATTGTTTCCCCGGACCGCTTAAAATGAAACCCAGCTGGACGAATTTTCTTGTGGTGTGCTAGGATGTTTAGAAAAATAGCTACTTGTTCCTCTAGTAAGACATATCTACCATTTCGCAGCCCACCCACGTCTCTCAACAAGATACATAAACGACCAAATGCATTCCTATCCATACGTAGGTTCACAAAACAGTCTATGTCACTAATTTTAGTGAGTCTATTCATGTGTCTCACCTGTTGGGGCATCCTATCCTTGTGTGAATACCTAATTAGATTATGCCTAGTACGTCGGCCGCATCGTGGGTGTCTTTTCAGATATAAGTGCAACAGGATAAGCGTGTGCATATGTAAGAGATGCAATACACCTTCCACCATGAGGTAAACGACTTTGGAAAAATGAAATTGTCGAGCCATAACCACAGGTTGTAATACTAGCAAACAAATCAGGCTACTGCACCATAAAAGAATCCAAATAGGACATCAGAACAAGCAAAGAAATTATCATCACGGTGGTTACGAACTATAAATCACCAATTTAATCAACAACTTACTACAACAAACTCTGCAGATAATCACACATAAACAAACGAAAATTCTCATGTACAGAAATCGCAAATAAATGTCGCACTGTAAAAAAGGATCTGCGGTATAAGGAAACACACAAAATCACGCGATAATTTTTAACATCCAGATCCGAACAATTACTCCAAAAAATACATCTGAGACGTCAGCATAAAATCACAATAGGGTTGCAAAAAGATGAAATTACCTTCTACGAGCTAAATCGATTCCACTGTCACCTACAAAATACCGCCGACTACTACTAAGGATTACCAATTTCGTCTGCTACGAGGCTTTAGCTCTGGGCTGCTTCCCTAAATCCGACATAAAATAACGAGGATGAGCAATTGGGGAAAGATCCAACAAAAATGTCAAAGATTTGTTTGAAGGTAGTCGACGGAGAACGGAATTACCTTGAGCAGACTAAATCAGACCTTTGTGCATTGGCTCCCGTCTCCGGGTGGTGAGGAGTAGCACTTTCTTCCCGTTTTCAAAAAGGGGTTTTTCAATTTGAGCTGCGAAGATTTCAAATTCGATTTGAAATGGGGATGGACAATTGGGGAAAAAGGGTGTTAAACAGGCACGCCGTTCGATGTCAGTTAATAAACTGCCGAAGAAATCCCGATTCCAACCAGTCGAATATTACATGAATAGTGCGGGCCTCAGAAGTTAAAAACGGGCCATGAACAATGTTGCTCAAGTAACCAAACAATGAGTATATTGCAGATAAAGATTATAATCTAGCTAAAACCTTACAACCAAACGACTCCTTACTATAATCAAAAACACTGAAAGGCAAACTAGAGACAAAATAAATTATTATTCGTTTGCATCTAACTACTGATAGCATGCTTTCTTTTTAGAACAATCTTAGTTGTACTTACAAACTTTAAATAAACATATCAGCCACTTCAAACTTGCATGCGTACGATCCAATCTCATGCAATGTAAGAATTATTTATGATCAATTAATTGGAATATAAATGCAAGAAACAATGATTTATACTAGTAAATTAACTCGAGTTTAATAGGTCTCGATAGACGTATATATTGCATACATGGTATTAAGAGGACAAGAGAGATGCCAGAAAATATGTGAAATCTGTTATAATCATCTCGAAAGAACATTAATTGGTAACAACATATTCTAGAGAAAAAGATTGACATACAAAGTGCACTGCCTCAACAAACTTACATAAACCTAAACCTAATATCAACCATCTATATATATAAATACCCACCGTTCTTATAAAACTCAATTATTACATGCCAAGTGCATTTTAGAAAAGCTCGAAGCCAAAAATGGCGAATAAAGATCCAACGTAGAGGTTCAAAAGACCAACATAAATATACTGCAGTATAGTAGCAATTGACAAAATCAAGAGTAAAAAATAACACTGAGCCAATATCCAAGGATTGGCTAGCTAAAAGTCGCACATAACCGATCAAGTCATCAAGAGTAAAACCTAAAGAACCACCAAAACAACACCCGATACACCCAAGCACCAAAACCATCACCAAGATATAGCAATCAAGAATAGCGGAAAAACAAGAAAAACAAACATCCGGACATATCACCAAGCGACATACCTATCACCACCGGCGGATCCAGGGGGGGAAGGAGGGGGCGACCGCCCCTTTCCGGCCGTCCGACGAGCCTAAATATCTTTTATGGACAAGCCGAAAATAGCAAAATTGCCGTCTCTGTGCATAGAACAATGAGTTTTCAATAAATGGCATATTGAAGTTAGTAGCTAAATGGTTGTGTTATAGGTCTTTTAACCTAGAGGTCTAGGGATCAAACCTCATTTAAAGTATTTTTTCTTTTTTTAACCATTCTTTGTTTATCTTATCAACTCATATTACTTCTTATTACCCAATCAAATCATTAGAATAGTTTATGCATTTATATTTTTATTAGTTTACACATATTATTTTCCTATACTTACTATTTATTTTTTATTTCAATAATTTTTTGATACATTTTATATTAAAAATACTTATTTTATGTGATATTTATTAGTATATATTTTATTACTTGTACATCAAAATAAATATTTAAAATATTTACGGAGTCTACATGTGTACTATTTTACTTATAGTACTCTCTCCGTCTCATGTTACTTGCACTATTCTATTTCGACCCATCTCGAACTATTTATATATTTTTTATTTAATTACGAATTATGGTATTTAATTAGAATATTAAAGTTAATTAAGTGTTCCTCTATTAAATAATCTCCCATTATGCTTAAAATATTAATTTAATTATATTAAAAAATAATTTTAAATTTAAAATATTTTATATTTAAAATATTTTATATTTCAATTAATATATTATTTAATTTATTATTAAAAATTATATTAATTTTTAATATTTAATTCCGCCCCTCCAATATTCGGATCATAGATCCGCCACTGGTAGGGGTGTCGAAACGGGTACCCGCGGGTACCCGCACCCGATTTTGGCCGAAAAGTTAGTCCCGATACCCGTCCCGCATTTAGTCGGGTATTACCCGATACCCGAGTCGGGTATCCCGCACCCGACCCGAAACAGTTATTTTTGAAATCTTCTTTTTTTAAAATATTATTTGTATATTTTAGATGTTTTTTTAAAAATACTACTTGATGAATGTAATAGTCTCACTTGAAACTTTTTATTATTATTTAATTTTGTTGAGAATTGATATCAAGCCACGTAAAATATTAAAAAAATTACATCATGAAGAGCAAGTATTAAAATAAAAAATAAAAAATTATAAAATATCAATATATATATATATATATATATATCGGGTATTTTCGGGACTATCGGGATTACCCGGTCGGGTATCGGGATACCCGATACCCGCAAAACCCAAAATTATTATACCCGACCCCGCCCCGTTTCCCGATTCCGTCGGGTAACGGGTACCCGATACCCGGCGGGTAACGGGAAGGGTTCGGGATTACTCGTTACCCGCTACCCGTTTCGACACCCCTAGCCACTGCTATCACTTTTTTAAATCTCCATTCCAATATCTGTTAACACTCAAATCTTCTATTGATTAAGTACATGCCAAGTGCATTGGATTCAGTGATCACGAAACAAATAAATGTTAATTCAATTTAATTTTTGAGATTTACATAATCTTTTTGGTAATACTAAAGAAGTAGATTTGGGTCGAAGGAAGCAAGTGTTCCTGGACTGAGAAGCACAGCCGAACACCACGCCAGCGATGACGGCGATATGCTAAACCCGAGCGGGCTCAGAATCCCAAAACAAGCGTCCACTGATTTCTGCCTCTTCTCCTCTTCATTTTCTGAACGATGCTGTGGGTGGAGGCTGAGAGGGGGCGGCGCCACCTCCCGCAGCAGCCGGGTGGGCTGGAGCTCGACTCCACCGCCCGTCAGCTTCTGGACCACATCCTTGAACTCGACAGGTGCCACCTTGTAGATTCTTGGTGGGGCCGGTGGAAGCGGAGCGATGGGCTTCTTGGTAGGTTTACGTACCGTGTGGAGCGCCGACCGGAATGACGGCGGCCGTTTCCCACTCTGAGTTGAGGAGTTTGATGATGAGAAAGAATGCATAGCGGATAAAGAGGAATGTGAATTGTTACTTTCGTCTGATTATTTATATATATACACATATCGGGAAGAAAAAGTCGTGATGAAAAAGTCCAAGGTTTTAGAGCAGTCGTAGGAGTAGATAATTGCAAGAATTTGAAGTCAAACATTCGGGGGACACAGAGATAGGGATTATGGAGCTTGTAGTCGAATAAAACAAAAAAAATTACCCTTTCGTTTTCTAATATGTGTCTCACTCTGATCCGGTACGATTGAGTTACTTGAATATGAGGTTCATAACTAAAACTAGCAAAGGTGAAGTAAGACAATTAATAAGGGATGAATCAAAATTGAAAATTCGGACACATAATAAGATATGTTCGGTTAGCAAGATTATATTCCGAGATTAAATATGTAGTGTGTTTGGTTCATGAAATTCAATCCCACAACTCAAATCTAGATGGATAATCATAGGATAATTAGTCATAGCTAACCTGTTATTACTAAAATAATCTCACAACTCAATTCAAGATTATATCTTGATACTATTTTATCTAGGAAACCGAACATCACCATAAGAGACAGAAAGATTACATTGAAGATAGATGAGGCAAAATGTTTTATTTCGTCGCGAGTTTCGGCGTGATCTATGGAAGCTGACCTTCTGCCGTGAAACATTTTTGACCGATGAAAAATTATTGATAATATATTCATATTATTGCTTGGCTCATGCTTCGTAACAAAGAAAACAATTGTTTATAGCAACCATAAATACAGTTCAGAGGTACTGCGGTTTTATTAGATGATGATAATAATAATTCCCAACTGCCATCTTAATTGGTGAAACTATTAGTAATATGCTACGGATCCTACAGACCCACCAGTCGAGAATGATGAGAGAGTGTGAGACACAGCAGTGGCGTCGGAGGTGGAAGAAGAGATCACTCCACTGACAGAGGAGGAGCGGCAAGAACATAGGAATGATCAGCCGAAGGAAGTGATAATGCCCATTTTATGCATCGGTTTAGGGGTAAAATGTACGTTACTTGATCGGTTTTATCGCGCAAAGCAAGTGTAAAATGTGCAGGAATGCCGCTTGACCAAGGCAACAAGGTCAAACTGATCAAGCAAATACAATAGGTGAAAAATGGCCAGGAATCAGGGGAGTTGATCAAGGGGGTAATCAAGCAGTCAAGGAGGGGACCACTGGCTTCCAGAAGAAGGACATGTGAGGCAATGAGCTGGATGGTGCGCATCATTCTGTTATCAAGGACAACGTTCTAGAATGAGACACGTGCTGATATATGAGACGCAAGGACGGAGCCAAGTCATGAATCTGTTACTGAAAAGCGTCGTCATTCTAGAAGGAAAGCACGTAGCAATCAATGAGTTGCTCACTCTCAGCATGGGGGAATATTCCCTGCCAAGATCGTTATCCAGCTGGAGGTTGTGCCGAGCCTATAAATAGAGGATGTGCCACCACATTGAGGATGAGCTTTTACCTTTCCGTCTTTAGTTTTTAGTTTAGTTTAGCTCAGCTCTCTAGATAGCTTAGATAGAGAAACGTTTAGTTAAAGGGCGACCGAAGTGAGCGCTACAGAATACTATATATCTGTAGGCGTTATCTCAAGTTTCCCGCCGAGGATCTTCTCGGTTTTTACATGCTTTCGTATTTTCCGAAGTGTTAGCTTAGTTAAATTTCAAGTTGCTTTGTAGTTAAAGTTTCGAGCGTTTTACACTCCGCATGATCGATGTACTCGTTTGGATTTTAAGTATAAAATCGAAGTTGTTCTGTTTTCGTCATCATGTTTACTGTTCTAAGTAGTTAATGTTCTGAAATTAACTTGACCCAGTAGTTAAAATTCCCTTAAGCAAGTAGTTAGTTACTTTTCTGTCTAAAGTAAAATCAGTAATTAAAAACTCCCAAAGTTAAAGCGTGGCAGCAGCCAAACCCCTATTCACTACGCACACACTCAATACACTAGCTTCTCTGTGGGATCGACCCCGAACTTGCTGCTTTACTGTTAAAGTAGTGCAAAATTGGGAGTTTATAAATTACATTGGTTGTGCCCGAGAGCGAGAGCAACTTGATCAAGTGGCAATGACATTTGCTAACTGATCCATCCGGTTCAATTATCACTTCCATATAACTTGAATAAAAAATCCATAATCCCCTGGTCGCTATCCGTGTGCCCGCCAAAATGGCGCCGTTGCTGGGGAAGCATGGTGTTATTTTATGTTTGTGTGTAGCGCATAGGTGTATATAATTTTGTTTCTTTCTTTTCTCATTTGTTTTTCTTCTGTTGATGAGAAGGTACCACCGCGGCGGCCACTGAAATCACCCTCTTATATACAGAGGCACTAACGCTCATTGGAGAGTCCAGGAAGCTGGCATAGTTACCACTCATTACAGAGCCGCACTAGCCGCAGCAGCAGCCGCTGATCAACTGACCAGCGAAGAAGAAGGAGAGCAGAACGCGCAACCTAGACCACCACCACTTGAACTAACAGAAGCAGAGATGGCCCTCATCGACAACGACTCAGAAATTGGTTCCCTGCACGCACATGATGAAAATGAGCCCACCCATGCCATCGCCATTACTCTTGGGATGCGGACCATCGCAATTAAATCAGGAGTACTGGTTGTTTTATCCCATTTTTATGGCCTCTCGAAGGAGTGTCCTTACGCCTTCCTGGAGGAATTCTGCAGATACTGCAACATCCAACCTGTACCGGCTGGATCTACATCTGAAGACTATAGGCTGAAGGCTATCCCCTTAGTCTTGAAGGGTGATGCTAGAGTATGGCTGTCGAGACTGCCAGAAGGGTCCATCAGAACATGGGCTGAGTTCCGACTGATTTTCCTAGATCGTTTCTTCCACGAGTCGAAGACGAGTGCCCTCAAGCGGGAGATTACGGAAGCAAGACAGGAGTATGATGAGCCCCTCGGCCAGTATTGAGATCCACACGAGAGGATTGGAGACGGTTTTTATATCATCCAGCAGAAGATTCGTGCATCGTGGTATTTGTATTTTGATTTTCTTTTAACAAGCCATGTGTGACTAATTTTCTAGATTAATCCTAATTTGTTGTAGGAATTGGTTATAACTATATTTCTCCGGATGATGACATTTTTATTTCTATCAAGTTTATTCTTATAATTGTACTTGTTTTTATCTATATGATTTAGCATGCGGTGTTAGAATAAAGTAGTGGCCTTAATTTTGGTGTCTCTTTAACTCAGAATAAGGAGTAGACATAGTTAAGAAACTCTAGGATAAAGTGTTCAATAGACCAACGAGTGGAGACATTGAGACGTGTTTAGCTTATCTTAGTTGTATAATTCCGCTACAAGTGTTCAACTGCTAGTGAGCGTAAAAAAAATATGATCCTTGATTGATTAGATTGTACGAGTCTATTGAAATAGGTACAAACAATTCCGAATCAAGGTAGGAGTCTATTGAAATAGGTACAAACAATTCCGAATCAAGTTAGGAGGAGCTCTTTGTTCCTTTGGTGATCTATATGTCTTATTTTTATTGCTTTTATTTTGTTTTATTTTCTGTCCTCAGCTTAGTTCCGTTTATATCGCTTTTTACTCTTTTTTTAGAAGTTTTTCTTCCCCGTGTGTTTGACCCTATGTATTATTGCTGCCACTGTTCTCTTGTAATTTAAAAATAATATTTAAGATATTTATTGCTTGCATATGACTATAAATTCTTATATTTTATACCTTAAAATTTACAACACACGTGTTAAATTATTAAATCCATAACAAAGTAAACCAAAAGAAAAAATAAATTTGCCAGTTCAAAGATTCTATTCCTATTGATTTGCCTTTTGTAGTGTAGTAATTAGCATTCAGTAATTTTCTATATCTGATGCAGCAATAATAAATTGGGTTGGACTGTGATAGGCTGATAGCAGGTTTATCATGTGTGATAAGCACGTTTTACTTCACTGATATGAAAAAATAGATCACTATAAGCATGGATCACAAACACTCTACTTTAAGCACATTTTACTTCATTAAGTTGAAAAAACATATCACTAATAACATGCGTCACAAACACTTCACTTTAACCATGAAATACTTCACTTTAAGCACATTTACTTCACTGAAATGAAAAAACAGATCACTAATAACATGGATCACAAACACTTCACTCTAATCATGGAATACTTCACTTTAAGCATGTTTTACTTCACTATAAATGAGTGCTTAAAATAGAAAATTCACCAATAGGAAAGTGATGGGTCCAGTGAATGGGGTGGATTTGTTCTTCTCTAGCCAGTTATCATTTGCTGTGATTAGCACACTCAAAACGTAGTTGCACCAGTTGTACTGCCTCACATTGGAAATATTTCCAATATAGTCCAAAATACGTCCAAGACATTTCCCATTTGCAGTTGGTGAGATCACCACGGAGTCTAACAGAATAAGAAAAAATTTGTTAAACCATTCACCACCATCTAGATCAGTATCAAGTTGCTCCTGCAAATCAGTTGGGTTTAGTGAATCTTTGTCCTTCTTCTTAGCATTTGCAATGGTCTGTATAACATCATTTACGTCATGCTTCTTTTCCTTATTTATCCTCAGCTCCCCTCTTGGCAGTCCCAAGGTAGCATGCACATCCTCCTCAGTGATATGTAATGGTTGATCATCAATAAGTTTGATTCTGGAGCAGTTGTCTTGACTAAAATTTTCAAGAAGTGAAAATGCCATTTCGGCAAGAATACTTCTGATCTTCAAATGAACAAGCTGCCCAAACCCCATCTCTTCCAGAGCAGCTAGTCGTTTCGAGTTCTTTTTCTCGATGGCATCAACAAGATTTTTCACCCCTATCTTGACAACCAGTTTAGGTCTTCTGATTTTAATCTCTTCATAAGACACCATTTTTCTCTTTCCTTTAGCCTTACTCTGTTTCTTTTTAGCAGGTTGTTCTTCATCTTCATTGTTTTGTGACCTCACACGCTTTGAGGCT
Source organism: Salvia splendens (assembly GCF_004379255.2). Classification (NCBI taxonomy): domain Eukaryota; kingdom Viridiplantae; phylum Streptophyta; class Magnoliopsida; order Lamiales; family Lamiaceae; genus Salvia; species Salvia splendens. The sequence continues at coordinate 18,935,826 of NC_056045.1, forward strand.
GGGAGACATAATACAAAAAAATTGGTCAAATTCATGAATACACACTTAACATAGTTTAAAATTATACAAATGACTGTACCTTATACATAATATATTTCACTAAGATACTAAATAATTAAATAACTCACTCTTTGGCTTTTGTTATTGCGGTCTATCATGTATATTCTTCGACCTCATTTCAGTAGAAGCTGTAGTAACTTGTTCTTGAGGTCTATCCTCCCGATTCTTCGACCTCCTTTGGCAACAACAGCTTCATTTGTTGAATCTCTATCACGAATTGGTTTTGCATTTGTTCTATAGAAAATACTTAAAATTAGAAGATTCTTTCTTTTCATATGCATATAGAATCTTAACACTGTAATTATTGCATGGAACCTTTGAGTTTGTTGACTGGTATAAGCTGGGCTTTCATTGCTGCCAATGTTTTTTCCACTGAAATATCAAACATCAATAAAGGCACCATCATGCATCATAATATTTCACTCTAACTATGTAATACATCACTCTAATTATGTTTTTACTTCACTGAGATGAAAAACAAATCACTAATAAAATGCATCACAAACACTTCACTCTAACCATAGAATACATCACCCTAAGCATGTTTTTACTTCACTGAGATGAAAAAATAGATCACTATAAGCATGGATCACAAACACTTCACTCTAACCTTGGAACACATCACTCTGAGCATGTTTTTACTTCATTGAGTTGAAAAAACAGTGCACTATAAGCAAGGATCACAAACACTTCACTCTAACCATGGAATACTTCACTATAAGCATGTTTTTACTACACTGGGATGAATAAACAGATCTCTATAAGCATGGATCACAAACACTTTACTCTAACCATGAAATACTTCACTATAAGCATGTTTTTACTTTACTGAGATGAAAAAACAATGCACTATAAGCAAGGATTACGAACACTTCACTCTAACCATAGAATACTTCACTAAGATGAAAAAGCTGTGCACTATAAGCAAGGACCACAAACAATTTACTCTAACCATGGAATAATTCACTATAAGCATGTTTTTACTTTACTGAGATGAAAAAACTGTGCACTATAAGCATGGATCACGAACACTTCACTCTAAGCATGTTTTTACTTCAATGAGATGAAAAAACAGATCACTATAAACATGCATCACTAAAAACTTCACTCTAACCTTGGAATACTTCACTCTAAGCATGTTTTTACTCCACTAAATTGAAAAAACAGAGCAATATAAGGTAAGAATTACACATTATTGGTGTCTTTGGTTGCATTTTTTTTTCTGTCGATCAAAACCTACATAAAAAAGAGAAGTAAATAACTGTACATAATAAAATATAGCAGATGTTCTTTGGAAGGCCTCGAGAATGGGCTCGAATAGAGTATAGATCAAGTTATATGGAAGATAACCGAACCGGTTGGATCAGTTAGCAAATGTCGTTGCTACTTGATCAATGCAATCTCGCTCTCACTTGTTTCCTACCAAAGTAATTTATAAACTCCCAATCTCGCACTACTTTAACAGTAAAGCGGCAAGTTCAGGGTCGATCCCACAGAGAAGCTAGTGTATCAAGTGTGTGAGTAGTGATTAGGGGGTTGGCTGCTGCCACGCTTTAACTTTGAGAGTTTTTATCAACTGATTTTAACTTAGACAGAAAAGTAACTAACTACTTGCTCAAGGGAAATTTAACTACTGGGTCAAGTGAATTTCAGACTGGAATGAAAATTAACTACTTAGAACAGTAAGTATAATGGTGAAAATGAAAGCAACTTTGATTAAAACTAAAACTCAGAACAATACAACGTGAAATTTAAACTAAGTTAACACTTCGGAACTACGAAAGCATGTAAACCGAGGAGATCTTCGGCGGGAAACTTAAGAATACGCCGACAGATATCAAGTATTCTGCATCGCTTCTTCAATCACCCTTTCTAACTAAGCATTACTTTATCTAAGCTATCTAAAGAACTGAACTAACTAGAGAGCTAAACTAAACTAAACTAAAGACGGAAAGTAAAGGATCACATTCTTTTAATGTGGTGACACATCCTCTATTTATAGGCTCGGCACGACCTCCAGCTGGATAACGATCTTGGCAGGGAATATTCGCTCATGCTGAGAGTGAGCGACTCGTTGATTGCTACGTGTTTCCTTCTAGAATGACGACGCTTTTATGTAACAGATTCATGACTCAGCTCCGTCCTTGCGTCTCATATAGCAACACGTGTCCCTTTCTAGAACGTTGTCCTTGATAACATAATTATGTGCACCATCCAGTTCATTGCCTCGCATGTCCTTCTTCTGGAAGCCTGTGGCCCCCCTCCTTGACTGCTTGGTTACTCCCCTTGATCAACTCCCCCGATTTCTGGCCTCTTTTCGCCTATTGTACTTGCTTGATCAGTTTGGCCTTGTTGTCTTGGTCAAGCGGCATTCCTGCACATTTAACACTTGCTTTGCGCGATAAACCGATCAAGTAGCGTACATTTTACCCCTAAACCGATGCATGAAATGAGCCTTATCAAACTGCTCACACTTAAAACATACTTGTCTCCAAGTATAAAGAAAAAGAAAGAAAAAGATAAGGCAAATTTCAGGCATGGTTTACTCATTTAAAGAAAGTAAAAGAAGATGAAAAAGAAAACAGGACTCAAAATAAAAACACATATTCACATAGATACATTAGATCGAATAAATTTCCAACAATCATACCCGAGGTCGAGGTCAATCCATTTGCCAGCAGCTTATGTTTCTTCCTTTTCGCTTTTACTTGATCAAGGTGTCAGTTCGTCAAGATTGCTCAATTTAAAAACTACTGTTGGATTCGCTCAGTCACTCATTTCTCACCAGAGATGTTAGGACCGTTCACTCGGTATTGCCATAAATTTAATACCTCGAATCGGATTGCACAATATAATTCCTTAAGGTCTTTGTTTCGGGTTGTAATGGGGCTCAAGTGTAGTAGTGTATCAAGGTAGGGTCCTAGGGGTTCTAAGTTTAAAAATATAAACTGTAAAAAGGAAAAACACATGAGTCAAGGGACCAAAGATTTGAACTTTTTATTTTGCCACTAGATACCTCACTTGGTCAAATGACGACTTCTAGTATTGAATTTTTGGCTTATTTTTCTAACTTTCGACTTATCGGGTCAGGTTACAACTTTTCCTGCCCTCTTTTTCTCAAACTTTTCTCGATAACAACATTTTTTTTCTTTTTTTTGACTTGATATTTGACTTGATCAACCTGATTGACTAACTCGCTCAACCCGGCTACCCTTTTATTTTTACTTTCTATCGTACTACCCCTTACTTCTCTTGACCTCTTTTCCTCACGTGTTTGTAAAAGAAAAAGAAAAAGTGTATGGATATGGGTTCTGGTTTCAAAAGAAAGGGTCAAAGTGTATGGGCTCAACTTGGTTAACTAATGGGTGCCTTGCTTGACGAGCGGGTTCGTGGAGCGAAAGAAGAAGAGGCTCAAATTGGTTAAGTCCTAATGCCTTTAGTCCTTACTACTTGTGCAATTTTCATCTAAATATTAAAATTCAGCCTCTTGTAAAAATAATTTTATTTTGTAAAAATAGTAGAAAGTGTTCTACTTTGGTTTATAACTCATATATAGATGGGCTTCACAGTAAGTTTAAAAATTGAGCATTTCCATCATACTTACGTAGTTCAAACTGATCAAGTTTTTTGCAATCAAGTTTCTACATGTAAACATACTGATTTTTTTCTCTAATTCTTCCCAAAGTAATCAAGTCATTCACTTATCCAATTTCATGCATATTGCCTATTTATTACTAACTGAAATTTTGAATTTTCAAAATTTTGACATATATGACTTTTATTTTCTAGAACTAACCCACCCCCCTCCCACTGCATATGAACTCGTCCTCGAGGGAATGGATGCAGTGGAAAAAGGGTTAGGTACATGCAATGACACAGTAGAAAAAAAACAAGGAAAACTTCTCACACTTAGACAGACACTAGGCTAAGTGTGAGGCAGTGCCAAAAATCAAACATGTCGATAAACACAAAAAAACAATAACCAAAACACAAGGGCAAATATAAACCAACAAAAACATGCATAACTTCTCACACTTAGACCCAACATAGGTCTAAGTGTGAGGTGGAGCATGATGTCAGTTATACAAATCAAAAACAAATAAAAGGTAAGATTGTTTAAACTTGAAATGTCTGAGATTAGGGGAGGGGTATACTTAATGCCTTCTGGGAGGTTGACCGGGGGATGCTGAGGGTGGCCAGGAGGATGATGGGCGCCGAGACGGAGGAGAGCTTGTAGAGGGAGGTGGTGATTGGCTGGCAAGGGTCTGTTGGCGAATCACCTCCAGAATCCTAGCTTGAGCAACCAGCTGGGCATGTGAGTTCTCCACCAGCTGCGTAAGCATTTGCTCTATGCGGAGCCTCCATTCATTGTTAGTCCGTGCAGCCTCCTCTGGCTCTGTCGTGGGGACCATCTCCAGCCTTCGTCTCTGCTGCCTCTCAGGGCTTGCCGGACGATTGGCCATCCTCCTCCCTTCCTCGCGCCTGGCCTCCTGCTGCTCTTTCTGCCTCTCCTGCCTAGCCTTCGTATAGAAGCGAAGCTTCCCGCCGGGCAGCCGTTCGAGTACCTGTATTCGTACAAAGAAATCCAGGTTAAATAATTCGGGCTTAGGGCAACTGCTGGGATGCTCCACGTCCTTGTGGAACACCAGGGTCCAATTCCGCTTTAGATAGGCCCCGAGAAGCTGACAGACATTGAGGTGGCGGGCAGGGCGAGTGGCAATTTGATTTATCGAGTAAGAAAGCCAGTAGTCAAGGTGCACCCGCCTCTGCTCCTTCATGCTCCACATAAAGTAAAGCTCAGCCAGAGTAATGATCGCCAGTGTATTGGAGATTGCATACAAGGTAGACCTGGGCAAGGCGGAGGGCCGGATCAGCAATATGGGTTCCTTTGGACTCAGAGGCTTTGAAATTGAGGGCACGTCCGTTGCACAAGGCATGCCAGACGGCCTGCTGATCGAAGTCCGGCTTCCTCTGAGGAAGGCCAATGTCACGCCCGAACCATTCTCCACTAGCGACCTGGGCCTCTGTATAGAGTCCCATCCTCACAGAGAACCGTTCAGGCTCCCCTCTGGTGGACCTCCTCAGCCCATTTGGGGTCTTCAAATTCCAGCATCCGCTGGAGGAGGTTCATGGTCAACACCACAGTTTTTCTGGAATAGTCGATGGTTGGGGATGCTGCAGGCTTCCTTGCTTCCTGCGGAATGTTCGGGCCCATCGGAGCTCTCTCCCCTCTGCGGAATGGTTGGGATGTGGAAGTTGTGGCTCGGTCCTCTGACAGGGATATTCCAAGGTGGGCTTTCACGGTGGCGTAAACCGTTGCGATATCCATCTCGGAGGGCATACTCCGGAGGATTTTGGTCAGGCGCCGTTGGGCCTCTTCATCTACTTCGGCAGATGGAGCGGCGACGCTGGTTTGTGGTGGTGATTGAGAAGATGGGCTAGGGCTTTCTACTTGGGCTTGGGGCGAGGTTCTCCGGTCCTCACTGCCGGCACCGGAACTGGATGAGGAGGATGAAGTTGGGAGTTGTTTAAGCAACATTGTTTCTAGTAATGGTGGTAGGTTTTGGTGAAGAAGATGATGATTTTGGGCAAGGGTTTGAATCTTCTGCTCACGCCCGAACACCCGGAAGGAGACGCTCCTAGCCTCCAAGTTTGTGCTTCCGGTAAACCGGAAGGACTCGAAGAATTCTTTGGCTAGGTCCTCAGGCACGAAGGTGTCCTCGATCTCCAGCAGTCATTCAAAACCAATGCCGGTAATGTTCTCGGCGAATCTCTCCTCAACCCGGATAGTCTCCAGGGCTGGCTGGTGGAGTTTCTTGTCGGCCTTCAGCCGCTTCGTGGGCGTCACCCTCTGGTGGACCTCCTCAACCCATTTGGGGTCTTCAAATTCCAGCATCCGCTGGAGGAGGTCCGTGGTCAACACCACAGTTTTTCTGGAATAGTCGATGGTTGGGGATGCTGCAGGCCTTCCTTGCTTCCTGCGGAATGTTCAGGCCCATCGGAGCTCTCTCCCCTCTATATCACTGCCCTCTTCTCCTTCTTGTGGAGGGGTAGGTTGGTCTGCATCCGAAATCACAATGCCCCGGGGTGCGGGGCGCATCCTTTTTGGAGAAGGCAAAACAGTCTCCTTCCCTTTCCTCTTCCTTTCAGCCTTCTGACGGCTGTCCTCAACTGCCTCGGCCTCTCCGGCCTCTTGGTTTATCGCGCCAACGGCTCCTTGGTTTTCCGGCTCCCTCGGCTCATCCAACAGCCTCCGCACTGCACGGGGCCTCTTTACCTGTTCCTCCTTTGTCCTCTGCATGCTGGCCACCCTGGCCTCCACCTCCTCCATCAGCGTGTTGATTTCTCTTCTGCGCGTCCGGCGGCGCAGCGGCTCCTCCTCCGTCTCCGGGACCGACTCATCCTCTGCCTAAGGAATGAAGGTCCATTCTGCCCCCTCTTTTTGTAGTATTTCACTAGGGGGAGGCAGAAGGTCCTCCGTAGAATCGTCATCAATGTGCACAACCTCGATCGGTTGTGTCGGCCCTAAGAGAGTAAGGGAGTTGGAGCCTCCGCCACTTGGTGGTGTCGGAGCGTTAGGAGCAGTCGTGCCTTCTGCATGTGGTGGTGGCACAGACAGTGCTTCTTCGGCCGGGATGGCGGCGGGCTGCGTCCCTCCCTCTTCTTCAGAATAGTCCCCACTATACTGTACAAGGAAGACGACGGGCGTAGGTTCAGGGGTGCGAAGGGGGGATTGTGTTTGGGAGACAAATGGAGGAGGTCGGGGAGTATTTTGGGATGTGGAAGTTGTGGCTCGGTCCTTTGACAGGGATATTCCAAGGCGGGCTTTCACGGTGGCGTAAGTCGACGCGATATCCATCTCGGAGGGCATACTCCGGAGGATTTTGGTCACGCGCCGTTGGGCCTCTTCATCTACTTCGGGAGATGGAGCGGCGGCGCTGGTTTGCGGTGGTGATTGAGAAGATGGGCAAGGGCTTTCTACTTGGGCTTGGGGCGAGGTTCTCCGGTCCTCACTGCCGGCACCGGAACTGGAGGAGGAGGATGAAGTTGGGAGTTGTTTAAGCAACATTATTTCTGGTAATGGTGGTAGGTTTTGGTGAAGAAGATGATGATTTGGGGCAAGGGTTTGAATCCTGAGCGGTATGGGAGAGCAAAGAGAATGTACTGTAGGCGATTTGGTTAAAAGTGATATCCAGATCTGAAAACTGCATTTTATACCGATATTGCGGCTGTTGGGATCCTCTACGGTTGAGATCCCTGCGACTGTTCAGATCCTTGCAAATTTTCACGTACAGTCGCGTCCTTTCAGAGCGCCAGCTGGCTTAGCTTCTCTGATACCCTTCTTTCCTATCTCCAGGACGTTCTGTCCAATGCAGCAGTTGGTGCTTCCTGACACCTTTCAGTGGTTGCGCACGTCCTTTCATCACCTGCCCTGATCAACTAAAGTATTGTACTACCAATTAATTTCGAATTGCACTGATTAAGTGGACAATTAATTCTAGATGAAACTCAAATAGTTCCACTTGATCAGCTTCTGTCCTTACTTCCGATTTTTAATTTCTAAGAATTAAAAACTAACACACGAAAAACTATTTACACTAACTACAAAGGATTTGACCGCGTTCCCCTGGGATGTCACTTGATCAGTTTAATAGATTAAGAATTTGTTGCTTGATCAAGCAGACTACCCCCGAGTACCCGATCACTCCTTTTACCTGCTCACTGGATAAGATTAGTAGGATCAGTGGAATTTCTTCCACTATGCCTGCTTCGGTCTTTTCTCTGTAGGGCTCAACCCGATGACTCTTTACCATGAAGGAGAACGAATTGGGGGGGATCTCCTGGGAGTATGTTTACCTCCTGTGTGTGTATTGTCATGATGGTATGAGGGTCCGCCCATTTTGAATTCCGCCTCCTGGGTATTAGTTTGATTTGACACTGGAAGAGTAGCTCTTTCTGCCACACTATGAGCTCTTCCTTTCTCAAAGCGGGGTCGAGTCTACATTGTCGATCAAGGTGGGGTGTCATTCCTTCTTCTAACCTGGCGGGATACATGCACAGAACTGGGTTAATCTTTATCACGTCTGCTGTTTTCCACTTGACCACCTCTTGACCCAGCCTCAGTTCTTCCATCAATTGTCTTCCCTATCCTTGCAGATTTGATTTGACTTGTTTTTGATACGTCTGGTTGGACAGATTCTTGAGGGTAACTGGCGATGCAGGTAAAGGCAATAGTTGCCTTGTAGGCGAGGGACTTTCCTTCAACATTCTTCTCAATGGGGCGGCTTGGTCAGGTGGTTTTTCGATCCTTGCCGCTTGAGTGATCTCTTCTGACTCAGCTGGTCGTGGCGGCTTACAGAAATCCATAATTGCCCTTTCAATGGCTTGATCATCCATTTCCCCAGTCATCGTTGCATCGAACCATTCAGCTGCTTCTTTCTTAAGCTGTTCGTCTTCAATGGAATCAGTGGACGGTCTTTTGAAGAATTCCTTTTTCTCCCAAGGTCTGATAGTAACTACCGATTGTATGCTCTCACTTTCCTGTGGCTTTCTCACAGCTTTATCAATATCGAATGTAAGTTGTTCTCCATTAAAACCCAGATTCATCGTCCTATGGCGGACGTCTATGACTGCACTGGCTGTAGATAGGAATGACCTTCCCAAAAGTACTCTAATAGACTCCTCCTCTCCTGGCTCTGTCATCTTTATGACGAAGAAGTCGGCGGGGTACATGAATTTGTTTATCTTGACGATTTCATCTTCTAAAACGCCCTCTGGGTGAATGTAAGACCCTTCTACTAGCTGTATCACCATATCGGTTTTGATAAGCTTAGCTTCTCCCAGCTTCTCGTATATAGAATACAACATAATATTGATGGAAGCCTCTAGGTCACACATTACGTGCTCCATTTGAACGTCTCTGATGGAAACAGGGAGTGTGAACACCCCTGGGTCAGTCTTCTTTGTTGGAAGATCACTAGGTTTGATCACCGCGGCTACATTTTCTGCTTCGACCATCCTTCCTTTCTCAGTGACTTGTTCAAGGGCACTAGACTCTCCTTCTTTTGTGACTTGATCAAAGGCGCTGGACTCAGGGCCTTCTTCATGATTGGGTCTGTCTGTGGGTGCTGGAGAACTCACAGATGGGCTTTGATAAACTTTTTCTGATTTTAGAGATACTCTGCATTGACATTCTCTCGCCCAGGTGGTGGTTGCACTGTAGCATGAATTTTTCCTTCATTTCCCCTCAGCTCGCCCAGTGACTTGGCGACCTGAGATAACTGCTTTGTAAGCATATCTAGTGCAGCCATCTATTCTCTCTGGGCTTCTTGTATTTCTCGCATTGCATCATGGGGCTGATGTGGGATCATCATATCTCCTGGACCTTCATTTTGTTGTTTGTTATACCTCTGATTAAAACGACCTCCTCTATGGCTTTGTTGATAGTAGCCGGAAGGTCCATACTGTTCTGGCTGGTTCTGGGGAAAATGATTCTGTTGGTTCCCTTGGAAATACTGGTTTCCTCTTTGGTACGGTGGGACATAATTTACACTTGATTATTTGGTTGTCTTCCCTAGCTACTTGGCTGAGGGCCTTGGTGTTGGTACCCCCAATTTCCTTCCTGTTGTTGGCTTGACCAGTTGGGCTGTCCTCCACTGGACCAGTTTCCTTGAGGTCTATTTGACCATCCTGCCTGACTTCCCTGCATTCTGTTCCCTCCAGTGTTTGGTTTAACCTGGATCCGATCAGGCCAATTGGGCTGCCCTTCATAAGGTTGCATCTGCTGTGTCGAGGGCTGTGGTGGGTGGCTTTGATTCTGGTCAATCCATCGAAAGTTTAGGTGATCTCTCCATGGAGCGTCTCTCTGTTTACCCTGGATCCAGTTGCCATTCGCATTCCAGTGGCCGACGGCATTCACTTGGGCTTGCGGCTCTACCTCAGGGGGGAATTCGCAATAGTAATAGTGATGCTCTTCTGGCGGTGGCGGCGCATATTGCTGTTCTTTGGGTGCAGGCGGTGGAGGTGCTCTGTATTTTTCTACTGCCTCAAGCAGCTTCTTCTCCATCTGCTCGAATCGAGCCTCCAATTTTTCATCATTGTGCGACTCGGCTGCGTGCACTGCACCTCTTCGGTACTGGCCACGGGACATTTCATACGAGTGTTTGGCCTCGATGAGCCTCTCCAGGATGTTCTTGGCTTGGCTGAATGGGGTCTTTGAGAAATCCCCCTGAGCTGCGAGGTTTAGATCATTCTTGCTATCGACTGTCAGTCCACCATAGAAGATCGAATAGATCTCTCGCTCCCCCAGCTTGTGGTTGGGGCATTCTTGAAGCAGCCCTTGGAATCTATCCCAATACTGGCCGAGGGGCTCATCGTACTCCCGTCTGGCTTCTGTAATCTCCCTCTTGAGGGCACTGGTTTTTGACGTTGGAAAGAAGCGATCAAGGAATATCATTCGAAACTCGGCCCATGTTTTGATGGACCCTTCTGGCCGTCTGGACAGCCATACTCCAGCATCACCCTTCAAGACGAAGGGGATGACCTTCAGCCTATAATCTTCAGACGTAGATCCAGCCGGTATAGGCTGGATATCACAGTATCGGCAAAATTCCTCCAGGAAGGCGTACGAACATTCTTTTGAAAGGCTGTAAAAATGGGATAAAACGGCCAGTACTCCTGACTTGATCCCGATGGTCCGCATCCCAGGAGCAACGGCAATGACGAGTAACGGCAATGACATGTGTGGGCTCCTTCTCATCATGAGCGTGCAGAGAACCTATTCCAAAGTCGTTGTCGACGAGGGCCATCTCTGCTTCTGCTTGTTCAAGTGGTGGTGGTTTAGGTTGCGCGTTCTGCTCTCCTTCTTCTTCGCTGGTCAGTTGGTCAACGGCTACTGCTGCTGCTAGTGCGGCTCTGTAACGAGTGGTAACGACGCCGGCTTCCTGGACTCTTCAATGAGCGTTAGTGCCTCTGTATATAAGAGGGCGATTCCAGTGGCTGCCGCGATGGTACCTCCTCATCAACAGAAGAAAAAACAAATGAGAAAAGAAACAAAATTATATACACTTATGCGCTACACACAAACATAAAATAACACCATGCTTCCCCGGCAACGGCGCCATTTTGGAAGGCCTCGAGAATGGGCGCGAATAGAGTATGGATCAAGTTATATGGAAGATAACCGAACCAATTGGATCAGTTAGCAAATGTCGTTGCCACTTGATCAATGCAATCTCCTTCTCGCTCTAACTCGTTGGCCTCTTTTCGCCTATTGTACTTGCTTGATCAGTTTGGCCTTGTTGCCTTGGTCAAGCGGCATTCCTGCACATTTAACACTTGCTTTGCTCGATAAACCGATCAAGTAGCGTACATTTTACCCATAAACCGATGCATGAAATGAGCCTTATCATTCTTATGTTCAATTTGGATTGCATAATAAACTATAGCAGATCTCACTTATTTAAAAGTACTAATGTTTGAATTCGCAACATTTTTTATGTCGTTGCAATCGCAAATTTAGTTTATTACAATCTTAATGTCAAAACGATTTTAAGCCTAATTAACTGTTGATTCTAAACCTAATTAAATGTTCAAATCTAAATCGCTGTAGAAATGTTAATAAAAAATGGTTTGACTATGGAATGAGAAATCTAAATCGGTTGAAGAAACCAGTAGAAAAACTTAATTTTGAAAAATCTTTCTGATTTGAATCCATTTGTTCGACGAAAGAATGAGGTGATGGAATGAAAGAACTGGATGTTGACAACAGCGGAATGAGGTGACGGTGACTGCGGCGATAGAGTGACAAATTTGAAATTTTGTGAATGGGAGAGGAGAAGCCGGGAAGAGGAGTGATGGCGGGGAGATGAATTACGTAAATGAGAGATTAATTCAAATGTTAACCCTAATTTTATTTGTGAAATGTCCATTATACCCCCGCCTTCTTATAGTGAAGTTAATGTTTAATATAGTAAACTGATTTCTCCTCCTATTTCGAAAATCACATAGGTTAATATCAAACCTTAATTTCTTGATCTTGTGGCGGATATTTATTCTCTAGTTATGCCTTTAATAGGCCCTTGCCCTATGAGTTGTGATCAATGTCGAACCATTCTTAAGGGCCGAACTAGAGACCAAATTAGGGCCCTCCATTTTTTTAATCTTGTGGTTAGGATTAATTATTTTCGAAAATCAGTTTATTAATCTTCATAAAAAACGTGAATCTCTTTCCTTCTCTCAATTCTTCGATCTTCATACAATCTTCACACAATCTTCACGCAATCTTCATCAATTTTTACGCAATCTTCATCAATTTTCTCGCAAATTACGTTAGCTGTATAATCTGTATCAACATCTTCTTCAATCTGCATCGATCTTCATGATCTACCTCAATCGCGATCTGTCTCAATCCACAATTCCTTCATTTCACGTTCTACCTCCATCGTGCTTTGCTTCATCAATTCACGATCGTTTTGCAATTGATGCATCGTCGATCAATCGCGATCTGTATCAAATTCTCGATCGATCTGCCTCAGTTTTCGCAATTCCTTCAATTCACGATCTGCCTCAATTGTCATCCATAGAGAATTCCACACGTGAAATTCATTAGCATCTCGATGGAGTAGGATAAACACCGACAAATTCTGCAGTTAAAGATGGATCTTCATCGACCAATAACGAAGAAGCTAGTATTGGATCAATTCTGTATGATCTACAATATCAATGAGGCACTCTATTCGATACAGATTCAGATTCAGATTCAGAGCTAGAAGGAGAAAGTAACTCAGTTGAAGGTTTGTAATTTTTAATTTTTTTATTCTATAGTGTAAACAGATTCATAATGAAGTAAAAGGTCGAATTAATGCGGTAACAAATACACTAATGAAGTATTTTTTATCGTAATATGATATGCTGACATGCTCTATCTTGTAGGCGATAAATACGACTCATAATGAACTAATATTTAATTATAATGAAGTAGTAATAAAGTGGAATGAACTTATATTCTTGTTGAATGAATATATTTTGTTTTGTTTTTATTTTCCACTAACAGTAGTTTGTATGCGATCAATACAAACCATAATAAACTAATATGGGATTATAATGAAGTAGTAATACAGCCGAATGAACTTATATGCTTGTTGAATGAATATGTTTTGTTTAGTTTTCATTTTCCACTAACAGTAGTTTATATGCGATCAATACGACACGTAATGAACTAATTTCAGGTTAAAATGAAGTTGTAATACAACCGAATGAACTTATATGCTTGTTGAATGAATATGTTTTGTTTTGTTTTGTTTAAATTTTCCACTAACAGAAATTTGTATGTTTTGTAACAGTGTCATACTTACCTGATTGTCCATCCCAGCTGAAGCCTTACATTGGACAGATTTTTCTTAGACTTGATGATGCTACTGAGTTCTATAATAAGTATGCATGACATGTTGGGTTTGACACTCGTAAACACAGATCAAAAAAGAAGGGGGATTATGTCACATGGTTGTATGTTGTGTGCAGTAGAGAAGGTCAGAGGAAAATGAAAATGCAAGGGCATGAGTCAAAACGTAGACGTTCTTTTAGGAAGTGATTTTGCAAGGCTAAAATTGCTTTTAAGTTCTGTAAAGGAATTGGTTATGTTGTCAATCAATTTGATGAAATACATAATCATGATATGGTGGAGTTACGCCATAAGCGATTCATGAGGCTAAATCGCAACATTGACCTATTGCATCAGAAATTTATACTAGATTGTGCAAGTGCAAACATAGGCCATACATTGACTTTTAAGTTGCTGAATCAGGTTCTTGGTGGGCTGGATTATGTTGGTTGCACGGTTGTAGAAGTTAGAAACTATAGGCGTGACTTGAGAGCATATACTAGTGGGGCAGATGCACAAATGGTACTTAATGAGATGAGCCGAAAGAAAGAGAATTGTCCAGCATTCACCTATGATTTTGAGGTGAACTCTAAGGATAGGCTCACTCATGTTTTCTGGTGTGATCCCATTGCTAAGAAGAATTTCCATCTCTACGGTGATATAGTATCGTTTGACACAAACTATTCAACTAATAGGTACGAACAGTATGTTGTTTATAATGATATGATTATTGATGTGATCAACTTGCATATGCATGAAACATTTACTGGATTAATGCAATAACTCAACAGAATGTACTAGTAATAGTCAATAATGAATTAATAGTCCACTGGAATGATGTGAGTGCAGAAGTATTTAGAATTCTTACTGTGATGTAGTAAAACTCTTAATGTCTGAAGTATATACCTTATTTATAACCTCCTTTTTGATGAATAGATGTAATACATGTACTGCATGATATTTGCACCGTTCACAGGAAAAGACAACCATGGGAGACATGTAGCATTTGGTGCAGGCTTATTATCTAAAGAAAATGTTGATTCCTTCTCATGGTTGTTTGAACGTTTTGTCAAATGTATGGGTTCTGCACCAAAATTGATCATTACTGATCAGGATTTGGGAATGAAGGTTGTTGTGGAAAGAGTCCTTGTTGATACAAGACATCGAAGGTGCATGTGGCACATCATGTTTAAGGTTGTGGAAAAGTTATCAAAGAATCTACTAGGCAATGAAGACTTGAAAAATGAGTTAAACAATTGTGTGTGGTTTGAGTTGATAGTGCCTGAAAAAAATCATGAAGAATGGAATAAAGTAATGGAAAAATATGGGCTTAAGGACAAAGAGTGAATTTCCTCGATGTTTGCCTCATGAAAATTTTGGGTATGTATCCTTCTTTGGAAACATATTTTCTATACGCTGAAGTATTTATGTCATTATTCTGAAGCATATTTGTTAACTAATGAACTGCAGGTGCCTGCATTCTTTAGGGATTTTCCAATGAGTTCACTAATAAAGACCACATCAATATCCGAATCTCAGAACATATTCTTCAAGAGGTACTCCAAGTCTCGTTCTAATCTTGTTGAATTTCTTATGAATTACAACAATGAATTGGATGGCCAAAGGAGCAACAACAATAGGCTAGAATACTTGGATTTTAACACAATTCCAACTTTGAAAACTAATTCAGCCCTCGAGAAGCATGCTTCGACAATATATAGTGATAGTGGTTTCAAACTAATTCAAAGTTATATTGAGGAAGCAGTTGACAATGTCACTATGGTGACAGTGTCAATCATTGGTGAGAATGAGATTTATACAGTCAACGACAAGTTCTCGAAGAACTGGACTGTGTCATACTCCACATCTTTTGATTCATATGCATGTAGTTGTAAGATGTTTGGGAGGCTTGGGCTTGTATGCAGTCACATTTTTTGGGTCTTGAGAAACAAAAAAATGAAATTAATCCCTAATGAGTTACATGGAGGACGTTGGTTGAAGTCTAAATTTGTCAATGTTGTGCATTGTGGGATTGATGATGATATTGAAACATTTATTGTTGTGGATGAGACGAAGCAGGAGTATAGGGATATGCATGGAGATTTTTATGATATTGCACGGCTTATTGAAGGAGATGGTGATAAAATTCGAGCATTTAGACAAATTATGGCTGAAGGGAGAAAAGAAGTACTTGGTGAGGGAAATGTGTTGTCAATTAGTGAAAAGAGACTAATGATTGAGAAGTTATATGGATCACATGTCCCTAGTCAAATAGATGTTCATCCCCCAGATGTCGTCAAAACCAAAGGTTCCGGTCGACGTCTTTCCCGGCTTGAGAAGGAAATGAGAGAGATGTCCAAGCCTGGTCGGAAATGTGAAAAATGTGGCGAGGTTGGTCGGCATGATTCAAGAAATTGTGACAAGATACAAGAGGAGAAGAAAAAAAAAGAGGACAAACCAATGTTGAAGCTGGTTGTTTTATTACTTCATTATCATATTTCTGTTCTTCATTCTCTTACTTCTGTACTTCAGTCCTGTAGTTTCTTCATTTACATTTTGAATTTGAATTTGTTAAAACTTTTTGCAAGCTTAAAGAGAATAGACTGAAGTGTTTTTATAATGGCTTATTTTTTCTTTATTATAATGTTTTTCTTAGTCTTACTTTGATATATTTTCCATTTGTCATTGACTTATCAATAATCAATAGATCTCAAAAATGAACTAAGATCTCTGAAATGAACTAAATATGGCACCCAATGCAGTATTACAGGCTAATAATGAACAACATTTAAAGAGGAAAATCCGATGTTGAGGCTGGTTGTTCTATTTAGTTCAAGTAGTTTTGTTCCAAATTTACTTCATTCGGATAATTATGTTCTTCATTCCCTAACTTCTGTACTTCAATCATGTAGTTTCTTACTTCATTTACATTTTGATTTTGAATTTGTTTAGACTTTTTTGCTAGCTTAAAGAGAATAGACAAATATAATGTAGGAGTAGATTATTAATCTTAATTTATATGAAATATTTTTCATTTGTCAATAGATCTTTGAAATGAACTAAGATTTCTGAAATGAACTAAATCTGTTACCAAATGCAGTAGTATAGGCTAATAATGAACAACATTAGAAAGTGTGGTACTTTATTCAATGCTCATAACAGATGTATGTCGAATACAAAATTTGATCTACTAAAATGATCATTTCTTCTTTAAATATGGTGCAATCATTTTCTCAACATCAATTTCAATATGTTTGCTTTTCTCTTCATAATACGCTGCTGTAACAATTTTGTTGTTGAAGCTTTCGTGGCTGTTTTCGGCTAACATCAGCGCCGAACAATATTTATCCCTCAAGCTCTAAAGCACACCCGAACTTGATTTCTTCAAGCCACAATTCCAGCAACCTTCTCGCTCACCCTTGTACGTTTCCATATGCCGCATTAGAAATACTCCACAATCTTCAACGTTATCAACTGTCCTCCATGGCATTTTCAATCTCTGCATTTTGGAGTTGGACATGATCTTACAATATGCGTGGAGACCATTCTTGGCGAGGAAGTGACAAAAGTATGATCTCTGCATGTACAAAACAAATACATGTCATTTATAGTTGTGTGTATTCATATGTATGTGCTATAAAATTCAATCATAAAAGAAGAATACGAACCAATGTTTCTGGAATGTGACCATAATTTATTGTGAGGTCATTGTCATCCCCGTTTGCAGAATTGTCTATTACAGCAATAACATTTCTCTTGAAGCAAAAACAAACAACATAATAATGTTGATTTGCACATATGGGGAACAACACCTATTGAATGAAGTAACAAGCAACATGAATAAAGTAATAAAGTATACGAATGAAATACTATGAACAATCTGAAAAATGAAGTAACAGGCAACATGATGAAGACATAAATCAGACTTGAAGTAATACTAATGATGTTTGTACCGTGTTCACATCTTCCCATTTGAAATATGGTATTTCCTTCACCTCTCTGTCCAAGTTGTTACAGAAGTTTGCAATAACTGTGTTGACATCCATGGATTGAGGCTTTGTCACAATGGTGTACAACTGCATATTAATATTAATGTAGTTAGGATCCTCATAACATACAATCTTATTATATTTCAATAATTTGTACTTACACATGGGTACGTGGTGAAGAATAGCCGTCTTGATGAGTACGATGATCGAAATTCTGCCATGTTGTTGAGGTAGGAAGCCCATGCATCTATAACACCAACCCCAATCAATTGCCGAGGTATCAAAGAACCCATTTCCATCTTTGTAACTTTCACAACATCGTCGTCATAAACAAGTACTAATTTGCACATTATATAATACATGTTGGAATTTCACATTCTATTATTGGATATGTTAATGGTTTGATATAATATTAGAAAACAAGAGACAATATTAGAAATCATACACGTCTGTTTCATGTGTTACAAGAATCTAGCAATATGATTCTTTCTCATCTTTACTGAGCTTGTTTGTAATCTTAACCGGTCTGTCAGCGAATGGAGATCGCAATGCATGAGAAACAGTTTTCTCTGTTCTAGTTCGTACCTCCATTCGACCCTTCAAAGTTTTGATCTATTGTTTGCAATAAATAAATCACTTGTATATAAACAACAAGAAGTATATTATATATTATCATATTCTTAATTTGCACAGGATTACCTTGTTAGCATTGTAAACAATGACCTCAGTCCCCACCGGCTTACCAACTGGACCACTATCCATGAAATCATCATCCATGTCTATTTCCTTGTAAGCATCAATAACTGACTGTATTTCAGCAGCCACTTTAGCATTCTGTTCACCAAAATATAGATATAAGTTTTATATAATCAGATAGTTCATTTAGTGAGATGTTTAATTCATCACAACTAAATATTACTTCATCCAGAATGAATAAGCATGTTGGGTTGACAATTGTAAACATGGATTGAAAAAGAAAAGGAATCATGTCACATGGTTGTATGTTGTGTGTTGTTGGACGATAAAGAATTTTGTTTGTGTAATTTACATTTATACCTTTACTCCATCTTTTTGCCCATTATTTGTATGCCATCTCACATTTGTTCCATGTTGAATTACACACAGCGTTTTAAAATCCTGGTAGTGGCAATACGTCCATTCAAAAAATGATTCATTTCAAGGAAAATTTACTTCATCATAAAGGAGGCAAACTTCTAGCTATTGTCATATTACCTCTGCCACTAAATTAACTTATAAGTTTCCCCTAAGTCCAGCATCAACACTGAAGTTTGATGATCGAGTAACGTCTGCCATTGATATATTATTTTCCTGCTAGTAGTATTATATAACCAGATAGTTCATTCAGAGAGACGATTACTTCATTACAATTAAATATTACTTCATCCAGAATGAATAATTATGCATAGCATGTTGGGTTTGACAATAAATATTATTCTTAATTTGCACAGGATTACCTTGTTAGCATTGTAAACAATGATCTCAGTCCCCACCGACTTACCAACTGAACCACTATCCATGAAATCAACATACATGTCTATTTCCTTGTAAGCATCAATAACTGACTGTATTTTCGCAACCACATTAACATTCTATTCACCAAAATATAGATATAAGTTTTTCCATGAAGTAGTGTATCATATTAATAATGAAGTAATTCGGTAGTAATCACATTAATAATAAAGTATTATATAATCAGATTGTTCAATAAGCGAGATATTTACTTCATCACTACTAAATATGATTTCATCCAGAATAAATTTATACCTTTGCAACATCATCTTTTGGCTCATTATCTGTATGCGATCTCATATTTGCTCCATGTTGAACTACACAAGGCATATTAAAATCCTGGTAGTGGCAATACGTCTATTCAAAAGATGATTCATTTCAAGGATAATTTACTTCATGATATAGGAGGTATACATACTTCTAGCTATTGTCATATTACCTTTTCCACTAGATTAACTTCTAAGTTTCCCCTAAGTCCAGCATCAACATTGATGATTGATGGTGGAATATCCTGCGAGTAGTGTTATATAAATATATGGTTAATTCAGTGAGACATTTACTTCAATACAACTAAATATTACTTCATCCAGAATGAATAAGAGGCAAGTACAGCTTCTTACCTTGTCCAAATGTTGGACAGGCATGAACTGCACAACCTCAAAGATGTAGTTTCCAGGATCTATATCCCTTGTCGGTGTAGTATCAACCTGTATATAATAAACAGCAATACAAACAAAACCCAATGAACAAGTAATCTTCATTTAAAAAACCCAAAATGGAGAAAGTCAGTTGGTTACAAAAACCATATAATACAACAACAAAAATTAAGTTCATCCCAAATACAACAAAAACCACTAATGTGTTTTATAAATTACAACCCAATAACACAACACTCCAACCTTGTCCAGAGCCTTTGTCCTAGCGGCAAGGAGCTTTGACATTATTGCATGAGGTGTCGATTTCGAGCCCTCTTGACATCAGTTGTAATTTCCTCCTATCTATAGTATAGGAGTTTATTTGTTGTAATTTAAATAAAAAAAAGAAAAAAAAACACAACACTCCAACCACAACATCACGATGCAGCCCATCGTCAACTTACGTTTCTTTCATGAAACTCAAATCCTAGATCAAAGGAAGGTCCTTCTATACAGCACCAATGAACTCTGGATTGTCGAGATCATCTTCTTCCATTGCTTGAGACATTGATTGGACATCATTCGCCTCTTCTTCTGGCTCTATCTCATGTAACCCCATCATCTTCATTGAGCATTTGGCTGCAACTTTAGAGCAGCCATTATTCTTTAGATCGTCTGCCCCATCTTCGAGCTCCTTCATCAGCTCCCCTAGGACGTCAGCAACCTTTCCCATAAGGTTGACAACAATACTTCTACGTTGGGCTGTCAAAGAGATATCTTTGGGCTTTGCCCCAGAGGAGGACACAGTATTCTCCTTGGCAGGTTCTTCAGACATGTAGCATCTTCTGGGGTCAAAGATGGGCTCCTCAATGCCTCTTCCAAATGGCCCGGGCTCAAGCTCCAATTTCTCGCGTTCATGCATTAACGTGCTTGTCAAGCCCTTTATGGTTGGGAATGTTCGGGTAACAGGCATCGATCGAAGCACAATCCTATCCACAAAGCATGGCTACAAAATGAAAACTATCATTAGTAAAGTTCATATTTAAAACATATTTATTCAATGTTAATAAATTATTGAATTTAAAACTTACCACCAGAAATGAAATTGAGCCAGTGAATGGTTTGTCCTTGTTTCGAGCCCAGGTCTTATGGGCATCGAGTAGGCTGTCAATGACATACCCACACCAGTTATATTCCTTGACATTATCAATGTCATGGATGACCTCTTCAATCTGCGTGTGCAAATACCCATCTCCCGAAGGGTTGATCAAGATTGTATCAACCAAAATCAGGAATATCTTCCTGAACTTCTCCCCTCCATAGATATCACTTAACATCATATATGTAAGCATCTTTACACCCATTTTAGACCTCTTTTGACCGACAGATTCAGCAATCTTGTTTATGAACCTGTTGGTCTTTTGACGTCCATTATCCTCTAAACTCAAACCACCATTTGGCAACCCCAAAGTAGCCCGCACATCATCATGCCCAATATGTAGTATACCACATTGGTATACCACATTGGTATACTACACCGCATGTATCTTGATCAAAATGATCAAGAATCTCAAATGCGAGCTTCGCTGGGATATAGGTTAAGTTGAAGTGCAAAAGGCTGCCAAACCCCATATCCTCTACAGCATCTCTCTGATCATCATTAAGCGATTCCATCGCTTCAACAAATTTCCTTGGTCCTCTCTAAAGACATAGAACTCTCTAGACAGAAGGTCTACAGGCATCGTCTTTAGCATCATTACGGGCAAACTTTTTACCTTTCCCTTGTACTTTTTAAGCATCATTGCCATGTACATTTGCCGATTCTGCAACTTTCTCAGCAATTTGCTTTCTTCGCTTATCCTTATCCTTATCTGTCTGTACCACACTAGGTAAAGCACTTTCTGTATCCCTCATTCGCTTTGTGCCTAACATATTCAAGTAAAATTATTTAGTTCATCAGTTAACTTATTTAGGTCATTGCAACTAAAATTTATTTTAAAACGAACCTTTGTTCACTGTATTTTGTAGCTTATCATGCTTATTTTTTGTACGCCTTTCATCATTACAATCATTACCACCATATGTTTGCTTCAGATTCATCATTTCTGAAAAAAAGGGGACTATTTTAGTCAATGAATGAAATGACATGTTGTATTAAATCAAACCATAATGGCAGTTTTGGAATTTAACCTTGAAGTTCATTAGTGGGCGTAAAGGTTTCCTGTATAACCTCCAATTTCTTGTCGGCTGCATCAACATCATCATCATCATCAATAAAAAATACAATTAATACTAGTTAACTACATTCTATTATCATCATCAATATTTTAGAACAAAAATAGCTTAGAATTCACTTTTTACCTTTCAGAACAGAATATTTGGAGCCTTTAGCTGCATCCAATTTCTGTTTAAATGAACTTGACTATATAAAAAATCCAACACATCAAAAATTAGATAATGGTCAAGGTCTAAGCACAGTAACTAGGTTATATGAAAACAGGTTATTTACGTTACTTCATCTTATCAATTTACTACTTCATTAAAAAGAATATGTAGTTCATTTGTATGTGCAAACAACACAACAGTCAAGTTCAATCCTAAAACCCTAAACTCATACAACACAGTAAATATGTAGTTCATAATTAGAGTCTGTTACTTCATTATCATGTTTTTTACTTCATTTTATCAATTTACTACTTCATAGTTTACATAGTAGGGCATTAACTTCATTACTATCAATTAACATACCAGTTAACTTCACTTTTTACCTAGGTTATACTTCACTTTTTAGATTTGTAGAAGAAGATTCGTCGCTTTGTTGTAGAAAATTCGTCGATTAGTAGAAGAATTCTTCGATTTGAAGAAGAAGAGGAGCGGCGTGAATGAGGAGAAGCAGGGGTGATTTTTTTTACCCTAGATGTAATTTGACCGAAATACCCCTAATTTGAAGTATATTGCTTATATAATGAAGTAACAAATTCATGAGACATGGTTTAATCTCATCCATTAAAATCTAGATCTAAGGGCCTTAATTTAGTCTCTAGTTTGTTCTAAGACTATTTCTAAATAATGGGACTCCTTGCCCTATATCACTACTCTATAATTTATAATTTATATCAATATGATAAGAAATATATACAAATTATTTAAGTAATATACCTGCAAGTGGACGAAGTTTTTTTCCAATTCCTCCCATACCAAATATTGACTGGTCGATCATTATATCTTCTCCATCCCAATCGAGCAACGCCAAAATCGAATATGTCAACATTATTTTTGGCTAATTAAACTATTGACTGTGAGGTGCAAGTTCAAGAAGATTAGTGCGCCACTCCAATATATGTAAAATAAATTAGGATTCAGCTCGTAAAGAATTTAAACTTGAGAAATTCAAGGAATCAACAAATATACTACTAGCTAGATATTTTTTTGGCTTATATCCGCATCGATTCATATCTGGATATAATACTAACGAAATCAAAGAGAAAAGAGAACTACCGTAAAGAGGAAGAGGCAACGGCAGCTGAGGTGAGGAAGTTTAGGGTTTCTTTTGCCTTTATATAAATAAGATATTTTGGGTTATTTACACGTTTTTAGATTTAGCCATTTAGGTAAATGATCGATGTGGGCTTATATATTGGGCTACTATTAATTTGTTTCTTATTGTTGGTATTATTGAAATTATGCACTAAACTAAGTTGAGAATAATTGAAATAAATGTAATTAATTATAGAGGTATAGGCACATAATATATCACCAAATTTTTAAAATATTTTTTTTAATCACCAATTTTGAACTTAGCATAAAATATAACCAATTTTAAAGGTTGCTGAAATTTCACACCCGCTAGCTGAGGTGGCAAAATACTGCTTATGTGGATTACCAGAGCTTGTCCGGAAGTTGACGTGGAATTCGTCGGAATTGAACTAAAACGACATCGTTTTAATTAGTGAAATTTGAACTCTTATTTAAAAGAAAACGACGACGTTTTGAATTGTTCAATTTAAACTTATCAATACAGTGTATAAAAAATGTTAACACGATGACATTGAAATTTAATATAAACTTAGTTGATTATTTTAATACACTGTGTTGACATTTATATTTTAAAATGTGAACATGGTGTATTAAATTGTCAACACAAATTTGTGTAGGTATGACAACACGTTAATGCCATATTCTTGATTAAATTGCATTTCCCCAAATAAAAAAAACATACAAAATAAACGAGTAAATTATGTAATATAAAAAAAGTCTCTAGACAATTACATTTGCATATTCTCAGTTCCTAGTTAATTTAAGTAGAACTAATGTGCTTTGAATATTGAGAATAATCACGTTTTGTTCCTTTTGTATTATTTTCCAACTTTTTTTTCAATTTTGTGACTTTCTCTCTTCAATTAATACATTCAACCATTTTTTTTCTCCCCAATTAAATATCAACTCTCTTTTTCTCTTCATTTAATACTTACACCACATTTTCTTTCTCCAATTAAACACATTAGCCAACAACTCGTAAAATTCCGTGCCGATTATCAAACGTGTCATCTTAGCCGAAATGGGAGGAGTATAAAAGATCAAATAAAAAGTTGCAAAATGATAAAAGTGCATATTTATATTTTATTGTTAATGGTATTTTTTTTTTTTGAATTATATGACGAGAATGCGGACAAATTAGTACCATATTATGGTCTCACGTTTCTGTTTTCTTATTAAAAAGAAAACAATTACCATTGATAAAATACAAATGTACTTTTATCATTTTACTTTTTAAATTATCCTTTATATTAGAAACGTGGACCTCCAAATCCAATTGAATATAAAACAAAATTAAAATAAAACAAAGAAATAGTTATGAGTTGATTGTGAACCAAAATTTTATATAGACAGAAATAGTTTATATTTTACAGGAAGCATGGTAAGATAGCTTTATTAAAAATACTAAAGCAAAATAATGTATCATAGCTATACAAAAGTACAAAGTTATAAATATATTTAAATGGAATTGAACAAATAATATATATGTATATATACGCAACGTGAGAGTAATGAAGATAATTTTAAATGAACTAAAACGCGTCAAAAAAATGAGAAGGGCAAAAAATTCAAAAGTAATAATCCCTTCACCATATAATACTCTCACTTTTTTTTTCAAATAGTAAATTTAAGATTGATCTTTTAGGGCAATTAAATTGCTATTTTGAGTGTAATGAGAGATCATTCTGGTCCCAATAGGCTTGGTTCTGGACCCAATGCGCGTCTTGCATATCTCTCAACTGCTGCACTCCTACCTTCAATTGGGCAATCCTGTTGTTGACGGAGCTCATGTACTTAACATACCGCTCCTCTCGAACCCTTCTACTCGGGTTACTCGTGTCAACCTCGTCGGCATCATGGCAGGGGATCTCCTCCTCGTCATCATCTTCATCCACCTGCTCGACTTTTGAACTCGGGCCTGTCGATAAAGGTGTTCATAGAGTCCGGGAGAGGAAAGTGATCCTGCGCCGTCTGCAAGAAAAGGGCACTCCAATGTCGCCCGCTATCTTGAGGAATCTGATTTTGGATAGCCTATCAATGTCATTTGATGCCATACCCTATCTGCAACTTCACTCTCTGTTGTCACCTCCCGATATCTGTGAACCCCCAACCTTGTTTGACTTAGAATTATATATCAAAACTGGGATAGTTTACATGAGAGAGGGGCACCTTCGATTCTATCGAGTTGGGGAAATGCAGGCAGTCTGTTATGCATGCAAGAGACAGGGCAGAAGAGGAAGAGTGGTGAGTGAAGATAGACGCAATGGTGACAAAACTGATCGACTAGAACTAGGAGCATGCATCGCTACTTCAACAACAGGACGAAAAATGGATCAGATTACCAAGATGATAGAAGGTCTGCTGGTGGATAACTTGCAGGAGATAAATATAAGATACTCGGTATGGAAGCTCTAGCACAGCAACAGCCTCAAGTCCAACCACGACTAGAAGCAACTCCGAGAGGAAACGAAATGCCACCTTCAAGCAACAAGAAAAGATGGAAACCCCCCAGATAGAACCATGACAAAACGAAGGACCGAGCACCACAGGATGACTCCATATATAAAGTGATCCCCTACTTGACCAAGTGAATTTTAGTTTTAGTTATTTTTTTTATCTTTTTATTATGATCCTTTATGTATTGAGTCTATGTCATAACTCTATCATCTCTTAATAACACTTAGTCCAACTTTTTCTTTCGGGACTAATTGTGAGAAGAGAGAGTTCTGCATATTGTTTATGTGTATGTGTGCTTTTGTGTGTTTAAATTTTTGGAGTCTTGTATCCCTTCCCTCCACCTTAGTCTATTACATAGTCCAAGTATGAGATAATTTTGTATATACAGTTTAATTTCATGTTTTTTTTTCTATGTCGGCTAACTAACCTTTTTCAACTTCACTATGCAAGCTTGAGTGCAAGCTTGAGGGCAAGTAGAAGTGAAGTGAAGGGGGTAGTTAGTGAGTTATGTGTCTAGGTCAGTTAGCTAGAGTCTATTACTTCCTTTCAGTTTTTTTAATAATTTTTTAGGACTTATGTCTCATTTTACGGGCCTTTATCATACAAGAGCAAAAATCCAGAAAACAGAATTTTTCCTGACTTTTTTAAAGCATCAGACAAGACCTAAGAAAAGTTGGATCGATAAATAAAAGGGAACACCCAGAGAGAAATTTTCTTGGCATTTCTACATGCTTATGGTGTTGACTATTTAGAGTCTTATAATTTTTATCCAATATTTATGATTTATCCTACACTTATTCATGGTATTTGTACATTGGAATTTCGACTCTTTTGCTAACACTTTTGGGCTCGCAAATCAGTAATTTTATTATAAATTCTAATATAACTTTTTTACAAATTATTATCGGGATAATTTATTAAATAAAATCATAATGAAATGAAATAAAAATTAACAAAAACTCAAAAATTAAATAAAAGTAATACCATTGTTTTACACTTCATTGATAAGAAAGATAGGATATAAGAAGATTTGCAAAGTAAGATAAGAAATGAGGACTTCGTGTCAAGATAAGCTCAGATGAGGAGATGAGGGTTTTTTTTCGTGTTTGGTAAACAAAAAATAAGGCAGAAATACTATCCTACCAAATTTGTGAGCTACATATCCTTACATTTTAAGGAAAAAACTGCAGGCTTGGATGGACCATGGAGAATAAAACCGGCTTACATAATAGGTTAACTATGATACCAAACACTTGGAAATTGTCATATAAGTATCTATATCTAGACATTACCAACTTATCAAATAAGGCCTTTAGTTTATAAGACTATAATCTATTTTTTCCTTCTCATTTCGTTAACTTGTTCACTAAGGTTCATCATATGTTCTAACAATCACTCATTCCTTTTCTCAAAATCTGCGCACAACTCCGCATTTTGCATCACTAACTCAGCGCATGACGCCGCATTTTCCTCTCCAACTCGGCAAGCGATGCCGCATTTTGCTTCACCAACTCCGCGCAAGACGCCTCATTTTGCT
The DNA here is from genome assembly GCF_004379255.2 of Salvia splendens. NCBI lineage: Eukaryota > Viridiplantae > Streptophyta > Magnoliopsida > Lamiales > Lamiaceae > Salvia > Salvia splendens. The sequence goes on from NC_056045.1 coordinate 18,962,952, forward strand.
TCTCCAACACCTCACGCACCTCGATAGTGGCTTGCTCTCGCATTGCTTGTACCTGTCGCTGGACCTCGCCCATGCTAATGCCAAATGAGCCCCCAGCGGACGAACTGCTAGCATTAGGCCATCCACAATGGGAAATCCTAAGGCGCGCCCTAAAGCCCGCCCTATGCACCGCCACGTCAGCATTTTATCCTCCTGCCCTTCCACCTGCAGTGGGGCGCCCTAAGCATTTGACTATTGTTTTGTTATTTAATTTAATGTTTTCAAATATATAAATGCAAACTTATTAAAAAACACAACGATTAACTAAAAGAACGACAAAAAATTCATTGATTTAAAAAAAACGTTACACGAGTTAGGCCATTAGCAATGGGGCGCCCTTAAGCGCGTCACGTCATCAGTTTTATCCTCATACCCCCCACCTGCAATGGGGCGCCCTAAGGCGCGCCCTATATGTTATACTATTGTTTTGTTAATTAATTTAAATGTTTTCAAATATGTAATGCAAACTAATTAAAAAACACAACGATTAACTGAAAACCGACGAAGATTGCATTAATTAAACAAAAGTTACACGATTCAAATTGGCTAATCTACGCAATTCCCAACTTCCGACGCAGCTCATCGATCAACCCCCGAAGATATTCGGCTTCGGCGGGGTCCGTACACTTCTTGAGGGCCTTGTGCGTCTGCAACAACATCTTCGCCATCGAGGCTGTTGCCAACTGCTCATACGCGGCGGCCGTCGGGTTCGGGGTCGGGAGCGGGACCAGGATCGGCAATGGAGTGGCGGCGGTCGAGGATGATGTCGCCGCCACTTTCCCCTTGGCCTTCGCAGCCTTGACGCCTATGGGACGCAGGGAGGACATCGGTGTGTCGGAACTCTCAATGTCCTCGTACGTCCGGTTGAGATCCACCGGACGAGTTCCGCTTTCGCTGCTCGTGTAACCACCAGCTTTGGTGGTCTTCGTTTTCTTTGTCGCCCCGGTGTGCAGAATCCCGCCTTGGCACTTCTGCTAGTCCCTCAAGAGCACAGGGACTGGTACAGGGACTGGTTGAGGTCCACCAGATGGCCTCGTGCTTGAACTCGCCGTACAGGGACTGGTACGACATCAGCGCTTTGGAGCGCACGTCGCTCAAGCTCTCGCCGCTCCCTCGCGCACTTCTCGTACTCCGACGAGAACAGGTTGATTTGCTTCTTCACCCTCCAGTGCTTGCGGAGCTGCTCCCGTTGGCGCTTGTAGCGCTCGGCGATGCGCTCCCAGTACGCCACCTGCCTCTGGTTGTTCGTGAATATCGGGTCCTCCGATATGTCCACCCAACACCTCACCAATATGAGGGTTTCATCCGGCTGGTAATTCGTACGGCCGGGGGCGTACTCTTCACAATTTCCCGGAGGTGGCAACTTCGGCGCGCGGTGTCGGGTCCGCTTCTTTTTGGCGGTGGCGGAAGGGGTAGCGTCGGCGGCGGCGGGAGGGTGCGACGGGTCGGTTTGGAGACGGCTCCATGTCATCTAAACCGTACGATTCCGTGTTGAATTCGGGATCGTATTGCGTGTTGGCGTCGAACGGCCGATATTCACCAGGTTCTGTACCCGGCCAACGCGCCTCCCCAAACATCGGACACTTGGGACTTGAATCTATTTCGTAGTAATAATTAAAATATGAGTTTCGAGAGTGAAATCGTGAATGAAACGTTACAAATGAAGGTGGGGTAGGGGTATTTATACAAAAAATCGAAAACGCGTGTCATCATCCGCGACCATCGTCCGCCGATCCCGCAATGGGGCGCTCGATGGCGCGGACAACGGCCTATCGTCCGCGCCATCGTCCGCCGAGCCCACAATGGCGCGGACGATGGTGCGGACGATAGGCCATCGTCCGCGACGTAGGGCGCGCCCTATGCATCGGCTGTGGACGTAGGGCGCGGAGGATGGCGGCCACCCACAATGTGGGCATCGTCCACGCCCGAGGACGATGGACGCCATCGGGCGCCCCATTGCGGGTGGCCTTAGAAATAAAAAAAATGACTATCCTACAAAAGCCCCAACTTCCGGCTCAACTCATCGCTCAACCTCTGGAGGCGCTTGGCTTGAGCCGGATCCGTACACTTCATAAGGGCGTTGTGCGTATCCAACAACATCCGCGCCATCGAGGCCGTTGCCAAATCCGCGTAGGCAAGTAACGCCTGGATCGTCGCCCGGATCGTATCCAACAAAATTTTCGAATTAAAAAAAAAAAGACTAAAATGCGTTGCATCGTCCGCGCCATCGTCTGCGTCGCCCACAGTGGCGGACGATGACGCGGACGATGCCCTATCGTCCGCGCTTCATCCGCGGACTAAGCGTCGGGCGCGAACGACGCATCGTCCGTCGTCCGCGGTGCCACAGTGGCGGACGATAGCGCGCCCGTCAGCCTCATTGTGGATGCCTTAAGGAAATAGATGTTTGTTGCCTATCCGGCTCCGGAAATTTGCTTTCTCTTGTTAGCTTCCCAAATAGCTCAAAGTGAATGACATCATAATCTGGATCTATTATCTTGTTGGCTCGTAATTCATCAAGTTCTATTTAATATCAAGGAAAAACAAGATTATAGTACGTTCACACTCCCACCCTACAAGAACACCTTTCTTCACCATAAGACATACTATCACCTTTATGCTAGGAATGCGTATTCATGTTGGGAGTCGTCCCGTCTATATAAAGGCAGAAACTTACTGAGGTATTATAATCTATGAATTTGATTAAACAGGCATCACAATAAGTTTCTAAATAGAGGGACTCAACTGAACAAGCAATTACAAGGTCCATAAATATATATGCTTTTCCAATCCACATTGAAAATATCCTTTGATCTATATAAACAAACACAATCTCATAAAACTAAGTATCATATCATATGCTGGGATGCAAGTTAACAGTTGGAGTATGTTTAGTTTTACTCCTATCAATTTCTTCAGACAGTAGCCATGAAAGAGTCATCTTCTAACTTCAGTTTAAGCAAAATTAGGCAGAGTTGAAACCTCAAAATCAGTACCCCTCTTTTGGCAACACATTTAAGTTCACACTTTTCTTAACTTCAACATATTCCAAACAGTAGCATTAGACTATAGCATCATAACCTTACCAACAATCCTACAAGTCAAATTATTCTAGCCGAATACTTCAAAGGTATATTCTTGTTCTCAAATCAATTACTATACTCCCTCCGTCCCACAATATTTGTCACTCTTATTGTAGGAACGAGTTTTAGTTTTTTTATTTTCATTTGTTTGTTATGCTTCGATTCATATTTTTGTATATGTCATTGTCTTCAGTTTTATGAATCTTTTCACTTATATTATCTGAGTTTATTATGCATCGATTTTTTCTGTTATGCTTCGATTTGTGTTTATTATGACCCATTTTCATTATCACCTAGTTTGTACGTGTTTAACATGACATGTTTTTTGTATGCCTCGATTTGTCTTTATTATGACCTATTATCATTCTAAATCCAGTAGATGGAATATTTTGTTTTTACTTCATCATTAGTTTTTAGGAGTGTTGTAATTATGAATTATTTATGGTGTTACCATGACATGTTTTATGTCATGCGTCAAATAGCCTTTAGTATCACATATGTTCATTTTTAGTTGTTGGCAGTACTTTTTAGCACATGTCAGTCACTTAGTATATTTTTTTAATTATTACTGATTTAAATACACCAGACTACCCTGTAGAGCTTAAACCATTTGTTGGTCGTAGCTTCCCAACATTGGCAACGCTAATGAGTTTTATGAGAACTATGGTCGCCGTGTTGGTTTTGACACAAGGAAGAATGGTTTAAAGAAGGTTGATGATCTCACTATGTGTGTAACAGAGAAGGCATTCAAATTCGATTTCGATCGTGGTTATGTAATTCAACATTTGAACGAAGAACACAACCACCCCATGGTTTTGTTACAACACCAGAAATTCATGAGATTAAATCGTCAATTTGATCCAGTTCACCAAAAATTTATTACGGATTGTGTTGGTGCTAATATCGTACCATCTCTCACTTTTAAGCTGTTGACTGAATTGATGGGCGGATATGAGTCCGTTGAGTGTACTGTGTTGGACATCTGTAACTACACATGGGACATGATAGATATCAAGCTAATGATCTCCATTATCTCTTGAGATTATTTTCATTATTATGGAGATTGTTGAAAGATTACAATTGATAGAGATCAAGCTAATGATCTCCATCATCTCTTGAGATTATTTTCATTATTATGGAGATTGTTGAAAGATTACTTTAAATGTTGAGGATTTGTTTCATTGTTTATCTATAGGTTGATCCCTATAAATAGCTCCTCTTTAGAAGAGCTAGATATCTCGGAAAATAAAGTGTATTAGGACGGTATCAACCGTAGGCCTCTTCGGAGGATTATCTTGGCCTCTTTGGAGGATTGTTCTTCTTTTATATTGAATTCTAGTTCTTGTTTTACTTCCGCCTTTAACTCCATATCAATCTGGTGCGGTGAACGTGGATCGCATCATGGTGAACACTCAGAGCACTGAAGAACGTCTTGACAGATTAGAGAAGGCGGTCCCGAACATCAAAGTGCAAATGAGCACATTCGAAGCCCGGATCTATAACTGTATCAATGATGCCTTGGCACCATTCTTGCTGAATCTGTAATCTCGTGGCTTCATTCGGGAGCGCAGGCAACAAATCGCATTCACTTTAGATGATCAACCTTTATCTCACACCAACAATACCAAGTCCCACAACTTCAACACTGAGCCAACGCCGTCCCTACTTCCTCTTGCACCTAATCCTCCCCCAACAAGCCCCCTTGTGCAGGAGATACAACCAGTCCAGCAACCAGTGACTCTCCCATGTTTGGATGCACCATCTATCGCTGCAAATCAGCATCTCCATAAGTTGCCCATCACCCAACCTAATGTTGCACTTTCACCATCCATTTCACAATCAAAACTGCTTGCACTCTCTCCGCCCCTCACTGTACATCCAGTTGGGGATGGCCATCTCTTTTCGCTCATGTTTTCCTCTCCCAATTCCATATGTGAATTCATTGAAGCTAGTTGTTGGTGTACCTTTGTGATGCATATGACTACCAAACATCTTGAGTATGAATAGCTACTTGCAAGCCCAACAACAAGGATACCCAAGCAATGCATTAATGTTGTTGGTCATTTTCTCTTCTTCAGCAATGTGGATTCTTTTCGAAAGCACGAGTACGAGCCTCCACCGATCAAAGCAATGTGTTTATGTTTCAACTCCAGCCTTGTGGGCAAGGCTGTTTTGACAGCGAGGCAATTGATAGAGATCAAGCTAATGATCTCCATTATCTCTTGAGATTATTTTCATTATTATGGAGATTGTTGAAAGATTACAATTGATAGAGATCAAGCTAATGATCTCCATTATCTCTTGAGATTATTTTCATTATTATGGAGATTGTTGAAAGATTACTTTAAATGTTGAGGATTTGTTTCATTGTTTATCTATAGGTTGATCCCTATAAATAGCTCCTCTTTAGAAGAGCTAGATAACTCGGAAAATAAGTGTATTAGGACGGTATCAACCGTAGGCCTCTTCGGAGGATTATCTTGGCCTCTTTGGAGGATTGTTCTTCTTTTATATTGAATTCCAGTTCTTGTTTTACTTCCGCCTTTAACTCCATATTAGGACATCAGAAGATACGCTGAAGGATATGACGCCCAAATGATAGTAGATGAGATGAAGATGAAGAAAGAAAGTTGTGACGCTTTCACATACGAGTATGAAGTTGATTCTCGTAGTCAAATGTCGCATTTATTCTGGTGTGATCCTATTGCTAAGAAGAATTTCATGCAATTCGGGGACATTATCTCGTTTGACACTACGTACTCAACTAATAGGTAAATGTTGTCCACTTAAAATTGCTGCTTTTTTCTGTTATGCTTCGATTTGAGTTTAGTATGACCTATTATCATACTAAATCCATGTCCACTTGTTCATGGTTTTAACCTTTGTTATGTTTCTGTGAAGGTACTCTATGATTTTTGCTTCGTTCACTGGGAAGGACAACCATGTGCGCACTGTGTCCTTTGGAGCTGGTTTGCTTTGTAGTGAGAGCGCAAACCCATTCTCTTGGCTATTCAAATAGTTTGTCAAGTGCATGGCATAGCTCCCAAGTTGATAATTACTGATCAAGACTTGGGCATGAAAGTTGCTGTTGAAAAGGTTCTGGTGAATACACATCACAGATGGTGCATGTGGCACATCATGGCAAAAGTCGCTGAAAGGGTTCCTAAGTCACTATTGGGTAATTCTGAATTTAAAAAGGATTTGAATTCATGTGTTTGGTCGGAGTTGATTGAACCCACCGAGTTTGAAGACAAGTGGAAGACTGTTATGGAGACATATGAAATTGAAGGCGCTGAATGGTTCGTTTCTATGTTTGAATCAAGAGAGTACAGGTTCCTGTATACTTTAGGGACTTCCCTTCCAGTTCTTTAATAAAGACGACATCTGTTTTGGAATCTCAGAATACTTTTTTTAAGAGGTATACTCAGTCCAGGGCTAACCTTGTTATGTTTTTAATGAATTTCAACAATGCTGTTGATGCCCAACGAAACCAGTCAGCAAAGCTGGATTATATGGATGCTAATACTACCACAAAGATGAAAATAGAGTGGTCTATTGAGAAGCATGCATCTACAATATTCACAGACGGTGCATTCAAGGAAATTCAAGAACATATATTGGAGGCTTATAACCACTGCAGCCTTGTATCAATATCAAATTAATCCAGTCTAGAGGTTTACAGGGTATTAGATAATTTTTCAAACACCTGGATTGTCATATTCTCTGTGGAGGATTCTGTGTGTCAATGTGATTGTAAGATGTTTTCTAGGACTGGTCTTGTATGCTGCCACATCTTCCTTGTGTTGAAAAACAAAAAGATGCACTTGATTCCTGAGAATCTGATTGGAGGACGATGGTTGAAATCTCCTCTAGTTAAGGCTGTTCATGCTGTCCAATGCCAGGATGTAGCAACGCGTGTTTATGTTGATAAGAAGAAGGCATCTAAAATTTTGTTGGGAGAGATTTTGGGTTTGTACCAGGCTGTAACTGTCAATATTGATTATATTCATGAGCTGACATCTATAGTTCATGAAGCAAGACAGCAGATTTTCGTTGACGGCATAGTAACGTCTACATCCCAGAAGAATAAACTAATTGAGGAATTTTATGGGGCAGAGGCACCCCAGGAAGTAGTTGTTCAACCACCTGAAGTCGTCACCATGAAGGGATCTATTAGTAGAGTCCCTTCAAGAGTGGAGAAGGCTTTGAAGCTTAAGAAGAAGCCTTAGCGTCAATGCAAGAAATGTCAGGAGTAGGTCACCACGATTCAAGGAATTGCGACAAATTCAAAGAGAAAGAAAAGCAGTGGTCTAGAAGAATTTCTGAAGTTTGATACCATGTATTCTCTTTTCTGAAGTAACGTCGGTTTAATTTTGTTTTGGACTCCATTTTATTTGCAATGTCAGGTTATTTGAAATTACTTAGTTCGTAGATTTGTATTAGGCATTCTCGTACTCATTAGTTTTATGTCATGACTCGAATATTGGATTATTATGACCCAATTTACCCATAAGTTTCCATGACCCAAATATTCGTTTAGTATGACCCAAAAGAATACATGATGTTTTGGGCATTACAGATGAGGCATTCTGGTACTCAGTAGTTTTATGACATGACTCGAATATTGGATTATTATGACCCAATTTATCCATAAGCTTTCCTGACCCAAATATTCGTTTAGTATGACCCAAAACAATAGATGATGTTTTGGGTTATTGTCTGTGTATTCTTCGGTAGTATTATTATTTCATTTTTTTAATATGTCAAAAACATGAGAATAATCGTGTATTTTACTTTAGTTTGTTTGATACGAACATTTTGATCAGAATTGTACGAGGCATTCTGGTACTCAGTAGTTTTATGTCATGCCTCGAACGTTGGTATATTACGACACAAATTAACCATACGATGTTATGACCCAAATATTCATTTATTATGACCCAATGTATTGAGTAATGCTCATCACATGTGCTATCGTCTACAAGAAACAAGAGGAAAGCATTACAAGGTCATTGTAAGTTTAGTTTTACTCATCTTACAGATGAAATAATATATAGTAACAATAACATCCAGCTCCAGCTGACATATAAGCATGGTCTAAAAAACGAGAATTACAAGGTCTAAACATCGTTTAGTTAAAATAGTGGTAATCTATAAAGAAATGAACAAGAAGTTTTAGTAGTTTTAGGTATGACATAATCATTGATTAAGATCCGTAGTTTGCTATAATCTTTTCTACGTGATCTTTATTTTCTTGCTCTCCTTTGCATAATGTTTGGATGCCGCCTCTTTATTCAATAATCCGCTATGATTATTTCTTGCCACCATCAACACACGATTGTATTTAGCTCTTAAATACTGAAGCACACCTTTGTTTTCAGTCGATAGTCCACAATTCCATTGACCCTCTCTTTCACCCATGTAGACTTCAAGGTGTCTAAGCAAATAAACACCATTGTCATCAACTTTATTTGTCGTTCTCCATCTCATCTTCAACCTCTGAATAGGTACATTGATCACTGTTTTGCATTGATTATGACAACCAATCATTGTTAAATACTTACAAAAGAACGTCCTCTGCAAAACATGCATTGTGTCAATATCAATAACATTTTAGTACTGTGAGGACTAATGTGTCACCCATACCAATGTCTTTGGAATAGAACCGTAGGTGAATCGCAAGTCATGATCTTCTCCATCTTTAGAAACGTCTATAATTACCAATGCTTTACGATGGAAATAGAAGCACATAGTGTAGTACCTTTTTGAAATGCAGAACGCAAAGAAAACCTAAATTTTGTAATATGTTAGACATGTTTTGAAAAATGAGTGGAGGCTTTTCTCAAAAAAATTTGAAATTGTATCATGGATGCAACTGCAACATACCATATCTATGTCCCCCCATTTTAAGTGTGGTATTTCGCTGACCTCTTTGTCAATGTTTGAGGCAAATTCATCTAGTTTGTCCGCATCATCAATTTTTCCATTTGCATCCACAACCTGGTAAAGTTGCACAGATTTACAGTAGCAGAGTTAGGTCATAAATTTAAATCATAAAAAAACATGTCATGACAACTATATAGTCGTCCCAATATAGGTTAACTCACAACAGGGTAGGTTGTGAAAAACAACCTTTTGGGTGCAGTGACCGATTTCAATTCTTAAGTACTGAGCAGAAGGCGCTAATTATTCAAGTAGAAACTTCTTGATGTGGCAATAACGAACATAATTCCAAAAGCATGACTTTAACAACTCGGTCATTGTATATAATATTTTCTCTGATATTCCAACAAATTATTAATTAGTTATTAGTTCAATGATTTAATATGTATGTTGATTTCATAATACTTACTCATTTCCGTGGTAAGTGGTCATCAACCAGTAATACATAATCTGTTCCTCTGGAGTAAGCTTGCATGACACTATAACTGCTCTCTCAAGAAATGGCGAACGCAATGCATTAGAATATCTCATCTCTGCCTTAGAGCAAACGTTCATCTTCAATTTTTGATGGTTGTCATGTTGCTACAAGTAGATAGTATAGGTCATTTGGATATGATGTATAAATATACTATACGTTTAGTTTAGGCAGTATATGTCCTACTTCGTAGAACCAAATAGATCAGTACAACAAAACTTACTTGTTCGTTTGCATAGACTACCAAATCTTTCCCCGATTTTGTTTCTGACTTACTAGCGAAAGTCGTGACAAAATCCTCATCAACCTCATCACATTCCATGAACGCTTCCACTGTAGACTTTGCAATTGCTTCCACATCGATTTCTTTATCCTACATATTAATTGTGACAGAACGTTACAAAACACGGTCATACAAAACTGGAGTATTTTTGCAATAATGGAATTAAGGATAGACACATACCTTAGTTCCATCCTTGCTACCAAGCTTATTATCCGAATTTGTAATTGATTTCGTTGCCGAAGCTGCCAAATAAAATTGATCAACAGCATCATCATCACCGCATTCCATGTAGTCAGCCATGGCTGATTTTATAATCTCTTCCACGTTGATAGCTCCTTCCTATTTATAAGACAGTTCAGATTAAGTTGTGCAATAATCTTTGAATAACGTCATTTTGTATGATCATTTGGGTCATAATAGATGCATACAAGGATATTTATCTATGCTTAATGTACCTTTGCCGAACCCGTCTGAAGTGATGCACTGCTAGCACTGTTAAATGATGTACCAATTTCTCTGGAATTGCGATCCTAATACTCACGGTGTAACAATCATAGAGAATAAGTACTATACAGTACTTTAACAAACATTATAGTACATATAGTTTTGGTAATTAGTTATAACATAAACATTTGTCGTTGCTACACAGAAACGTGCTACTCTGTAACCAACACTCATAACAGATTTTTCGGTGTCCAAGTTTTGATTCCTTCCTATAGCCATGAAGCTACTAATCTGCAAAACAGACTAAAAAACAGTAATATTAATAAATGTTTTGGTATGTCATAGATCTGCAACAATAATTTCTAGATATCATACGATAAAACCATTGTAGAACCCTATTTATAGCATTACTCAATAAACTTAAAAAATTATTACACAAGATATACCTTGTTTACTCCAGTATGTGGTGTACCAAAACAATCTTGTAAATCATTTATCTTAGTATTGTTTCTTTGTTTCATGCCGATTCTTCTTGTGATACCACCCTGCGATTCACTTTGTTTGTCGAACAGAATACACTGGAAAATAGTATCACACATTAGACTAAAAAAGAAATTATATGGCATATATCAGATAAGCTAAGCTGGTCATGGGTTCCACATAGGGCTGAGTCGATACGATATATCGTATCGAAAATTTTATATCGTTATCGTATCGAAAATCTCGACATGAAAGAATTTCATATCGTTATCGTATTGAGAGTTTCGGTATGGAAAAACTATACCGTTACCGTATCGAAATTTCAATATATCATATCGAACTTCGGTATACCGTTCTGAATGGTAGTATATCAGAATCTCGTACGATATACCAAAATTTTATACCATTTCAAATGCATGTATACCGAAAAATATAATATCAAAACTGAAAAATAAAACAAAAATTAATATAATTTGCACACATTGAAATAAACATAGTTCACAACTCCATAATCAAAATCCAAGAGATATGGGTCTTACTTACTTTACTTTATCTCTATTCTAATAATAAATCGAAATTAGTAGTACTAATTCAAAAAGAGAATATGTATTTATGATTTTAAACTTTTCACCTTAAAAAATAAATTATATTATTATATTACAATCGGAATAAACGGTATGTATCATAATTCAATATGTATTGATTTTCAATATATTTCGGTATACCATTTTATACCGAATATACGATATATATCGATATTATCGGTATACCACTGTTGGGGTTTGGTGCCCCTTGCACAGCGGAAGACATGCATAAACAAATAAATCAGATATACAGATCTATTTGATTGATTATGGGATTAATTACTCACATGTGAAACAATCAATTGCATGCTAGAACACATATAATTCACAAGTAAGGAATCAAAACCCTAGTTCATGAATTCCAACGGTTTAGAAATGCCGATCTGATTCTCCAAAGAATCGACGATTGCTTACGCCTTCTCCACGTAATGTTCTTTGTACTCAACCACGAATCTTCTAATCTGTATCCTGAACTCAGATAATAACTTTTGGGTGGGTAAAGCTTGTCATAATCGAAAAGAGCTTTATTAGAAAGGACACAGAATATCAGTTTTGTCAAAAACTAATTTTTCGTCCACTCCCAGAGGGGGAGCACAAAAATTAAGAGTTAAATTAAATTAAATCTCATTTCTGATCTCCTTCTATACAGAGTTATGATGGGCCAGATTATGGATCCATGGAGGTTGGACTTGGGCCAAACCTGTTGGACTTTTACTAATTAAATTGGGACCTAATTTAATACAATTCTAACATAATATTATTATCAGCCACTATAGTAAAATAATATTGACTGCCCGTCCAATCCCAAATTACGAATAATCCGGGCTTTACCTCTTTAATTTATTATTTCCCGTGTTTAAGATATAAATATCCATTAATTAATTTAAGTCTGCTATTTGACTTTAATTAATTAATATATTTTTCCAAGAGTTGTCTAGTTCAAAATCTTTATTTATTATTATGGAATAAATTTCAACCGACCGGGTTTCTGAACAATAAAACTTTTTTCGAACACCTCTTGATGATATTATCAAATTGGACTCACCCAGCACACGATTCATTGTAGTAACAAACCTAGCACCTCTAGACATTGATCACCACTACCCAAGATACCAGGATTCTTGGATTGCGAAAAATCCACACCATCTGATAAATCAAAGTAGTGCATAATCAATATCGTATGTTCAATGTTATGTCAACAATGATTAAGAAATAACAATTACCGAGGGCTCGTCTTTCAGTAAACAGCAAGAAAGACTTATCTCAAATGTTAGATCCTTCAGTGCTATACCACACCAGTGTCGTTTATTTCCTAAGGCAAGGAAACATGCGGACTGACACAGCAACCTTTCACTTTAGGTAGCCAAAGCCTATCTAGGTTGTGAAATTCTATTTCTCTTCTACAAAGGACCGACTATGTCACCTTCTGTGAACGTCGTTCACGACCAATCTACTATGCAGAAGAATTAGACTTATTTGCTTCTTATACATTTAAATGTTTGAGAAACATCTTATAAATGCATAAGCAAACACCAATGCGATAAAATTACTTCTTCTTGCCTTGGGTTAAAAGTGGATTGTAGAGTTTATTGTATACAAGTAATTCTATCCGTGGAACATGCTCGAAATATGCTTTTCAGTATACCAATCCTAACAATCTCCCACTTATACTCAAAATCATGCTTTTCGAGTATACCCACTGCAAAAAATCTCTCACTTATACTCTAAGCAGGTCTCGGACCATAATACATCGAACTACCATACTTTTCACCTCATGTGTAAAACATGTTGCCATTTAGGCTTTTTGTGAAAAATTATGTCAGGTTGTTCTCTGATGATATCTTGGTAACCATAATGTCTCGCTGCGCACTTTTTCCTTAATTAATTTCATACTTCCTCTATGTGATTGCTTAGCTTCATCAGCTCGTGTTTCCCTCGAGTTAGACACATGGCTAGAGTAATCATAACAAAATATAATACTCATAGGCATACTCGAATTTACGGTCAAAGCTATTAGAAAATTACTGAGATGAACAACTAACTTAGTGGATGGACTAGGAAAGAGATCGAAAACACGAATAGAATGCGGATCAAGTTATATGGAGTGATAACCGAACAGATTGGATCAGTTACCAAATGTCGTTGCCACTTAATTAATGCACTCTAGCTCTCGCTCTTTCCGCCTTGCCAAAGTAATTTATAACTCCCAATTTTGCACAACTTTAACAGTAAAGCGGCAAGTTCGGGGTCGATCCCACAGGGAAGTTGGTGTGTCGAGTGTGTGAGTAGTGAACGGGGGGGTTGGCTGCTGCCACGCTTTAATTTGGGAGTTTTAACTACTGTTTTAATCTAGACAGAATTTACACTAGCTAGCTTGATCAACGGAATTCTAACTACTGGGTCAAGTGATTTGCAGGAAACAACAGAAAAGTAAATGCGCGGATTTAAAGCGAAAATAACTTGATTAAACTAAAAACTGATTACAGCGTGAAATTAAACTAAGCTAACACTTGGAATCTAAGAAAGCGGTAAACTGAGAAGAATCTCAGCGGGAAACTTAAGTCACGCTAACAGAAATGAGTATTCTGCAGCGCTCCCTTTGGTCGCCCTTCTAACTAAGCTATCTAACTAAGCTAGAGAATTGAACTAAACTAAGCTGGAGAGCTGGATTACGCTAGATAACTATGCTAAACTAAACTAGGCGGAAAGTAAAGTGTCTCTTCTTTTCTTGTGGTGGCACACCCTCTATTTATAAGCTCGATTCGGCCTCCAGCTGGATAACGATCTTGTTAGGGAATATTCACCCATTCTGAGAATGAGTGACTCATTGATTGCTACGTGTTGTTCTTCTAGAATGTCGACGCTTTTTGGTAACAAATTCGTGACTCAGCTTCGTCCTTGCGTCTCATATTCCAGCACGTGTCCCCTTCTAGAACGTCGTCCTTGATAACAGAATGGTGTGCTGTATCCAGCTCATTTCCTCACGTGCTCTTTTTCCAGAAGCCCGTGGTCCCCTCCTAACTGCTTGATCGCTCCCCTTGATCAACTCCCCCGATTCTGAGCCTTTTATCGCCTTTATACTTGCTTGATCAGGTCGGCATTGAAGTCTTGGTCAAGTGCTAATTCTGCACATTTAAGACTTGTTTTGCGCGATAAACCGATTAAGTAGCATGTATTTCACCCATAAACCCCATGCGTGAAATAGGCCCTATCAAACTGCTCACACTTAAAACATACTTGTCCCCAAGTATAAAGATGTAACACCCGTAAAAAAAAAAATCAAATAAATCTAATTAAATCTTTTCCTAGTTGACTTGGTCAAATATATTTCTCTAAACCATATCACCAAATTATTTCCCCATATCTATACTTCCTAAAATCTCTCCAACCACCTAATCCATCAATATCTATCAGTTTTGCCTATATATATCCAATCAATCCCACGATCTTTCTACACATAAATTCAATACCAAGAAAAACCAGGAACTAAAATTTAGAGAAAGAACCGAGTTGGAGAAGAGAGTTTTCTGCCGCCTAAGAAGGTAATCACCGATCAATTCCCAGCCTTGATTTCCTTGCATTCATTTAGGATAACTCGAATTTTGGAGCATGAAATCTGTAGTATTCGGACAGTAGGTTCCGACGCATGTTTGACCGACCAAACGAACTCCTTTTTATACGATTCTTTTTTCTGAGTAAACCTTAAGGTGTCTTCTGTGTGGTGTGTGAATTTCAACCTATTTGGACGAAAGATGTATTTTTGGTGAATTTTTGAAGTTGACTGCGCAGTTCTGCCAGAAATTGTTTTTCTCGACCAGTGAGTTACGTTTTCGATTTGACCGACCTAAAAAGATTATTTTGATGTGAAATTTTAATTGAATGATATTTTATGTGTCTACTGTATTGTGGAAAAGTTTCAGCCCCAACGGAGACCTGATGAATTTTAAATGATTTTTACAAACCAACCGCGCAATTCTGCCAGTTTTGTTGTTAGGTGAAAATATCACTTGTTGCTAAGTTTTAATGAATTATATGATGCATGTATGATTTAAGAAGGTATCCTATGGCATGATTATGTGTAACACGTTGAGAAGTATTATGGCATGTTTTTCCTTATGTTGATGAACGTTCGGGAATGGGCAATCTAAGAAAACGATGAAAGGAACGATAGGACATGCATGATAATTGTAATAATGGAATACCTGATTGTGTGGTGATATTGACAAGGGTTGTTGCACGTACGAGGGTACCAAGAGTAAAAGGTTGCGTAAAGTCGTGATTGTGTGGTATAAGCAAGCGAGGTGGGCTTTCTTTTTAAATAAGGGCAATGCCCAAAGTATATTTTTATGTGAAAATGATATGAATATTTGTCATGCCGTGTTTTGTTTTATTCTATGGAACCTATCTGATGTGGCTTTTGCCATTAATGGATAATCGAATTCGGGTCTGTCTAGGGAGTGAGTCCCTATTCAGGCTAGTGTACACCTATGGAGATCGTGAGCCGTCTTTTGGGTCGGCCGGTCTAGTGACTTGGAATGTGGCCACGTTCCTTGTCATCAATGGATCAGATATGGGAGATAGCTATGGGAAAATGGTTGATCAACCGAGTTTTACGATGGAAATGATTTTAGTGTCTTGGGCGATTTCTAAAGTTAAAACCCCAAGGTCACTCAATGGTGGCATGATAAATACTTTTTATAAAATGTTTTCGGCATGAGTCCACTGAGTGCATCAAGTACTCAGCCCTGCTTTTCTTTTAAAAAATTGCAGGTTGAGCGTGACGGGTGCGGTGGGTGTTGAGCAAGACCGTTGAAGAAAGTTAAGTGTGTAGAATGTGTCATGTCTTCACACGTGGCATATTCCTTCTCTCGAAATGCTTCCGCTAAGTAGTTGTCTTTCTTTTGAGTTCTTGTATCGCTAAATATTGTTTCTTTTGAGTTGTTGATTGTTGAGATACTCTGATTTTATTCGAGCTATTCCCATTTGTTTCGGGCTATGGTTGAGTTGTGTTGATTTCCCCTTTCTTCCCCGCTTCTTTAACCCTCCCCTAGTCGCGATCAACCGTGTTTTCTATCCTTAGAAAATGCGGGCGTGACAAAAGAAAAAGAAAAGAAAAAGATAGGGCAAATTTCAGGCATGGTTTATTTATTTTTTTAAGTAAAAGAAAATACGAAAAGAAAAACGAGACCTTAAGATAAAGACACGTATTCACATGTATGCATTAAACCGGATAATTTTCCAACAATCATACCCGAGGTCGAGGTCAATCCATTTGTTAGTAGCTTGTGTTCATTTTCTTTCGCCTTTGCTTGATCAAGGTGTCAGCTTGTCAAGATTGCTCAATTCAAAAACCACCGTTGGATTCACTCAGTCACTCATTCCTTACCTGAGAAGTTAGGACTGTTCACTCGATGTTGCCATAAATTTAATACCTTGAATCGGACTGCACAAGATAGTTTCTTAAGGTCATTGTTTTAAGGTTGTAACGAGGCTCAAGGTTAGTAACGTATTAGGGTGGGGTCCTAGGGGTTCTAAGTTCAAAAATAAAAAATAAAAAAATAAAAAAAAATAAAGAAAAATCACATGAGTCAAAAAGCCAAAGATTTGCCTAGACTCGTTGGATCAGAATTGGGATATTTTTTTTTTCTTTGGTGCTCCTTCTTGGTCAGATTTCGACCTTCAGTCTTATATTATTTTTTTGCTTTTGATTTTCTGGGTCAGGTTACAACTATTTCTGGCCCATTTTTTTATATGATAAATGATCAACCCGATTGTCTAACTTGATCAACCTGGCTGCCCCTCCTTTTTCTTGCTATCCCCTTTCGCTACCCTTGACAAACTCCATCTCTTTGACCCTCTTTCCTCATATGATATGAAACTTTGAATTTGGTTTTAAGGCTTCAAAGAAAGGGAAAGAGTGTATAAGCTCGAATTGGCTAACTAGGGGGTGCCAGCTAATTGGGTGAGGCCATGTCCAAATTCTTCCTTAGATCCCTGACCTGGCCCAATATGTGACTTTATAAATAGGAGAATAAAGGAGACAGAAAACATAATTATTATTGCTCAGAATTTTAGTCCCCCTCAGAGAAAGAGAGAGAATTCGAAAATTGCTCCCTCCGTGAGCTGAGTTATGTCTTCATTATTCGAGTCCTAGTATTCTGGTAAGATTTGCCCACACAAATATCAGTATACAATCCGGGACACCAGTCAGAAGATCAGAGGTCGAGTACTGAAGATCTTCACGTGGAGACGGAGCAAGCTATCATCCATTCTTGATTGAATCAACGAGGTAAATTGGCTAATTCTGTAGTGAGCATGTTTTAGGGATATTATATGCTAAAGCATATTTTAATTCAAGTTATGAGCATGATACATGTGATAATTACGCGAATAGAATTTGTCTGAATAATCTGCTGAATAGATCAAATTTATGTGATCGGATCTCATGCACGCTTCCGTTGCCAACCCCTTCAATAGGTATCAGAGCCAGTCTTCGGCTCTGATTATTTGGATTTAAATTTCGCGAAATTCATGTATGCATGTATTATTTTATTGCGAAGCATGTTCTTGGTGTTTTGTTTAATTTATTATGCATGATGAACTCAAGAACTATCGAATCAAAGAACTTGAATTGCTCGATCTACGAGACGTGCAATCCGTCGGCGCTCGGGCGGAGACGGATCGCACCACGCTCGATCGAGGTAGGGTAGTCCAGTGGGAGCCAGGGAACCGCGATCACGGGGCGACGTGCAGACGAGTATGGGCTCGTGCACGCCGCTGGCCGAGACCACACGCCCCAGACGGAGCTTTCATCGAGATCGACACGGCGGAAGGCGTGGCACGGCAGTTCGACCCAGAACATGCCGAGGTGCTGAGCCACCAGGCCGAGAACCCTAGGCGGAAGGGTCGAGACGGATGGTGGCGCTGGCCGGGAGCGCGCGCCACCCGGCGCATCGAAGATGCCGAGACAGGCGGTCGGAGCTGGCCGAGAGCAGGCGCGCCACCGTGCGCTCTGCAAGCCGAGAGCTCGAGCCGCCCGATGGAACGCTGGGCCGAGACGCGTCGGCACCTGACGGTCGACACGACCGAGACGGGTGCTCGCCGCTGGCCGAGACGGAGGTGACACCCGATTGCTCGATGGGCCGAGACGCAGGCGTGCCACCTTCGCGCCGGTGGCCGAGACGCTGCGTGCATCGTGGTCCGACGAAGAACTCGTCGGATTTTCATCTTTCATCGTTCGTGCGAACCTCGTACAATCAGATAACGTTGAAGGATTATTTTAATGATTATTTAATTATTTTATTAAAAGATATCATTAAAATATTATTATTTAATGGAAATAAAATCTTTTTGGATGATTTATCTAGATTTAAGGAATATTTTTATTATTTTCTATATCTATGGAAATAAATAATATTATTTTGATTCCTAGATGATATGGATGATAATAATTTAATAGTTCCTAATATTTATCTAGATTTAAGGAATATTTTTATTATTTTCTATATCTATGGAAATAAATAATATTATTTTGATTCCTAGATGATATGGATGAGAATAATTTAATAGTTTCCTAATATTTATATATATCTAAGATCCTAATAAGGATAGATATGTATGAATACATTAAATAATAAAATATCTCTTCCTAATCTTGAACAAGGAAATTATTTGAATTTATTTTTCATGTCTTATTAAGGATTAAATAATTTGTTTATTTTAGATATACCTTATAGTAGACATGAATAAGACTTAAATTCTAGAATAATAGTTTCCTAAAGGAAGATAACAACATAAAACTAAAGATTTAATTATCCAGTAAATTAAATACCAACAAAATTTAATCAAGCTTTTATCTGCCTAAAGGCTAAGGATAATTAAAGAAAAACCATAACCCAAATATCTAAGCTATAATTACGAACTCAACGTTTGTATATGGTCTCCATCAATTGGTCTGTAATTTATGAAGCCATTTTCTAATATTATCGCCACCTGCTCTGTGGGGACGATAATCCTAAGAAAATAGCAAGTTTATGAGGGCGGACTTCTCAAAAATAAATATTATGAACTAAAATGCGGTTTCCAATATTATCGCCACCTGCTATGTGGGGACAATAATCCTAAGAAACTGAGAGATTCAGAAGTTCACACAGGATTTATGGGATAGCTTGATCTTGTTAGCAGCACATAAGCATTGTTATGGAAGTGTGTTGTAGAAATGAGACTCTGTAATGCTAAAGGGGTGGTCTTGTTTAGGCAGCATTAGGCGGCCATGCCACTCTGTGGTCTCTGGACTATTAGTCGGTGTTATGACCAGTAAAAATTGTAAGATTTTAATGCGTATTAACTTTCTCTGGAGGATACAAAATTTTAATTTTACTGTTGTAAGGTTTTGAAAAGTTTTATGGTTAATCTAATCAAACTTCTTACATAAGTTTATGACAAATGGTAAATATTCTGTGTTGCAGTGCAAATCAAATCGTCAATATGTCGTTCAATCCTCTTTCTGCAATACTTAAAGAAAACAAACTCGAGGGCCAAAATTACAAAGAATGGAAACAGAATTTGGACATCGTTCTCACAACAGATGAGTATCTTTGTACTCACAACCCCGCGACCTCTAGTACCACCAACTAACGCTGCGGCAAGAGTCAGAGATGCACACAGACGGTGGCATAAGGCGAATGAGATGGCTAAGTGCTATATGTTGGCATCTATGTCATCAGTACTCAAGCATCAGCATTCAGCCATGGAAACTGCCGCCGAGATCATGCAGAATCTCAAGAATCTTTTTGGTACTCAGAATCGAACGGCTAAGTCTCAAGCCTTTCGGAGTATCATGTCGAAGACTATGAAGGAAGGCTCGTCTGTGTGGGACCATGTCCTCGAGATGATGGGCCACCTCAACCAAATTGAGGTCTTGGGAAGGACGATCGATCCCGAGTCCCAGGTGACTATTATCCTTCAAAGTCTTTCCCCTCGCTTCCAGCAGTTCAAGCTCAAATTCGAGATGAACAAAAGGAACTACACCTTGGCAGAACTCTTGACTGAACTTCAGTCGGCAGAGGACCTTATGGTCCAGGCTAAGGCAGCCATGATAACTTCGGCGCATCGTTCCTCTGGCTTCAAGCCTAGCACGGGAGAAAGGCAGGCACCGAACTCAGGACCGGCCAAGATAGCTAAGGGAAAGAAGAAGAAGAGGGCAAACAAGAAGCCCACGGGGAAGTGTTTCAAGTGCGGAGAGAAGGGGCATTGGAAGCCAGATTGTCCTAAAAAGGGCAAGGCTACAGGTATGCACCAAGCTTTAGTAGTCGAGTCATGTTTGGCTTCGAAGTCTACTTGCACTTGGGTTATTGACACTGGAGCCACTGATCATATTTGTTTTGATCCTGACTTAATGCAGGTGACAAGACGGCTACGTGATCGTGAGATCGAGGTCCAGCTGGGCGACACTACAAAAGTGGCGGCCGTAGCAGTTGCGTTTTAGTAGTGATAGATTTTTGATTTTGAAGAATGTTTTGTTGATATCTTCTTTTAGAAGAAATTTAATTTCAGTTTCTAAATTAGTTTTTTATGGATATTCGATTTCTTTTAATGAGAATTGCGTTATTAAGAAAGATGGTTCTTATATCTGTCGTGGTATCATGGAAAACAATCTGTACACAATCACATCTACACAGTTTAATAATCGAAAATCAGAACTCAATACAACATTGAAAATTTAAGAAACGAAAGGAACCTTCAAGTTCAATGAACGAAACGTACTTATGGCACCTTAGACTTGGTCATGCCAATGAAAGGAGGATCCATTCTCTTGTCCAACAAGATCTTATTAAAGATCTAGAGGAAGAACCTTTTCATAAGTGTGAGTCATGCTTAGAAGACAAGATGACCAAGAGGCCATTTCAGGCTAAGGGCAATAGGGCCAAGGAAGTACTTGAGCTCGTTCATTCCGATGTATGTGGTCCAATGTCTATGAAAGAGCAGGTTTCGGTCAGGTGTCGTTAAAGCGAAGGTATATCCTACTGATCAGTATGGAATCCCTGGCTAAGCCTGAACCTGGTATCAATAAATCCTCAACCCTCTTCTATTGGGTAGTATAGTGAAGGTAGGGGTCGAATCCCACAGAGATGGTGACGATTTGGAGTGATTGTGGTGATATTCTGGAAGGGTTGGTTAGCTACCACGCTTGGGTTGAGTTCCTACCTAGACGGGAAATTAAGATGGTACTCTACTGACTAGGAAGGGTGAAGGGTGGTTGACATGTGGTTGTGTACGTGGAAATTGGTTTATGGGGTGTAACAGAAAAATATGCGGAAAGTACTGGGTTTCTATAAAAGACTAAACGGAAAATCAGAGAATAAGTGGTAGTTGTGGTGACTGGGCTGACAGATCTGTAAGGTACAAGCTAAAAAGCATAAAGTAACCTAAAAAGTAAAAGTGGTCCCAAAACTAGGATGTGGACATCATCTTCTCCAAACAACATGATCGAAAATCAAACAACAATCCAGACTCTATGAATAACTTCAGATTCAACAAATCACAACTCAGATCCACCGATTTAAACATCAAATCCAAAGATTACACTAGTGAAATTGTAAATCATGCTTACTGGTTGACATGCAAGGTGGCGAAACTCACGTAAACTAGATTTCCACACTTAACCATTTCAGAACCAAAATCTAAAAGTTATCTAGACTTATAAACTCAGATCTACCTATCGGGAATGAAAACATGCTTGTAACACTTGAAAATTACTAATGCAGCTGAATCTAAGTTATCTAGGCAGGAGGAAAGGAAATCAAACGCAAGAAAACATCAAAAGCAAATTCATAGCAATTAAACGTTTGGATCACAACCAAAATACTTCAAGTCAGAAAATAGAGAAAATTTCACAGATCCAACGTAAGAAAAGCAAGTGAAAATAAACTACGAAAGCGATTAAAGATTGTTTGCCACTCCAGGCGATGAAACAGCTAAACTACGATCACACTGGCTGAAATGAGAACAATTGGAACTCCGATGAACTTCTGGAACTCAGGTAATCATGGCTGTGGTGAGGAATAAGAATCTGGACTGGGCTGAAGAACTGAACTACCGAGAGATTTCTACCTAAGAATGATGATGGAGTCTAGATCCCCTGCTTTATCTCTCCAAGTGGCTTCCTTTTATAGGGAGGCTTGCCCTTGATTTTAGGGTAAAACCTCATTGCGAAATGACTTCTCTGCCCTTAATTGCGGTTGACCAGTCCCAGCTATCCTTCTTCTCCATCTCGAACCTTTATTTGCATGCATCCTGGCCAGTATTGCACCCTCCTGGCGCCCTTTTCGCCTGAAGTATCCGAAGCTTTGCCTACTGGCTAGAACACTCAACCTGCACACTTAAGCAACTGTTTTGCTGATATAATTCAATTATGCACATCATACTGACCAGTAACCAAGGCCTAGAATACGACTTATCAAACTGCTCACACTTACCGCATGCTTGTCCTCAAGCGTGAAGAACAAACAAAAAGAAATAAGTCGAATTCTAGCTTGGTTACTCCCCTGACCGACTCAATCCTAAACTAGACTCTAAGCTACGATGCAAGGAAGAAAAGGAAACATAAACGATCACAAAAACACATAAACAAACACAAGAGAACTAAAACACAATGATCGGGCTATATTTAAACCATCCCTCCCCTCGGGATCAGGTGCAATCCGGCCTTAGACAGCCTTGAACTTCCGCCACCCCCCTTTTCTCTCCCAGTCAGTATATCCGCTCGTCAAGATCGCCCAAACTTTCGGCCAAACACTAGGTTCACTTAGTCACTCATACCTCTCCGGGAATGTTAGGACTGTTCTCTCTAAATGCTAGACCACAGATGCTTCGGACTTAGATCTCACGTGCAGCTACTGAAGGGCTTCAAGGTTTGTAACGGGGCTATTGGTTGTAGTGTTTGGGGTGGATGTTCCTAAGGCTCTAAGGTTCAAAAAAAATTTCCACTTTATTTGGTGCTTGGGAACTGTGTGTACTCGGGCTCTTGGTTGTTGCTTCTTTCGGCCTGTGTTTCTGACATTAACCTCCAACTGGTCAGTAGCTCCTTGTGGCTTCGCCACCCTTACTCCCTCTTTTTTTTGTGGTCAAGTATTTCTGACCATTTTTCCTCATATTATTTCTTCTTCTTTCTTTTTTTTCTCTTTTGTGGCTTCACCACCCTTATTCCTTCTTTTTTGTGGTCAAGTATTTCTGACCATTTTTTTCTTCTCGAGCTTCCCAATCTTCCCTCCAGTTGAATTCTTCTTTCTTGCACACATTTCTGGCCAGTTGCTTTCCATGCCTTGCATACACACAGTCCCAGTGACTAGGGGTGTATATCTGGGTATATATGGTTAGGAAAAGGGGTTCTACTGGTAGTTTTTTTTCTTTTTATTTTAAAGGGGGGGGGGTTTCCTACTGCCTTCAGTGTTTGCCACACGCGGTCACTTCGCCCTAATCATTCTGTGGCAGCCACTCTTTTCTTTTCTGGATATTGTGGAAAGTGGTTCCACTTTAAGCTTATAACTCACATTTTAAGAGGGCTTTCGTGTTTGGCTCTAAGGATGGGCTTTTCTCTCATACTTGCATCGTCTATCCTGACTAGGAGATAATAACGGGGGTGGTTTCTGTTTTCCAGCATGTCGTATCTCCCTCAATTCCCCTTACTGTCAGCTCAAGACAGTTGAGTTTAAGCCCAATCAACACATCAAAGAAAAAAACTAGCCCTAACAAAACACTAACACAAACACAACCCACGCATGTACACATACGTCATACTGGCAATTGCGTCCCCCCTCCCACTTCACAAGTGTCTGCCCTCAGATAAGGCTGTGAAGTGGAAAAGGTAATGGCCAGTACGGTGGACCCACAAACATGACAAACAAAACAACATGCTAAAAACTAAAACTTCTCACACTTAGACTTTAAAATAGGATAAGTGGGAGAGTTTAAAACCTAAGCATAATCCAACAATTACAAAACACATATATACATAAACTTCTCACACTTAGACCACGTAGTGGGCTAAGTGTGAGTCAACAGGCTTATGAAAACATAAAAACAACAGAACATGCGTCACAGTAGCAAACCCTTTACTTCTCACACTTAGACTATAGAATAGGGGTTTGTGCACATACACAAATTATACTACCTAAACAAACACCAAAACACAAACAAAAATACGGAAAACTAAAAAAAACTGAAAATTAAAACGAAAACTAACTGGTCAGTAGGGGGATTCATCAGTGTCTCCTGCTCCTTCGCGGTGCAGGTGGTGCAGGTGGGTTCTCCGGTGGTTCCTCTACATTCTCGGACTGGTTCTCATCAGACTTCGCCGGCTCCTCGGCTTCCGCCGGCACCTCGGCATTCTTGTTCCCTGATTCTGTTTCCTCTTGCACATTTGGTTCAGTATACTGGCCGTCATGGCCCCTGGCTCCGGTTGCTCCTTCTTGTTTTCCTTTGGTTACTTCCCTCAGTATTTCCTACATCACGGACGCTATCCTGGTCAACTCCGATCACATCTGTCGGTTTTCCTCTCCCATCTCTGCCACTGTCCTCTCCAAAGTCGCCTGCCTCTGAGCTTGCATTCTCTGTCCAGCAGAAGCTCTACCAGCTGGTATAGCCTCTTGTCCCATTGCGTAGAAATGCAGGACATCTTCCCTCATGTACACGGCATTTGTGCGGACGAAGAATGGTATGTCAAACAACCCAGGGGGGCTTACCATAGTCAGATGGGATAAGTCCTCAGCCTTTGTGACGAGGATGTTGTTCCCGACAAATACTCCCAGAATATTGCATAGGGTGAGATTTCGGGCAGGATGGGTGGCGATCAAATGGCATTGGTACGCAGTCCAGAAATCTAGATGCAATCTCCGTCCATGCTTTGTACACCAAAGCAGATATAACTCCGTCATTGAGGTACGGACGGCTGAGTTTGACTGGCCCAACAAGTTGAAATCTAGATGGAGTTGTACTAGACGTAAAATGGGGTCATTGAAATGGATTGAGCGAGAGATGGTTGAAACAAACTCCCCAGCACCTGGATGATTTAACTCTGCCCAAGCCTCATGTGGGTCAAAATCGACATGTCTACAGTGGATTCCCCGTTCCCGACTTCTCCAATCTGGCCCTATGGCCTCCTCTAGACTGCACATCCCCAGCCGAACCGTCCACTCAATCAGACTCATACTTATGTCTCCTCCAAGCAACCTAAAACTTATAGAAACCACATCCAAATCTGTAGTCACCCTAAACCGAAATGTGGTAAAGAATTCATTTGCGAGCCTAACACAGATATATGGGTTTCCATTCGCCAACAACCATTCAAATCCTAATGCCTCCAAATAGGCTAGAAACTGCTCTCGGACACCCAACTCATCCAAAGAGGAATAATGCATTACCTTTCCGCATTTGACGTCGTTATTCCCATCATCCATGTTGTCGAAAACATCCTGCAGCTTCTTTGATTCAAAAAGCTTCATCTCCTCCGCTATCTCGTCAGTGAAGTCCACTGTCCACCTCCGGTACCTTAATCTCTCTACCGGTGGGTAGACTAACTCCCGATGATCATCCAGAAGTTGTTGTTCGGCGTACTCCTCATCCTCCAAAGAAATATCGCTTTCGGAGGCTGATTCGGCACTGGCCGTATACTCGCTGTCGCTCAACTCCCTTCGGCTTGGCGGAGTTCTCTGAGCAGCTTCCCTGATGACTATTCCAGTATTTACTACTCGAGTCTTCTTGGTGACCGATTTCTTCTGAATTGGGGCGTTCCCCATCCTCTTTCTTGCTTGTTGATATCCGGCTTCCTCCTCCGCTTGAGTTAAGGACTCATCATGGGTAGTAGGATTTGACTCAGCTTCTTCGCCTTGGCCACCTTGTGCCTGAGGGGCTTCATCGATTTCCATATCAGCGTCCTCCAGGTCAGTAGCAGGTAGAAGCTCCTCCCCAGGTTTTGTGGGAGTGGGCAGTTCCCCTTCACTTTCAATTTCTACTGGAGTTTCTGCTGTGTTTGCCTCGGCTTTGCTAGTCGCCCATTTTCCCAGGCATCTCTGTGACACCCTTGTTGGTTTAGGCCGGTCTGCCTTTGGATTGCCTTTCAAAATCAACTGCCTCTTGACGGCCTTTGGTTTTACTACTGGAGGCGCTACTGGGACGGGTACTTCAATTTCCAGCTCTGCTTCCTTTGCTTCCGTTTCCTGTTCTTCAATAGATGTATCACCCCTCTCTGCTTCTGGCTAGGGTGATTCAGGCATTATCTCTTCTTCCCTAGCTTGGCTTTCGTCTGCTCGGTCTCCAGGCTGGTAGGCTGGGCCTTCTGGTACACGTACTACCCCTGTCTTTTCACTCTCTCCTACTGCCTCCAATGCGAGGTCTAGACCATCAGCCATCGAGGCCGTGCCTTCTTCTCTTTGGTTCACCCTGTTCACAATCGAATCGAACTCCTCGTCAGTCATGAGGCGTTCAGATCTATATCCCCTCTAGCCACTTCGTGTTGGACGGTTTCTGCGACCGGCGTCTCCTCAGCTGCACTTCTTCCCTCTTGGCCTTGCTTCTCCTTCCTCAGCCTTCTCCTCCTTTCTTCTGGATCAGAATCGTAATAGGCCGCAATAGGGTTAACATCCATGGGCTCTGTCTCTTGGTGGCTCGAAGAGGGTTCCGAGGGTTCTGACGGTGCGGCTTCAGTGGGAGATTCCTCTTCTTGTGGAGTCGTTGGGGAAGTCGGCATGGTAGATGGAGGTTGTGCCGTGGGTTGCGCGCTTGTCTCTGATGCGGTTACTGTCGGGCTTGCTCCGGTTACGCTCCCCTGTCCTCCGATTCGGTTGAAATTTGCCAACTCCACAGCCTAATTTCTGGTCGGATCTTGCATCCTAAGAAACTCCGCCATTGCTTCTAAAGATATCATCGCTGGTGCTTGTGGAGCCGGCTCTGATGGTTGTGGGTTCGGCGGTGGTTGGGTAGACGGTGGTTCTTCTCGCGGCTGTTGTGTTTCTGGGACCTCTTCCCGGCGGTTTGAAGGGGGTTTGATTTTTGTTGCGAATGCTTTCCTTCCCATGGTTGAAAACGGTGATTGGGTGGTGGAAAGTTGGGTTCGATTTCTGGTGGAGATGGAAAGGAAATTTGGAAGAGAGAAAATAGAAATGAGGGTTTGTGAGGGAGAAGGGGAGACGGTATGGTTATTTGGGAGAGAGTGCAGTTGTAGGTCACTTCAACCGGCATTTGGCGGTTCCAGGCCGCCCTTATCACGTGTCGGAGACGGTTGAGCTGGCTGCCTTCTGATTGGACAATGCTCGTCCTTTCGCTGCCTCACCTGCAAAGCTGCAAAAGCCATAATTCAAATTTCCCCCTATTCTTACCTAATACTGAAAATAGTTAAAATAGGCACTTAAATAAAATTGAAGTTGCACCAGATAAGTAATCTCATGGTCAATGCATACTCCAAAATAATTAAGGCCCAAAAATATTTTTTGAATTTTTAGAAATTATATTACATGTGAAAATTAACTACGTATTTACAATATTTACATATCTCTTAGGCAATTTGGAACTCTACTTGGCCAGTATATGGAGACTTTCAAAAGAATTGGCCTAGTGGAATTCCAAATTCCTATCCTACCGGTCAGTATGCGGCCAAAGTACGTGGTTGTAGTGGAATCTCATCCACTACACCCACCTCACTATTCTCCCTAAATATTTTCAGCCTATGTCCATTCACGATAAAAGGTTCAGAGTTAGGAAGACTCCCTGAAATTTCCACCGCTCCATTAGAACGGAGTGCAGTTATGATATAAGGCCCTGTCCATTTCGACTTGAGTTTCCCAGGCATGAGCTTCAGTCTCGACTGGAAGAGTAGTACTTTCTACCCAACATGGAGATCCTTGGTCCTCAGATTCCTGTCGTGCCACAATTTGGTTCGCTCCTTGTACCACATGGCTGAGTTGAACGATTCCAATCTGAGTTCCTCCAACTCCTGCAACTGCAGCTTCCTTTCCTCTTCACAGGCTGCAGCATCCACATTTACTTGTTGTACTGCCCAGTATGCTCGGTGCTCAATCCCAACGGGTAAGTGGCACATCTTTCCGAAAACAATCCGGTACGGGGACATTCCTATGGGGGTCTTGTAGGCTGTACGATATGCCCATAGAGCATCCTCTAACCTTGCACTCCAGTCCTTTCTCGAAGGGTTGACAGTCTTCTCCAAAATCTTCTTTATCTCGCGGTTAGAAATCTCCGCTTGACCGTTTGCTTGTGGATGGTAGGGGCTTAATAATCTGTGGTGCACACCGTATTTATTCATTAAGGCTTCAATTGTGCGATTACAGAAGTGTGTACCTTGGTCCGATATGATCGCCCTTGGCACTCCGAACCGGCTGAAAATATGACTCTTCAGAAACTTGGCCACCTCCCTTGCTTCACACGTGCTTGTGGCCTTAGCTTCTACCCACTTGGAGACGTAATCCACTGCAACTAGGATATACAAATTGCCATAGGACGAAGAAAAAGGACCCATGAAGTCCATTCCTCATATGTCGAATAACTCACAGACAATTATCGGAACTTGGGGCATCTCATCTTTTGCAGATATCCCATCGGTCAGTTGACAGCGCTCACAACTTCTGCAGAACTCGTACGCGTCCTTGTTGAGCGTTGGCCAATAAAAGCCGATATCCAGAATCTTCTTTGTCGTCTTCTTAGGACCGAAGTGTCCTCCACATGCCAAGGAGTGGCAATGTGTCAATACGTCCCTTTGCTCCCAGTCAGGAACGCATCTCCTTATCACTTGATCGGATCCCACTCTCCACAGATAGGGGTCGTCCCAAAAGTAGTATTTTGCTTCACTCTTGATCTTCATTCTTTGGGCCTTGGTAATACTCGGTACTTATGGCAGCTCTCCAGTCACTAGGTAGTTGGCTAGGTCTGCATACCATGGTTCTTGCCCTACCTTTTCTTTTCCTTTTCATGTATCGTACTGGCCAGTAAGCTTCATCACTTCTTCCCAGTCAATTTTCCTGACCTCAAAAATTACCTCACATAAATGCTCATCTGGAAACTTGTCGTGCACCTCTTCGTTGTTTCCAACACATTCTCTTAAACACCCTCAGGACTTATGCATGACCTATCAACCATTTAGATCAACACCCTAGTACTTGTCAACTTCACTCCTTTCAACCGGTTATAGATTGACAATGACATGACATTTATAGACGCTCCTAGATCACACATTGCATGCTCAACCTTTACATCTCCTATAATTATAGGTAGAGTGAACATACCTGGATCGGCCCTCTTGGGCGGTAGCTTCTCCTGCACTATTGCTGACGCTATCCCTTCCACCATGATTTTTCCATTCTCCTGGGCCTTACCAGCTATGAACTCTTTGATGAACTTCCCAAGCGGGGGTAACTTCACGGCTTGGAGGAATGGTATGGTGACATCCAGCTTCCCAAAAATTGACATGTAGTCCACTGGGTTTTCTTTCTTTCTCTTGGTAACAAAACGGAAAGGGAATGGCTTCTCCCCTTTAGTTCATTCCGTCGGTCCCTCAACAGCCTTCCCGGAGTCTTTCTCGGGTGCATTCTGGGCTGGAGTTTCCTTTGTCAGTTCCTTCTCCTTAGATGAGTCCACCTTGGGCTGCATGCCTCCGGTTTCACTGTTCCTCGACGGTTCTTCATCCAAGAAAAACGGATCCTGAATCCGTGGCATGGATTTCTTTAGCTCTTCCAACGAATGGTATCGCCCATTTTTTTCATCCCACACGGTTCTCCATTGCCTTTTTTCGGTTGGGGTCCTTCATAGGTGGTGTCGGACCTCAGTGTCACCTTACTAACATTCTCTTTTTCGGGTATATGGACTGTAGAAGGGAGTTTCCCTGAATTTCCTCTCAAATCACCCACCGAACTGGCCAATTGGGCCAACTGTTTGTTCATCATATCCATGTTCGCTTTATGTTCCTTCTGGGCATTTTGCATCCCCTACACTACTTCGTTGTGGGATTGCAACTCGCCCTTGATACCTTGCTGCGACGCGAGCAATTCTCCCATCATGTCCTCCATGGATCGTCTTGTCCTGTTGGGATATTGTGACTGATTTGGGCCTTGGTGCTAGTTATACTGGGAACTTTGGTTGGGCTGGAAATTTCGGAAGTTTTGTTGGTTTGGTTAGGTGGGTATTGGTTATACTGGCCAGGAGGGTTGTACTGGTCATGGTGATATTGGTTCTGGTTTTGGTTTTGCTGATGTTGCGGACCCTGGTTAGGCTGATTCTGGTAATTTTGAAAGTTTCTCTGGTGGGGTGGTACATAAACAGGGTTTTGGTTCTGGTTTTGTGGGTGTTGGTTTTGAGGTTGTTGAATATGGGATTGTTGGTTCCTTCCTGACCAGTTGAACTGGTTGTTTGGATTTTCTGGGCTCCGGTTGAAATTCTGGTTTGGGTGAGAGTGGTATTGGTTCTGACTTGGACCTTGGTTTTGATTTTGGCCCCCATCTCTCCATCGAAAGTTCGAATGGTCCCTCCATGGTGCATCCCGTTATCTCCCCTAGATCCAATGCCCACTAGAATTGTAATACCCAACAGCGTTGACTTGCTTCATATTCACGAAGTCATTAGGCTGATCATAGCTCGGTCCTTGGTTTCCCTGTTCTGCACCCTTCTAGTTCCCAGCTGGGGAAGTCGGTGGTGCATTCTTCTCGATTGCGCTCAGGAGTGTCTTCTTCAATTCGTCCATCTTCAAATCCATCTTCTGCTCTATCTTCTGCTCCTGGTTAGTAGACAAGGCGCTGGCAATCCTTTCTCTGCTGTAACTATCTCTTGAATTGTTGTACTCCTTCTTCGCGCTCAAAAGTTTCCCTAGGACCCTCTTAGCTTCGCTGACCCTCAACGGCATGAAGCTTCCTCCTGACGAGGAGTTTGCTAGGTCCTTTGTTGCCTTGTTCATTCCCTCATAAAAGGTATGATGTACCTCTATATCCGCCATGCGATGGTTGGGACACGCATCCAAGAGGCTCATGTACTTCGCCCAATAATCACTCAAGGCTCATCGTACCCTTGCTTCACACTAGTGATCTCTCTCTTCAGCGCGCTCGTCTTCGATGACGGGAACAATTCTCCTAGGAAAGCTGACTTGAAGTCGGCCCAACTCTCGATGGAATTAGGAGGCAGTTACATGAACCAGGTGTTTGCCTCCCCTTTCAAAACGAACGGCAAAGCCTTCAATCTGTAGTCATCATCGGTTGCCCCTGCTGGCCTCCTCTGCGCCCTACAAATCTTACAAAACTCATGAAGGAACTCGTAAGGGCCTTCATAGCTCTTCCCGCAGTACGTAGGCAGAATTGCGATAACATGGGGTTTCACATCACAGGCAGTCTTCCCCGGGGTGACTACTATAGCTTGCGGTGGTTCTCCATCGGTATGCGCGTTCAGCGTTCTAATCTCTGGATCATCATCTACGTTGGCAGCCATCTCCCTTGGGTTGGCTTCCAACAGTGGTATCTCTTCTGGTATTGACCTTTCTATGGTGTGTTGCTCCTCGTCACTACTCGAACCTAAGTCAAACAAAGCCATCGACAGGCCGGATCGAGTGGTTACGAGTATAGATCCTCGTTGAAGTATCTTCGGTCTCCACTGGTCATGAGCCGAACTGCTTCTCATAAACTGAAATAAAAAGAAAGAGAAAAATTATCCACAATATATACGCCAAAGTATCACACACAATAACAATAAATAACGCCATTCATCCCCGGCAACGGCGCCATTTGAAAGAGCAGGTTTCGGTCAGGTGTCGTTAAAGCGAAGGTATATCCTACTGATCAGAATGGAATCCTTGGCTAAGCCTGTAACATCCCAAATTTTTGTGACTCTTCTTATATGTTATTCGAATTTTGGATTCTTGGAATTATGAAACTTTCGTTTCTATGTGATTAAGTGTTTTGCGTGAAATAAATTTTCGTGGTTAATGTGGGATGATGAGCTTGATGTTTTATATTTTCCAATGTGGGGAAATAATTAATAGGATCATGCATTTATATTCTTCGAGCCAATTCATTGGAATTTTCGGCTTTTCCTAATTATTGAAATAGTATTTCATTTCTTGGATTTAATTAATTGTCTTGGGATACTTATCCAAATTAAATCCAAACCAAATGACCCCTAAATGGTACTACATGGAATTCGAACTCCATTTTTATTATCCTTGGGAGTTTTCGAAAATCTCCTATAGGAAAAAGAATTATTTTCATTTGATTTAATTGGTGCTTTATTGACTCTCTTCCTTTGAATTTAATCCAATTAAATCATGTTATAATTTATTTATTCACCTAAAATAAATAGAGAGTTGGGACATTCCTTGGTTAGCAATTTTCGGCCCCTCCACTAAATTTTGGAGGATATTTTATTTGTTTCCTAATTTGTGGAATCCCTTTTTATTCAAATAAATTCTTATGTCTAATTAATTGGGGATGTGAATATTTTTCTCCTACTTTTCTTCCATATCACATGCCCCCTATGCAATATTTTCCTTGTGGGAATTTAATTAATTGTTGCCTATTTTATGGGAGCCTTTTTCCTATAAATAAATTGCCTAATTTAAATCTTATTCTTTTAATTGGGGATTTAAATAATTTCCTTGTGCAATTCCTTATGGAAAATTTTGGCCCCCCACCATTACTTTCATACTTGGAGATTTAATTTATTTTGTTCAATTGTTTATGAAATATTCACTTTTATTTCCTAAGTTGTGAATATATTCTCTCCAAGTAAATACCAAATAAATTCCTTGCTATTCCTACATGGAATTTTCGAAAATTTCCTCCCCTTCCCACATGCTTATTTTATTCTTTTAATTGTGGGATTTATTTAATTGTATTTTTCCCCATAATTAATTAATTAATTGATTTTAAACCGAACCCTAATCCTATAAAAACACCTAAACTAAACCCTAGCCCCCATTCTCCCTCAATTTTCGTGCCTCCCTCCTCCCTCTCCACATCCTCTCCAAAAAACTTCTTCCACCATTGTTTCTTGCATCCATTGAAGTTTATTTTCAAGAATCTCCGACGAATCACCTCGTTTCTTGGTTCTAACGATTCGTTTTGTCAAAGAAGGTATATTGGCTTCACTTTTCCTCATTCTTTTCATTTGAACCATGTTCTTGAATCCTACATGCATGTAGTGGGTGTAGGAATCGTAGATCGCAAGTTTAATCGGGGGGAAAAGTGAGTTTGCTTGAAAACCTTGATAAATATGCGTTTCAATTGAATTGTGTGAAGTTTGATTGGAATCTTTGGTGAATGATGTAAGTTTATGTGCAAACATGTTTAAGAGAGTCTTATCAAGCATGATTGTGTGTTATAAGCATGAGAATTGGTGTTTGGATGATTGAGAAGGAAACCCTAATTTAGAAATTGTGTATCTGTTATCTGTGATGTTCGACCAGTAGCTTCTGATGAGTAATTGACCTATCAAACGGCCGAATTTTGATATGAAAATTTTACTGAGTAAACTTCAAGGTGTTACCTGTGTCTCATGTGAATTTCAGCCCTTTTTATCGAAAAATGAATTTTTAATAAATTTTTGAAGTTGACTGCGCAAATTTGCCAGAAACTCGTGTTCTCGCCAAGAATGTTTCGTTTTCTGTTTGACTGACCAAATGACTTCCGATTGATGTGATTCTTGAACTAGATGCAAAATTTGAAGTGTCTTCTGAGTCGTGTTAAATTTTCAGCCTTTTTGGGCATTGGATGAATTTATGGTAAATTTTTCATATGAACTGCGCAGTGCTGTCAGAAATTGTATGTTCTGACTGACTGACTAAATGACGTGATTTCGGTGTGAAAATTTTCATGGATGAACTTGAATGTGTCCTCTGTATTGTGACCAAAATTTAGCTTCATATGAGGTCGGGTGAATTTATAGTGATTTTTACAAAACGGTCGCGCAGTTCTGCCAGTTTTCTGCCTTGTTAAAATGACACCTAGTTTCAAGTTTAAAAGTATTATATGATGCATGTATGTCCAAGGAACGTGTTTAAATGTTGAAATCACTTGTGATAAGTTGGAATGTGTTACGTGTGTCTTTACACCTTTGTGACGTATGTTGGGTTGGGGAATGTGAGAAAAACGATGAGAGAGAAAACGATAGGACATGCATAGTAAAATGTTGTTGTGGAAGGCTGACTTGTGTTGTCATTGACAAGGGTGTTGCGTACTCTTGAACTCGAGGATCGTGAGTTGCTATAAGTTGGGTTGTGATTTTGCTAAGCGATCGAGGTGGGCTTTCTTTTCAAACCTCTTTATTTTTCCGAAAATATGATGTGGTGTTATAAGGGTGGTTTAAAGTGTTATGTCATGCCGTGATTGTTTTGATGTTGAGATTTTTGCCTGATGCCTAGTTCGTTTGAGCTTGCTCCGTTAGGCTATAGGGCTATGTTGAGATTGTGCTTGATGCCTAGTTTGTGAGTTCGCTCCATTAGGCTATAGGGCTATGATAAACGAATTCGGGTCTGAGTAGGGCCGCAAACCCTATCAGGCTGTGTACACAGAGGGGATCGTGAGCCGTCCTTGCTAGTCGGCCGGTCTCGTGGGCGAATAGTGTGGCCACACTTTCGTCGCACTATGGTAAGAGGATGTGATTGATTGATTGATGTGGAAAATGAGGAGATAAATTGTCTGGCCAGACTTGGATTTTTGTGTTCTCGTGATATTTCTTACTATATAAAACTCGAGATCACTGGTATGGATGACATAACTTATTAAAATGTTTTCGGCATGAGCCCATTGAGTACATCAAGTACTCAGCCCTGCATATTATTTTCTTATGTGCAGGTTGAGCAGGATGTTGCGGAGGATGTTGAGCTAGCCTTAGGATGCGTCGTGTCTTCATACATAGGCGTGATCCTTGACTCTCCCTTTGAACCTTATTTCCGCTGCTAGGTTTTTGAATCATGTTTCAATACTTAAATCTTTTCGTACTATGATGAGCATGTTTTGGTCACGTTAGGTTTTAAACGTCTATTTACATTATTGTCTGAAAATGATGTCTTTCACGTGAGTTAGACTACATGTTTTTCTTAGAAGTTGATTGGGTCTTAAATAACTATTTTTCTCCGCTGCTTCTTTTAAAAATGTTTATCATATGTTGTTTTATTTAATAGCAAAGTTATAATTTTAAGTTTCTTTAAAACAAAAAGAATTTTTTTTTCCTTCAAGTTAATTAAGTTTTCAATAGAAATCTACCATTTACATGTTGTATCACGACCGCCGCGTTTGTAGTAACCCTAGTATGGGCGGTCGTGACAAAGCCTGAACCTGGTATTAATAAATCCTCAACCCTCTTCTACTGGGTAGTATAGTGAAGGTAGGGGTCGAATCCCACAGAGATGGTGACGATTTGGAGTGATTGTGGTGATATTCTGGAAGGGTTGGTTAGCTACCACGCTTGGGTTGAGTTCCTACCTAGACGGGAAATTAAGATGGTACTCTACTGACTAGGAAGGGTGAAGGGTGGTCGACATGTGGTTGTGTAAGTGGAAATTGGTTTATGGGGTGTAACAGAAAAATATGCGGAAAGTACTGGGTTTCTATAAAAGACTAAACGGAAAATCAGAGAATAAGTGGTAGTTGTGGTGACTGGGCTGACAGATCTGTAAGGTACAAGCTAAAAAGCATAAAGTAACCCAAAAAGTAAAAGTGGTCTCAAAACTAGGATGTGGACATCATCTTCTCCAAACAACATGATCGAAAATCAAACAACAATCCAGACTCTATGAACAACTTCAGATTCAACAAATCACAACTCAGATCTACTGATTTAAACATCAAATCCAAAGATTACACTAGTGAAACTGTAAATCATGCTTACTGGTTGACATGCAAGGTGGCGAAACTCACGTAAACTAGATTTCCACACTTAACCATTTCAGAACCAAAATCTAAAAGTTATCTAGACTTATAAACTCAGATCTACCAATCGAGAATGAAAACATGCTTGTAACACTTGAAAATTACTAATGCAGCTGAATCTAAGTTATCTAGGCAGGAGGAAAGGAAATCAAACGCAAGAAAACATCAAAAGCAAATTCATAGCAATTAAACGTTTGGATCACAACCAAAATACTTCAAGTCAGAAAATAGAGAAAATGGTTGTCAAACCAGTTCTTAGGAATCACAACCTAAAGATGTTGTCATCAGTACGAACATGGTTGTCAAACCAGTTCGAGATGAAGGATATGGGAGACGCGGGACACATCCTCGGGATCAAGGTTCTTAGGAATCGAGAAAAGAAGATGTTGTGCTTATCTCAAGAACCTTACGTCGAAACAGTACTTAGCCGCTTTAGCATGCAGGACGCCAAGAAAGGTTTCTTACCTTTTAGACATGGCATCCATCTATCTCAAGATATGTGCCTCAAAACGTCGTCTGAGATACAAGCAATGAGAAGGATTCCATATACTTCGGCAGTTGGAAGTCTCATGTATGCTATGCTTAGTACGAGGCATGATATTTGCTTTGTTGTTGGCATGGTGGCAAGATATCAGTCGAATCCGGGCCAAGGACATTGGACTACCGTAAAGAACATACTCAAGTACCTTAAACGGGCTAAGGACTATGCTCTAGTTTACAATGCAGTCGAGCTCTGTCCTTTGGGATATTCTGACTCAGACTTTCAAGCTGATCAGGACTCGAGAAAATCTACTTCAGGATATGTGTTCACCTTAGGAGGTGGAGCCGTAATTTGGAAGAGTGTGAAGCAGAAATGCATCGCGGACTCGACCGTGGAAGCCGAGTATGTGGCCGCTTCGGAGGCTGCAAAAGAGGCAGTATGGTTCAAGAACTTCCTTATGGATTTAGGTGTGGTTGCGAATCTGCCCAAGAGCATCACGGTTTATTGTGACAATTCTGGTGTTGTGGCAAATTCGAAGGAACTAAGAGCTCACAAAGCGAGCAAACACATAGAGCGAAAGTATCATATCATAAGGGATATAGTGCAGAGAGGAGACATACAAGTGGTCAAGATTGCGTCAGAGAACAATCTGGCAGATCCTTTTACAAAGGCATTGGCGGTAAAACCGTTCGAGGGCCACGTTAAAGGGATGGGAGTTCGACTCATTCAAGACCTCAACTCGCTTTCAGTATAAGTGTGAGAAATTTGACGTGTGCACACTATTTTGTATACTCGAAAGCTGTTTTGAGTATAAGTGGGAGATTGTTAGGGTTTGTATACTAGAAATCACCTTTCGAGTGATTGAATACTGTAAAACTCTAATAATTGTTTTCCAATGAATGCAACGGATTATTTTTGTCATAATGTTGATATGTTTTACATTTAATGGATGTTTATTGCATATTTAAATGTATAAGCGAACATAACATAAGTCTAAGTCTTTGTTCTAGTAGACCGGTTCTGGACTGCGCTCAATTTAAAGTACGCGGTCAGTTCTGAACAAAGAAAAATAAGAATTTCACAACCCAGATAGACCTGGACTACCTATCGTGAAAGGTTGCAATGTCAGTCCGATTATTTCTAAGCCTTATTGAAATATGATGACGTTGGTGTGGTATAGCACTGAATGGATCTAACAGCAAGACGAGTCTTTATGCTATCTACTGAACGACGAGGTCTTGATAATTAATTTCTTAATCAATGTACATCAGCATTGACCGTACGATATTGAGTACCTACTACTTTGACTTACCAAAGGTGCGGGTTTTTCGTCACCCAACGATCCAGGTATATTGGGTAGTGGTGATCATTGTCTAGCGGTGCTAGGATTGCTATTATGTTGAATCGTGCGCGAGGAGAGTCTCGTTTGATAACATCCACAAGAAGAGCTCGAAACAAGGTTTTATTATTTGGAACCTAACTAGTTGGAGTTTAATTACTCTATGAATAATAAATAAGAGTTTCTTGCTAAGTCCACTCTTGGAGAATAAAATATGTTAATTAATTAAGTCCATAGCAGACATTAATTAATTAATGGATGTTTCTATATTAAGCACGAGAAATAAATTAAACAAATAAAAGGAAACTCGGAATACTTGTAATTTCGGATTTGGAAAGGCAGTGCAATATTACTTCTGTAGTGGCTGCTTGTAATATTCCAATATAAGCTTATATTAAATTGTGGGTTCAATTTAATTAGTAAAAAGCTAATTGGGTGAGGCCATGTTCAAATTCTTCCTTAGATCCCTGACTGGGCCCAATATGTGACTTTATAAATAGGATAATAAAGGAGACAGAAAACATAATTATTATTGCTCAGAATTTTCGTCCCCCTCAGAGAAAGAGAGAGAATTTGAAAATTGCTCCCTCCGTGAGCTGAGTTCTGTCTTCATTATTCGAGTCCTAGTATTCTGGTGAGATTTGCCACACAAATACCAGTATA
Organism: Salvia splendens; assembly: GCF_004379255.2. Taxonomy (NCBI): domain Eukaryota; kingdom Viridiplantae; phylum Streptophyta; class Magnoliopsida; order Lamiales; family Lamiaceae; genus Salvia; species Salvia splendens. The sequence goes on from NC_056045.1 coordinate 19,001,674, forward strand.
CAGTCCGGGACACCAGTCAAAAGATCAGAGGTCGAGTACTGAAGATCTTCACGTGGAGACGGAGCAAGCCATCATCAATTCTTGATTGAATCAACGAGGTAAATTGGCTAATTCCGTAGTGAGCATGTTTTAGGGATTTTATATGCTAAAGCATGTATTAATTCAAGTTATGAGCATGATACATGTGATAATTACGCGAATAGAATTTGTCTGAATAATCTGCTGAATAGATCAACTTTATGTGATCGGATCTCATGCACGCTTCCGCTGCCAACCCCTTCAACTTCTTCTTTCCATTCCTTTTGAAATCAACAACATTCAAACTTTCAAACACTATATCAACAGACTTAGAGTTGGATTTCTGGATCTCTTTCAGCTTTAAGGCAGAATAGACTTCTTCATACTTGATCTTGGATTCTCTACCAAGAAGCATAGCATCCTTAAAGTGTTCATAACTCGGTGGCAAAGAGTTCAACAACATCAGAGCCCTATCCTCATCCTTGATCTCCTCATCAATGTTCTCAAGATCATCAACACATTTTCCAAAATCTTCAAGCTGCTCTAACACACCTTTCCCATCAACAATCTTGAATGTCAGTAGTTTCTGCCTCAAATGTAGTCGGTTGACCAATGACTTAGCCATATACAATGACTCCAATTTGGACTAAACTCCAGCCGATGTATCTTCCTTTGAAACTTCTCTCAGAACTCTATTAGTAAGGTTAAGGATCAAGGTACTATATGCCTTGTATTCCATATCTTGAGTCCTTGCCTTTTCCTTCTCATCTAGCTCGGGCTTCTTCTCCTCACTGCTACCTCTACCATTCAAGATTTCAACCAATGACTTAGCCATATACAATGACTCCAATTTGGACTAAACTCCAACCGTTGTATCTTCCTTTGAAACTTCTCTCAGAACTCTATCAGTGAGGTTAAGGATCAAGGTGCTATATGCCTTGTATTCCATATCTCGATCCCTTGCCTTTTCCTTCTCATCTAGCTCGGGCTTCTTCTCCTCACTGCTGCCTCCACCATTCAAGATTTCCCATAAGCCCTGTTGCATCAGGATTGCTTTCATTTTAAGCCTCCACAAGCCAAAATCATTTCGGCCAGTGAACTTTTCAACATCAAACCTTGCTGTAGCCATTCCTCAAACAGATGGGGTGCCTTCTTGAATGACAGAGAATGAATACCATGAAAGAACTCCAGAGAAAACCCTTATGCTTCCACAACTGCTCAATGTGTTCCCACATACGGCTCCACGTTGTGAATATGAACCGAGTAGTTGTGGAACACCAATTGCACGATTAAATGATAATCAGCAAGAGAAGAAAACACAGTGATTACGTGGTTCGGCTCTAGGCCTACGTCCATAGGCAGAAAACTAGTGTATGTATTTATTGATCACTCAATGAAAGATTTATAAGAACGCTATATTCCCTCGGAGATTTACAAGTGAAAACACTTTCAACTCGCTTGAAGTCAGCCTGCTCCGAGAGCACAAATGCACAGCTGAAAATCTCTCTTCTTCACTCGATCTCTCTTGAATTCTGTTGTTCTTGAATGAATGGAAGAATCGTCGCTACTTAAATGAAGTTAAGCTCGATCAATTCAGCTCAACCGCTAGCCTCTTCCCAAATTCTGTTATAACCGCCAATCCAACGGTCCTTTCTCCTTGATCAAGTTGTCTTCCCTTTTCTCATTGATCAAGTTGTCTTCATTTTTTCTCCTTGATCAAGCTGCAGCTCCACCGTAGTCTGCAGCTTCACCTTACGCATGAGTCTTGATCTAGATCAGCTCAATACACTAACAGATTACTTACGCCAATCTACAAGTATATTATTCATACACAGACATTAACTTAATCAAAATCAATTACCCATTTTTTATATGTGATCATAAAATTAAGTTAACTAACTATTTGAATTGCAGATTTTCATGGATAAGACGATTTTTAGTTGAAGATAATCTAAATTTGTGATATTGACGATACATCCATGGGAGTGAGGCTTCTCAAGATGCATATATTTTGATGATCCAAGTATGGGTTGTGATGATAAGGACAAGGACGTGGGGGATGTGACGCCCCTGAGTTTTCTTCCATCCTGGAGTGGATCATGCAGAACCAACTCCAGGATGATCTTGGGGCGTCAGAAGCTTTTCTGCGTCAATGATCACCTTAATAATACCATGCGTGAGTCGTAGCCTTGAGATCATGGAATGTTCGCGATGATAAGGTCAAAAGAGGTAGGAAACCGATTAGATTTATCAATCAAAATACTTCTATTTTCTTTTAAGTTCTTTACGATGAAATGTGTCTTGCGTTTATTTGATTATAGGAGTGACGTGCATCAAGGAAAACGTCGATACGCTCACCGAGGGAAATGAGGAGCATATGACGTGGGTATCAAAGATCTCCGCTGAGCGAGGTTTATCACACTAGGGAACAAAAGTTGAAAAGGTAAGTGTTAACCTAATAATAATTAAGAATTATAATAAGAAATTAACATATTTTAATTGAAATTAAGATGTCATGACTAAAATACGTGCATTTTTCCATGTTTTCGTCAAATTCAATGAACAGTCAAGTTGGGCGAGGCAGCCCTCAACCAACCTTTTTACCACCAATGTCGATGCCAAGATCAAAGTAGTGTCCATCCGTCCGCCATTTCTTCCTTTCTTCAGCCACCAACATCACCTTCTCCAAGGCCCGAAGAAATTCAGGATCGTCAAATTCCTCTTCTTCCATTGCTTGAGACATAGCCTCCACCTGCATCACATCTTGTTCAGACTTGGACCCCAATCAGCTTCAATGCACACATCATTTGTAACATCTTCAGAAACGACTTAGCATCATTCTCATTAGCTCGGCGATAGCGTCAGCAGTCTTTTGCACAGTACCCATTGGCACGTCCACTCTCCACATTACTCTTGGATTTCATACCGGATAAAGAACCGATGTACACTACCTTTGGCTATTCAATAGATCCGCTTTCCCGTGGGTCGAAGTTTGGCTCCTCAAATCCTCTACCAAATGGCCCAAGATTGAGCTCCATCTTCGGCCTTTGTTTATGGGTTGTGTTGTCCATCCCTTAACCATGGGAAACGCATGTGCAACAAGACGTGTCTTCAACACGATTCCTCATGCCATGGCTAATAGCTATAACAGAAAATAAAATTTGTAATCAGTTAAGGATGTCATATTCAATTTAGAACAACATCAAAATTGTTCATTACAAATACACAACCAACTTACCATAAGGAATGAGAGTGGGCCACAGAATGCCTTGGTGATATCTGTAGCCCACATCTCATAAGCAGAGATTAGCGTGTCCAGCACGTACCCGCACCAATTATAGCTCCACACATTATCTATGTCTTCCAACGACGTCAAGAATTTGTAAATGGCAGTATCCATCTCCTGAAGGGTTCACTAAAATAGTGTCGAACAAAAAAATGAACAGTTTCTGGAAAAGATCACCTCCCGTGGTATCACTCAGCAACTTTAGAGAGAGGTATTTTGGGCCCATGGCATTCTTGGTTTTGTTTGCATGACGTGCAAGCTCGTCAACAAACTTCTTGTTCTTTTGTTGGCCATTCCGAATAATCCTTATGGTCCCTTTTGGCACTCCAAAGGTGGTGGCTTCCTCGCGGGGATGAAGTATGCATTGTTGATATTTCAGGCCACACACATCTTGATCGAAATTCTCAAGCATTTCGTACGCAAGTTTGCCGGGAAGTGATGTCACCTTGTAATGAACGAGGATGCCGAACCCCATGTCCACGAATTTTCTTGGACCTCGCTTTAAACCAGAATTCTTCCACTTGCAACCGCAGCGGTTGTTTCTTCATTGTGTTCTTCACCAGTACGAGCAGCCTCATTAACTGCTTTTTACCCTTTTAGTGTAGCTTCATTCATAACTTTCATTCTCTTTCATCACTTTCTCCATGCTTTTGCCCGAAGGTTGCCCGATCAAGTCATCATCTGCTGCCCATCCTCTCTTTGCTCCAAATTAAAATTTTATGATAGTAATGTTAACCACATAGAATGCAAACAAATTAATACTTGAACAAAACAAACTTCTACATTTTTTGCTTTATATATATACACATCTAATCTAATTAATAGAAGTGATAATTATTGATGTCAGAAAAATTGCTATGTAAAAATGCCATAAGATATATTGGTCCGTTATTTTCAACAATATCATTATTTGTTTTCCTTAAAAAAAACTAATAGAAACTAGTGTCATCGGGCTAGGGCTAAATTTGGATGGCCCTGGTTATTTTCAGTTAAGGGGCCTAAGAAACAACAGATCATGTTCAACTTCTCACATTCCCACACCAGAAGCCGGATAGAAAGCCCTAAAACAACAAAAGACTACAAAAAAGCCACACAAATTCTAATTTCTAATGAATTTATGTATCATTTCAAACAAAAGTCATAAAATCTCCTCTCATATACTCCCCCGTCCCATTAAATATAAAATACTATTTACTTTACTTTTAGACATGGGAATTTTGCAAGTTATGTATTAAACTAATAAAGTAAAAAAGATTGACAAATAGAGGTGGTGATGTTTTGATTTTAATGGGATGGAGGATATCTTTAATTAGCATACCATTCTACATAATAAGTACAAGTTAAAAGCACTAATTATTTTCATATAGCAAAAGATCGCGATAGTTTCAGTTCACATGAGAAATTGGTAATATTAATAATTACACAAAATCATGATTTTTTAAATTAAACATGAGGAGAGTCAACCAATACCATAACCACTGAACTATTGGTTTAAGTTTAACAATTAGCATTGCTATTACACATGATTTTAACATATACAAAAAGAGGATGGTGTCGAGCCGAAAACAGCATATCCGCCCCCTCCGTGGAGTGTAGAAATGTATTTGTTTTCAACAAATGTTATATAAAATGTAGTCTTCCAATGGTTTTGTTGTTGGGTTTTTAACTAAGAGGTCTAGAGTTTAACCTCAATAATAACATACTTTTTCCATTTTTTTTACTTTTTTTTTATTTTATCAATTCATATTTCTTCTTATTATCAAAATAATACCTTTAAATACTATATGAAATCTAAAACTTTTACTAATTTGCATATATTATGTTGTTATATTTATTCTTTAGTTAAAATCATTTTTAATCTTGTGTTATAGTTTTTTTTGTCCTAAAGTACTTATAATTTGTGATTCATGCATCTTAATTATTCTCTATGTAACAAAATAAACATTTAAAATATTTAAAATCTAAATATTTTTTGTCTACTTATATCACTTTTGTATATAAGATTTACGATGATTTTGAATGTATATAATATTTACAATAATTTTATATTTTAAATGAATAACACATATTTGCAAGCAAATGCATGCTTATATTTTATTAACGAAGCTAGTGCTACTTAAATATTAATATAATATTATTTATTTTATTATTTAAAATAATATTAAATTAAATATTTAAATATAAATTCCGCCCCTGCCAATTTTGGGGTCTGGATCCGCCATGGTGGAGGGGCGACGATGGGGAGACCTGGAGGGTGGAGGCATCGGGTAGACGGCTGGAGGCTGGAGTGGAGGAGACGGGCTGGAGCGTGGACTGGAGTGGAGGCGATAGAGTAGAGATAGGTCACGAGTTGGTACTTGAAGTCTTCGAAGCTTGGTCCTGGAGAAATATATAATACTCCCTCTGTCCTAACTAAGTTGAGACAAAACTTTTAGACACGTAGATTAAGAAAATGTCTTAAAAAGTAAGAGAGGGGAATAATTTAGGAAAATTAAAAAGAGAGTAAAGTAAATGGTGGAATAAAGTAAGAGTGATTAGATGCTTTGTTTTTTGTTAAAAAATGAAATGACTCAACTTAGTTGGGACATCCCAAAGAGGAATACGACTCAACTTAGTTGGGACGGGAGGAGTATTATATTAAAATATAATTCAATTTTTTTTTCTTTCGAATCGAATCAAAAAGTTTCAAATTTTAAAATCGAGTCAGAGCTAATTTTTAAAATTTCAATTTGGTTCAGTTCGTTTTGCAGATTTTTTGTTCACTTCTAAATGTAAGTGCGAATGAATAAAAGATTGAAGAAGAAAAAAAATTAGTTAAAATATTTTAATCGTATTGTGTTTATGAACGGTGAATTTGGAGCACTAGACACACCAAAATTTGATGTGTAAATTATGTGTCGTTGTAGTATAGTTACATTGCAATATTTATGTAATAGTAGTAGTTGTTAGGGATAACACAGGTAATCACAAACACAAACATAAATAAAATAAGCTTATGTATTATTTATCCAGTTTACTGTGAAGTTTATGACTAATATAATCTTAGACAAGCCTTATTTTGGCTTATCACTGTTGTATTTCACTAGTATCTTGTCTAATTTCACTAGTATCTTGTCTAATGAATTGAACACAATCTTGGCGGACTCAGACTCATTTATTTTTCTGGGTATTTGCTGTTATGAAAGTCACAGAGGTTATCTGAACATGTAGTTCAACACTTAAACTTGAATGCATATGATCTATCTTTACCGAAATGTTTTGCTAATTTAAGGTGGTTCACCAGTGGATAGAAAATTTAATCTACAGATTTATTAGTTGAAATCATATTTTTGATGGATCGTGAGGATAATCGTGGCGTTGAGACGGAGGAAGTTGTGATGAAGAAAACAGGAAGTTAGGAAGAATTAGTCAATTAGATGATATTTCATCTTTTTAAGAGCTTTGGTGAGCATGTCCGATGTCCAAGCAAATTAAATTTAGATATAGTTAGTCTCTTTATAATTAATTGACTAAAAAATAAGAAAATAGTAGAAGAAGAGAAAAAAGATCAACGTGATCCTAAAAATATGGATAAGGTATAATATAGAGACTGCATATGATGTTTTGAAAGTTTAGATATCACAAATATGAATCAGTAAAAATATAGGTCCTAAATTTATAGTTTTTCAAATAAAAAAAAGGACACTGCAATACAACAAAATAAGAGAGATGTCACTCGCATAATTATTCTTGGCGCGACTTTTAAAATTTTATGTTCATTTAACCATAAAAAATAAAAAGATGTCAATGGCATACTATCATTTTTTTTAACAATTAAGGATTATTCAGTTTGCAAGATTATATCTTATAATTTATTATATATTTATGTTTTGTTCATAAAATTGAATCAGACCATTTAATACTAAATGGATTATCATACCTTACGACTTACGGCACCTTCCTTGGTGTAGTGTACATTACTTAGTACAGAAATACATTAATTTTGGGAATTTCCGGTTTCCTGTCGAGAAATTTCGAAATATGGGTTTAAATTCGCTGACCTTTCGAGGTAAGGGATTCAATTCGCTTACCTTTCGAAATATGGGTCCGAGACATGCGAATTTTTCGGAATAAGGGTTTTGCACCTTTTTATATTTATTCTCTTCATTTTTCTTATTATTTCCCTTCCAATAATTATAGATTTACTAAACTATCATTTAACCCATCTCTCAAAAATTTCATTTTACCTCCCGATTTGCGCTCCACTCTTTAAAGTCAATCTTCTCTCATATTCTCACTTTCACTCCGCCTCCGCTGATACAAAAATAAGGAATGAATTATTCTTCAAATGTCCATAACAATAGATATAAAAGTTAAGAATGGCAGAAAAAAATGAACTAATTTCATCCTATTAATTCTATTAATCATGCGCTTCAAATTTGATATTAAACCTCTGAATTTCTCCTATTTCTCATTGGAAAATTGCAGATCATTCTTCTTAATTGGTTTTGCTGCCTCTGTTTTATTAGAATCACACAAACAGATCAATTACAAGAACTAATAAAATTACACGAACAGATCAAATACATCAAAATTAGAAAACGAAAAAAAACTTCAAATACAAAACCGCATAATTTGAGAGAGAAGATTGACTTTTAAGAGTGGAGCGCAAATCACTTGGAGGGAGGTAAAAAAAAATTTTAGAGATTGGTTAAAGGATAGTTTAGTAAATATATAATTATTGGAAGAGAAATAATAAGAAAAATGAAGAGAATAAATATAAAAATGTGTAAAACCCTTATTCCGAAAAATTCGCATGTCTCGGACCCATATTTCAAAAGGTAAGCGAATTGAATCCCTTATCTCGAAAGGTCAGCGAATTTAAACCATATTCCGAAATTTCTCTTTTCTGTCAAAGCAAAACCCTAAACCTCACTTCATCTTCCTCATTTCCTCTGCTAAGCCTTACTCACACCCAAGCCAACACACTCGTCTCTCTGTTTCTAATCCCTAAATCTCTCTCTAACATCTTCTCCATTGTCTTCAACATCCAGCCATGTCGGAGATAAAGCTCTCGGAGATGCGAGACCTAACCCGAATCGAACGAATCGGAGCCCACTCCCACATCCGGGGCCTCGGCCTCGACTCCGCCCTCGAAGCCCGCTCCTCCTCCGAAGGCATGGTCGGCCAGACTTCCGCCCGAAAAGCCGCCGGCGTCATCGTCAAGATGGTCCAAGAAGGCAAAATCGCCGGCCGCGCAGTCCTCCTCGCCGGCCAGCCCGGGACCGGCAAAACCGCCATCGCCATGGGCATGGCTAAATCCATCGGCCAGGAGACCCCCTTCGCTATGCTCGCAGGGAGCGAACTCTTCTCGCTGGAGATGTCGAAAACCGAAGCCCTAATGCAGGCGTTCAGGAAAGCAATTGGGGTCAGAATCAAAGAGGAGACCGAGGTGATTGAGGGCGAGGTTGTGGAGATACAGATTGACCGGCCGGCCGTTGCTGGGGCAGCATCGAAGACGGGGAAGCTCACGCTGAAGACCACGGATATGGAGACGGTTTATGACTTGGGTGGGAAGATGATTGAGGCGTTGGGGAAGGAGAAAGTGCAGAGTGGTGATGTGATTGGGATCGACAAGGCTTCGGGGAAGATCACGAAGCTCGGGAGGTCTTTCTCGAGGTCGAGGGACTATGATGCGATGGGGCCTCAGACAAAGTTCGTGCAGTGCCCCGATGGGGAGCTACAGAAGAGGAAGGAAGTTGTGCATTGTGTTACGCTTCATGAGATTGATGTTATCAACAGCAGGTGATTGTGGTTAAAGAGTTTTCTGTACTTTTTTTGATGCATTATGAAGTAAAGGTACTATCTGCTGAATTGCTTGAATTTCTTGACTTGGTGTTGATAAATTTTTATGGGCTTGGTGTTTATTTGCTTAATACATTCTTAGGTAAGGGATGAAATGGGAGCATAGATTGTAAGCTTGCGTTAGTCAATGCTCAAAATAGTGTAGAATCATTGAGATGCAAAGACTGTTTCTACCCTTCTGATGTATTTATTTCCCAAGTGTCTTAAGTAGACAAGTTCTTATGTGTTTCATCTGGCTCTCTGTGGATCAGATTGGTTGTAAATTTGTAATCGTACTACTCTCTGTAGTATTTGTTCTCCTCTTGTCGCATCTTGGACCGCCTGCAACTGGAATTCTAGAATCATAAATTGTTACTTCCTTTAGGATGCAGTTGTACTTGGTTGTGACTAGTTTTCTGATATCTGTATAATGGTTGCAAGCTTTTAAGAGTTGTCATCAATAGTTAGTCTTTTCTTAATGCACCAACTTTGGATAGGTGTCAAAGGTTTAGACTTCTGCTAGCCATGATGGTTAGGAAAACTTCCTCTGTGATCTTACATGTTGAACTGTTTGAAGGCTGTATTTTTCCATTTTTTGTTGGACAGTAGTAGTATTTTGGATTACCTTACTATTTTGGATCAGACAAAGATAGACCCCTACTCTGTTTTCCTTCGTTACAAATTGTTTTCCATCATTGAAAAAGAAGTTTCATATGGTACCCTTATTTATGTTTTGGGTATTTAGCATTTGTTTTCTATTATTAATAAGGTTAATTACCTTAGTGTGTGAGCTTATAGGAGATTGATAGAAAATTTGTTGCTTATTTCCTTTTTAGTATGTTATGTGCTTTCATAGTCCACCTGATAAATTTAGGGGACTCTTATTGGATCAGTTGAATGTACTGTTTCCTTGATTCTGGATATTCGTATATACCAATTAGATAAGTATGGCTTACTTATTATACTAGACTAGCTTCACCACCTATTGCTGACATGCATATGGCACATGATTTCTTTGAATGTTACTCCCTCCGTCCCCCAATAATTGTCCACTTTGATTCCGGCACGGGTTTTAAGAAATGTAAATGAAAGTGGGTTGAAAAAGTTTGTGGAATATGGGTCCCACTTTATATATTAGTTTTATAATAAAATGTGGGTGTAAGTGAGTTAGTTGAATGTGGGGCATACTTACCATTTATGGTAAAAAAATGGAAGTGGACAGATAATGTGGGATGGACGAAAATGCAAAACTGGACAATTAATGGGGGACGGAGGGAGTATATGATATAATATTGTATGCTGGCTGGTCTGGACTCTGGTTCATCTACTTATCATGTTACTGAAAGTCTATCCTTTGTGGTGCACAATATGCAGTTGCTGGATTAGAAACAAACAGTTGGAGTATGCTAGTAATAATGGTTATCAGACTTAAGATGATATTTCCCAACTTTTGTAAATGTATGGTTTGTTAGGTATTTCGTTTTTTGGAATTTCATCTTCCATTCTTCTGTCTTTTCAGTATGTTTCTCATTCAACAAATTCTGTTACTGTTGAGTATTGACTGGATGTGAAATGCTTTGCTGCTTACGCCCTTCAGCATAATTAAACTTCTTGTCAAAATATATTTTCTCATTTCTTGCACTATATTAGTACTATCTTTCCCTCCTTTAAGTGCTTTGAATTTTTAGCACTGTTTTTATATTGAAATGAAACTCAGGTTAAATATTCAGGCTGGTTCACTACTGGTTCTTTGTAATACAGTGGGCTGACTGCCTTAAATAAAATTTATTTTCGTAATATCATGAGATTTTAACATGCTCATCTATTTAGTATATTGCGCAATGCTCACTTTTATGACTGGTTTGAGAATCTTGGTGTCATGACACCACACAGTCTCTAATTTGCTAAAAGCTTCTTGTTTCTTGCATATAATTATCAGATGATTGATTTATTTGCTCGTTTCTTTTTGTCATGTCTTTTGCTGCTGTACATTTTGATATTATTGGACTTCTTTATATTTTCTACCCTCTCAGTCGTAATTACTATCTACGCAATGCATGTTTGTCAAAAACATGGTGTTCTATGTAACTTCAGGTGGCAAGATGACTGTGTTATAGCTCACTGTCTCAATTTCAGAACGCAGGGATTTCTGGCATTGTTTACGGGTGATACTGGCGAAATCCGTGCAGAAGTTAGGGAACAAATCGACACCAAGGTAGCCGAGTGGAGAGAAGAAGGAAAAGCAGAAATCATACCGGGTGTCCTCTTCATTGATGAAGTACACATGCTTGACATCGAGTGCTTTTCTTTTCTGAATCGTGCATTGGAGAACGACATGGCGCCTATATTAGTCGTCGCCACAAATAGAGGGATCACTTCCATCAGGGGCACAAACTACAGGTCTCCACACGGCATTCCAATTGATTTTCTTGACCGCCTGCTCATCATCTCCACGCAACCGTACACAGGGGACGATATCCGAAAGATCTTGGACATCAGATGTCAAGAGGAAGATGTAGAAATGTCCGAAGATGCTAAGGTACTGCTTACGAAGATCGGAGAAGACACATCACTGAGATATGCGATAAATCTCATCACCTCTGCCGCGTTGGCCTGCCTGAAGAGGAAGGGAAAGATTGTGGATATGGAAGACATAAGCCGTGTGTATGAGCTCTTCTACGACGTGAAGAGGTCAACTCAATACCTGATGGAATATCAAAGCCAATATATGTTCAGCGAGGTGGGAACGGGAGAGTAATACGAAGACGAAGCCAATGCAATGGTCTCATAAGGAGAGTGTGTGTGTTTTATGTTTGTGTTTGGTGGTTATACTATTCCAGCTGGGAAGATATTGGCTGATTATGATGCTTCAAAGTAGATGTTAATTTCACTGTGTTTGGTGAATATTTTGTAGCTGTCCCAGTTATTTTTTGCTTGAAATTTGTAGGTTTTTCTTTTGCCTCGTGTTGATTTTTTGGGATTATGTTAGTAAATTTGTTAAATATCCTAAGTTTGCTTCAGATTGAAATCTCACAAATCATTTCTGGTAAGCTTGTCAAGTGGGGGTACAATTTTTTTTTTTTTGGCTTTTGTCATTTTTTGCTTTTGACAAAGATATAGAGTAAGCTTGTTTAGGTATATTACTCTGTTCTTAAATCTAACTGTATTTTATTTTTAATTTTTTAATTTATGCGGCTTTCTTTTTCTTCTCATTTTGTTTACTATATTTTCTGCATTAACTTTTATATCGTCAGTAACGCCACTAAATATTCTTTTTATAGTTTTTATTTCACTTTGTCATCAACTTTTAAAGATCAAATTGTATATCATGTGTTCAAAATTAGAAGAACAAGCAGTATTAATTAAGAGTAAAACAGAAATAAAAAAACACAAATTACCACCAATAAAATTTTAGTAACGCCGTTTGGCCGCCGCGTGACATGCGGGAATACTTACCACTATACTACAACAACTTTTTGTTTCAGTTTAGCGTACATTATTAACTTAATTTGTTGTCTATTTATAGTGCCCATCCTTACCAAGTTAAGTTAGTCGTATTAATTCAGTTATTTCTTCTTCTTTTTTTTGTGAAAAATCCACAATTATAATATTTCTATATGTTATTCCTTCTCATATTTAAAATATGAACTTGAACCCTAATTACATTTACAATCATTTTTAAAATCGTCGTTTATTAAGGCATCTTCTTCTTCTTTTTAACAGAATTTGGGAAAACAACGACATTTTCTTATTTTAAAAAAATGGTGTGTTTTGTTCACTTTCCAGGGGTTACAATTACATGCAGGACATCCGACGAGCCACATTAATTAAAAATTGGCTGAAAATGGACTCCATGGGATATTGACACATCATCCACAGTTCATGGCTATTTCCCCCATTTTAATTGTCACCTTAGTTTGAATTTGTCATATCAACTTTCATTTACCTCCTAGAACTTTTAATGTGAAAAATATGACAAAAAGAAACTTCATATGTTTGTAGTTCAAAGGAAAATAATAAACTACTGAAAATTCTTTGATTTACAGACATGATTACTTTTAAAAATATAAATTCCAGCATTTTGTGTAAATGGATTTTTTATCCCTAACAAAATTGTTAAAAATTCAAAGGTTCGTGCGATCGCATGAATTGAATGATTTTGTGCACAATAGTACATGTAAATTCATAAGTCAAAATGAAAGGTTCATTCGAAACCAATGTTTCATGTGATCACACGAACAAGGCTATTTTGCATGATGTTAAAAATTCTGCGCATAATCCATTGATTCTCAACTTACTTTCATTCAACTAGAATATTATTACAAGTTAAAAGAAAATATTAAGAATAATTGATGATCAAAATACCAATATTTAAATCAATGGATTCACTAAAGGTTGTTATCACTCCACTTGTTTACAATCTATTTGCTACTCTCATTTTATTTGCATATTCTTTATTTTAAAATTTCTTCAATAATAAATCTTCCAGATTTAGAGTCAAAAACTAGAATGGCAAACCATCCAAACCATATTAATAATAAAAACAGATGAAATTGAAGAAATAAGAATATATTCATACTATTTATCAAAGTGAATTTCTATTTCCATGCCAAGTAGAGGCAGCCCAAGAAATGTAAAGAAATGGGCCCATCATCAACAAATTCGGAGGCATAAACTTTTTTTAAGGCTTCCTGGACGATCATCATGAAAAATCTTTCAATTTGCGATGCCGAGATTAGTAGAATTTTCTTTCTCAATTTAATTTTTTAGATATTTATAACTTTTACAAATTAACAGATTAATATTTTATTCATGAAAATACATTATTTTTATACACTTTTTCTGCCACATGTATTTATTGTGTTTGATATATATGACTAGTTTAGTTTGTAGTAGACATTTAAAAAGAAAAATAAAATAATGAATTTAGTATATAAAAACGATTTTGAAGATTTGATGATTTTGACACACTTAGCAACATTTTACTCCTCAACTTATGGATTTATTCAAATGTTTACAACACATATTTAATTATTTATAGGTCTTATTTCAATTTTATAGAATTTTCTATAATTATCTTGTATGTTTTACATATCTAACTTTTTCTCTATAAAATTCTAGATATTGTTACTATATATGATAAATTTGTTTTATAATTCAATTTGTGGACAATTATCCATAAAGTTAATAACTCATTAATTTATCAATAGATCAATTTGTATTTAAATAATCATACTCCCTCCGTCCCATGTTACTAGTAATATTTAATTTTAAGTCGTAAATTAAAGATTGAGTAATTGGTGTGATTAAACTACCCCCTCCATCACACAAGAGTATGCATTGTTCCCTTTTTAGTCATAACCACAAGAATATGCACTTTATAATTTGAAAATTATTTTCTCTATTAAAGTGAGACTCATTCTCCACTAAAAATACTTTAAGTACTTTTTATTTTTGCATTTCTCTTATTTACCAATTCTACATTAGAACACGTGTTCAACTATAAATATTTACATGTGTGTTGTTTTATTAGTAGTTCAGTTTATTTGATAATTTAATTTTAAATTAGATATTTCATAAAAAATTTAATTATCTCATGATTTTATTTACTTGCTGCTTTTATGTTTACTTGGAACCTTTTTTCCTTTTATATTGTTTATGTTCTTCCTTTTTTAGAAATGCAAGTCTACAAAATAATACTTTCTTCGTCCCATAATAGATGACACATTTATTCAATGACAAGAGATTTTATGAAATGTTGTTTTATGTGTTAAGTGGAGAAAGAAAATAATATATTTTTATCAATATAAGAGATAACTTTTTTTGCAAAGTAGGAAACGTGAAACCTTTTGCGGGATAAATTGAAAAAGATAATGTGACATCTGTTATGAGATCGATGGAATATTTTTTTAAAATCTACTATTCTAACATATGGACTTCTAGTGTTGACACCATAACCAAAATTAATTAAATTAACGATAACAGTTTAATATAAAATATAACTATTTCTTTCAGCAACTAATTAATTAAATGACCAATCTAAATTCATGGTGTATATATAAAAGCAATAAAAGATCAGTTCCCTTAATACTTTTATATAAATATCAATCGTAATTCCATAATTTCTTTAACCACAAATTATGTTTAGTATAGTTTAGTTTTTTGTTATATTTAAAAAAATACATTTTGCATACATTATTAAATTAGCTTTTGTTTCAGTGGAAAAAAAACGTAGTAATATATCTAATTAAAATTAAATTATAAAAAAACTGAATTGTAGTACTAAAGAAGAAAAGAAACATCAAAATAGGATCCAAATTAATTACTAATTATTAAGAATCGCCAATCACTATGGAGTACTACCATTTAACTATTACCACTAATTAAACGCAAATAAATATGAGGCAGCGTCGTTCTTAGGCACAGGCTAATGCTTCGTCTGTTCACCAAAAATATTTATATTTATGGATGATATGAGTTTTCACGTGTGATTGTAATATGTTAAGGATAGCCTTCCTTAACGTTCGAATTCCACACAATTAAGAAACCGAAGCTGTGGTCGTCGAGCGCCCAAGAGGTTTGGGTCGGCGAAGACGTCCGGCAGAAGGGGTGCTGGGCGCGAGAGAGGTTCTCGTCGACAGCGATAGAGAATTAGAGTTTCGTGATTCAAGCCAAGTTGGGCGAAATACTGATTTCATTAATTGGTTGAATGAATAAAATGATAACAACCTATCCCTATTTATAATACTAGAATACTAGCTTATGGAACAAGAACACAATATATGAAAAGATACGAATCAAAAGATAACCAAATAAAAGATTGGAATATATGGCATTAATGTCTCGTATCAATTCCCACACGGTTAAAATCCACCTTGTCATCAAGGTGGAAACCACGAACCAACGACGAGAGTTGACAGCAAAAGCTATTGCGAGGCGTCTCCTCCTGGAGCAAATGCATACCAAACAACTGAATGTCTCCCTATATATTCTTGCATGGAATGATTGCTTACCAAGCAGATGTCCCACTCGTCGTGTGTATGTCTGTTAAGGGTGAAGTTCCCTTAACACGATAAACGGAAGTCGCGGGAACTTTGCCCGTCGATCAAACCAAGATTTAGGGTTGCAAAAGAAAGTAAAACACGATAAAAGAAAAATAAGATAATTTGATATTTCTTGAATGATCGAAATGAATAACAATGTTCACTATTTATTATAGTGGATACCCTAACTTAAGAAACAAGAAAATAATCATAATAAATATGAAAAGATATGGTAAATCAATAACTAACTAATTAATAAAGATTTGGGGATATTATTGAAGATATGCTCGTATCAACTCTCCCACGGTTAAAATCCACCTTGTCCACAAGGTGGGAACACGAAGAAGCAAAGAAGAGAGTCGCTGATAACATAAGCTTGACGAGATCTATCTCCTCCGGGATCAAATGCACGCCGAACAGCTGAGCGTCTTCCTTCATTATCTCCATCAAAAATCACTAAGGCGGCCTCTTGATAATTCAAAGCTAAAATGGGGATCTTGTCAACGCGACCACGAATGCTCAAACAATGCGAGTCCATCCAAGGAGGGATCAACCGTGCTTCAGCATAGAGCAATGCTAAACGATAATTCATACCTGCTACATTACAGATACGCAAATCCACATAGAAACCATCGGTGTCCTCTTTTATCAAACAAGAGTTCATCATCTTCCTTAACTTCAAAATATCCAACCTATCATGCACATTTCCTTGAAGCCAAACCTTGAAATCACTTTCGATAATCGGCAAGAAAATAGGCAGCGGCGGAGGTGTTGGCTGAATATTTGAGACTACTGTACAAGTAGAAGCATATGCATCCTTAATTTCTTCTTGCAACATATATTCCGAGGTTTTGCCTAAGCTAGTAGCTAAAATTTCGGAAAGCCTCATTTGCAAATCACAAAAGGAACTGACAGATGCCTCAGCACCACCATATGAATCTAAAGAAGAACTCGAGCATAATCACTTGAGTATTCCATCTATGCATCTAAAATTGATGAATCAGACCCCTCTCCTTCGTGCACCTTCATTCGAGGTCCATACACAGAATTAAAATTTTCTTGTTCCCTATCAATCATCCCAAATAAAACCAACCTCGAAAGAGAAGAATCTATCTTCCCCTTTGAGATCGCGACATCCGCAGCGGGCAGCGGTGCTGTTGAACGGCCGTGACTCAGCGGAGACCAGCCAGACAGAGAGTGTTGCGGGGGTGGCGGTGGCCAGGCAAGTGGGCGCTTGCCGGTGCAGGGCTGCTGTCCATCGGGCTGGTAGTTTTGGTGGGGTAGGCTTGCAGCGGCGGCTGCTGTTACCGGTGGCTGCCGGTAGGATTGGGGACGTTGCTGGAGGTAGTGTAAGGGCGGCTGGGGGTAGTTGTGACACTGTGCCGTGTGTGCAGCCATAGTTTGACGCGGTAGCTGGTGGGTGTTTTGAGGCGGTGGCGGCTGGTGGGCGTTTGAAGGCTGCGACTGGTGATTTTGGTGGAGTAGGCTGGTGGCGGTAGCGGCTGATGTTAGAGGCGGTTGCTGGTAGGTGGTTGGAGACGTCGACGGCAGCGGCTGGTAGGTTTTCGGAGGTGGAAGCTGCTGGTGGTAGTCTTTTGACGGCGTTGGGTGATTGTGGAAGTAGTGCTCAGCCGTTGTTTGCCCCGGCGTGACGTAGGTTGGCGCCGAATATTTTAGCGGCGCATATGAAACCGTGTAGGTGAACAAGCGTTGTTGTTCGTCCATCACGTCCAACTTCTTGTTTATTCTGTTGCAGGCTGCCATTATCTGGTCACATAGATAAGATATATAGATTTCTTCCTTAGTATGACTAGCCATGAGTACGAAGATGAAAACACCAATTGTTAAGGGTGAAGTTCCCTTAACACGATAAACGGTAGTCGCGGGAGCTTTGCCTGTCGATCAAACCAAGATTTAAGGTTGCAAAAGAAAGTAAAACACGAAAAAAGAAAAATAAGATAATTTGATATTTATTGAATGATCGAAATGAATAACAATGTTCACTATTTATAATAGTGGATACCTTAACTTAAGGAACAAGGAAATAATCCTAATAAATATGAAAAGATATGGTAAATCAATAACTAACTAATTAATAAATATATGGGGATATTATTGAAGATATGCTCATATCAATGTCCCTCCAGCAAACACTTGAAATCCCCGTCGACATCCGACAATAATGCAGCAGCAGGCAGAGGCGCTGTTGAGAGGATGTTATTCACATCGGAGTTGCACGACCAATATATTTCTTTAGGAGCTGAAACTTGGTGGTCTGCAGGACTTACGGCTCTATCCTCCTCAACTCCATGCTTTTCACCAAGCAAGGCAATAGACGAAATCGATACACCAGTAGCATCCGAATTAGAAGTATCATCGCCACATACATCTTCCACTTCTATCTCGGATTTAGAGTCCATTAAAAGCATACTGGCCAAGTTTTCACAATGCTCCTCTTCCACCGTCCTGCGCTTAGAATAATAGTCAAAATCTCTTGTAACCTCACATGAATACCCAATCGGCGCAGCGAAACTCGATGAAGAAGAATTGTCTTCGTCTTGGTCTCTCAATTCATGTGCATATCCACACACATAACTATCCAAACACTCGTCAAGGTTTGGTGAATGTGTATGAGTAATGACTTCACCAATGCATCTTTCCTCATCTACTGCATTCTGACAACAATGTGGTTGTGGTGGCTGCGACAGGGGTTGGAAAATACAGTCCGGGGGCTCCATACGCACTGGTGGCTCATGTGGCTGGTATTCGGTGTTGGGATTTTGCAGCGCCGCATCTGAAAGCGTGCAGGTGTACGACGAATGCTCAAAGATCGGTGTTGGGTTTGATTGATGTCGAGGTCGGGAATTGCCAAACCGATTGAGGGGCTCCATATGTGCAGCAACATGTTGGTGTTGCTGCCTATAGGCGTGTGTCTGCTGCTGCTTTCCGTAGGCGTGCCGACGCTCCTGTGCGGGCCAGTAACTTGGGGGTGAGTGTTGCCAAGGTTGTGTGCCCGAGCGTGGGCTGCGCTGCTGCCGGAAGTGATCGGTTTGCCCCCTGGGTGTATCCCAACAACTAGGCGGACATGGTGGTGGCTGATCATAATCCGAGTATCCTTGCGATGCACGATGAGACGGTGGTTCCCAACAAGAGGGCTGCCATGACCGTGGTGGGTCGTAGGGTTAGAAGCTCGGTAGTGGTCGGTTTCCAGGAGGATCCCAACAGGAGGGGCGGCGTGTCCGGACAGACCCCATTCGGTGAGGCGGCGGTGGCCGGTGGCCATTCTGTCGGTATTGTTTCCGACGAAGGTTGTCCACGCGCCGATCTGCTGCGTCAATACGGGATTCCATCCTGTCCAGTAAGCAATCAAGTTTTGCAATAATAGGGTGCATCTGGTGCAGGGGCTGATGTTGGTGGATTTTGGTTTGAGAAGTGGAGTTGGTGGTAGCCATGGTTTGTGAAAATTTTAACAGCTTTGATGAAGGCTTTAATGAAGGGATAAAAGTGGTGGTGGATTAAATTGTTTTTTGGTAAGGTTTGGGTTATGGTTAATAAAAGATGGAGGATGAGCACGAGATGCGGCGGTGATGGTGGTGCTGCGGAGGGTGTGGAATGATTCCGTCGGGTAGCGGTGTGGCTAGTTGCTGTGCGCGGGTGGATTCTCGTCGGGCAGCAACGTAGCTATGGTTCGATCGGTGTTGTGGAGTGTGAGCTCACGATGAAAGCACCAGTTGTTAAGGATAGTCTTCCTTAACGTTCGAATTCCACACAATCAAGAAACCGAAGCCATGGTCGGCGAGCGCCCAAGAGGTTTGGGTCGGCGAAGACGTCCGGCAGAGGGGGTGCTGGGCGCGAGAGAGGTTCTCGTCGACAGCGATAGAGAATTAGAGTTTCGTGATTCAAGCCAAGTTGGGCGAAATACTGATTTCATTAATTGGTTGAATGAATAAAATGATAACAACCTATCCCTATTTATAATACTAGAATACTAGCTTATGGAACAAGAAAATAATATATGAAAAGATACTATGAATCAAAAGATAACTAAATAAAAAATATAGAAGATATGAAATTAATGTTCGTATCATAATATTATGAGAAAGGAAGACAAAATAAGTAAATTGGGAGAGAGAAACATAACAAAAATTATATAAAAGCTAATTTAATAATGTATGAAAAAAAATTAGGGCGATCTTCAGTAATTTACATATATGGATTCCGTAATTAGAGACGAAATCGTTGATTCCAACAACTGCATCATTAATGCCTTACTCTAAATGGCAACAACTGCATGTGATGAAATCAATATTTTAATGTCTGATCGTTGATGCATATGAACAAATATAACCAAAATAAATTTTAAAAAAATATGCTTGCATAAAAAGATTGAAAATTTTACCCTTAATTTTCAAGATAATTTTCAATTTGGGATCATAGTATTTTTTGTACAATCCTATCTTTCATTATTGTATGTATGTGACGTGATAAATTAAAATTTTAATTATTGTGTATGGTTAATAGGAAAAATCTATGTGGAATATTGATTGCCAATGTGATAATACTAAGCAAAACTTATAAACTTCAGATAATATAAAGCAGCGGCGGAGCTAGGTGGGGTCGGCCGACCCCACCATCGGCTCCGAAGAGTCGCCGGGAAACGCCCTCAATCGGCCGCCACCTCTGCCCCGTTCTCAATATCAAGCTCTCGGCGGCGTGCAGAAAAGAAAGAAGGGTTTACTTTTCTGTTTTCATACTTCTTCATTAATTACAAATTAATTTAAAGCCCAATTCACCTTCTTCTTATAGTATTTTAATAATATAATTTCTACTATTAAATCAAGCCTTTATAAAGCATAAGTTTTAGCAATAATATTGATGATATTTTATTTTTTCAAAGGAAACTATTATTATTTTCTTTTTTTTCAACTTTGTAGTACTAACTAATGGAGTATTAGTAAATTCACTATTTTTCTCTTATTCATTAATATTTTTTACCCTACCTTAAATAAACATAATTACTTTTGATTATTAATTTTATTATTTTGCTTAATAAACTAGATTAAAAAGTGCTATAGTATACCATAAAATATTATTAGATGAATATATTTCGACTTCTAGTAATTTTATTAAATCTATCCAAACTTCCATGAATAAATTATAATAAAATAATATTTAGTCGTTTTCAGAATTTGAATATTCATTGAAGTCAATCAATAGTGATATTTAAATTTTAATATTTTTATTAACAATAATTATTTAAATACTTATACAATTATTTATTTTTGTTTCGACCCCACGATTATGAATTTCTGGATCCGTCATTGATATAAAGTATAAAGTTTCATATACTTCCTCCGTCCCATTAAATATGCAACATTTGGAAATCAACACGGGATTTTTGTAATGTTGTTTTGTGCATTATGAAGATAGAGTAAATTAAGAGAGATGAAAAAATAGAAAAAGAGATGTTTCCATTTAAGGAAATGTTTCATTTTTAATTGAACAATCCAAAAAGAAAAATGTTCCATATTTAATGGGACATATGGAGTACTATTTATAAATAAATTAAAATTTAGTAATCGATTTGATATAAATACAGTAGTTAGATAACCATTTATGAAATTAATCCAATAAATTAAGTTACCCTTTGTAATCTTAATTTACTAGTAATATAATCTCTGTAGCTTGATGTTTACCCTTCGAATGAAAAAACAAATACAAATTTTAAAGAGTTGCAATAAAAGAAAAATCAAGCTCTCGTAGCTCAGTTGGTTAGAGCACCCGTTTAGTAAGCGGGAGGTCTTGAGTTCGACTCTCAACGAGAGCATTTTTCTAATTTTTTATTACTCACCAATGCAGCAACTGAACAATACTTGTCAATGACATCATTTAACTATTTTTATTTTCAAAATTTCTCAATGATGGATCGAATAAATATTATCTCAATATTTTTTATTTCTTAATTTTATTCTAATATTTTGAATTTGTAGTACTGATTTTATCATTAGTATTTGAAATCATTCTTTCGACAATTTTTTTTAAACTCTATGAACGCAACTTATTTTCGAATCAAAATAATAGGTCAATGTTTGACATAAAATTTTAATGATAAGATTATTCCGAAATAAAGTGATTGTAGATATAAATTTTGAAAAGCTTTAAAAATTGTGATATACTACCTGAAAGCTTTAAAATGTGATATAATTGATCAAATTACTAGTACTTGAGTATAAATTTGATCAATAAATTTTTATTTGAAGTTGGCAGTTAGAAATAATGAATTTCAATTTTAGACATGTCTGAACAACTGGAATCAGTGTTCTTGATTCAAACTAAAATTGTCTCTTTGGATTATACAACTCTATTACTGGTTGAAAATTTTAAACTGAAAATTTTATGTCCAATTTATCTTTTGTTGTGATTATGTAATTACTTGTATGTTTAGTTTCTCTCAAATGATTACTTCACTTATTTTTTTTAAATCCTCAATTAACTTTTCCAGTTATACATTTACGTTTACTTATTTTTCTTAAATCCTCAATTAACTTTTCATGTTACACATTTACGTTTAATAAAGTAATTAAGTAAGAACAAATTAGATGTTTCTTAAATCATTGATGTATAATTGCGTCAATCTATCTGGAGTAATATAATATCATGAAATTAAACACTTATTAAAACGTAATTCAGACGTCTTAGCAATACTTAAATAAATTTCATCAGATGTGTTTTGCACTTGTCACATACTAGTACTATATATGTGCTGATGATAATTCAATATTGAATAAAGTGGAATTGCAAGATGAAATGGAATTCATCAATATTATAGTCCTATCAGAATCTGCCATTTTCAGGTAGTTTAGCAGATGTATCTAACACTCCACGTCTCCATTACCATTAGAGCATACACGTCCGTGCTCTTGCCAACGAACACGGATATGGGCCGGAACCCACTTTTACTCCATGCTCTTAGGCAAGAGCACAACACCTACATCCGTGCTCTTCCACAAGGACAAGCTCAAGGGTCCCACATTCTATCATTCAATTTAAATAAAAACATTTCCGCAATATTAAAATGCATTAAAATTACCCGGAATAATATTACAAATTATAAAAAAATTAAAAAATTACATAATTAAAATTCTAAAAATTAAAAATTACATAATTAAAATCCTAAAAATTGAGATTGAGAGAGTTGTTTGGTATAGTGTCATTTTTTTGTGTTTGAAATGAGAGTATTTATAGATAAAAGTATGAATTTTGGGGTAAAAATAATGAAAAAATAAATTAAAAGTGTGGAAAAAATGGATATACTTTATTAGGAAGTGGGAAAATATTTTTTTTATTAAATCTGAATTTTTCAGATTTTTTCGATTTTTAAAAAATAATAATAATAAATGATAAACCAACATGCCAATCAGAGCATGCCACGTCGACGCCTCGTGCTCTTGCCGTTGGCACGGACGTGCTCTATGCATAGAGCAGCGCCCTGCCGTCGGCAAGAGCACATCGGCGGACAGGCCTTGTCCTTGCCGACGGCAAGAGCACGTCCGTCGGCAAGGACACTGCTGAAGATGCTCTTAGTAATCTCATTTTTTGACAGTTCTTAAGAAATGTTAAAGAAAATTTAGTGAAAAAAAGTTAGTGGAAAGTAGAATTAATTAATGGATATTGGAACTTTTTTAGTCCGTCCCACAAAAATACGCAATTTTTAATTTTAGAAACTTTTTTCTTTTTAATAAGGTGAGATTCATTCTCCATTAACCATATTTTATTTACTTTTTCTTTTTTTCTCTCTCCTACTTTACCAATTTTGTATTAAAACTCTTTTGGGACGAAGAGAGTACTATTTATAGTAAAATGAACTCAGACTCCTATCCACGGTAGACGGACTAAAATAAAAAAACGGACTCCTATTCGTTGACAAAGTGATCTTTTCCCTCTATAAATCCTCAAAAATAGGAATCAGTTGGCGTGATGGGGAATCGCCAGGCGGCCGATGTGGCGGCGACGGTGGTGATCCAGCGCCCCGGTGGAAAGGTGGACAGAATTCACTCGTCGACGAACGCTAGCGAGGTCATGAATGGCAATCCTGGCTACTACGTGGCGCGAGTGGTGGCGACGGGGACGGTGGCGGCCGAGAACGCCGCCCCGATCAAGCAGCTCAAGCTTCTCCGGCCCGAAGATACTCTCGTAATCGGACAAATTTACCGACTTGTCAGCTTTGAAGGTTCCTTAATTAATCATCAAGTTTTCAACGCAAATTTGGTAGAGGGATGAATAAGATGCATGATCACCATGTGTTTGCAAGGCGAAAATGCGTGTCAAGTTGGGGAAATGACGTTTCGATTCGAACCCGCAATCGGCTTAATTCATTCATCAATCTAAGTTTTTGTATTGTGTTCATCAATTAGTTATAAAGAGATAGATCTAAGCTTCTTGTATTGTTTTCATGAATTAAAGAGATAGAACTAAGATGTAATTAATGAACTATTGAGATATTTTCTTGAAATGTTAATTGAGGGTAACCGAATATAAATGTAAGGATTTCTTCCTAAAATTAATTAGTACTAATAATTTCAGTTATTTGTTTATATTGGTGTGAAAATATTGTTATACTACTACTAATATCGTCGGTCTAGCATTTGCCTACTAAATTATGATGTATATGTTCTTGAAATATGATGATGGTCGTATCATAAAATGTACACTTTCAGATTAAGGGTTGCCTGCAACATAATACTAATAATCATTTTTCTTTAATTGGATTATACTACTACTAGTTAATTTTTAAATTCACCATCATATATAGTGATTGTTCTAGGTGATAGAAATTGTGAGGACCTTATAGCATATGATTAATGTCATGTGAACTATCAAATGGAGTAACTATAACATAGGATTAATCTCATGTGAACTATCAATGGAGAAATTCGAACATTCACGTGCTATTATTGATGATGGAATAATAAAAATTAAATATTATTCCTTGTTTCATTCTAATTTGCTATACTATATTCTTCATAATTTATTTTTAAAATTGAACTTGATGAATTAAATGTAGTACTCCCTCCGTCTCCCAAATATTGTCCCATTTTGACTCGGCACAGATTTTAAGAAGTATAATGAAAAGTGGGTCGGGAAAAATAGTGAATGTGGGTCCTACTTTTATATATTAGTTTTATAATAAAATGTGAGTATGAATGAGTTAGTGGAATATGGGGTTCACTACAAAAAATGGTAAAAAGTGAAATGAGACAAATTTTGTGGGATAGAGGGAAATGAAAAAATGGGACAAACTTTTAGGGACGAAGAGTATTAATACTTTGGCATCTTAAGAGCATCTCCAACCATTTACACTAAATTCAAACCCATTTTAGTGTAAATGTTACATCAAATATGATTTTACTCTAACCATTTACACTAAACTCAAACTTAAAAGAATATTCTATATATTATTCTTTTTTTACTCACAAAATTTGAAAACTTTTGAATTTGAGTTTAGTGTAAACCTAAAGATATGTATTTTTTTCCAAAAAACCAAAAATGGGATTGGTTTTGGAGTACTGTTAGAGCTAATTACCTATCTCATTTTAGGTTTTAGTGTACCCTTGGAGATGGTCTAAGAGCGGTGAGGGGCAGTGGAGACCTATTTTAGAGCTCATTTCGGAGCAAAATTAGTGAAACATCAAATTTTAGTTGTTGAATCCGAGAGATAAAAAGACGAGGCGTAATGTAATTCCTTTTTTATGCTAACTAGAATTTGAAGTTTGAACTACATCTCTTTTATTCAATTACTATCTTCAATTGTTTCAAAGCTAATTAGTTTTTTGTTTGTGTATGGACAATTAGTTCCATCGGTTTGCGTCATGCAAAGCAATAGAGTAATGTTTGGCATTTTAAGTCTTACATTGAAAAATAAATTCATACTCGTACAAAGCAAAGTTACTATAATTGCTAATATTTGATCTAAAACCGTTTGATGTTTGAGGCTAGATTTCGAATTAATCTTAGCGAATGAGGCCAAAAAGTTAGATTCACATAGATAGTTGCACAATCTGCAATAGTAGTAAAAAAAAGTTGCCATTGTATATTGACTATTGATGAGAGTTAGACCATCCACTACGGGTCTCGCCGGCGTCTCGCGTCTCGTCCCGGCGAGACGGGATGCCGGCGCGACGCGTTGCAGCCTCCATCTCGTCCCGTCTCGTCCCGGCGAGCCACGAGACGGGCTGTCTCGCCACGCGCCGAGGCGACGTGGAGCAACCCGGCGTCGTGCATGACGCCCACTCGCCGGCCCGCGAGTGGGCGTCGTCACGTGCTGACGCAATAAATATTTTTTTAAAAAAAAATCGAATTTAAATAAATAAAAAAAATTTGTAACGGTAATAATACCGTTTTTTTGTTTTTTTTTATAATTTTTTGATTTTTTATTAATTTTTTTACTCTATAAATACTCCTAAACTCATCCTCATTTCACACACAACTACACATCTATTCTTCCTATCATATAAATTTTCTCTCAAATTTTCTCTCAAATTTTCATAAACCAACTCAAGATGTCCGGCGACGGCGACGGCAACTACGGCGGTTCCGGCTCCGACGGGTGGGATCTCAACGCGTTGGCGATTGGGAGACCATGATCAACACATTGGGCGGTTCGTCAACCCCTGGGACTCAGGGTTCGGCGACGCCGGGGGTACCAACCACCCAATTTTGACCTTGATGCATATGTCCGTCCCTCCGCCACGCGGTATTCGCAGGGATTATCCCAGATCCGGGAGGATTTTCCCGGTGGCACTGGCGGTGGAGGTGGCCGAGGCGGTGGAGGTGGCACTGGCGGTGGAGGTGGCCGAGGCGGTGGAGGTGGCACTGGCGGTGTACAACCCCAGGTGGGCGAGGACGAGGAGGAAGAAGAAGAAGAGGATCTTGGCCGACATCCGTACAGCAACTTCGAAACGATGGCGGTGTACAACGCCTGGAACACGGTCTCGTACGATCCCATCGTCGGGAATCAACAAACCCGGAAGTGTTTCTGGGAAAAGGTCTGCGAGGTCTACCACCAGATAAAGCCGAAAGGCTCCCGCAAGCGCAAAGTTAAAATGCTCCGCTCTCACTTTGACCGAGTCGACCGACAGATCAAAAAATTCTGCGGCATCTACTCGACTGAAGAAGCGCGCTACCAAAGCGGCGCCACGGCCACCGACATTTTGACGTCCGCTTTGCGCGCCTACTACCAGGACGAGGGTCATCAATTCAGATTTGTTGATGTTTGCAGGCCGTCAAGGACGAGGAACGGTGGGCCGGAGGTTTCCGCTCCAGCTCGGGCTCAACCTCGAAGCGCACGAAGCATACGGCGAGTGGCCAATACTCGTCTGGTGGTGCGTCTGGTGGTGACACCGATGGCATCAGCCAACCTGAGGCTGAATCCCGGGAGTTTGCGGGTACGGTCGGCGATGCTGGAGGATCCGCGCGTGGGCGCCGTGGGTCGCAAGGGACGAAGGCGGCGAAAGCGGCTAGAGCAAGGAAGGGCCGAGGCGAATCAAGCCAGCCGGCCTCGGGCTCGCGGGGAGGCTCGGACACACTTATGGTGGCGTACATGACCGTCACAATGGCGGACACTTCCCACTTCTCGTACGCCCAATTCACGGCCTGGTGGAACGGAATTGTTGCTATGGCAGCACAACTTGACCTTCCGACACCCCCTAAACCTCGACCGCCTCCAGAGAATGATTCGCCGGCGGAGTAGTTTTTTTTTATTTTGTGTTTTTTTATTTTGTGTCTTTTTTATTTTGTGTGTTTATTTAGTTTGTGTGTTTTTTAATAAAGTGTGGTTTTTAATAAAGTGTGTTTGTTTAAATTGAATTGGGTAGAAAAAAAAATTCTAAATGAAATTGAATGAATAGTAATTAAGGGACGGTATAGAGACGGTTAAGAGACGGAGCGTTGCAGGTTCCGTCCCTTAGTTAAGGGATGGAGGAAAAAAGGACAGTGGGGCCCTCAAATAGTGATCAAATAATAGTTAAGAGACGATTTAAGGGACGGTATAGAGACAGCGTAGTGGATGGCCTTACATTGTTTACAGCTGCTCTAATGAGCTCAGCTTACAGTATTGAATAAAAACTACTCCAAGATTGCACAGAAATTTCAAATCAACTAATAACATCATGTTCGATGTTCATATTAAAAACTACTTTTTTCGTCCAAAAATAAATTTTAATATGTACTAAATTGGTAAAATAGAATATAGATCCAGATAAAAATGGGTATGAGAGAAGAAAGTAAAATACTCTATCCATCCACGAAAAATAGTCTTATTTAAGATATCCACAAAATGTCTCATTTCTAAAATAGTAGGAGTAAAAAATTTCTCAAATACTATACCCACTTTTCTATGTGGTCGTTCTTACTTCACTCACTCTTTTTCTCTTATTTTATCAATTTTCCTTAAAACTCGTGTAGTCTACAAATGAAATTAATTTTTTGGACACAGGATAATAAATTGAACGTACTATTTTTAATGCGAGTAACTTTGGTAGATAGATGGAATGTGATTATTTTTTTAATGGAGAATATATAATTAAGACTCATTCTTCCCATTAGAAATGAAACGTTTTCTTTTTTGGGTTGTTCCATCTAGGGCTGACAATTTTTGACATGACACGATAACACGACACGAACCGGCACGAAATTAATGGGTTTGGGTCAGAGCTTATTGGGTTCGTGTCCTTATCGGGTCGACCTGTTAAGGACACGAAAATTTCGTGTCGTGTTCGTGTTGTGTTCGTGTTATCCGTTAAGAAATAATATTATAATATTATTAATTCTTATTATTTTCATTTTTGTTAAATTTTGTTGGATTTTTGTTGGATTTTGTTACTAAGAAATTATTGGTGTTTTAATGTTTAGATTAGATTTTTTTAATTAGCAATTGGATGTTTTTAATAGGTTTGACCGTTATCAGGTCGTGTTGTTATCGAGTCGTTATCGTGTCATCTCATGTACGTGTTGTTATCGTGTCGTGTTGACCCGAAGTGGTTCGTGTCGTTAATGGGTTCGTGTCGTGTTCGTGTCTGAGGGTAGCGGGTCGTGTTCGTGTTCGTGTTTGAGGTTTTCTTAACGGGTCGTGTTCGTGTTTGTTGTTATCGTGTTCGTGTCGTTATCGTGTCGACACGATAACGATCCAACACGCACGATTTGCCACCCCTGGTTCCATCACTCTCCCATTTTCCTTCTGTCTTACTTTACTCTCTCTTCGTTAACTTATAAAACAACATTGCATAAAATCTCATGCCGAAAATCAGATATTTTATATTTATTGGGATGGAGGGGAACATTAATAAGGGAGTAGTAGTGGATGAGATTGAATTTTTTGTCAACAAAGAAACAACCGGGGTAGTCCAAAAAAGAAATTTGTTGTCTACTAGCCATTATTTAAAGTTATTTGTTGGATATTTAGAGCATCCGCAGTGGTGGCGGTCGTCGCCACCGCCGTCCGTGCCAGCGGCAAAGAGAAGAATCGCCGCCGCTGCGCTCGCGCCGCTGGCACGGCGCTGCTCGATGTATCGAGCACGTCCGTACCAGCGGACGCACACGTGGCGGCACGGGATTGGGCAACGGCGTAGCCGTTGCATTCAAATTTTTTTTTAAAAAAAAATCGGTATTTAATTATAAATAATGCTAAAAAATAAAAAAAATATTTTCCAAATTCCAAAAATATGGCCGTTTTTTTCCCGTTTTTTCTGAATTTTTTTTATTTTTTTTTATTTTTTTTCCCCAAAATCATCTATAAATACACACATTCATCACTCATTTATCACATCAATTCATCTCTCATTCATAGTTCTTATACAAACTATCAACACATTCAACCTTCACTCAAAACATCAAATGGATTTCACTCATCTCATGGCGGAAGCGGAGAGCGAAGAACAAGAATACTACGAACAACATCGTGCCGCTTACGAAGCATATGTCACGGCGAATACCCCACGCCGAGGCGAGCATACGACGGTTGGCCAGAGGATCGAGACAAGACACACAATGCGCGATACTCGAATCCACAATCAACTACAAGAAGACCTAATCAACCACATGTGGACGAAATTCGGCAACGAGTAGTGGTTTTTTTAATTTTTAGGATTTTAATTATGTAATGTTTAATTTTATTTATCATTTGTAATATTTATTGTGGTTTTTAAATGAATTTTAATATTATGGAAATGTTATTGTTTAATTGAATTTTAAATTAATTGTGTTCGTCCTTGCGGAAGAGCATAGTTGTGGGTGTTGTGCTCTTGCCAGAGAGCAGGCATGAATAGTACCGCCCGGGCTCACAACCGTGCCGCTGGCAAGAGCACGGTTGTGGATGCTCTTAGGTTGAGAAATTTTTGTGGCATCCTTGAATGAGTATTAGATATTGTGGACTAGTCAATAATTTAATTCAAAATGAAATAAAGCAAAGCATTTCCCACACTATTCTCTGCAACCGCCAACATCTACTTCCCATTGTCATCCACCACCACCACCTCGGTGCCGCTCCAAAAATTAGGGTTTCATCGATTTGTTGCCTCAATTCAATGGCTGCTGCTTCTCCGAGCCCTTGCCCATCCACTCTCAACCACCGCCGCCACACACGCGGAGCATCTACTTCAATTTGGAGCTCCACTTCCATCAAAATTCACTCAATCAGTAGCTTTCGCGGAGTACAATCGGCTAAATCTTCGCCTTTCGACGATAAACTCAATGTCAATGGGGAGACTGAGAGCGCTGGAATCGAAGCGAGCAGCGCCGTCAAGGATGAGCTGTTCGTGCGCTTCTTCCGCGAGGCGTGGCCGTATTTCCAGGCGCACAGAGGCAGCACTTTCGTCGTCTTGATATCCGCCGAGATTGTCGATAGCCCTCATTTGGATCCTATTCTCATGGCACGTCTTCATCCTTTCAATTTTTGCTAATTATCTGTCCTTTTTCGATTATATTCAATTTGAGACGGTGATGTTGAGTCTGGGGGTTGATTTTGTGATTTGTATGCTGTTGTGTAGGATATATCGCTGCTGCATGGGGTTAGGAATCAAATTTGTGCTTGTGCCAGGGACGCATGTGCAAATTGACAGGCTTCTCGCTGAAAGGGGTGAGATGGTTTTTCACATTTTTTACTTATGTCCTCTTTTTTCCATGGTGAGGTTATTGGATTGTTTTTGAGGATTTATTGTTTCTTAGCGTGGAAATGTGTTTTATGTCTCAGGATGTGACCCCAAGTATTTTGGGAGCTATAGAATTACGGACTCCGATTCTCTAGATGCTGCTATGAATGCAGCTGGGAGGATCCGTATTATGATTGAGGCAAAGCTATCACCGGGGCCTTCTTTGAGTGGCATATGCCGCCATGGAGATAATAGTAGGCTGCATGATGGTGTTAGTGTTGCTAGTGGTAATTTCCTTGCAGCTAAGGTTAGGAGACATATTCTTTCTCTTTACATCCCGTTCCATATCACGTTATACTTTTTCCTACAACAATTTGCTGGTCTTATATATATATATGCATGTGTTTCTTGGTCCTTGCTCTGCTGAGGTTTGCTATCCTTGGCTTTCTTTGCAGAGAAGAGGAGTTGTAGAAGGAATTGATTATGCATCAACTGGTGAAGTTAAGAAAGTAGATGTTTCTCGTATATGTGAGAGGCTAGATCAAGATTCCATAGTGCTTTTAAGCAATCTGGGCTATTCAAGTTCTGGACAAGTATTAAATTGCAAGTATGCTAATTGCTAAATGATTTTGATAGGTATTTTTGTATCCTTGCAGGATTGTTTGTGCAGTAATTATCACAGATGAACTAGTAGCTTCTAATTATTAAACAATATCATAATGAATCTACCCATCTCTAACTGCATTGCCAAATTTATGCTTTCAAAATTTAAGCATCTATTTTTATTTTATGCTGTTTGACTTCCACATTGAGTTCCTTTCAACATGACAATGAACTTAGTTGAAAATCTCTGTTTACAACTTGTTTGACTACTCTTCACTTCCATAAGCATCCTAGTATTCCAAGCTCTGTACTGTTTGGCCATGGAGACCAATTAATGTCTACAACCCAATTCTTCCTCTCCACATTGCAGCACCTATGAAGTTGCTACTGCATGCGCGTTGGCCCTTGGTGTGGAGAAGCTCCTTTGCATTATTGATGGTCCAATCCTTGATGAATCTGGGAGGCTTATACGTTTTCTAACACTTCAAGATGCAGACATGTTAGTTCGTGAACGGGCTAAACAAAGTGAGACAGCTGCTAATTATGTTAAAGCTGTTGCTCAAGAAGGTGTTGGCTGTGTAGCGTATGATGATACAAGTGATATGCCTACTACAAACGGAAAGCTTTTTACTCAGGCTACAACATTCCAAAATGGTGTTGGATTTGGCAATGGGAATGGACTTTGGTCTACCAGTGAACAAGGTTTTGCTGTTGGAGGCCAAGAACGGCTGAGTCGGTTGAATGGTTATTTATCAGAAATAGCAGCTGCTGCTTTTGTTTGCAGAGTAAGTCTCCATAATTTAATGATTATTCTTGTGTCAGAACTGTTGACTAGATGTGTGTCCTGAGTTCTTAAGCTATTCATATTTTTCATTTGTTATGGCACGGTTATGGCACGAAGTGGTTGGCATTTGCTAAGCCTGTATTCTTTGCTATGTTATTCTAATGTTGGCGTGAAAATTAGATTTAAAAAACGAGAAAGGAATCTGATAAAACCTAATGCTCTTGCAGATTTGCTTAAGATCTTGTGGTTTTTACCCTACTCACATTATTCTCTCAGTGTGGTTTTTTAAGATCTTGTAGTTCTGAGTAGTTTTTGGATTTGATCAGGGCGGTGTCCAAAGGGTGCATCTATTAGATGGCACTATTGCAGGAGTTTTACTGAAGGAATTGTTTCAAAGAGACGGAGTAGGCACAATGGTGGCAAGGTATCTATCTCTAGATGTTATTTGAGACTATTTTCAGGTTATATTAGTTTTAGTGTTTTACGTTTATTTTTCTTGTAGAATAAAACTATTCACAGGAATTTTCAACCAAAGGTTCCTAAATATTTTTTTCATGCTGCCAAATAACTTGAAAATTCTATTCGGACTGTAATATGGAAATATATTTGAACTGCAGACAAAGTTCATTTTCTATGATAATATGTAGTACTAATATATATCATACTTTTGTTGAAGGTGCACCTATTACAAAAAAATTGAGTTCTTTTTTCCAATACTCAAGAGTTTTTTTTACTTTTTTTGTTTAAAATTGCCATGAAAAAAAGAAGCTGTTTACTTATATAAGGTTCATTCTTTTGTCAGTGATCTTTATGAAGGGATGCGGATGGCGAAAGTCACTGATCGACATAGTATAAAACAACTTCTGTTACCTTTGGAGGAGTTTGGCACATTGATAAAGAGAACAGAGGAACAGGTTTATTCATTGGCTGTATGTTATTTTGACTTTTGTTACACTATCTTTGTATGTTTCACCCTGTTTCTGTTTGCTGCAGCTACTCCAAGCATTGGATTATTTTATAGTTGTGGAGAGAGAGGGTCAAATTACAGCTTGTTCAGCTCTTTTCCCTTTCTTTGATGAAAAATGTGGAGAGGTAGCTGCAATTGCTGTTTCTCCCGAGTGTCGTGGCCAGGGACAGGGAGATAAACTACTTGGTATGTAGAAGATATTTCGTTTCATCCACTAAAATATGTTTGTTTATTCATCTTTTGTCACTGCTGAGGTCTGTATAGATTTTAGGATCTGTCCACCTGTGCACTCCAGTGTCTCCGTAATTAAATTATACAATCTCGTCACTTAAATGAACTTATGCAACTTCTGTTGCAATCTAGTCATGATGTTGCATTGCTCTATTCTCTCACAATAAAGTATGTTTGCATTACCCTTTGTTTCAAATGCTCTTACTCTTCTTAATAGACTTCATAGTAATAAGCTCTATGCTCACCATGGCAATATGCTCTTTTGTACATTTGTATTAGCTTTCAACAATGGGAAATGAGCATGTTGAGTGTTTTGATTGCTTGCGGCTAGTTACTAGTTAGAGGTGCTGTGATTTCTATCTTGTGGAGGATAATAAAGTTTCTGAATGGCTGTGCAGATTATATCGAGAAAAAAGCATCTTTTCTTGGACTTCAAACGCTTTTCCTACTGACAACTCGTACAGCTGATTGGTATGTCATTCTGATTGCAGTATCCATATTAAAACCCTTAAAAATCACTTGTCCTCTGTCATCGTATTTTGTACAGTATATCTTAATTGAGGCTTTTTACTTGTGCTTCTGTTTTTCATTATAATAAGTTAAATTTAGAATAAATAAACTGAAGCAATGACATAACAACATTTGTTCTGCCTGAACATTAAGGAAATTCAATGCGATTTTAAGCTGCTAAAATCTGCTCTTGTTCACACAGTTATATGGTGTTCTCAACTTTTTTTTCTGACTTGATAATGGGTGATTTACCTCTTTCCAAATTCCACATTGATTGTGACCTGCTGGATAAGTATATTAAAAGCAGTAGTTCACCTTTTTCATCGACTCAAAGAAACTGTAGTCTAAATTAAATTTGGCTTTGCTTGCTCTGTCTGTCTTTATGTCAGCTGCTATGTATATCTAAGTATCATGATCTTAAAGATACTATGGTTTTTTAACAGGTTTGTGAGGCGTGGCTTCTCGGAATGTTCGATTGAGTGCATACCGGAGGAAAGGAGGAAAAAAATCAATATTTCTCGTAAATCAAAATACTACATGAAGAAACTTCTACCGGACAGGAGCGGTATTCGGTTAGACAATGCTTTTGTGTAATAGCATTACCATTACCTCTACTGCTTTGTTGTATTTTTAGTGTTCCCTCGAGTTGTTTAACGCAAAATAGAATCCTAACTCCTAAATTGTTGGAGCATGTAACTTATAATTTGTGGGGAATAAATTACATCGTCGTGTCATAAATCATGGGAAAGGGGCATAGTCTAGCCTAATAATTGACTTCTCTTTATCTCAAAAGTAGGGGCAAACTTTGATAAGAAACTGACCAGGGAATAGGCTAGGGGCGGATCAATGTGTTTATGTGTAATAGAAGTTAAGTCTAATAGTTTAACATGTGTCTTTAGGGGCGATGGATTAATGAGTAGAGCTTAAGAGACGTGATCAATTGTAGGATAGAGTAAAACTGAATACCATCCTTAAATGCATTGTTAGCTTGGGAAGGAATCTGGGTACATGGACTTTGCTGCTTGGAACAAAATGGAAATTAATTACTTATAGCGGCTCCCTTCCAATATTGGGTTTAGGAAGAAGACGATCCTGTAGTCCATTTTAACTTATTCTATGCGCTCACTAGCAATTACAGGCCACAAGAAATCCTGCGGTCCAACGTGATTGCATTAGGAGACTCGTGTTCTCTCTTTAGCTACGAGCCAAAGCTCAATAATGTTAGGATTCACTGCTTGACTACATTATGACCACTTTTGAGGAGTAAAAACAAATTATTTTGAATGAGTTTAACTCGCATGCTAGACTAGAAAAGTTGAGAGATGTTGTTATTCACACTTTCGAAGAG
Source organism: Salvia splendens (assembly GCF_004379255.2). NCBI lineage: Eukaryota > Viridiplantae > Streptophyta > Magnoliopsida > Lamiales > Lamiaceae > Salvia > Salvia splendens. The sequence goes on from NC_056045.1 coordinate 19,037,430, forward strand.
TGCAGAGACGTTTATTGAAGCTTGTCGTCGACTTCATGAGTTGATAAGGAGGTTTGTTGAAGCTTGTCGTCGATTTCATGAGTGATAAGGAGGTGCCGAAGACATGGTATGCCATCAAATAAGGAGTATTATAGTTCTAAAAATAAAGCTCGAGACTTTTGGAGATGATGCAAGAGCAGGGGAAATTTCTAATGTGAAGGGTTAGATTGCTAGCATGCATACATATTGGCTACAATGATCAAAACTAGTACTGAGTATTCCGTTTTTAGTTTGGCCTTTGCCCAAACTGAATCGAATTAAAAACTATTTTTTTAAAAATTAAACTGAAATTGAACTGTATTATCTCAGATACCAAACCTGAACTAATAAATGAAAATGAAAATGTGAAAATGAAAATGAAAATGGGAAAATGTATGGCCTAAAAAAACCCAAAAAAACTTTAAAAAATGAACATGTGAAAAATCTTTTAGTACAATAATTAACTTTATATCATGAACTATAATTTCAAACATAAAATTAATATTAGACTGTTATCTTGTTATTAGAATTATTAATTTATTACCTCTGTCTCAGAAAAAATATCTTATTTTGGTTTTTCATGATTTCCACGATTTAAAGTCTTATTTACTTTTTTACATTTAAGATAAATGAAATTAAATTATTACTTTTACGTTCTATTATCAAACAAATATCTAAAAGTGGGTTCTACATTCGACTAACTTATTTTTTCATTTTTTCATCATGTCAAATAATTTTTTAAAACTCTTACCGAGTTAAAAAGAAACTAATAAATGGCGGAGAGGGGATATATTTTAATAATATGTTATGTATCCAATCTTATTGGTTTAAAAATATATATCCAAAGTTGCAAAATACTAGTAGTAACTAGTATTTAATTTGTCCCTCAATATTTAATGGAGGTAATATTCAGAAAAAAATAATAAAAATTGCATATGATTTTAATATTAAAAACATATAAAATTGAAATACCATATTTTAATGTATAATATTAAAACTAAATTCAGGTTTTTTGTTTTCTATATATTTTGGATTTTTATATACCCAAACCGAACTTTACTGAATTCTAAGAAAATAACTGAACCAAAATTTTATACTCTTATTCAGTTTGGTTCAGATTAAATATTCGAGATTGTCGGATATTTTGCTCATTCCTTCTAACCAAGCCTTTATATCTTCTATTCAACTAAACTAAAAAATGAAAAAATTCATATTTATTTGATCTTACTATTCTTTCTCCTTGAGGGGAAGAATCGTAGCATCACTTTTACTAGGTAAATTCTATATAATCAAAGATCGAAATAAATACCGAACCGAAACTAGATGCATAATAAATTTGTTAATAAACTACAGGCGATGATATTATAGTGAAAATCTTAAACTTGAGAGCGGCTGCGCTTATGAAAAGCTTGATTTTTTCTTATTATGATTATATCTCTCTCTCCCAAAGCATCACCATTTCCATTTCCATTTCCATTTCCAGTCGCCTCTTTCCTCTCAGCCTTGTTCTTCTGCAATCGGAAAGCGCTCCTCAACCCGTTCATCAACCGCCTCCCGAAGTTCACCTCATGAGACGAGGGCGCGACATCGCGATAACTCAACGAAGAAAACGACCCGAGTTGGCCTCTCTGGAGCTTGTTGGCATCCTCAGAGCTGAAGCGGAAGCTAGCCGAGCGGCTCTGTGGTTGGCCGAGGAGCTGGCGCATGCCGGTGAGCTCCTCCTCCAGCGTCTGGATGCGCGAGCTCGTGGCGGTCATGACCGCCTTGAGCTGCGACACCTGGCGCTGAGCCGCGTCCTTCTTCAGGATGGCCCCCAGGGTGGCCACGGCCGAGGCTGGGGGCTCCTTCCTACCACGGCCGCGGTGGCCAGCAGCGGACGAGATGATGGAGTGGCGCGTGTTGAGCTGCTGGAGGAACATGGCTTGGACCACGAACCGGAGCGGCATTCTCGGGTTCTGCACCGCATGCATCAACAGCTTCGGCGATAATATGCTGCAGTCTATGTAGTTGCACATTTGGATTTTCTCCTCCTCTCTTAACGATCCCATGTTTTCCTGGCCAGTTGGAATTTATTTCGCAAGTTAATAAATAACTATATAATTAAATTGTTAATTAATTAGAGTCAAGTAGCAGACTTAAACGAGCGTACCTTGAGATAGATGTCGATAATTCTATAGAGGAAATCGTGAGAATCCGCCAAACGCTGACTCACTGATTCCAGAATCAGTTTCAGATCACTAATCTCGACATTCCTCAACCCTTCCAAGCACTTAGCGTCGCCGTCACCGTCGCCCGACGCCGTTAGACTTAACGCCTCAATGCATCTGCTAACGAGTCCGGCCGCGGCCTCCGACTCCGGGAGGAGCGGGAAGCACGACCGGAGCACGATGGAAGCGCACTCCTTGTTAACGGCGACCACGCGGCGGAAATAGGCCTCCGTGATCTCCTTCAGGTCATCGCCGCCGGTCCCCGCCATGCCGAGCAGCTCCGCGGCAGTGCGGAGCGCGGCGACGTTGAACGGAGTGACGGAGACGTGCGTTCCGTAGCAGAATTCCGTTACCAAGGCGAAGGTTTGGGCCGTTATGTTTAACGGCGGGGAGAGGGTTATTTCTGTCATTTCCGCTAGCTGCCGTTTCAAATAGGCACTCTTCGCTATCAATGCTTGCTGTTAAATTGAGTAATTGATTCATCACTTTTTTTTTACAGAAACATCACTCTCATTGAACATTTATTTAGGCCAACGAGAAACAATTAATTCTTGGAGTAGCAGATGAAAATTTAAGGAGATATGATGTATCTTATCATGATACACAAGTAAATTGCAGTGGATGGTTAAGATTTGAACTAAATAATAAAATGAAATGAATTGATTTCCGTAATGAAATGAATACAGAAAAGGATATTTGTACAAGTAACGTTTGTTAAATCATTTTTCCTACTACCTCAAAAATGTTTAATTCCCTAAAACCAAAAATTCTGAATAAATGTTTTGGTTGAAAAAAAAAATGAGAAAGAGAAAACAGAAGCAGTACCTTGTGAAGGCGAAAACATGTGCCCTGCACATGTATCACCACATCTGGATCATGTCTCCTTCCTGATTGCCTGTATCAAATGTTGGTAATTCAAACTAAAAAAATAAGTATAACACAACAGTTCGTTATACAAAGAGAACTAAAATCACTATATAAGTCTGATACGCCCCTCTTCCTATCACCAGTTGATTTTAGGGTGGAAATCATAGATTTCTATCACCAAACACACACGGCACATAGATTGGAGTGGGCAAAGAGATGTATAAACAAAATTGAATGAAATTTGGGGATTTTAAATATCAAAGAAAAAGAAACATGAAATATATGTACCATGGTGGGTGGTGCTCCAGCCTAGACAAGTGTGGTGTTTTAGAAGGGGAAGATTCAAGGGAAGCAACAGTGGAAAATGATGATGACAATGCAGAATTTTCATCTTCTTCTTCTTCAAAGATTGTTCCAACAACCCCTAAATCATTCCAACCCTTCATTCCAGAATCTATTTCCAGCTCTCTCACTCTCACAGAAAGGCAAAGGGTTTTGTGTAAACACTGGACGGTGTGGGTTTTTAAGAATAGGTATATTGATCTTGTATCCATGTAGGAATTGTTTGGGTGTTGGTGCATTAATTGTGGGCATGTGGTGAAACATAAATGCCACCCTCCCCACTCTTCATTGAAATCATTCATTTCTCCTGTTACTCTGAAAACTTAATTCCCATGTTTCAACAAAAAAGAAAAAAGAGTAATAACGGGGCCTGGGGTTGTGGCGGGAGCAAAAATGTTCGTTTCAAAAATACTTCATTTGTTCCATTAAAAATGAAACGTTTTCTAAAATTTAAATAATTATCTCTTACTTTACTTTCTATTCATTAACTCATAAAACAACACTATATAAAATCTTTTAATTCTCAAATATTTCATATTTAAATGGGACTGAAGAAGTATGTAGTAATCATACAAATTGATTTGATTGATGAACGATTTACACTAAGGAAAATCACAGAAGTCAGAAGGTTAAAATAGAAAATGCCAAAAATATTGACTTTGTAGTACAAGTTAGTTTGCTTGGAAATTTTTTATATTTTTTTTATCTAGTTAAGGGCAAAGTTCAAGTACAAGCTCCCAATTTACAATTAAGTTGGTCTTAATTTATTCCTTGATGCATTAAGTTGAACGTTAAACTTAAACTTTGAATTTGAAAATTTGAGTTGTTGGTAGCGTCTTGAGGGGGATTGGTTTCAAGTAATTTAATCATCAATTAAAGGTTACTAATGACAACCTAGAGCAAGAAATTACAATCTGCAACAAAAAATAACAACGAATGGCCATTAAGAAAGGTTAATTATTCCAAACTTTCATGATCGTTGCTCATTCCTTTTAAGTTCTGGAAATTCAAGATATACTATATAATTTTTTTTTCATTGGCAATTAGAGGGTTTTCTTAATGTTGTACGTCAAATTCAAATATTTATACTTTATATAGCCTGATCTTTAGCCAAATTTCAAAAGTGATCTAACATTAAAAAGTTTCATGAATATATGAATCTTTAAGCTACTCTCTCTCCATATGGTGCAAAATACACATTGTGAAAGTTAGAAGTCATAAAGACTAACGAATACAGCCCAACAACCTGCTGGGATCTCTCTTGAAGAGTTGTAACAAGTTAGCAATTTGCTGACTTTACAGGGGTGCAATCCCATCGACATTTTAATTCCTTTCCAAAATCTAAATTCTTTACTTGTTAAAATTAGATAAGATAAATCATACTCCTACATAACTCTATTCTGGTTCTAATTTCAAATTATTTTGTTTTTTTTTATAATTTAAAAATTGTACTTCCTCCGTCCACCAATACAAGGGGAGTTTTGACCTAGCAAGTATTTTAAGAAATACTCTCCATGTCTCATTAAAAATAAAACGTTTTCCTTTATGGATTGTCCCATTAAAAATGAAATATTTCCTAAAATGGAAATAACTCTATCTCTACTTTTTCATCTTTCTTACTTTACTCTCTCTTCATTAACTCACAAAACAACACTACATTAAATCTCGTGCCGATTCTCAAATGTTTCATATTTAATGGGACGGAGGGAATATAAAACTTAGAAAGTTGGTTAAAAATGTTAGTGGAGATAAAGTAAGTGAAATATGGAATCCAATACCAAAAGTAGTAAAAAATAAATGAGAAGTTTATTGGTGGACGAACGAAAATGACAAAATGAGAAGGTTAATGGTGGACAAAGAGAGAGTACTAGTTTTGACATTGACTTTTAATTGAATAATTTCTTTTAATTTTATTTTTAGAAATTATGTATTTCTACACTATTTTTTATATATTTTCAATTATTTATTGAAGTGTATGTTTTGTGTGTGTTGGGTATGCAATGTGTGCTCGCATGCATGAAGTATGCGCAGTGTGTGTTTTGCGTGTACAATGCATGTGGAAGATACTCAATTGTATAATTATTTTAAATTTTAAATATATATTTTGAATACACAATTAAAATTATGAATTGAGAGATTTTGAAATAAAAATCTAATTATAAATTACAATATTGTAATGATAGAATACTATAAATTTGAAATAAAATTCCATTCCAGATACACAGTCCTAAATTAGTACTTCATTCATCTTGAAATAAAATTCTATTTCAGATCCACAATCCTAAATTAATACTTCATTCGTTTGCGAAATAATCTTCTAATTTGCTCTGTTAGGACACCTATAATTTAAAATTTCACTTACTTTTTTCCATTTTGTGTAATAGACCCCACACTCTACTAAATTTTCACACACACATTTTACTTTAAATTAATATATATGAAAATGAGACTTACATTCTACTAACTTTTTCAATTTTCTTCACATTTTTCAAAACTCATATCAAGTCAACTTATAAAAATAGACTTACATACTACTCACTAAGAAAAAATTCAGCATACTTAATAAATAAATTAAGATCTAAAAGAAACCTGAACAAGCCTAATGATATAGAAGTAGGGGTGAGCAAAAAAACCGAAAGCTGAATATCCGAATCGACCCAAACCGAAAATTTTGAAATTCAGTTCGGTTCGGTTTTAAAAATACAAAAATTTCGATTTTTCGGTTCGGTTCGGTTCGGGAGAAAAATAAAAACCAAAAAACGAAATATATTTTAAATATAATATTATATATATTTATTCTATTAATTTAATATATTATACAATCATACCATATAATATATACTCATTTAATATATTTTATATAATATGTATTATATATATTCTATTAATTTAATATTATATAATTTATATTTTATTAGTACATATAAAATAAAATATATTATATATACTCCGTATTTTTTTTTCAATTTTTCATTTTTTTTAGAATTTCGGTTTTGTTCGATTTTTGAATCAATATTTAGTTTTTCGATTTCGATTTTTAGTGTTTGGTTCGGTTTGGATTTTAAACTAAATTTATTTTTTTATTTTGATTTAATTTTGACAAAAATCGAACCGAAACCCGAATGCTCGGCACTGGTAATAGAAGGGTTTGAGACTTCGAGTGCATTTCGACGAATTCTTTGAAAATCTTTTACGCAAATTAGCATACTAGGCTCATAGAAAGCCCAAAACAAAAACGACGCCGTTATGAAATCCTGAATATATTCACAACTATCAAACCCTAGCCTTCTGAGCCCTCACTCTCCCCAGCCCCCAAATTCTCCGATTACTCGCGGCGGAGATAGAGAGAAGGAAAGATGAAGTACAATCCGCGGGTGTCGTGCTCCCGGCGCAAGAGCCGCAAGGCTCATTTCAGCGCGCCGTCCAGCGTCCGGCGCGTGATCATGAGCGCGCCGCTCTCCGGCGACCTCCGCACGAAGCACAACGCGCGGTCGATGCCGGTGCGCAAGGACGACGAGGTCCAGGTCGTGCGCGGCACATACAAGGGGCGCGAGGGTAAAGTCGTCCAGGTGTACCGGAAGAAGTGGGTGATCCACATCGAGCGCATCACGCGAGAGAAGGTGAACGGATCCACCGTCAACGTCGGGATCCACCCCTCCAAGGTCGTCATCACCAAGCTCCGCCTCGACAAGGACCGGAAGTCGCTACTCGACCGCAAGGCCAAGGGACGCGCCGCCGCCGACAAGGATAAAGGCGCTAAGTTCACCGCCGACGATATTATGCAGTCTATCGATTAGAAGGTTTGTTCAATTTTCGATTTTATGTCTATCGGAGGAATTGCCGCTTTTGATAATTTTGTTTCGGTTCAGACTCGATGTGGAGTATTATTTACATTGATAATCGACGTGTTCAAGTGCTGATATTAAATTTAGCTTTTTTTTCATAATTAGATTGGCTTTATATATATTAATTAATAATTGATTCGTGTTTGCTTAGTATTGTTGTTTTTGGGCTACTAGTTTCAAGGGAAGTTAATGTAGCATTTCTGATTTTATGCTCTGTTTAAAATGTGTTTTGCATCAATTTGATCCCATTTGAGGTTTTGCTGGTGTTTTGACATTCAATTATGATGTATAAAAGTGTTTATAAGTTTCTTTCTTGTTTGTATGTTCCCGTTAAACTTTTTAATTGAGCAATGTTTGTTCACTGATTATATTTTTGTAGCATAGCTTAACCATTCGATTTATTAATTTAATGTGAAATTATGCCTTTTTGTTGTCACTGAAAAATAGTGGACACTCTAAGTGATCAATTTTTTATTTTAGGTTGTTCCACTGTAAATCTGTAAGCTATTGATTATCTATTTTTGGCCAAAGTAACATCATTTCCATTTTTTATTTTATTTTATTTTCTCTTTTTTCTATTTCATTCTCTCTAGATCTCTCCTACTTTTTCTTCTAGCACACTTTATTCAGTCAATTTGATTCAATAAATATCATTTTCTAAAAAGCGTACTCAAAAGAAACTCCTCACTTATAATGAGACAGAGAAAGTATTAAGAATTTAAGATTACAAGATTATTATAAAAAAAGTTCTATTAATTGATAATCTAAAATTAAATGTAGAAAACAATGAATAATTATTAAATGTAATTTCAATAAATATAAAATTATGTTAAATTGAATTTATTATAAAACATTATTGCAACCATTATATATAATAAGATTGATAAATCAAAGTTCTATAAGGAATGAGACTAGTAGTGGTTGAGGGTAAATTTCCAACTAAAGAAACGCGTGACTTCATTAAAGCCCGTGTACCAACGCGTAAGGCCATCCACAATAGGAATAGCCCAGTAATAGCCCAGCCATAGCCCAACCACTGCCACATCATCAGCACTAAAAATCCTCCTGCCACATCATAAATAGCCCAGCCATAGCCTAGCCACATCATAAATAGCCCAGCCACATCAATAGCCATATCACTAATAACAATTATATAAAATGACATAATTAACAATCACACAATATACGAAATTTAATTTACGAGACATATACGGGAAAAGTTTAATAATACTATTAAAATTTAAAAAAGTACAATAATTTAAAAAAGTACATTAATTTTAAAAAAAAATACATTAATAAAAAAGAGTGACAATTCACTCCTCGTCTCCGTCGTCGTCGCCTCCGTCGCCACCATCGCCGCCGCCACCATCGCCGCCGCCACCATCGCCGTCACCTCCGCCGCCTACGCCGCCGCCGCCGCCACCGGTCTCCCTCCGTATAGCCTCCAACTCGTCCTGCAGGCTCATGAGCAAGGTTTGAAGCACGCTCTTCTCCACGGGATCCGTCGCCACCCGCCATTCGGCCATCGTCTTGATCAACTGAGCGCGCGTTTGGGCGCGAGCGAAGAATTTGAGCTCCTGGGTGGATTGGCCAAGGGGGGATGCCGACTGGACCTCCTGGGAAGCTCCGGCGTTCCCTCTCGCCGCCTGCTGAGCGCGCTTGCGCCCAATCGGGCGAGGTCGGCCACCGACCGAACGCGGCGTGGGGAACTCCTGCGTCGTCTCGGGGAGGTCGTGGGAACCTCCGCTGCTGCCGCTGTAATCGCCGGTGTAGTTCAGTCGTTGCTTCTTCGGCCAGCCAGAGTCGACACCTACTCGGAACTTCTCGGACTCGCTCAGTACAAGATAGCAGTTCCAGTAGGTGAAGTCCTTGTATAAACCCTTCAGTGGGAAGGCTTTCTCCGCTATTCTCCTGCAGTCATCCTCCGTTTGACCACTGCTCATCATGCGGAGTGCGTTGGTGTACAAACCCGAAAATCGGGAGACCGCCGCCCTGATTCGGTTCCAGCCCTTCCGGCAATCCTCCCCGTTGCGGGGCCTCCCCTCCGGGCAAAATCTCTGGTAGGCTGCTGCTATCTTGCCCCACATGTTGACGATCCTTTGCTCATTCGAAACGAGAGGATCGTCGCAAACACTCACCCACGCCTTGCTGAAAGCGACGTTCTCGTCGTCCGTCCACCTCCTCCGTACCTCCTCCTCACCCGGCTGCGACGACTCGCCGACCTTCTTCTTGTCCTTCTTCTTTGGGGCGCCACGCCCCGGCACTGCCCCCCCTGAACTAGAGTCTCCGGAGCTCTGAGAGTATCAAACCCCAACTCATCCAAGGAGAAACTATCAAACCCCAAGGGTGTTTGGGTCGATGTGTGCGAAGACCCAGTCGAAAAATCAAAACTAGGGCGATAGACATCCCCCGCCGTCGCCGGGGACCCCCCAGGAGTCCCCTGTGTAGCCGGTACGACCCCCGGAGTCCACTGTGTCGCCGGTACGACCCCCGGAGTCCACTGTGTCGCCGGTGCTCCCCCGGGCATCATCTGCATCCCGGGTACCCACCCCGGTATCGGCGGAAACCCCCCCGGCGGACTCCCCCCCATTGGGGCCCCGGGCATCATCTGCTGCCATGGGTACATGTTGTAGTACCCGGGCACCTGACCCCATCCACTTCCCACAGGGATCGACGGAGTTTGTGACCCGGTACTCCCGGAACTAGGCTCGTTGTTGAGATCCATTTCCCGTTGTTGATCTTGAACAGAAAGAAAGATAGAGAGAGTACTCGTTAAAACAAGTGGTGCGAATGAAAATGACGAGCAAAGCGCGTATATATAGTGTTTCGGAAAAAAAAAAATAATTTTCGCGCTGGGCGGTGCGCTGGGCGATCCGGGAGCTGCAATAGCGCCGAAAGGACCGCCCAGCCGACCGCCCAGCGCCACGCCACCGCACAGCGCTGCGCGGTTTCTCTCTCCAGTCAGCGGCTGGGCGGCTGCAATAGACCGCCCAGCGAACCGCCCAGCGCCGGCGCTCGGCTGGGCGGTCGCTGGGCGGTTATTGTGGATGGTCTAAGATGTAGTATACAACTAAGAGCACCCGCAACGCGTGCCGTTGCGATGCCTTATTTCGTTCCGGAGGAACGGAACCGCGGCGGCACGCGTTGCAGCCGCCCGTGTCGTCGCCATTCCGTGCCGGTGCCGTGCCGGGTGCCGTTCCCGGGAGACGCGGCACGACACGTTCCGCCACGCGCCGAGGCGACGTGGCGGCCTCCCATTCGACGCGTGACGCCCACTCGCTGCCCCGCGAGTGGGCGTGGTCACGGTGACGCAATAATTCGATTTTTTTAAAAAAAATTCGAATTTAATAAAATTTTTTTTGCAACGGTATTGTTACCGTTTTTTTGCCGTTTTTTATTTATTTATTTATTTATTTTTTAATTTATTTACTCTATAAATACTCCTATTTCATACTCATTTCACTCACAAACACACATCTATTCCTCTCAAATCCTCTCTATTTCCACCCCAATTTTCATCTCAAATCAACTCTGTTTTTCTTCTCCCAAATTTAATCAAACTAATGGATCATTTTGAACAAATGCGTCAAATATTGGAACAATCACTTGAAGAAGATCGACGACGGGAGGCGGAAGAAGCCGCGCCGCCCCAACGACGCTCCCGTACGTACATCCATCGTAACCGGGAGGAAGCCGCCGCAAGGTTAGTACGCGACTACTTCTGCGATAACCCGGTTTGGGGAGATACGTACTTCCGTCGCGGTTTCCGCATGGGGAAACCGTTATTTCTCCACATCGCCAATACTTTGGCAGCCCGGGAAGAGTTCTTCCAGGAAGGGTTCGACGCGGCCGGCCGTCCCAGCCACACGACGCTGCAGAAATGTACTGCAGCAATCCGCCAGCTTGCGACTGGACAAACGGCCGACATGTTCGACGAATACCTCCACATCGGAGACAGCACTGGGCGAATGTGCTTGCTCAAATTCTGCAAAGGCGTCCGGGCAGCCTTCACCGACGAATTTCTCCAGAGGCCAAGCACGACCGATTGTCAGTTCCTGCTCGACCTTCACGAAACAGTGCACGGATTCCCCGGGATGCTCGGCAGCGTCGATTGCATGCACTGGCAATGGAAGAATTGCCCGGTGGCGTGGAAGGGGTCCTACACGAGCGGCCACAAAGGCACCCACCCAACCGTTATACTTGAGGCCGTTGCCGACTACCGCCTTTGGATCTGGCACGCGTACTTCAGGGTTCCCGGGTCGAACAACGACGTAAACGTGCTCCACCAGTCCGACCTCTTGACCGAAGTTTTGGATGGTAAAGCGCCGGCCATCAACTTCGTCGCCAACAACCGGCTTTATAAAATGGGGTACTATCTCGCCGATGGTATCTACCCGAAGTGGCCTACCTTCGTGAAGACGTCCAGTGGGTCTGCGAACCCAAAGCAGACTATTTTTGCGCAGAAGCAGGAGGCCGCTCGCAAGGATGTGGAGAGGGCGTTCGGGGTTCTCCAAGCGCGCTTCAACATCATCAAAGCCCCAGCTCGTACGTGGTTCATGGAGAACATGGTCGACATCATGTATACGTGCATAATCTTGCACAACATGATTGTCCAAGACGAAGGACCCGAGGCGGGAAATTGGTTCGACCCCGAATCCCCCGGAAGCTCAACCGCAAGTAGTCCGCCTCGAAGTGGAGCGCATCCGTCTATACAAGAACGGTTATCTATTCGTGCAAGGACACGCGACTCTAGCGCACACACCCAACTCCAAAAGGATCTAATTGAGCACATTTGGGCAAACTTTGGCGGATAAAATTATTAAAATTGTGTACTTTTATTTTTTTAGGATTTTAATTGTGTGCTTTTTATTTTTTTAAGTTTAAGTTGTAACTTTGTTTTAATGTTGTGTGTTTTTTAATAAAGTGTGTTTGTTTTTTATTAAAGTGTGTTTGTTTTAATTGAATTGAGTTGGAAATAAAAATAAAAAATGAAATTGAATGAATAGTAATTTAAGGAACGGTTAAGGAACGGTTAAGGAACGGAGGGTTGCAGGTTCCGTTCCTTAGTTAAGGAATGGAGTAAAAAAGTACAGTGGGGCCCCCGCAAATAGTAGTTTAAGGAACGGTTTAGGAACAGCGTTGTGGATGGCCTAACTAAATAAACGACTCGCGTAATGACTTGTGTTGACAAATGAGAGAAAGATATTAAGAGAAAAGAGCAGCAACATAGCGCAGTTGTCGTTACAAATATATCTAAATTCGTTCATTTTTTGACCACCAATAAATTGGGATCATCCTTTTCCTCTCTCTCAGATGTTACGAAACTTGGTTGTATGCTTCTAGGCATGCACAAACCGACCCGGCCCGCCGGTTAACCGCCGGTTCGGGCCCGCCGGTTCATGAACCGGAACCGGGCCCGGAACCGGGCCCGGAACCGGCGGTTTGAACCGGCAGGCGGGTTGAAGGGTCGAAAGGGCCGGTTCAGGTTCGTGAATATCTCGACCCTTGAACCGGCGGTTCGGCGGTTCGAACCGCCGGTTCAAAACAGTGTTTCGTAGGTTAGGGGTTCGTAGGGTTCGCGTAGGGGTTGAGGATAGCCATTGGAACCGGCGGTTTGCGGGGTAAACCGCCGGTTTAAGGGGTAAACCGGCGGTTTGTCGGAGTAAACCGGCGGTTCGGAAGCCGGTTTCCGCCGGTTCCGGCCACTTTTCAGAGGCTAGGTCGTAGGGTCAGTGATTAGGCCTGCAAAACCGGTCGTAAACCGTCGGTTTTCGGTCAGAAACCGGCGGTTTTCTGACGCAACCCGTGACCAACCCGCCGGTTTAGGGTTAAACCGCCGGTTTCGGCGGTAAACCGGCGGTTTACGGCAGATTTCAAAATTTCAATTTTTTTTTCATCCAATTTTACTCCTATAAATACCCCCACTTCTCCTTCATTATTCCTTACCTCATTCCTTGAATTTTCGGAATTTCATTCTCAATCTCCATTTCTCTATTCTCTCCTCATTCTCTCTAATTGCGCAAGTTTAATTCTACACTTTCTACTCACTAGTCACTACTATATTTGTTGTGCTCATAATTTACCATTTCTTTTATACGTCTTAATACATATTTCATTCCAAGTCCATATTACTTTTCATTTATCAATATATTCAATATGTCTTCTTCTCGTGGTGGATCGGGACGTGGTGATCGGGGCAAGGGAATAGCCCAAGATCAAAGCACTACGCGTCCCTCAAAATCTCGACGACCTAGTCGTCGAGATGTTATGGAAGAGGTTTCCCGATTGGCAGCCGAACGCATGCAAGTAAGTAATGAAAAATTTGTTTTACAATTCACATGCACAAAATTTCATTAATTTTTTTTTGCGTTCATACTTTTAACTTCTACGTACATAATATTTGTAGATGGAAGAAGATCAAAGGACCGCCATGCTACTTGCTGAAATGCAACAAGGTGGGGGTAGGGGAGGTCGTTCCCAACAAGATGAGGAGTTCGACGTTACTATATCGTCGGACTCGGACAACAACGAGGATAGATCGCATTCTCGTATTCCTTCTAGCACCGGAGGAAATGAGGAGATGTCTGCTCCCCCTGCACCCGCTAACCCGACAAAAGCTTTGAAATCGGACATTTTTGTCAAACACTACAAGAGGGTCCCGGTGGTGATTCCATGTCCTCACGATCCGAACTCTCAAGAAGAGACTTCGGACTTTCATGTTTACTGCAACTATTGCGATAAAGTGTACAAATGGACCGCCGGTGGTGGATATGGCACCCTCCGTCGCCATTTAGTGGCAAAGCATCCGGTAGAATGCGGCACTGCCTCTACCCAAAGCCAACTAAACTTCCAACCCGCCGGCTCGGGTTCGTCAGGTGCGCCTCTATTTAAATATGAAAAAAAGAATTTTGATGATTCAATGACTAGATGGGCGGCTATGAAGCATATGCCCTTTAATGTTTTTGATGACAAAAGTTTTGAGGTTACTATGCAAAGTGGGTTGAATGTAGCAATCAAAAGAATAGGTAGAATGACTGTGCAACGATCTACCGTTCGGCAGTGCTTGGAGAAAAAAGTAGAATTATCACGTTATTTAGTTAACATGGGCCACAGGGTGAACATTTGCTCAGATGTTTGGACGGATTGTTTTAACCGTCATTCATACATGGGTATTACGGTTCACTTTGTGGACAACAGTTGGACTTTGAACAAGCGTTTAATTGGTTTTAGAGAATTTGAAAGTCCACACACTGCACCCGAAATTGCTTCTTTGATTATACAAGTGTTGAATGGGTTTCAGTTATGCAACAAGATATTTTCTATTGGTTTTGATAATGCAACTGCCAACACCGCAAGTATTGCCGATTTGATTGCGGCTTGTACACCGGTAATTGGAGGTAAGTATTTTCATCAAAGATGCATTTGCCATATTTTAAATTTATGTGTACAGGATGCGCTTGAATTATGGCAAAACCATGTTTCTCCTATTAGAAATGCAGTTAGATTAATCCATCAAAAGCCAGCTATTGGCAAAGCATGGAAGAAATATTGCCATCAAAAGAATGCCAGGTACACGAATTTTACTATGGATGTGTCTCATAGATGGAATTCGACGTATGATTGTCTGAATTCTACTTTGACACATAAAGATGCTTTATGTGATTTTTATAGAACTAACCCCTACCGTGATTTATATCTTTCGCATAGTTGTTGGGATAACTGTTTGGCTTTATTTAAATTGTTCAATATTTCAAAAATGCTACTGTTGAATTGTCGGGTGTTTATTATTGCACTGCTGTTCGTGTTTTGGAGCATTGCATGTACATATCCCTTGGTTTTAAAACTGCAATGAAAAATGCTTCCTCTTCTCCCGAGTTAATGTGCGTTTTGTATTATATGATTGAAAAATGGCTCAAGTATTTCAGAGAGATTCCTAACGTGTTTTTGATTGCAAAGGTATTGGATCCAAAATGGAAATTAGCAGGTACCACGATAATTTTAGATTTTTATTATAACAATTTGAGTTCAATTGATCTTGGTCCCCTTCAAGCAATCCAATCGGATACCAGTGACGAATTTGGAGTCGACCTCTCAGAAACCTTTCAAATAAACCTCCCGGACCGGTCAGTTGTGCAACAAAACCTCGAGTATAACTTGCGCTCTCTCTACACCGAATATGAAACCAAGTATAACACCACTCACCAAGTCAGAAGACCCCCTCCTCCACAACATAACTACGGCTTTGCATTTCAAGCCGATTATGATGACCCCGACGCGCAATCCCAACTAGCCGACCTATACAACTACAGCACCGGCGGAAGGTCCTCAGGTATGGTCAGTGAATTAGATTTATATTTTGAATCACTCTTTTCCTTTGGTGATGAAGGTCCTACTCCTCCCGCCCAAATCGACGTCCTCGATTGGTGGGGAACCCACGAGAAATATTTTCCCATCCTTGCTTCAATGGCCAAGGAGATTTTTTCTGTTCCAGCTTCCACCGTCGCCGTCGAGTCCGCTTTTAGTGTTGGCTCGCGCGTTTTGGATGAATCAAGAAGTAAGCTCTCGGCGAAAAATATGGAAGCCGTGATGTTACTTGATGATTGGGCCAAAGCTGACGTCCGAGAACAAGAAAATGATTGGAATGATCGTCAAGAGGGATCACAAGATGAATTCACCGGGGATGAAGATTAGGCCAACCGTCAACCGCCGCCGGCCAAGCCAAATAGGTAAGTAAGGTAAGAGAACTACGTGGACTTTGATTCCCTAATGCAAATGAGCAATTGGGATACGTAGGCACCTCAACTTAAATTTTTAATTTAAGTTGAGCTCAAGTCATTTTTCTTTTATTTCTTTTTTTTCCCATTAATTCCTACTTTAAAAATATGCAAATACAATTACATAATTGTATTTGTATATACTCTAGTCGATGAAGTATATTTCTCTATACGGCTAAATGAGGGAAACTATTGACAATTCTACTATAATTGTTGATTGTTAGACGAAACTCAACATTTAAAGTTGAATTGCTAAAGGTGTCCTTAATTTAGTTATGTAAAAAGATCTTCTTCGCCGGTTAAGAGTATATATATAATACACTTATACGTTTAAGAACTTCAACGTCGTTTCTTGTCATTTGTAATTAGTTCTTCACTAGTAGTCTCATTTGTATTTAAATTTTGTTTAACACTTCAAGACCGCCATATGTTTTCAATTTGTAATTGTTGTAACTTGTAACGTGTAATTTGTAAACATGCAATTTCAATAAAATTGCAACTTTAGCCGTATTTTTTTCAATTTATTTACTCACATTGCATACAAAAACAAACTTGAAAAGTGTAATGTAATTTGATTAAAATTGAAAAGTTGAAAAATGCAAAAAAAAAAAAAAAAATCGTGGAACCGGCGAACCAGCCCGGAACCGGCGGTTCAAGCCGAAAACCGGCGGTTTTGAACCGCCGGGTAACCCGCCGGTTTTTTGAACCTGAACCGGAACCGTCCGAAGCTAGGCGGGCCGGTTCAGGTTCGTGAATATCTCGACCCTTGAACCGCCGGTTCGGGCCCGGAACCGGCGGTTTACGACCCTTGTGCATGCCTATATGCTTCCATCGATGTCTACTTTTGCAGGTTGATGTCGAGCAACTTCCTTTTCATTTCATTAACTACATTATATAAGTTGAAATGCCAAGACTTGTTCTTCCGGAACAACAACATTTGGATTGTTAATTTGAAGAAGAAAATAGACAAATACTATAATGGAGAGTTTACTATGTCAGAAATGGGAGCTCAAGCCGAAGCATTCCTCCACCGACGTGCTGCAGCGGTGGCGCGACCTCTGCGGCGTCGTCAAGAATCCCAAGCGCCGCTTCCGCTTCACTGCGAACATCTCCAAACGCCACGAGGCTGCTGAAATGCGCAAAACCAACCAAGAGAAATTGCGAATTGCAGTTCTCGTCTCCAAAGCCGCATTCGAATTCATAAAAGGTATTAGCATTTTCAACCTCCAAATATATCAAGTTGAGTAGTAAATATAGTCGATGAGCGTATATGATTACAGGTGGGAAGACAAGCGACTACACCGTCCCCGGAGAAGTGGACGCCGCCGGTTTCAAGATATGCGCCGAGGAATTAGGATCCATCGTAGAAGGCCACGACCTGAAGAAGCTGAAGCTCCACGGAGGGGTGGCCGGCATTGCGGAGAAGCTGGCCACGGACGCCTCCAACGGCCTCTCCACGGCCGACCTGGGCCGCAGGCAGGAGCTCTACGGCGTTAACAAGTTCCAAGAGAGCGAGCCGCGGAGCTTCTGGGTGTTCGTGTGGGAAGCCCTCCACGACATGACGCTGATGATCCTCGGCGTCTGCGCCCTCGTTTCACTCGTTGTTGGAATAGCCACGGAAGGGTGGCCCCGCGGCTCCCACGACGGGCTTGGCATTGTTGCCAGTATATTGCTTGTCGTGTTCGTTACAGCCTCGAGTGATTATCGGCAGTCTCTGCAGTTTAGAGATTTGGATAACGAGAAGAAGAAGATTTCTGTTCAAGTCACCAGGAATGGTTACAGGCAGAAGATGTCTATTTACGAGCTTCTCCCTGGCGATGTGGTGCATCTTTCCATTGGCGATCAGGTCCCTGCGGATGGGGTTTTCCTCTCTGGCTTCTCGGTGTTGATAGACGAGTCGAGCCTGACCGGGGAGAGCGAGCCGGTGGTGGTTAATAGCGGGAGCCCTTTCTTGATGTCGGGGACTAAGGTGCAGGACGGGACTTGCAAGATGCTGATCACGACCGTCGGGATGAGGACGCAGTGGGGGAAGCTGATGGCGACGCTGAGCGAAGGGGGAGACGACGAGACGCCTCTCCAGGTCAAGCTCAACGGCGTTGCGACCATCATTGGGAAGATTGGCCTTGTGTTTGCTGTTGTGACTTTCGCGGTTCTTGTTCAGAAGCTTGTTACTCGGAAATGGGGAGACAGGACTTTCTTGGTGTGGTCCGGGGATGATGCCCTGGAGCTGCTGGACTACTTCGCCATCGTTGTCACCATCGTTGTTGTGGCAGTACCCGAAGGGCTACCGTTGGCTGTCACGCTCAGCCTTGCGTTCGCTATGAAGAAGATGATGAACGACAAGGCGCTCGTGCGCCATCTTGCTGCGTGCGAGACCATGGGATCCGCCACCAGCATCTGCAGCGACAAAACCGGAACACTCACCACAAATCACATGACTGTTGTCAAAGCCTGTGTTTGTATGAATGTCAAGGAGATCACTAGGCCAGAGCATGCCTCTGCTTTCTGCTCTGAGCTCCCGCAGTCCGTGGTGAAGACGCTCGTGCAGTCCATCTTCAACAACACGGGCGGGGAAGTGGTGGTGAACAAGGACGGGAAGCGCGAGATTCTTGGGACTCCCACTGAGGCCGCGATACTCGAGTTTGGCCTATCTCTTGGTGGGGATTTTCAAGGGGAGAGGCAGGCTTATAAGCTAGTCAAAGTCGAGCCTTTCAACTCGACCAAGAAGAGGATGGGAGTGGTGCTCGAGCTTCCAGGAGGAGCCGGCCTACGAGCCCACACCAAGGGTGCCTCGGAGATAGTCCTGGCTGCCTGCAGCACAGTGCTGAATTCAAGAGGGGAAGTGGTGCCTTTGGATGATGCATCATTCAGTCATTTAAAGGAAACAATTGAGCAGTTTGCGGGTGAGGCTCTCCGGACTCTGTGCCTCGCCTACATGGAGCTCGAGGATGGGTTCTCCGCTCAGGATGATATCCCATTATCTGGATTCACTCTGATAGGCATTGTGGGGATCAAGGACCCTGTCCGCCCCGGGGTCAGGGAGTCCGTGGCTCTCTGCCGCTCAGCTGGCGTCACTGTCCGGATGGTCACTGGAGACAACATCAATACTGCAAAGGCTATTGCAAGAGAGTGTGGGATTCTCACAGATGATGGCATTGCTATAGAAGGTCCTGATTTTCGTGAGAAGAGTCTGCAGGAATTGCACCACTTGATCCCCAAGATCCAGGTGATGGCTTGTTCTTCGCCACTGGATAAGCATACACTGGTGAAGCACCTGAGAACCACGTTCAACGAGGTTGTTGCTGTGACCGGTGATGGCACGAATGATGCCCCCGCTCTTCATGAAGCAGATATTGGACTAGCAATGGGCATTGCTGGAACTGAGGTGACCTATCAAACTTCCCTTAATTTTTGTTTTTGTATCCGAGAAAGTAACCATGTTGTGATTGAATTCAGGTGGCAAAAGAGAGTGCTGATGTTATAATTTTGGATGACAATTTCTCTACCATCGTCACGGAGCAAGATGGGGCCGTTCGGTATATGTAAACATCCAGAAGTTTGTGCAGTTCCAGCTGACTGTCAACATTGTTGCCCTCATTGTAAACTTCACTTCAGCTTGTTTAACTGGTAACCAATCATGCCTCATGTTTAATTTAATCTTTTTACATACTTATTACTTAGTGATCCAAAATTGTGACACTTTCAGGGAGTGCTCCTCTGACTGCTGTTCAGCTGCTATGGGTGAACATGATCATGGACACGCTCGGGGCGCTTGCACTGGCCACAGAGCCTCCAAATGAGGCGCTGATGAAGAAGGCGCCCGTTGGAAGGAGAGGGAACTTCATCACCAATGTGATGTGGAGGAACATCTTGGGACAATCAGTCTACCAGTTTGTGGTCATATGGTTCCTTCAAGCATATGGGAAATCATATTTTGAAATAGAAAACTATCCCAACTCTGACCTAATCCTTAACACCATCATCTTCAACACATTTGTCTTCTGCCAGGTAAATCTTCTTCAACATCAACTCATGCTAAAAAAAAACTCTACCTGAAATCTCATTATATATATTTACATGGTTGTGCAGCTGTTCAACGAGGTGAACTCGCGAGAGATGGAGAAGATAAATGTGCTACAAGGGATACTGAACAACCACGTGTTCGCCCCCGTTGTTGGCTCGACAATCCTCTTCCAGATCATAATTGTTGAGTTCTTTGGGACATTTGCAAACACCACTCCTCTCACAATGAGGCAATGGAAAGCATGTATATTCATTGGCTTCTTAGGCATGCCCATTGCTGTCATCCTGAAAACACTAATTCCCATTAGAAATTAAGGAAGAAGAAATTATGCACTAATCATCTAGACTCTCATAACAATTTTCTCATGCAACTAGAACAAACCCTTTTATTTTCTTAGCCTCTTGACATGTTGTAATTTTATCTAGCGGTTTAGGATTTTTTTTTCTTTTTCCTTGTATAGTTCATTTGTTGATATTGTAAAGTCGGATGATCTATTCTTTAATCTACGATTCCATTGCAAAGCTAATTTTGTTTTCAAGGTTTCATTCCACTATTTCAAGTTTTATTTTTACGTGAAATGATTTTCGAACGTAGGACGCAAGCTAGTTTATTTTACTAAACAAATAACTCATTCACTGATAAGGTCGGCTTGATATCATATAGTAATTGGAATTTTATGAATTAAATTTGAAATTAGTATGAGTTATTGGTGTATGAGTTATTTTATTGGTATGAGTTATTGGTGTATGAGTTATTTTGAAAATTCGAACGTCTTCGTAATTTTCGAAAGTCATGTCTTTTGTGAAATCAATACTTCTTCCGTTCATGAAAAATAATATAATTACAGAGGCATAACGTTCGAAAATTAAATTACAAAAGTGTTTATTGGTGTATGAGTTATTTGTTTATTGGTGTATTGATATAACATGCACACATTGCACACACAAAGACGTGCACTTTACACATACACAAATCCACATATAACAATACATATCACACATTCATTAACACAATGCATACACTATTAACATTCATTTAGAATTGTAATTTAATTTATAATATAAACATTTTTTTTATATGAATACTTCTTCCATTCATGAAAAATAATTTTATCTTTTTATTTTGAAATATTCATAAAAAGTAGTTGCATCCAAAAAAAAAGTTCTCTCAAATTATTAACATTTTTCTACCCATTTTTCCTCCTCCCTTATACTTAATAATAATATTAATTTAATAATTTTCATCCCATTAAATCAAACTATTAATTTGTATTCAAACTATTAATTTGAATAAAACGATGTCGCCAGAGTTAAAGGGCAAAACTTGGAAATAAAATGAAAATGGAAAGAGTGAACTACATCAAAAGTTCCTAACCTTTCTGTTTGTGACACTGCAGGTCCCTAACAAAAAAAAATAGCGTCAGAGTACCCTAACGATAAATATAATCACGAATCATATTTTTTCGGACCAAAATACCCTTAGGCCCTAAAAGGGCATTTTTGCAACTCCATTATATTGTTGACATGTGATTTCTGCCACATTTTGTCAGCAACTTCTTATGTAATTTTCTAATAAATTATAGTACTTCATACGTAATTAAAATTTTGTCATTATTTACACTTTCTAATTTTTTTTATAATATACATATTCATCATTATCTACATTAATTAATATGAAAAGAATAAAATGAGACCCTTTCTTCCTTATAAAACTCACTTTCAGGTATTTTTCGATATTTTCTATTTCTACTAATTTTTATTTGTTTTTTTACCTTGATTTATTGATCGATTTTATTTATTATGATAATATCCCAATTTTGCAGTATTAATTTATAAATTTATGACAAGGCTCATTTCATGCATTGGTTATGGGGTTAAATTCTGTAAATTCAGTGAACTAATAAGTATTTGTAAGTTCAGGTGCGTGTAAAATCTGCCAGACCTAGGAAGTGCATACAAATTACCCGAGGCAGAGAAAAAGGAGGGAAATGAATTGAAAAGCGTCAGCAATCTACCAAACCGAAGAAATGACAAATGCGTTGGCAGAAAGCAAAAGTGGAGCAAGGAGCAAATAAAAAAGATCAAGGGCATAAAGGACAAATCATACCTTGTATATTGTCACCACTTACTAGAAATAGAGGAATATAAGAAGTTTTTTTTGTGTACAAATATTGACAAAACTTTAATCACGTATGAAGTATCAAAACTTATTAGGATATCACATAAGAAGTTACTGACATAAATGCAACAGAATTCATATGTCAGCTAATTTAGGGATTGTAAAAAATGCCCTTCAAGTCATTTGGGTATTTTCGTCTGAAAAGTGGCTAAAAAACATGATTCGTGATTATGTTTAATGTTAGGGTCATCTGACGATATTTTTTTTTGTTAGGGACCTACAGTATAACGAACCGAAAAGTTAGGGGCTTTTGATATAATTCATTCAAATGGAAATTACAAGGAGAAAAAGGGGAAAGGTTTCCATGGAAAAGAAGAGCATCAAATTATATTAACCCTTATTAGGCCATCCGCAATGGCGTCTAGCGCACCGCCTAGCCGAGCGCCGGCGCTAGGCGGTGCGCTAGGCGGTCCATTGCAACCGCCTAGCCAATTCCGGAATAAAAAACCGCCTAGCGCTAGGCGATTTCGGGGTGCTGGGCGATCCGCTCGGCGCTATTGCAGCATCCGAATAGCCTAGCGCATCGCCTAGCCTATTTTTAATTTTCGAAACACTATATATATGCGCTTTGCACGTCATTTTCATTCGCACCACTTGTTTTAACGAGTACTCTCTCTATCTTAATTTCCGTACAAGATCAACACCGAGAAATGAGTAACGCTAGTGGTAGTAGTGGTGGGGATGCTGAGGAGTACGATCGTATAATGAACGAAGCGCTAGAGGCCTATACGAACCGTGAGATTGATCGATGGATGCAGAGGGCCTTGCAGCCGGTGGTACCTCGACCTCGCTGCACATCAGCGCCTATACGAAGACTACTTCGTACAGGAGCCGCGGTTCAACGCCAACCATTTCAGGCGCCGTTTTAGGATGAGCACGGCCCTGTTTATGCGTATTGTTAACGTTTTGGAGCATCGATATCTGTATTTCCGCTTCAGGCACGATGCGGCTGGCAGACCCGGCCACACACCTATTCAAAAGTGCACTGCGGCAATCCGGCAGTTGGCCTACGAAGGCGCGGCAGACATGTGGGACGAGTACCTCCACATCGGTGAGACGACTGCCCTTGAATGTATGAAGTATTTTTGTCTGGGCGTGATTGAAATATTCAGTGATCAGTACCTTCGAAGCCCTACCCCCCGAAGACTGCCAGGATCTTTTGCGGATGCACGGGGAACAACATGGGTTCTCGGGGATGTTAGGCAGCATAGATTGTATGCATTGGGAGTGGAAGAACTGTCCCGCTTCCTGGAAGGGGTTCTACACAACCGGCTACAAGGGAAAGAATCCCACGATGAACCTTGAGGCCGTAGCTGATTACCGGCTGTGGATTTGGCAGGCGTATTTTGGGATAGCCGGTTCGAACAACGACCTCAACGTCCTCTACTCGTCGCCACTTTTCAACGAGCAGTGCCAGGGTGTCGGTCCGGCCATCAGTTTTGTATCCAACGGCAACCGGCATGATATGAGCTACTACTTGGTGGATGGGATATACCTTAGGTGGCCCGTCTTTGTGAAGACGATCCGGTGCGTATCAGATGAGAGGAAGGTCTACTTTGCGGCACGGCAGGAGTCGGCGCGCAAGGACGTGGAGCGTGCATTTGGTGTGCTCCAGTCTCGATGGACGGCAGTTAGGGGTCCAACGCGTTTGTGGCATGTCGACTGCATTGCTGATATAATGTACGCCTGTATTATCATGCACAACATGATTGTCGAAGATGAAGGTGTACAACTGACTAGTTGGACCAACGACGATAATGAAGTCGGTCCAAGCCACGGCGTGGCCGCCCCCAACGTACGGAGTCGGGTACCTCACGATGAAGCCGGCCGCCTCCAAGCACATGCCGACATGCGCCTAGCGGAGGCTCATATTCGACTCCAAAAGGATTTAATTGAAGAGTTATGGGCACGGAGGACTGCACGACGTTAGTTTTTTTTTAAATTATGTAATTTTTTTTAATTAATGTACTTTTTAAATTTTAATAATATTATTGAATTTTCTCGTATTTGTGTCGTAAATTTAATTCCGTATTTTTGGTGATTGTTAATTATTTGTTTTATACTGCCTCCGTCCCTGAAAATTTGTCCCAGTTTTTCATTTTCGTCCGTCCCTCAAAATTTGTCTCATTTCACTTTTTACTATTTTTGATAGTGGATCCCATATTCCACTAACTCATTCATACTCACATTTTATTATAAAACTAATATATAAAAATAAGTTATACAATCCACTAACCTTTTCAACTCACTTTCCATTACACTTCCTAAAACCCGTGTTGGGTCAAAGTGAGATAAATTTTTGGGGACGGAGGTAGTATAATTTTGAGTGATGTGGCTAGGCTATGACTAGGCTATGACTGAGTTATTTGCTTGTTTTGATAATGTGACATGTTGATTTTTAGTGTTAATGATGTGGTAGGAGAAGTTTATGGCTAGAATATGGTCGGACTATTGCTGGGCTATTCCTATCGTGGATGACCTTACCATTTGATGCCCTCCAATTCTTCGTCTCTCGTCACCACTCTCATCTCTCTTCTCTCCTCCACCGTCTACCCTCCCTGCTTGCTCGAAACCATGTCGCAGAAGATCGGGAAAGCGATTAGGCGGCCCGGAGCCCCCTCCAAGGCGCCGGTCTACTCAGACGTCAATGTTATCCGCCCTAACGACTATTGGGACTACGAGGCGCTTACTGTTCAATGGGGGTGGGCAATCAATCCATTCGGATGCTCCAATCAATTTTCTTTTCTTTTATTTTCATCTAATTTGTTTTTTTTGGCTTTGATTGGGTGCCACAGGGAGCAGGATGATTACGAGGTGGTGAGGAAGGTTGGTAGGGGGAAATACAGCGAGGTTTTTGAGGGTATTCATGTTACCAATAACGAGAAATGCATCATCAAAATCCTCAAACCGGTCAAGAAGAAGAAGGTCGATAAATCAATTTTTTCCCTCAAGATAGTTTCTTGTCCGTCAAATGCTATTTTCTTGCTATGAACAATAAGGGGGAGAAGATTGAATGGATATTTTTCTTAACATTCAATTTAATAGATTAATTGAATAGGAATTTGGTCGAAATCAAAACCACGGTCTAGTGAGTTGTTTCACTTCAATTAGGATAGCATTAGCAATAGATAGAGATGCCTTAATTTTGGTTTTTGTTTCTGATTTTAATTGGGGTTTGAATTGGAGGGAATTTTGACAGTAAAGAATCAGGAAAAGCTAATACGGAGTTTGAGAAATGATAAAGATAAATGCCAGAGGCGGAGGAGAATTCACAAGAACTAAGAAGAGAAAATATGAATGTAGAAAAAAAAATAAGTAGAAGAAGTCTTGTTGCTTGAATACTATTCTGGTTGCATTGTGAAGCAAGTTTGAATCAAGAGTTTGTTTGATATACTTTTCTATGTTGGTGTGCACTTGTAATTGTTTTAAGGTTTATATGAATGGTCGTGTCCATTTCTACAGATCAAGAGAGAGATTAAGATTTTGCAGAATCTCAGTGGAGGGCCAAATATTGTGAAGTTGCTTGATATTGTGAGGGATCAGCAATCAAAGACCCCAAGTCTTATATTTGAACATGTGAACAATACGGACTTTAAAGTGCTGTATCCCACTCTTTCAGACTTTGATATTAGATATTACATATATGAACTTTTGAAGGTAAGTCT
The DNA here is from genome assembly GCF_004379255.2 of Salvia splendens. Taxonomy (NCBI): domain Eukaryota; kingdom Viridiplantae; phylum Streptophyta; class Magnoliopsida; order Lamiales; family Lamiaceae; genus Salvia; species Salvia splendens. Next base: position 19,063,350 of record NC_056045.1, read on the forward strand.
CTTCTTTCATCTGCACTTACTTTTTCTTCTATGTCTTCTTTCAAGTTCGTCTTTATCTTCTTGGACTTTTTCTGTCTCAGCTGATATTATTACCCTAGGGATTACTTGACATGTGCTATTCTATCATTTTTCATACCAACTTGATTTTATGCGTACATTTTGTATGACATGTTGAAGTTGAAGAACAGTGAAACTAAATGGATTCAGTCATTTCAGTTTGATATTTTTTTGTGGATGCATCATTTTATGCCCCTGTTATTCCAACCTGAACTTGGAGACCATAACATCATTTTTACTAGAGTATGAAGAGTAGGTTCAAGGACCCTGTTCTTTTTTCTGCTGGGGACGGAAATATGACAAGCAACAAAGGAAACAGGAATTTCCATAGGTTCTTCTCTCGATTATGTGGTTGAGCACTAACAGCAATGATGTTTAGGTTTTTTATTATTGTTATTGCTAATTTAATTGAAGCAAGCTAGTTTTCTTGGTTAATAGGAGTATCTAAATGAGCACATGCCTAATTATAATGAATTAGTTACCCGCACTCACCTCTTCTCCGGATCTCTTCTAGCTGTGATAGAAATGATGTTTCCTGATGGAGAGGCTGAAGCTTTTTTTAACTGATGTACAGGCTTTAGACTATTGCCATTCTCAAGGTATCATGCATCGGGATGTGAAACCCCATAATGTCATGATAGATCACGAGCAGCGTAAACTCCGCCTAATTGACTGGGGACTTGCTGAATTCTACCATCCAGGGAAAGAATATAATGTTCGTGTTGCTTCTAGGTTTGCGATCATTCTTCACCTCTGGTCTCTATTTAAAAACTGTACTTCCCTTTTGAATATGTATTGCTTTGTTGAAAGAATATTTTCTCATTTGCACTCCCTTTTTCTTATATGCTCTGGTTTAGTTAGTGGAAGAGAATCACGTAAGTATAGTTTATAGACCACCAACTGCTAACGAAGGAAATGAGGCTCATATAGGATTGTTACCAAGTCAAAGGAAGAGTAAATTCTTCTGATATTGTGTTCTGCTATTTTTATCTATGATGAATCAGGTTTATATGAATGTGCCATTGCTCTGATTGTATTAAGATTTCCACTTAGAATTATTGTGGACGTCAGGCTTGACCTAGATAAGGAGTTATAATTCTGATAATGATAGTTTACTCAATGAGAATTAAATTTTGGTTCTGTAAATTCAGTTTGGAGAGAAATAATGACGATTGTTTGGTTTAGCTGAAGTGAACAAATTGATGAGTTTCAAAGTGGAATCTTTTAATATTGGACATATATTCTCAATTCTTAATTTTGTGTTGCATCTTTTTTCATTATCGCAATTTTGATTAATAAACCTTATTATTATGAAACTATAATAATTTAATAATTTAATAGGAGTACTTATTTGGAATAGCGAGTATAATATATTTCAGTCAAAATCTAAAAAATTAGGAACTTTAGATGCATCTAGGTGGCTAGTAAATAGTGGTGTGAATGTGATTGGTGTCCCTTGAACTTGATTTCAAGGGAATATGATTAAAGAAGATGGCAAGCATAAATTTCACTATAGAAAATAACATGTTTTGATTATAATGAATTTTCCCTATTAGTTCTGTCTTCTTGGTAGGAAATTAATTGTCAAGTACAAGTTTATCATTACATTATTTCTGTCAACTGCAGTGCATATGGTCAATTATCGGTCACTGTTAATATCCTATTGATTCATGTCCTAATGGTAATTTACTTTGTTTTTTGTTATCTCATAAGAGGCGGTGGATGAATCATGAATTTGATTGTGACCTATTAATAATTAGCTAGAAGTCTTCTAATATGTATAATCTGACAGTTAGGAAATAAGGGCATAGTTTGATCATTTGTGACTTGTTTCAATTTTGTATTAACCGTAGAACTTGGTTCTCTTGCAAATTTATAAGCCAACTGAAGTTGAAACTATTGGTAAACCTTGGGGTCTTGGGGATCAGAATTATGATTACTTCTTGATAATGGCAGTATCTCTTTTCCATGTCATCACCATTATGTCCAAACAAAATATATGATATTCGACATGAGAAATTTGGGATCTTAATATTGATGCAAATCATCTGATTATTGTGCTAGGATCAGATTTGATGGATGATTTTGACAGTCACATGTGCTAAATAGATATATGCAAATAATTGCCTTAAGTTCTAATCTCATGTATATTACACTGAAGAGTGAAGGGAACAGTTGGCATGAGAATTGCTAAGCATTTTATGTAGTTAAATTATTGAAATGTGTTTGGCTCCATGTTTCACTTCGGCCAGCTTATTGTATATTTAAATATCTAGGTAGCAGCCTCTTAACTCAGACTCTCCTCCTAGATCTCTGTTCCTTACCATATTTATTAGTTGAAAGATGATTTCAGATTCATGGTTACGAGTATGGGTATTTGTTTGATTATGTTGCTTCTAGCTGTGTACTAAATGTATGCATTTTTAATTTTTTTTTGCCATATGCACAGATATTTTAAAGGCCCTGAACTTCTGGTTGATTTGCAAGATTATGATTACTCCTTGGACTTATGGAGCTTGGGCTGTATGTTTGCTGGAATGGTATGCTTATTTCTTTAATCTGTCTCTGTTGTAGGTGTTAAACTTCTATTCTTCTATAATGCTATCCTTTCTGTATGTTTCTAAATATGGAAGAATCAGAATGTAAAATAGACTATGCTCACATATATTATAGCAAGCATCTCAATCTCTATTGTAGCTATTCTTCCTGAAGCCTCACGAGAGACTTTTATCTGATTTCTTGTGATGTGTGGATGGCAGATGTGATTTTAAATGGTCGTACCTAAATTAAATATGCACTTTCCTTTTTCTAACTATGCTTATGTGAAACTTGTGCTGTGTAGATATTCCGCAAGGAGCCTTTCTTCTATGGGCATGATAATTATGATCAACTGGTCAAGATTGCAAAGGTATGTCGAAAGATAACTCTCTAGTGAATTTACTCTTTGACTTGAACTCGTTTTTTTTTTCCAGATAAGTTGTTCACATGGCTGAGATTGGAATGTATCCCATGTTCTAGCGATTAATTCTCACCTTCAGTTTAATAAGATGATCATGTCCTTTGAGTTTAATTGCATCCTTTCTGTGTATAATGCATCATAAGTTTATGATAATATCACAATACTCAATATTGGTAGTAAGGTTTCAAATCTTGATAAAATGGCAGGTATTGGGTACGGATGAGTTGAATGTCTATTTGAACAAGTACCGCTTGGAATTAGACCAAAATCTCGCAGCTCTTGTTGGAAGGTGAAATATATGAGACTTGCAATTGGTTTTCCGTTTGTATTTATTTATATATTCTTAGTAGAAGTCTATAAGATAATACTGATTTCCTGGTGTGTCAATCTAGGCATAGTAGAAAGCCGTGGACAAAATTCATCAATGCTGATAATCAACATTTGGCTGTTCCTGATGTAAGCAGTTCATCCATATCAAAATTAAGTTTTTGATATAATATTTGACTGAAAATATTCTTTTATCATCTGAAGGCAATTGATTTTGTTGACAAGTTGTTGCGATATGATCATCAAGAAAGGCCAACTGCAAAGGAAGCAATGGTACCTTCTTTCTTCACCTGACTGTTTCCAACAGGGATATTTGTTTTTCTTATGATGGAATTTGAGATATGGAATCATCTTTATCCAATTTATACGCCATTCTCTCTATATCCTATTTAATGGTTGCTGCTAAAGCATTTCTTTTGCTTTTGACTGATGGTTGTAATCTTGTGCAGGCACATCCTTACTTTCATCCGATAAGGAATGCAGAAGGCCGCAGAAGTCGTGGCCAATAGGATTTGAAGGAGGGGTCTCCGAGTTTGAGGTGCCCAGTTATTCTTCTTGTTCTTGTAAACTTGTACTGATGATCATTCAAGTTGAGTAGCTCTGTCTGTGGTTACCATCTGATTCATTCACAAGTTTGTTGTACTTCACTGTACACAAATTTGTGTCAGCGCTGTCTGTGTGTGGTTTATGAGATAGATTTTCATGATTGATTTCTTCAATTAAATTATCCGTTGCTTGAAACTGAAGCAGAAATCGTGTTTGTGTTTGTGGCCTTTGTAACGGCCTAGATTCGTTGTTCTGTAACTGTTTTGTCGAGTGCGATCTGCTAGATTTTGATCTGCTCAATGTTGTTTTCTTCTTTCAATCCTCTATGGGGGTGTTCGGTTGGCAAGATTAAATCTTATGATTAAATATGTATCATGTTTGGTTCATAAGAACGAACCCTTCAACGTAATCCTAGATGGATAGTCTCATGATAATTAGTCATAGCCTCCCCCCTCCAACTAAAATAATCTCAAAACTTAATACTAGATGGATAGTCTCATGATATTAGTCATGGCAACCGAACGCCACACACACACACACACACACATAGATATATATATATACCTAGGAAAATGATCAATACAAAACTTGATCTCAATACAAAATCCAGACCAAATCCTGACCATGAGATTTGACAATCCAATGGTCAATAATTAAACAAAAACACGGAGGGTCATTGTAAAGCAGTTTTAGGTCATATTATAAACTTTGGGTTTGAGGTCATGTTAAGATCATTTCATGTCATCCTTACTATAATGACGTAAAAATAAGCTTACAATGACCTAAAAATGACTTTTGTATGCTTGGTTCTGCATTTTTGTATTAAGAATGGTTTTGCATGGATCAAAACCCATATATATATATATATATATACCTATATATATATATATATATGGGTGCGTTATAATGATAACCCTAATTTCCGTAATAATCCTATAACTAAATCTGGACCACACATTTTTAAAATCACGCGGTCTAGATTCAAACTTAGATTTACTTCATAAAAAAAAGCGCGGGGGTAAATATGTCATTTCTCTCATGATAAAATTTACGTATCCAAATTTCGCTCATTTAATTTATGAATTTCGCTCATTTTATCATTTTATCAGTCAGTCAAAAGTATCATTCTATCGGGCAAAACTATCATTCTATCGGGCAAAACTATCATTCTATGCAATAAACATAACATATATCATTTTATCAGTCAGTCAAAAGTATCATTTTATCAACTCAGAGTATCATTCTATCCGGCAAAACTATCATTCTATGAAATAAACCTATCATTTTATCACAAAGCAGTAAACGTATCATTTTATCAACTTAGAGTATCATTTTTATAAGCTAACTGTCATTTTATCCGCTTAGATTATCATTTTATACAGTATCATTTTATTAAACAAAAATGTCATTTCATACACCAAAAATACCTATTATTCTATCGGCTGAAAGTATCATTCTACCCGGCAAAACTATCATTCTATCGACTGAAAGTATCATTCTATCCGGCAAAACTATCATTTTATCAGTTTTATGTCATTTTGTCACGTTAAAGTATCATTTTATCAGCTTATATGCAATTTCTTCAGCTAAACTATCATTTTTATAAGCTAACTGTCATTTTATCCGCTTAGATTATCATTTTATCAGGTAAAAGCATCATTTTATTAAATAAAAATGTCATTTTATACACCAAAAATACCTATCATTCTATCGGCTGAAAGTATCATTCTACCCGGCAAAACTATCATTCTATCGGCTGAAAGTATCATTCTATCCGGAAAAACTATCATTTTATCAGTTTTATGTCATTTTGTCACGTTAAAGTATCATTTTATCAGCTTATATGCAATTTCTTCAGCTAAACTATCATTTTTATAAGGTTACTGTCATTTTATCCGCTTAGATTATCATTTTATCAGGTAAAAGTATCATTTTATTAAATAAAAATGTCATTTTATACACCAAAAATACCTATCATTCTATCGGCTGAAAGTATCATTCTACCCGACAAAACTATCATTCTATCGGCTGAAAGTATCATTTTATCCGAAAAAACTATCATTTTATCAGTTTTATGTCATTTTGTCACGTTAAAGTATCATTTTATCAGCTTATATGCAATTTCTTCAGCTAAACTATCATTTTTATAAGGTTACTGTCATTTTATCCGCTTAGACTATCATTTTATCAGGTAAAAGTATCATTTTATTAAACAAAAATGTCATTTTATACACCAAAAGTACCTATCATTCTATCGGCTGAAAGTATCATTCTACCCGACAAAACTATCATTCTATCGGCTGAAAGTATCATTCTATCCGGCAAAACTATCATTTTATGCAGTAAACCTAACATTTATAAGCTAAAAGTATCATTTTATCAGCTTAGAGTATCATTCTATCCGGAAAAACTATCATTTTATAAGGTTTCTGTAATTTTATCCGCTTAGATTATCATTTTATCAGGTAAAAGTATTATTTTATTAAACAAAAATGTCATTTTATACATCAAAAATACCTATCATTCTATCGGCTAAAAGTATCATTCTATCCGGCAAAACTATCATTTTATGCAGTAAACCTAACATTTATAAGCTAAAAGTATCATTTTATCAACTCAGAGTATCATTCTATCCGGCAAAACTATCATTTTATGCAGTAAACCTAACATTTATAAGCTAAAAGTATCATTTTATCAACTCAGAGTATCATTCTATCCGGCAAAACTATCATTCTATGCAATAAACCTATCATTTTATCATTTTATCAGTCGGTCAGAAGTATCATTTTATCAACTCAGAGTATCATTCTATCCGGCAAAACTATCATTCTATGCAATAAACCTATCATTTTATCATTTTATCAGTCGGTCAAAAGTATCATTTTAGCAACTTAGAGTATCATTCTATCCGGCAAAACTATCATTCTATGCAATAAACCTATCATTTTATCATTTTATCAGCCAGTCAAAAGTATCATTTTATCAACTCAGAGTATCATTCTATCCGGCAAAACTATCATTCTATGCAATAAACCTATCATTTTATCAGTCAGTTAAAAGTATCATTTTATCAACTCAGAGTATCATTCTATCCGGCAAAACTATCATTCTATGCAATAAACCTATCATTTTATCATTTAATCATTTTACGTGATATTTGGCGAAATTCAGAAATTAAATGAGGGAAATGACAGTTTTACCCCCGCGCTTTTTTTATGAAGTAAATCTAAGTTTGAATCTCAAAACTATCATTCTATGCAATAAACCTATCATTTTATCATTTTACGTGATATTTGGCAAAATTCAGAAATTAAATGAGAGAAATGACAGTTTTACCCCCGCGCTTTTTTTTATGAAGTAAATCTAAGTTTGAATCTCAACCGCATGATTAGAAATATGTGTGGTCCAGATTTGGTTATAGGGTTATTACGATATTTAGGGGTTATCATCTGATCACGACTATATATATATATATATATATATATATATATACATATATATAGGGTCCCATTATATGCACACCACCCCTTTAGTGTTGAACTAGAGACTAAAATATGGCCTTTGGATCTAATTTTTGATGGATGAGATGTGATATTGTACAAATAATTTTCGTCATTCATCTTATGAGCAATTTATTTCAGCTGAGGGGCTATTTAGTCATAATACATTAGGTCAACTGAAATTCTATAAGGTATGTCCGTAAGATTTGGGAGTAAATAATAAGGATTTATTTCTTTTACCCTAATCGACTACTTGCCCATTCACATATTCATCTCTTTCCGCCTTCTTCTCCAACTTCACACCTGGTGGCAGGATTTTCATCCATGGACGATACTTCATCACGAACGTTGTGCGAGTTTCACAATGGCTGTGAAAAAGAATTCTAAATTTCAAGGTTTATTTGATGTCTCAGAAAGGCAAACCGAGATCAAAATCTCCGTCGAATGAACCTGAAACTTGTGGTGAGTTAACCCAAAATTTCGTTTTAAATTTGGGTCCCTATTTTTGTAATTGAGAGGGTTATAATTCTGTTTTTGCTTCATTTGTTTACCATTTTGGTTCTCAGTTTCGGATTTATTCGGGATCTTCAAGATATGAGTTTCGATTTGTTTGATGGTTCAAAATTGGTTCATTTTTGTTGTATACTGTGAATTGATTACAATATAAGATGAAATCATTCGTAAAAGGATGAAGAAATTTTGTCAGAAGATGGAGTTATTTGTTTTGGACTGTGCAAATTTGGTTCATTTAAACAAAATGTTTTCATTTCTCTTGTGAAGTTATTACATTATAAGATGAAGCAATGTGATAATAAGATGAAGTGATTCCATACTTTAATTTCTAATTTCGATTCATTTTGTAGTGTATTTTGTGGTGAGTTCTTAATTGTTTTTTTCAATTGTAAAGATGGTTCTGTAGTTACAATTCGGTCTCTGGTGAAGTGTAGAAATGTTTTTGTAATGAAATTATTGAACACAGGTAAAACAACTACTTTTAGTCAAAGGTTGGGGTGGGCAATCTAGTAGGCCACACCGGAGATTGCTGCGCGTGTTTGAGGAAATGAGTAGTAAGATTAATCAATTGCTGGCTTTGGATTGCATTCTAAGATGGTTCAATTGATGTCTACTTTTATTTTACTGTTTTGATTCTGATTTTTGGATTTCATGGAAGCTATTCAAGAGATATGAGTGATTTCAGTATAAGATGAAATGCCTACGACATAAGACGAAGTTATTACATTAGTAGATGAAGTATTTTGATTCAAATTTGTTTCGTTTTAAATTTGAATTATTTTTTGGGAAGGTTCAAATTAGAATATGAAGTTATTTCATTATATGATGAAGTAGTAAAAGTATAAGATGAACTCGTTACATTATAAGATGAAGTGATTTGTTTCATATTTGGTTCATTTCAAATTGTGTTAATTTTTTTGGATGAAATTATAACATTATAAGATGAAGTTATAACATTATAATATGTAGTCCTTTCTTCCATATTTAGGTCATTTTCGGGCTGAATTACAGTAACTTCATTCCGGCAGAATTATGGTAATTTTGTGTTCCACTTCTGTGTGTTCTGGAAATTTTGGTGTGTACACTTCTCTAAAATGAACTATATTATCTATGTAATGAAGCAAGTTTTGTATGCTTTTAATTTTGGTGTGACAGAATCTAAATGAATTGTGGTGTGTACACACGGTTTACTCTTTAGCTGAACCTAGTTCATCATAGAATGAACTATTTTATTTTTCTACTGAAGTAAGCTTTGTATGATGCAAATGAAGTAGGTTTAGGTTTAATTTCGTGTTCCCCTTTTTTAGCTACAGTTGAGGTAGAAACTATGAAAACTACAATTGGTGCTGGGAACGGTGATGTTGGAGGAACCAGAGAAGATGTTGGCGGGGGAATATTAAAACATATTGGACCAGGTAGACTAAAAATTGAACTCAGAATTTTCTTAACATTTTATTTACTTTGTGGGATTGTAATGAAGAACTTTAACGATCGAAACGCAGCAAAAACGCAAACTGATCTAAAAGCGTGTCTACTTAACACCGGTCGAAGTATTGAAAGGTTATATTTACATAATGCATTTTCTGTTTTGAATCGTTAAAATATTTGAAATTGTTGGCGAACATCATGCTTTTGTTTCGAAATACAGAGATGATGAAGGCCGGTGCTTCACTTCATTTTTATTCGAATTGGTCCATTCGATGTGAATAAAATTTTCACGAAAATAATAGGTGTCAAAGAGGAAGAAGAAAGAGTTTGTGAGAAGTTGAGGTCGGATAATTATGTAATGATTTTTGGTTTGGATGCCATGTTTGCCAACGCGAATGAAGAACTATTTTGATGTCCCAATGCACCATTTTAATTTGGTAATGATCTATGTTCATTTTTTTTATTTGGATGAATCGTATTACTTTAAAAATGAATAGAATGTATAACTTGAATGCCATGTTTTTTAATTCTGTAAAATATACCAGCAGCTTGTGTTCATTTGATAAATAGGGTGAAATGTATTACTTTAATAGTGAACTGATGCATATATTGGATATCATGTTTGACAATGTGAATGAACTAAGGCCACGGATGAACTATTTTATTGTCTCACGACACTATTTTAATATATAATGATATTTGTTTATTTTTAATTGGGATGAACTATTTTCCTTTAAAAATGAACTAAATGTATATATTGAATGCCCTATTTTTAATTATGTGAAATATGACAATAGGTTGTGTTCATGTTGCACGTACAACATGACTTCTCCAAAAGCAGCAGAAGCATACTTAGAGAATCGCAAGCAATGAAATGCAAAGCAAGGAAAATGAATTATATTGCTTCATTAAAAGGAGATAATTGGTTCATCACTAACATTCATTTAGTTCATTATGTAGTTTCATTGTACGCGAGTTAATAAAACACGTTTAACTAGAAATGGATTATTCATATGAATTATTTCATTTTAATAACGAATATAGTTCATTACGTAAGATAATTACCCCACGAGAATTATTCCACACGATTGGTTAATATTGAACTAAATCGTGTACTTGTTGTGATGATAGGGCGTTAGCCTTTAGATGGATGAAGGTCTTGTTGTGATGATTCCGACTCTGAATCAAACAACGACCCAACTGGAGTCTATGTTACTGATATATTATTATTATTATTATTATTATTATTATTATTATTATTATTATTATTATTATTATTATATTATTATTATTATTATTATTATTATTATTATTATTATTATTATTATTATTATTATTATTATTATTATTATTATTATTATTATTATTATTATTATTCCATGAGATTCGTTTGAAGAGGGCGTGGAAATGGTTAAATCCTCCATTGATGTTCGTCAAGAATCATCGTGGTGGTGGTTAAATTCTCCATTTTTGTTCTATTAAGGGGTGGGGCTGTTTATATCATCCATTGACGTCATGTCATAGGAGAAACATCTATTTCTATTGGGATGGTTGAACCCTCCATGGAGAACGAGCTATGAAATTGAGAATTATAAGCAGATCATTGTATATCACAACGTAATTGAGAAAATTATTTTTGAAATTGATTTGCATAAGAATACCATAAAGATATTACGCTGGATGAAAAAAAAAAAATCATGAAGATTGTTTCCATAATTGAGTGGCGTAAATTATGTTAAATTGTTAATATAGTAACTGCTATAACATTGGAATTCCTAATCAACCCTTCTTCCAATTTTATTGAATATAAAAAACAAACTTGGGTATATTAAATATAACCATGAGATTAAAACAATGGGTGGATGAGATTTGGTCTCTGGTTCGGTCCCAAAAATAAGTTCGACATTGAATACAATCCTATATATATATATATATATATATATATATATATATAGGTCCATGATCAATTGAGATTTTTTAGGCTAATTGAGAAATGAGATGCAACATCAGCCACTCATTTTTATTAAATGAGTGGTCCAGATTTTGCCACAAAAAAATATTTTTAGATTAATTTATTATGAAAGGGTATAATGGTAAATTTAGTTGAAAACAAATGAAAACTAACTTCTCCCCTCCCATTCTTCTTCCCTTACGCCTCCACCTTCTGCTCATCTCCTCCCCCACTCTTTTCCGACCCTTCTCGCTGATGCTCCGCCTCAAATCACGGCAACGCTCCTCCTCACGCCGCCGGAGGTGGAATCCCTAGCTCGTCGTCCGACGCCTCGAGCAGATAGCCTAGATCCGGCCGCGATTCGCCGGAATTCGACACCAATTCGAAGATTCCTTCCTCAACCTCTCCGGATTCGCCGCAATCCGACGCCGATTCGACGATTCTTTCCTCAGCCGCTCCGGATCCGTGACTGGAAGTGGGAAATGTAGTGATTTCCTCCTCGAAACTCTTCATGAACGAGTCGAGGTCGTGGATGGAAGTGCAGAGATCGGAATCCTCGTCGATTCCGTCCAACAGATCCTCCCTCAGCCGCTCCACCTCCGGCGAGTCAATCTCCTCCGACTCCGTCTCCGTTTCTGTTATGGAATTATCAATTAAGCTATTGCATAGTTGTATACTATGATGCTTAGAGAAGATTAATTCAAATAGTTGTTATTTTTTAATTACAATAATTGTTTTTGAGTTGTTGACAATATATACAAGCTTTTGACATTTGATATACAAACTGATACATTTTACTATAAGTTGTTGACATTTGATATATAAGCCGGTGACACTATGACAACTATGGTGCATATCGTGTCAATGTCACATACATGTCATGTCAACTACGGTACATATCGTGTCAACTACACATACAAGCCATGTCAACTGTGTTACAAGCTATGTCAATTACACGTACAACCATGTCAACAACAATTATAAGTCATGTCAACTAGACATACAAGCCATGTCAACAATCCGACACATTAAAACACGAAATGACACTTATACCCCCGTGTTGACATAATGTGATAGCTGTTGACATTTAGTTAATCTTGTGGGTTAGTGGCTGATATTGCATCTCATTTCTCAATTTAGCTAAATAATCTCAACCTAACAGGACCCTATATATATATATATATATATATATATAGGATAGTGATCAAGATATAACTAATCTTAAGTGTATAACTAGAGAACAAATCTCAGTCACACATCTTAATGGAATAAATATTATTTATTTTAATTATAGAAAATATGCTGAGGGTATTTTAGGAAATTACAATATGAATTTAAACATGCGATCTTACGCGATCACATATTCACATTCATTCCAAATCTGCGATTCTTTCATTTCAAATCTGATTGAATTCGCGATTCATTCATTCATTCGCGATTGAATTCGCGTTTGAATTCAATTCTGAATTCAATTCTGATTACAAATCTGATTACTTCATTCGCGATTGAATTCAATTCCACGTGATTCAATTCCATGGATTCAATCATCAGATCGCATGAAGATTATTTTGATTCTGATTCATCATCTTCAGGCGAGGAATCTGAGAATTCTACAGGTAATCATTATTCCTACTATTTCTTAATTTTAATATACAATATTTTCGTGTATTGTGATTATGAAAACCGTAGTTTGTGTGGTTAGATTTATTGTTGTTTCAGTGATGTTAAGTGATTATTAAAACCATATGGCCTTTGTATTATGTTTACATGGTTAAATTTATAGATGTTTTGCAAATAAGAGTGAAGTAAAATCAGAATAAGAGTGATATATTTTCTGAACAAGAGTGAAGTGTTTTGTGAAACAGAGTGATGTGTATTTGTGAACAAAAGTGCAGTGTATTCTGAATAAGATTGATGTGGTTTGTGACAAAGAGTGAAGTGTTGTCTGAACAAGAGTGATGTTATTTGTGAACAAGAGTGAAGTATATTCTGAACAAGAGTGCTGTGTTTTTTTTACAGTGGTTTACGTACCAAAATGCCCCGATGAATTGAAACCAAAAATTGGGCAAAGTTTCATGACACTTGATCGTGCTTTGGACTTCTACAACAATTATGCTCGATATGTTAGATTTGACACCCGTAAAAAGGGATCAAAAAAGGAAAAAGAAGTCACTACTTGGATTTACGTGGTGTGTAGCCGAGAAGGTACGCAACAAAGAAAGAGTGAACAATCTGAGTTGAAACGCAAGCGTTCTTCTATTAAGTGCTATTGCAATGCTAAAGTGTCTTGGAAGTATATTATGGGTGTTGGTTATGTTATACAAAGTTTCGTTGAAGAACATAATCACGAGATGGTCGAGGGACGCCATAAGCGTTTTATGAATTTGAACCGCAATTTGGATTTAGTCCATCAGAAATTCATCCTCGATTGTGCTAATGCAAACATTGGTCCAACTTTAAGTTTTAGTTTACTTAAAGAAGTGCTTGGTGGATTAGATTATGTAGGGTGTACACTTTTAGAAGTGCGCAACTATAGAGGATTAGATTATGTAGGGTGTACACTTTTAGAAGTGCGCAACTATAGACGTGACCTTAGAGCATACGTGGAAGGAGCTGATGCACAGATGTTATTGAATGAGATGCGAAAGAAGAAAGAGCTATGTAGTGCATTTACATATGAGTTTGAGGTCAACTCAAAGGATAGGCTGACACGATTGTTTTGGTGTGATCCTACTGCCAGAAGAAACTACCATTTGTATGGTGATATTGTGTCGTTTGATACGACATACTCAACCAATAGGTATGTGCACACTAATTACTATTTTGTTAAATTGTTTTTGTTAAATTTGTTCATTACAGTAAAATTAGAATAAGAGTGATGTGTTTTGTGAACAAGAGTGAAGTATTTTCTGAACAAGAGTGATGTGTTTTCTGAACAAGAGTGAAGTGGTTTCTGAACAAGAGTGATGTATTTTTCTGCATGCTTATAGTGAATTGTTTTTTATTACAGGTATACATTCATTAATGTAGAGTTAATTGTTCAGTGAAGTTTATTGTTCATTACAGTAAAATCAGAATCAGAGTGATGTGTTTTGTGAACAAGAGTGAAGTATTCTCTGAACAAGAGTGATGTGTTTTGTGAACAAGAGTGAAGTTGTTTCTGAACAAGAGTGATGTACTTTTTCTGCATGCTTATAGTGAATTGTTTTTCATTTCAGGTATTGTATGATATTTGCTCCTTTTACGGGCAAGGATAATCATGGTCGCCCTGTGACATTTGATGCTGGCCTTTTGTCCAAGGAAAATGCCAACTCCTTTTCATGGTTATTTAACCAATTTGTAAAGTGTATGGGTGTGGCTCCCAAACTCATTATAACGGACCAAGACTTAGGAATGAAAGTTGCTGTTGAGGAGGTCCTTGTCAATACAAGACACCGGTGGTGTATGTGGCACGTTATGAATAAAGTTGCTGACAAATTGCCAAAGAACATGCTTGGTAGTGAACAATTAAAGAAGGAGCTGAATGCATGTGTATGGTCAGAGTTGATAGAACCTGATGCATTTGAGGAAACTTGGCATGCTATAATGGAAAGATATGGGCTGGCCAATAATGTCTGGTTTTCATCAATGTTTGCATCCAGAAAATTTTGGGTTCCAGCCTTTTTCCGTGATTTTCCGATGAGTTCGTTGATAAAGACAACTACTATATCCTAATCGCAGAATAGCTTCTTCAAAAGGTACTCAAAGTCTCGGGCTAATCTTATGCAATTTATATGAACTTTAATCATGCTCTGGAGACTCAAAGAAGTAATAGTGCAAAGCTTGAATACTATGATTCAACAAAAGTGCCTATTTTGCGAACAGGATTGGAAATCGAGAAACATGCATCGACGATATATAGTGGTAGTGCTTTTAATGAAATTCAAGAAGAGATAGTATATGCATGTTTCTCTTTGTCTTGTGCAACTCTAGGAGTGTCTACCAGTAGAGATATTGAAGTATATGACATAAAGGACAAGGATTCAAACTCATGGACAGTGACTTACTCCATTGGTGATGACACATATTTGTGTGGATGCAAAAAATTTGAAAGACTTGGTCTATTGTGCAGCCATATATTTTGTGTGTTGAAATATAATTTTGTTAAGCTGATACCCGAGAAGTTGTGTGGAGGAAGATGGTTGAAGTCACAGTTTGTGAAGTCAATACATGGAGGTTTTTGTGATGATCAAGAAGTACACCTTGCTGTGGACAAGAAGAAGATTGCATATAAAAACTTGTATGCATTATTCATTGAAACAACACAAAGCATTGAAGGGAACATTGATAAAATCAATGCATTCGCTGCAATTATTGAAGAAGGTAAGAAGCAGCTTCTTGGAGAAGGTGTTGTTTTGTCTTCCACACAGAAGAGCGCAATGATTGAGAACTTCTATGGCTCACATGTTCCGACCAATATTGAAGTTCATCCTCCTGATGTTGTTAGTACAAAGGGAAGTGGAAGTAGGCATAAATCGAAGAGGGAGTCAGCACTGAAGTTAGCAATGAAACCAGGCCGAAAGTGTGGAAACTGTCATGAGATTGGACTCCATGATTCTAGGAACTGCAAAAAGGTTCATGAGAAGGGAAACCAGAGGCAATGAGGATTTGAATAGTAATAGGTCACTTTGTATCATTTTTTGAGCACTAATGATTCATTTTGTTACACTTTTGATTGAATTTTATCTCAATGCAAACTTGTTTTTTGTGTTAAGCTCAGTGGCAGTAAGTGTTCAGAATATACTTCACTCTTGTTCAGAACACACATCACTATTGTTCACAAAACACTTCACTCATGTTCACAAAACACATCACTATTGTTCACAAAACACATCATTCTTGTTCAGAAAACGTATCACTCTTGTTCACAAATCACTTCACTCTTGTTCACAAATCACTTCACTCTTTTCACAAAATACATCACTATTATTCTGATTTCACTTCACTGTTATTTGCAAAACAACTATAAATTTAACCATGTAAACATAATACAAATAGATACAACACAACAGTGAATTAAATAGTAAACAAGATATTAATATACAAAAAGTACTTGCTATTGAATTTAAATGAAGTTGTCTATTATAGTAGTTCATGATCGCTTGAAGTTTACAACCATTTTTTCCACATCTATTATATTTGTTTTCCCATATTCTTCAAAATGATTCGATACTAGTGACAAGTTTTTCAATGCCTCATGGTTCTTTTCAGACAATAATAGTGCGCTGCAATACTTTGCTCTAAGCCTTTGGAGTATTCCCTTGCTTCTTGCAGTTAATCCACACTTCCAATCTTGTTCACGCTCGCCATGATAACATTCCAAATGCCGCATCAAAAAAGCTCCACAATCTTCTGCATTTGATGTTGTTCTCCAAGGCATTTTGAGCCTTACTATGCTCACATCGTGTATTGATTTGCTTAGGTTGTGATACCCCATTTTTGTCAAATAATGACAAAAATACAATCTCTGCAATATATCATTATGAATATCAGAAGTAGTTTACTATAAAGAGTACTATACTTCACTGTAATCACAAAAATACTTCACTAAATATCGTGTATACTTACCACATTTGCAGGTATGCTACCATATTTGATTGTTATGTCCTCATCGTCAGCATTCTTCGAATTGTCAATCAGCACTATACTTCTAGTACTAAATCTGAAGCATATGACATAGTAATGTTCTGCAACACATATTGGAAAGAAGACCTACATAGATAATAATAATAATAATTTCAGAATAAAAACAATTAGTGAACATAACAAAGAATCAATTGTGTTCAGTGTTTACCAAATCTACATCGCTCCATTTGAAATGTGGAATTTGTTCAACCTCAGTTTGTAAATTGTCACAGAATCTATCAATTAGAGTCATGAGGTCGACCCCATCAGACCGGTGAACAACTGTAAACAGCTGAAAGATGAGACAAGTCAAATCAGAATGTGACTGAAGTGTTTGGTAAATAATAGTGATGTGTTCTGTGAATAGGAGTGAAGTGTTTTCTGAACAAGAGTGATGTGTTTTCTGAACAAGAGTGAAGTGAAATCAGAATATAGTGCATATATACTTATTAAGTTTAAATATCATATAGAAATTTATATTTTTCTTACGGTTGGGTATGTTGTGAAAAAGAGGCGCCTTGATGAAGATAGAGCCCTGTATTCTTCCATATTATTCAAATAAGAAGCCCATGCGTTGATCACACCCACTTCTATTAGCGTATGTGGCAATAGTGAACAAAATTCCCTTTTTGTTACCATTATGACATTATCATCATACACTATCATGTCCCTGTTCAAATATGTGTGTGTGTTAGCACATTTTTTGTATATTTTTCTTCTGAATCTGAACTATAATATAAATCTTACTCATTTGATTCATATGTTGTCATAATCCACAAAAAGACTTTTGATTCCTTCAAGTTAAACTTGGTTTTGGCCTGAACAACCCTTTCATGGAATGGAGATTTCAATGCAGCTGATATTCTCTTCTCAGCTTTTGACCGTATCTCCATTTGTTCAATCCTAGCAGTTGCCTGTCAGGGCAAGAATGATATGAAAACTTCACTGTATAAGACCTATATTTCACTTGATGTTTGTTAAAAGTGTTGGTGAATATATGAGATATATCATTGTTTAACACTTACCACGTCTGGATTGTAAACTACTATTTCGGTAGAAGGATTTTTGCCAGATATATTCAACTCTGATTGAACACAATCATCATCAGCATATATCTCCATGCATGCTTCTATTGCAGATGCAATTTGGGCATCCACAATGTCGTCCTATTTTCATAATAAGAAATTAAAACACATCACTATTATTATGATTTCAGTTCACTCTTGTTCACAAAAACACATCACTATTATTCTGATTTCAGTTCACTCTTGTTCAAATAACACACCACTCTTGTTCAGAAAACACTTCACTCTTGTTCACAAAACACTTCACTCTTGTTCATAAAACACTTCACTATACACATGCAACACAGAAACCATGAAACACTCGAAGCAATTTGGGCATCCACAATGTCGTCCTATTTTCATAATAAGAAATGAAAACACATCACTATTATTATGATTTCAGTTCACTCTTGTTCACAAAAACACATCACTATTATTCTGATTTCAGTTCACTCTTGTTCAAATAACACATCACTCTTGTTCAGAAAACACTTCACTCTTGTTCACAAAACACTTCACTCTTGTTCAGAAAACACTTCACTATACACATGCAACACAGAAACCATGAAACACTCGAAGCAATTTTTTATACCTTCATCTGTGTGCTTTGTGATGTTGCTTTAGCTACATCTTCATAAAATTCATTTGTCTCCTGCAAATAGTGAAATGTGATATAACATAAGAATAAAAACTCAAAAAGTAAATAAATATTATGCATTAGTACAGAACATAATACAAATTGTTTTTAGTTGACTCTGAATCAAATGTGCTAAAATACAACAGACCAGAATCATATTGTTTAAAATATCCATGTTTTCTGTTACAAATCTTCAACTTACTGGTTTCTTTCCCAAATTAATATCAGGCAAATTTGATGTGCCTTCATTCACTAATTTGTATTTTTCATCATGGGCTTCCATCATTTTTTCCATAAGCAGAATCCATTCTGGATCATCTTCTTGATCCTCTTCCATAGCTTGTGTCATGTTTTCAATTGGCTTAGACACAGCTTGGTCCCCTTGATCAACCTCCACACCAACCATCTTTAGTGCATTTATAGCTGCAATTTTGAAGCAGTTGGTTTCATTGGTATTTGCTGGAGCATCCTTTATATACCTCATCATTTTAGTAATAGCATCTGCAGCCTCCCTAATTGAACTTTTAATTTCATCAGATGAAGGAACTTGATCACTTGAAGAGGGGCTTCATCAGTTGCAGGGGGGGCTTCATCAGTTGAAGGGACAGAGGTAGTGACAGTTATTGAATCCTTGTTGGCATATAAAGATTCAATGGAGACAGGATCAATGATACTTTCTATGCTTCCTCTTCCAATGGTGCCTCCATTATCGAATTCCATATGTCCTCTCTCCTTAAGAATGGATTCTGTCCAGTTCCGGACAGTTGGGAATCTTCTAACCACGAGTCTTGTTCTGTAGACAACCCTATCTACATAGCATGCCTGCAAAAACAGATCAATAATAAAATGCATTACAAGGACTTCACTCTTAGTATGATTTTACTTCACTCTTATTCACAGAATACATCACTCTTATTCTGTTTTTACATCACTATAAAGGAGTGGTTAAAATAGAAAACTCACCAATAGAAAAGTGATTGGTCCAGTGAATGGGGTGGATTTGTTCTTGCGTTTCCAGCTATCATGTGTTGTGATTAGCGTATCCAACACATAGCTGCACCAATTGTACTGCCTCACGTTTGACATGTTGCCAATATCATCCAAGATACGGCCAAGACAATTTCCGTTGGCAGTTGGTGAGATCAAAACATTGTCCAACAGAATAAGAAATATTTTCTTAAACCACTCACCACCTTCTGGATCACTATAAAGCTGCTCTTGCAAATCAGCTGGGGTTATTGCTTTGCTATTCTTAGCCTCTACCAATGTCTTCATCACATCATTCATCACATACTTCCTTTGACTTATAATCATCAACTCTCCTCTTGGCAGTCCCAAAGTAGCATACACATCCTCCTTAGTGATGTGTAATGGTTGATCATCAACAAGTTTTATTCTGGAGCAGTTGTCATGATTAAAATTTTCAAGTAGTGAAAATGCCATGTCAGCAGGAATACATCGTATCTTCAAATGCACAAGCTGTCCAAAACCCATGTCTTCCAGAGCAGCTAGTTGTTTGGAATTCATTTTCTCAATGGCATCCACCAGAACTTTCACCCCTATCTTAATGACCAATTTAGGTCTTCTGATTTTACAAGTAATAGATTTGTCACTCTTTGCTTTAGCCTGTTTCTTTCAGGCAGACATTTCTGGTTTGTCGATGCATTGTGACCTCCCACGCTTTGAGGCTGAATACATACAAGATTTTTGATCAAATTCATGAATACACACTTAATATAGCTCAAAATTATACATTAATAACTATGCCCAATACATAAATAATTACATAACTCACTCTCTGGTTTCTGCATATCATTTTTCTTTTTTGACCTTATTTCGGCAGAAGTTGTTGTTCGAAGAACATCCTGTTGATTTATTGTGCTTATTTCAGTTGTATGTGCAGCACTTTGTTGCAGTCTATCTTCACGCATCTTAGACCTTTTTTTGGCTGCAGCAACTTCATGGATATGAGGAAAAAAATCAATATAGCAAAAAATCAGACACATCACACTGTTCATAAAACGCATCACTCTTATTCTGATTTCACTTCACTTTTGTTCATAAAACACTTCACTCTTGTTTACAAAACACTTCACTCTTGTTCAGAAAATGCATCATTCTTGTTTACAAAAGGCATTACTCTTGTTCAGAAAAGACTACACTCTTGTTCAGGAAAAACTTCACTATTGTTCAGAAAACACATCACTCTTGTTCACAAAAACACATCATTCTTGTTCACAAAAACACATCACTCTTGTTCAGAAAACACTTCACTCTTGTTCAGAAAACACTTCACTCTTGTTCACAAAAACACATCACTATTATTCTGATTTCAGTTCACTCTTGTTCACAAAACACATCACTCTTGTTCAGAAAACACTTCACTCTTTTTTGCAGAACAACTATAAATCTAACCATGTAAACGTAATACAAAGGCCATATGGTTTTCATAATCACTGAACATCAGTGAAACAACTATAAATCTTACTACAGAAACTACGGTTTTCATAATCACTTAACATCAGTGAAACAACTATAAATCTAAACACAGAAACTACGGTTTTCATATTCACAACAAACGAAGATATTGTATATTAAAATTAATAAATAGTAGGAATGACTCACGGTTCGAGCCTGAGTGAAGTGAAACGGAACTTCCGGTTGTTTTTTTCTTTGTTCGTTCGAAAGCTACAAAGAATACAAATCTAAATCAGATCTAAAATAAAACCTAGAAATGATTGTTAATCAGTAGGAAACTTACTTTTCGAAAAATCCTTTTGATTTGTATCCATTTGTTTGACAAAGTAGATGATGCTGACGAGTTGAATGCGGTTTAATCGGCGACGGCGACGGCTTGAATGCGGTTGAGTCGGCGATTTTCGACGAATTGAACAGAGGAGAACGAGAGAGACGAATTGAATCGGCGCGAATTTCTGAATGACTAACACAATTTTGGATTTAATTCGATGGTGTAATGACAATAATACCCCTGACTTGTTATTATGGAGTAAATTTGTGATTGAGGGAGCTAATATGTCATCAAATTCGAAAATTACTATTAGCCATTGATTTTTTTGATCTTGTGGCTATTATTTGTTCTCTAGTTATTTGGTTAAGAGGTGTTTGCCATAGATCATGACCCTATATATATATATATATATATATATATAGAGTCCCATTATTCACAAATCCACTCTTAAAGACCGAACCACCGAACCATACCAAATTAGGGTTTTTAGATCTAGTTTTTTATGGATGAGAGACACAAATTTATCAATTATTTTCGCCTTCATCACGAGCCTATTTTAATTCATCCGAAGCTAAATAAGTCATACTAACATGTTACGAAGATTTAACTTCATTCAAGTAGGTTTTTACTTCATTCCAGTAGGATTATTACTTCATTCCAGTACGTAAATGCGGTTTCGAAGTATGTGTAGAAGCATTTGAAGTCCAACTGGAGTGAAGTAAAAACCTTATCCAATGAAGTAATAATGTTTCTGAATGAAGTAATAAACGCACTTGAATAAATTGCATTTTTTAATGTAAATAAAGTAAAAACTCAGGTCAATGAATTCAAATGAAACATATGTTGAATCATTTCAAAACCTACTGGAAGAAAGTAAAAACAAGTTGTAATTTCAAGGTATTACGTACGGAATGAAGTAATAAACCTATACAATGAAGTAAAATGGGCTTGTAATGAAGACCGAAAAATTTACACAGCAGCACATCTCATCAAAAAAACTAAATCTAATGGCCCAGATTTGGTCTCTAGTTCAGTCTTTAAAATTGGTTCGACATTGATCACAACTCTCTCTCTCTCTCTCTCTCTCTAGATATATATATATATATATATATATATATATATATATATATATTGATTGAGAATTGTGATGCATTATTAGCCACTCATTTAATAAAAATGAGTGGTCCAGAATTTGCCACACGGAAAATATTTTTAGATTAATTAATTATGAAATGGCAGAATGATAATTTTTTAGAACATTTTATTTGATAACATTGTTTTATTTATTTTTAATTTTTAATTTTTTTAATTTTTTTAATTTTTTTATTTTTTTGTCAACTACATATACAATTCATGTCAACTATATATATATATGTGGATGTATTCATATCCTTTTTCTAATTATTGTTCAACCTTCTCTTTAAATCTCAGCCCCACAATTTGAAGATCTAATGGCCAAAAATAGGGCCACTTGTATTTAATTAAAATTGTTGGAAATGTTTTGGATTATTTGCGTGAGCTGATGTTGATAAGAGATGAAGAAGTTCGAGAGAATGTTGAATCTTATTTCACAGAGAGAATCGATCGATTATACATGAATCGCAAAGTGGGAAAAGCTGAACCAAACTAACTAACTAAACGACTATTTAAACAACTCATGAACTAACGGCTAGTTAGATCAACGGCTAGGACTTATTCCATATACTAATCTTTCATCCGACGACAGCTGAACATCTGAAGCTTGAGTGAGCTTCAGCAAGCCTTTTCTTCCATTTCTCTCTTGAATTGGATCGTCGAAGTAGCTGGTGTAGCTCAGTGATCATCCTCACAAATCTCCACCTTGATTACTTAGCTCACCATTACTTAATTTCGCATATATTCACAAGCTCCATACACAAATCAAGCTTGCTCTTGGGAAATAGTTTTGTTAGCATATCAGTTGGATTCTTAGCCGTGTTC
Organism: Salvia splendens; assembly: GCF_004379255.2. Classification (NCBI taxonomy): domain Eukaryota; kingdom Viridiplantae; phylum Streptophyta; class Magnoliopsida; order Lamiales; family Lamiaceae; genus Salvia; species Salvia splendens. The sequence continues at coordinate 19,086,704 of NC_056045.1, forward strand.
ACCTTGAACACTTTCAAGCTCCATATATATATATATATATATATAGTTGTGATCAACGACGAACCAATTTTAAAGACCGAACTAGAGACCAAATCCGGGCCATTAGATTTAGTTTTTTCGATGAGATGTGCTGTTGTGTAAATTTTTTGGTCTTCATTACAAGCCCATTTTACTTCATTGTATAGGTTTATTACTTCATTCCGTACGTAATACCTTGAAACTACAACTTGTTTTTACTTTCTTCCAGTATGTTTTGAAATGATTCAACATATGTTTCATTTGAATTCATTGACCTGAGTTTTTACTTTATTTACATTAAAAAATGCAATTTATTCAAGTGTGTTTATTACTTCATTCAGAAACATTATTACTTCATTGGATAAGGTTTTTACTTCACTCTAGTAGGACTTCAAATGCTTCTACACACACTTCATTTCGCATATATTCACAAGCTCCATACACAAATTAAGCGTACGTCGATGTGCTGGCTCATTTCATGGTACACTTGATGTTTGGCTAAACATAATGCACTTGAATTGTCACAGCCAATAGCCACTGCCTCTTTAACTATCCCAAAGTCTTTCAATATACCTCTGAGCCAGAAACTCTCCTTGACTGCAGCTGCTAGAGCCATAAATTCTGCCTATGTTGTGGACAATGCAACCACAGCTTGAAGGTTACTCTTCCAACTTATAGCAGCACCATAGAGTGTAAATATGTAGCCAGATTGGGACCTTCTAGTGTCTATGTTTCCTGCATAATCAGAATCTGACCACCCTATCAAAGCATCATCTGTACACTCCTTTGCACCATCAAACAAGATTCCAATGTTGCTGGCTCCTTTCAGATACTTCATCAACCACCTTAGAGCTGACCAGTGCTCCTTCCCATGGTTTGACATGTACCTGCTGGTTGCAGACACAGCTTGAGCTATGTCAGGCCTTGTGCTAATCATAGCATTGGTCCATTGAGAGCTTATAGTGCTGACCCATAGGAACTGACACTTCTTTAACATTTTCAAGCCCAAATTTTCTGAGCATTCTTGAGATATAGTCAGACTGAGTTAGCCATATCTTCTTCTCCTTTATATCTCTGATAATGTTTATCCCCAGAATTCGTTTTGCTGGCCCCAGATCCTTCATCTCAAATGCTGATCTTAAACCATTCTTAACTTTCTAGATTTCTTGTTTACATGCTCCAGCCAACAACATGTCATCAACATAAAGCAATAAGTAAGCCACAACAACTCCACCATCATGCTTAATGTAAACACATTCATCAAAACTGGAGCTCACAAAACCAGTGCTGAGCATATGATCATCAAACTTCCTATGCCATTGCCTGCTAGCCTGCTTCAAGCCATATATGCTTTTCTTTAAGAGACAGACCTTTCCTTTATCTTCTGGTCTAATGAAGCCCTAAGGCTGCTGCATATAAATTGTCTCTCTGAGATCTCCATGCAAGAAGGCCATTTTACATCAAGCTGCTCCAGCTCCCATCCTCTTCTTGCCACTATGGCTAGCAGTATCCTGATTGATGCATGCTTCACTACAGGGCTAAAAACCTCATCAAAGTCAACACCTTGTTCTTCTGTGAAGCCCCTTGCCACTAGCCTTGCTTTGAACCTTACCCCATCACTCTCAGCAGCTTCAATCGTTTTCTTAAAAATCCATTTACAGCTTACAACTCTTTTTCCATCTGGTTTCTCCACCAACACCCAAGTACCATTTTTTAACAAGGATACTATTTCCTCTATCATAGCCTACATCCACCTCTCCCATTCTTTACTCTGCATAGCTTCATTATAAGAGCAAGGCTCTGAATATTCAACCTCCCCTGCCACTAATAAAGCATAGAAAATGAATTCTGCATCTGAGTACTTGGCTGGTGGTTTGATAGTTCTTCTTGATCTATCCCTTGCAAGTTTCCAGTTTCCCAGATTTGTTGGATCAGGCTGTTGAATGGTTTGATCACTCATCATTGGATCAGAAGGCATCTCAAGAGTTTGATCAAATTATTCAGGCTCCACCTGAATTGTAGGCTCCACCTCAATCTCAGAAGTGGAACTTGTTGCTGCAACACTTATATCATCTGACCTTTTCCTGAATGGAAAGTCATTTTCCTAGAATATTACATCTCTACTAATGATAACTTTTCCATTTCCAGGCTCTATGCACCAAAGCCTATAACCCTTGACTCCTGGTTGATACCCCAGCATTACACATTTCAATGCCTGAGCTTCCAATTTCCCTTGCTTCATATGAGCAAAAGCCTTGCATCCAAAAGCTCTGAGTTCAGTGTATCTGCCATAGCTCCCATACCATCTGAAATCTGCAGTATCTCCATTTATGCTGGAGGATGGACATTTGTTCATGAGCTTGGCTGCAGTAGAGGCTGCCTCTGCCCAAAATCTCTTTTCCATTCCAGAAACAAGAAGCATGCATCTCACTCTTTCCAGAATTGTTCTATTTGCTCTCTTTGCTACCCCATTTTGTTGGGGGTTTAATGGTAAAGTCCTGTGTCTTTTGATGCCCTTTGATATACAGAACTCGTCAAACTCCTTAGATAGATATTCAAGTCCATATTCAGTTCTGAGACACTTCAAGCACATGCCTCTTTCTACCTCCACCTCTGCACACCATTCCTTGAATTTCTTGAAGGCTTCAGATTTTTCTTTTAATATGTATAGCCATAATTTTCTTGAATGATCATCAATAATGCTCATGTAATATCGGCCACCCCCAATGGATTTCTCTTGAGAGGGGCCCCAAAGATCACTATGTGCATAGTCTAGAGGCTGTGAGGAAGAGTGAGTGCTTCTGGTGTATGGCAATTTCTTAGCCTTTCCCAGAATGCACTCCTCACATGGGACTGTTACCTCATCACCTGAGCACTGCAGAACACTCCTTTTAACTAACTCCTTCAAACTCCCCATTGATGGATGACCAAGCCTTGTATGCCATTGGCTCAGTGTACTAGATGCCACAAGATGTGCTTCACCAGAGTTTTTACTGCATATGAGTGCAGTCATATAATACAGACCCCCTCCTTTTTTCCCTCATAAGCACTTTCCCATCCTTACATACCTCCATTTTGCCATTTACAGAGTTGAAGGAGCACCCTTTTCTCTCCAGAAAATCGAGTGATATCAAATTCCTCTTTACATCAGGAATGTATCTAACTCCACTCAGCACTATTGTGCCTCTTTTATCACCAGATTGCAATCTCACAGAGCCAATACCTTGTATTGAGCAGACTTGATTATTGCCAAGTATCACAGAACCAGTGGCCTCTCCAATATCTTCAAACCACTCAATGTTTGGACACATGTGGAAGCTACAACCAGAGTCCATAATCCAAGACCCCAGAACCTTATCATCAACCACATTCAAAACCTCATTTACCTTCTCATCCTCCATTCCTTCAGCTGAGTTAACCGCCTTCCCTTCACTTTCTTGCTTTCTCTTCCAAGCAAAACAATCTTTCTTTAAGTGACCATGCTTCTTACACCAATGGCAGGATCGTGTCTCCTTCTGACCAGCTGAAACATTCTTGAAAGTTTCTTGAGGTTTATTGAACAGCTTCTTCCCTTTGTACTTTCTAACTTGAGGCTCTCTGCATTCGATCCAGTAGTCTTCAACTCACATTTCTGAAGTTCTTTTGATCTCAAGGCTGTTCGAACTTCAAGTAATGTGATGGTTCTATCAAAACCATATAGAAAAGCATCACAAAATTTATCAAAAGATGGTGGCAGAGCGTTCAATAGCAAGATTGCCTTGTCCTCGTCTCCTATAGACACATCGATGTTCTCAAGGTCATCCACCGCCTTATTAAACTCTTCCAACTGCTCCAAAACCCCAGTTGCTTCCAAGAACCTATAGGAGTAGAGGCGCTGCTTCATAAACAGCCTATTCGCCAGAGATTTCGTGAGATAAAGATCTTCCAGTTTTGACAAGATGCTCGCCGCCGTTTTCTCCTTCGCAACCTCGCAAAGCACCTTATCACCAAGGCTAAGCACGATTGCACTATGTGCTTTTGTCTCAATCTCAGCTTTCTTGGCAGCCGTCTTCTCATCCACGGCTGTCTTTCCCTTATCTCTCTCCTCTTCAGCCGACAATGCCGACGCCAAACCCTGCTGGATTAACATCGCTCGCCTCTTCATTCTCCAAAGAGCAAAGTCGTTCTTGCCCGTAAATTTTTCTGCCTCAAACCTAGAAGCCATCGTCTTCGAGGATTCACTTCCCCCAAGAAAAATGCAAAATCAGAACAACTCAAGAACACGCCTTCGTTTCCCACAGACGGCGCCAATTTGTTGGAAATGTTTTGGATTATTTGCGTGAGCTGATGTTGATAAGAGATGAAGAAGTTCGAGAGAATGTTGAATCTTATTTCACAGAGAGAATCGGTCGATTATACAAGAATCGCAAAGTGGAAAAAGCTGAACCAAACTAACTAACTAACCGACTATTTAAACAACTCAAGAACTAACGGCTAGTTAGATCAACGGCTAGGACTTATTCCATATACTAATCTTTCATTCGACAGCAGCTGAACATCCGAAGCTTGAGTGAGCTTCAGCGAGCCTTTTCTTCCATTTCTCTCTTGAATTGGATCGTTGAAGTAGCTGGTGTAGCTCAGTGATCATCCTCACAAAAATATTTAAAAAATTCGAAAAGGGCATTGTTGGTATACACAAATCGGTTGGTTATGGTAAGTTCCTTGATTATCTCTATCAAATATCATGAAAGTTTTTCTACAGATTACACGCTACAATCTTTCTTCTCTCCCTCATCGTTTTTCTCCATTGAAGACCTTCTCAAGAAATTGTTGTCGTCTTTTTTCAATTGAAGACGTTTTTTTTGTGATTATTGATAAATTTTGGTAGAAAGTTATTGTATTAGTCGTGTAATTGTATCTATGATATTCTGTATTTGTTTGTGATTAGTTCGTTCTTGTATTTAGTTTTATTTTGCATCAATTATCGTTTTATTTTCATGAAATCATCCATTGCATACAGATTTTCGTGTTTTCTTTTCGTAAGTTACAGCTTGTAAATTTCCGACAAGTAATGTACTATATTAAGTGTATAATGTAGATTGTATTCATGTACGATTATAGTTGTATAATGTATATGCCGTCTTTGAATAATGTACATTACAATGGGTTTAATGTGTGATAGAAGTTAAATCCATTCCCCAAAGGGTTTAGCAATCCATGGGGCTAGGGTATAGTACCGACTCACTAATAAAACCTTGACTACGGGAAGGGAGTTAGAGCCATTCCAATAAGGTTTAGCAATCCATAGGGCTAGGGCATATTACTAACCCACACATCAAAATTCATTTTTGAATTATGTACGTGTTTCAGGGAATAATGTTTAGGTTAAGTAGAACTAAATAATGTACGCCAAGTGGCCTTTAATGTACATGTGTAATACTAAATAATGTACCTGTGTAAGTATTTAATATTTGGCGAGAGTTGAATCCATACCCTTTGGGTTCAACAATCCATGGGGCTAGGTTGTAGTACCCACTCACAAACGAAACCATCACCAAACGCAGAGAGATTTAATAATTCCCCTTGGGTTTAGCAACCCATGAGGCTAGGTTATAGTACCACCACACGAATTAAATTTCATTTTTAATGCATTTAAGATTTGGTACAATACATAATGTACCAATAGAATCTAATAATGTGCACGGATCAGTGAATAATGTACAGATTGAAGAGAATAATGTTGAAAGAAACTTGAATTCATGCCCTTTGGGTTTAGAAATCCATGTGGCTAGGTTGTAGTACCCACTCACAAACGGAACCATCACAAAGGGCAGAGAGTTTGAATCATTCCCCTTGGGTTTAGCAAACCATGGGGCTAGGTTATAGCACCACCACATGAATTAAATTTCATTTTTTAATGCGTTTAAGATTTGGTACAGTAAATAATGTACCAATAGTATCTAATAATGTGCACGGATCAGTGGATAATGTACAGATTGAAGAGAATAATGTTGAAAGAAACTTGAATTCATGTCCGTTGTGTTTAGCAATCCATGGGGCTAGACAGTACCCACTCACAAACGGAACCATCACAAAGGGCAGATAGTTTGAATCATTCCCCTTGGGTTTAGCAACCCATTAGGCTAGGTTATAGCACCACTACATGTATTAAATTTCATATTTTAATGCGTTTAAGATTTGGTACAGTAAATAATGTACCAATAGTATCTAATAATGTGCAGATTGAAGAGAATAATTATGAAAGGGACTTGAATTCATGCCATTTGGGTTTAGCAATCCCTGGAGCTAAATTGTAGTACCCACTTACATTATTTCATGTGTTGTCTACATTATGATATTAACACATGATATTGTTATAATTCTACTTTACTGATTACTAAAGGTTTACATTAATTTGAAGTATATTTACATTATCAAAATATTGGCACCAACATATGTATGTTCAATAATAATGTACATTTTTACCTTAAGTAATGTAATGTTAGGATCCTCTCTGCCCACATCATTAGATCGTAAATGTACATTATTTGATAGATAAATGTTACACTATTTAGATGTGAATGTACATCACTATTTTTTTACATCCCCAAAATATAAGTTTAACAGTTTCAAAAACATTCATTGTTTTCTGTTTCCATCATATTTCAACAAACCAAAAAAAAGAAATCTAATACAAGCGGACTCCTCACTATCATCAAATTCGACTCTGGACCTCTTTGTACCTATTCATAAACAGATACATTGATTAGTCAAAATGTTACATTACTGGTTAATACGGATTTGCATTATTACAAAATAACAAATAATAATAATGTAACACATCAGTGCGAAATAATGTAAATACTTGATCAAACAATGTCTAAAGGCCTAATGTATGCATATTTACCTGTAACCTTATGAAGCCGATAATGTAAGTAAAAAAGTATATTAGTATAACACACAATAATGTAGCACATCCGTATCAAATAATGTAAAATTTTGAGTAAATAATGTACAGAAAAAATGAAAAAATGTAACATATCATACTATAACACAAAATAATGTAGCACATTAGTATGAAGTTTAGACAAACGAGGCGATCGTGACTAATGGACAACAATAACGACGACATACAAGGATAACAGTTTATGAAAGCTTAAATAGCTTAAAGGAATAATATTTTAGTTCATTAAAAGTTTAGACAACAAATTTTTAGTTTAAAGGACTTAATGTTATAAATTTATTTTTAATTAGCAACGACTTAGGACAAAATGATTTTTCAAAATAAGCAGCGGAGAAAATAAATAAAAAAAACAATTAACTTCCAAAAGAAAAATTTGGTTTAGTTCACGACAAACCATTTTAGAGAAACAAGGTAAACATCCGATTTAAAGCCTAACACCATTAAACATGCTCAAACACAGTACGATATGGAATAAAGTCTTGAGGCACAGTTCAATAAAATATAGCAGCGGAAATAAGGTTTAAAGAGAGTCGAGGATGACGTCTATGTATGAAGACACAACGCACCCAAAGTTCCTAGGCCAACTCAACATCCACCGTAACATCCCGCTCAACCTGCACATAAAGAAAACATATGCAGGGCTGAGTACTTGTAGTACTCAATGGGCTCATGCCAAAACATTTTATAATAGTTATGTCATCCATACCAGTGATCTCGAGTTTTATATGTAGTTAAGAAATATCACGAGAACACAAAATATTTCAAAGTCTGGCCAGACAATTTATCTCCCCACTTTTCTCATCAATCCATCAATCACAATCATCATATCACAGTGCGACGAAAGTGTGGCCACACTATTCGCCCACGAGACCAGCCGACTAGTAAGGACGGCTCATGATCCCACCAGTGTACGCAGCCTGATAGGGTTTGCGGCCCTACACAGCCTGATAGGATGACGTCTATGTATGAAGACACAACGCACCCAAAGTTCCTAGGCCAACTCAACATCCACCGCAACATCCCGCTCAACCTGCACATAAAGAAAACATATGCAGGGCTGAGTACTTGTAGTACTCAATGGGCTCATGCCAAAACATTTTATAATAGTTATGTCATCCATACCAGTGATCTCGAGTTTTATATGTAGTTAAGAAATATCACGAGAACACAAAATATTTCAAAGTCTGGCCAGACAATTTATCTCCCCACTTTTCTCATCAATCCATCAATCACAATCATCATATCACAGTGCGACGAAAGTGTGGCCACACTATTCGCCCACGAGACCAGCCGACTAGTAAGGACGGCTCATGATCCCACCAGTGTACACAGCCTGATAGGGTTTGCGGCCCTACTCAGACCCGAATTCGTTTCACAACACAACCATATAGCCTAACGGAGCAAGCTCAGACGAACTAGGCATCAGGCAACAATCTCACAAACAAAAATAACATGACATGACATAACAAGTTAAACCACCCTTATACCACCACATCGTATTTTCGGAAAATAAAGAGATTTGAAAAAGAAAGCCCACCTCGTTTGCTTAAACAATTCAATATCCAACTTAAGGCAACCCTCGTTCCTCGTGTCCATGTACACACAATAACCCTTGCCAACATCACAACACAAATCAGCCTTCCATCAATTCACATTATCATGCATGTCCTATCGTTCCTTTCATTGTTCTCTTAAATTACCCCTCCCAAACATTCATCAACATAGGGAAAACATGCCATAATATTTCTCAACGTGTCACACATAATCACGTTATAGGATACATTCCTAAATCATACATACATCATATAATTCACTCAAACTTGGCAACAAGTGATATTTCCACATAATAATAAATCTGGCCGAACTGCGCGGTTGGTTTGTAAAAATCACCAGAAATCCATACGACCTCATATGAGACTAAGATTTGGTCACAACATAGAAGACACATTCAAGTTCATCCAGTTAAAATTCCACACCAAAATCACGGCATTTGGTCAGTCAAAACAATAATGTAACTCTCTGGTCGGAACACAAAAATTCTGGCAGCACTGTGCAGTTCCATTGAACAATTTACCAAATATTCATCCGATGTCCAATGAGGCTGAAATTTTCACAAAACTCAGAAGACACGTCAAATTTCATCTAGTTCAAAATTCACATCAAAAGGAGGCCATTTGGTAGGTCAAATAGAAAACGAAACTTTCTGGGTGAGAATACAAGTTTCTGGCAGAATTGCGCAGTCAACTTCAAAAATTTATTACAAATTCATCTTTCTTCAAAAAGGGCTGAAATTCACACACAATACACAAAGCACCTTAAATTTTTACCCAATTAAAATTTCGTGTCAAAATTCAATCGTTTGGTTGGTCAAACACACGTCGAAATCCACTATCCGAACATCTCAGATTTCAGGCTTAAGAATTTCGAAAATAGGTTTCTTCCTCAATCATCCAAACCCAATTTTTTTCATGCTTATAACACACAATCATGCTTAAAAGTTTATCACAATCATGCTCTCACATAAACTCACATCATTCACCAAGGATTCAAATCAAACTCCACATAAACTCATTCAAAATCGCATATTCATCCAAGTTCTCATGCAAACACAAATTCCCACAGATAAAATTTTGCGATCTATGATTCCTACACTTCCTATATGCATGTAGGGTTCAAGAACAAGGATTAAATGAGAAGAAAGAGGGAGAATGAATCAAATATACCTTTCTTGATAAAAACGAATCGGTAGAAACAAGAATTGATGGATTCGTCGGATACTCTTGAAAATCAACTCCAACGGATGCAAGAACAAGGGTGAATGGTGGATTTTTGGAGAGAATATGGAGAGGGAGAGGAGAGGCGTGTGAGAGAGAGGGAGGGAGAGGGTGGACGGCTAAGGTAGGAAGAAAAATGGGGCCTAGGGTTTAGTTTAGGTGATTTTATAGTTCTAGGTTAAATCCAAAATTTAATTAATTGTGGGGGAATAAAATAGGAGCCAATAATTAAAATCCCACAATTATAGAGAAGGCATAATTTTTGAAAATTATGGCTGGGAATTAACAAGGAATTATTTGGTATTTACTTGGAGAGAAATAAATCCACAATTTAGGAAATAAAAAAAAGTGAACATTCCATAAACAAGGGAACAAAATAAATTAAATCTGCAAGTAGGAAAAATAAGGTGGGGGCCGAAAATTAAAGAGGAATGCACAAGGAAATTATTTAAATCCTCAATTAAATAGAATATGATTTAAATTTGGTAATTTCTTTAAAGGAAAAGACTCCCATAAAATAGGTAACAATTAAATAAATTTCCGCAAGGAAATTAAACAAAAAGTGGCGTGTGATATGGAGAGCAACACAAAAAGAAAATATTCACATCACCATTTAATTAGGCATATGTATTTATTTGGTATTTATTTGTATAGAAGAGATTCCACAAAAATAGGAACAAATATGATTTCTCCAAAATAGGGAAGGGGCGAAATTTGGCTTTAAATTGCCACAAGGAAAATATTTCAAATCTTAATTTAATTAGGGTGATGAAATAAAATGTGGTATGATTTAATTGGATTTAAAATAAAAGAAGGGAATCAATGAGGCACCAATTAAATCAAAAGAAATAATTCATCCTCCTTTTATATAGGGGATTTTTTTTGAAAACTCCCCAAAAGAAGTAGGCTAGAGTTCGAATTTCATGTAGCACAAATTAGGGATAATTTGGTTTGGATTTAATTTGGATAAATATCCAAAATAATTTATTAAATCCAAGAAGAGAATATTAATTTCGAATAATTAAAGGGGGCACGAAAATTCCCAATTAGAATGGCTAGAATAAAAAATGCATGATCCCACTTAATTAATTCCCAACATCGTAAAATATATAAAAGTATCAAATACTTCTCTCCATATCACCCACGAGAATTACTTCACATAATCCACTTAATCACATAGAAACAATCAATTTCATAGCTTAAATTTCCAAATCAACATATTAAATAAAAGTCACAAAATTCTGGGGTGTAACATCCTTCCCCTCTTAACAGAAATTTGGTCCCGAAATTTGATCGTCTCACATAAACAACTCGGGGAACTTTTCTTTCATTCTATCTTCTAACTCCCACGTGGCTTCCTCGGGACCATGGTGTTTCCACAACACCTTCACGGATGCTATCGACTTGTTTCGTAACTCTTGCACCTTCCGATCTAGGATTGCCTCGGGTCGTTCCTCGTAGCTCATGTCGGGGGTCAAGATCACTTCCTCTTGATGAATCACATGCTTGGGGTCGAACACGTACTTGCGCAACTGCGACACATGGAACACGTTGTGCACGTCCCCAAAACTGGGAGGTAACGCCAAGCGGTACGCTACAAGGCCTACTTCATCAATAATATAGTACGGTCCTACAAAGCGCGGTTTCAGCTTGCCCTTCACTCCAAACCTCACATCTCCTTTCGTCGGGGATACTTTCAAGAACACTTTGTCACCCACGTCGAATTTGATCTCCGTTCGACGCACGTCAGCATACGACTTCTGCCTATCTTGAGCTTCCTTGATCCTTGCGCGGATTTGATGCACAATTTCGGTCATTTCCTTTATAGCGTCGGGTCCTAACATCTTCCTCTCGCCAACTTCATCCCAGTAGAGTGGGGATTGACACTTCATGCCATACAAGGCTTCATACGGAGCCATATCGATCATCGCTTGGTAGCTATTGTTGTAGGCGAATTCAACCAACGGTAGAACAGTTTCCCAACTTTCCCCTCGATCTAGGACAACGGCTCGCAGCATATCCTCAAGCGTTTGAATCGTCCTCTCTGACTGCCCGTCCAATTGCGGGTGATAAGCAGTGCTGAAATTCAGTTGTGTGCCCAATTTCCGTTGCAAACTCATCCAAAACTTTGATGTGAACTTCGTATCACGATCGGACACAATGGTCTTTGGCACCCCATGCAAACGCACAATCTCATTCACGTAGAGCTTTGCTAACTTGTCGGCGCCACAAGTAATTTGAATTGGTAAAAAGTGCGCGCTTTTAGTCAGTCGATCGATGATCACCCAAATTGCAGTGTTGCCCTTCTGTGACTTTGGCAAACTCGTCACGAAATCCATAGCTAGGTGCTCCCACTTCCATTCGGGAATTTCAAGTGGTTGCAATTTCTCATATTGCCGTTGGTGTAAGGCCTTCACTTGTTGGCATGCTAGACATCGCTCCACATACGACGCCACGTCTCCTTTCATTCCATTCTACCAAAAACGTTGCTTCAAATCTCGATACATCTTCGTGCTTCCGGGGTGAGCAGTGTAAGGCGTGTCGTGCACTTCACTCAAAATCTCATCTTTTAGCGCATCATCGCTCGGCACACACAATCGTCCATCGTACGTCAAAGCATTATCCGCCTCCTCACGGTAATGATCAAGCTTCTCGGCTCTCACCTTCACACGTAACTCTTCCAACTTCTCATCGCATCGTTGGGCTTCTATGAGCCTGGTTCTCAAATCTGGCTCAATCACTAGCGTCGCGATTCTTCCTCCCACTGTCTCGGGCGCTTTTACTATTTCCAATCCCATTCTGTCGAATTCGCGAATCAACGCTTCCTCTTGCGTTAGGAAATAAGCCAATTGCGGTTGGTTCTTTCTACTCAAAGCATCGGCTACTACGTTCGCCTTGCCCGGATGATAGTGAATACCACAGTCATAATCTTTCACGATCTCTAACCAACGTCGTTGTCGCATGTTTAGCTCCTTCTGCTCGAAGAAATACTTGAGACTCTTGTGATCCGTATATATTTCGCATCTCACTCCGTAGAGATGATGTCTCCAAATTTTCAGTGCATGCACTACTGCTGCTAGCTCCAAGTCGTGCGTCGGAAAATTCAATTCATTCGGTCTCAACTGTCGGGATGCGTATGCTATCACTTTCCCATCTTGCATCAACACACAACCAAGTCCTACCTTTGATGCATCGGTATAGACAGCGAAGTCCTTGTCGGCTGCCGGTACGGCTAGAACATGTGTTGTAGTCAATTTCCCTTTCAATAGTTGGAAACTCACCTCGCACTCCGGCGTCCAAACCATTTTGACTCCTTTCTTCAACAGTTGTGTCATTGGTCTCGCGATTTTAGAGAATCCCTCGATGAAGTGTCAATAGTATCCCGCCAATCCCAAGAAACTGCGGATTTCGCTCGGTGTTTTCGGCGATTTCCAATTTTGCACAGCCTCGACCTTTGCTGGGTCTACTTGAATCCCATTTGCCGTCACAATACCGAAAGTCTCCTAGCGGATGGTGGAATTTGAACCCATTTATTTTTTTAAGTAAAAGGAAATGTGATGTTTTTATTGGACAAATTAAAAAAATGTGACATCTGTTTAAAGGAATATTATTTGCCGTTTATCGATTTTTCGTGGAGAATATATTGATTTAGCAATCACCACAATTGAACAGAGGTTTCGATGACGTGTACACGCAAGTAACTGGTGTATCAGACTAAGAGGATACACCTAATTTATTCGTTGCCAAGTCAATTTTGGCAGCTGTCGAAGGGCATAACAACACACACGCATAGAGTTAATTAACGTGACATGCATGTTTGTATTCTTTTGCAGTGATACACACATTTTAGAAGAATGGAATATACGTGCATCGCACACATCACCAACTGATGAATAAAAATGGAGCATTGAGTCATATAATACACGATTTTTGAAGTATTTTTATTTCACACAAACAGAAATCCATCATTGACTTAAGCCCACTCTGATATCATTATTAGAAATAGGCCACGTTTAGCCCATTTAAAGGTCTTATAAGAGCGATGATTATCCACAATTATATAGTTTAGATGAGATTTTCATCAAGTTGATGTAACACAAAATTTAGACATTTAATAGATTGCTATTGAAATGAAACTATCAAAGAATTTATGAATGTGAAGGTCATGTATGTGGGAATCTGGATCTGTTTTGAACTCATGCATACATGTCTTTATTATTAATGATGGTGAAGCACAATTTTATTGCAAGAGACAACAAAGAAAGTCAATTAAACTTTCCACAATCAAATCGGATATTCCCATTTTTGGCGGTGAGGCGGCCCAATTTGGTGATGGCTTGGATGAAAGCAGTGTTGAAAGATTGGGGATTAGATGCCCACGTTGAAACTGTGTTCTTGGACCTTGAATCTGTGAACAGAACCTGATCCGATGTGAATAAGCCCTTGCCTTGTACAAGGTTATTGAAGTAGGCGTTGTCGAAGATCCGAGGAGTGGCCGGGTCCATGTTGATGGCCACTCTCGGGTCCACGTTCTTCGGGCACATCCCCTGAAGCTGGGTCGCGTATTGCGGGTCTAGGGTCGGGTCGACCGGGTTCTGTCGACTAAAATTGTATATCCGGTTCGCGAATCTACTGCAGTGTGAGAATCCTACCGTATGCGCAGCTACAATCAAGAGAAGAATGGAAGTTAGAAGCAGTATATAAGTGTTGTCCAACTTTAATCAGTTTGGGATGTTTTGGATGTGGTTTTGTCATAAAGCGAACAATATGAAACTAATATGTAGACAACTCAAACCTGAGAGCGCAATCATGTCGGTTTGGGAAAGGCCCTTGGAAGCAAACATTTTATTGAGCTGATCCAAACTGAAGCTTGGTTGAGGAAGATTGCCCTCCACACTTGCTGATGTTGAACTCAGCCCATCCAGCCTCCCCAATTCCACTGGATAAGTGGGCCCACCAGCCTACATACACCACACTTAAATTAGTTTTCATTCCTTATTGTTGGGTTTGGGTTGTAAATTCACACCACTAGAAAACTGGAAAGTTAAAAGCATTATATAAGTGCTACCTAGCCCGAATTAGTTTGAGACCTTTTGGGAGTGTCCTAAAATAAATCTGTGCAGGCTTGATCCAAGGCGACACTTAAAAAAACAAAGTAAAAGAAATTAATGGAATGGATTCGAACCAAGACGATTGCGTCACGCGTTGCGAGAGCAAGAATATCTGCGCAAGAAACCTTGTTCTTGCAGCTAGACACAGCGTCCACAGCAGCTTTCGCTTTGATCACCGTATCGAATCCGTCCCCCGCCAGCGATAAGTTATCGGGGTGGTCCTTCTCCGCCGTATTCCCCGCCGTCGACGCCACTATCACCGACGCATCACACCCCTACATATTTACATGCAGCAAACTATAATAAGTATATTTCAACCATATACTCCTTCCCTCTGTCCCATTAAAAATGAAACAAATTTTTTTAAATTGTTCCATTAAAAATGAAACATTTTTAAAAATAGAAACATCATCATCTTTGCTTTTACTTTTCTCTTTCATTAATTCACGACAATACATAAAATCCCAAAATATTTCATATTGAATGGGACAAAGGAAGTAGCGGATAGTAAGTACCGAAACGAAGCAATCATGGAAGAAGAGACGTATGGTTGCCGGTACAGTGACGAATGTTTGGGAGAACTTAGCAGAGACAGCTTTTTTCACAATATTCTCCACCTCAGGGCACACCTTGGCGTAGAAGTTCTGACTCAGTTGGGCTGAGCATAAACCTAATCCCCATAACAATATCAAAATTACTCTCAATATCCGCATATTCACTCTAATTTCATACCCCTATTAATGTTGTCGCTGGGAACTCAGATATATAGACAGGAGAGCTCAAACAATGATATGATGAGACAGAGCTAGAAATCATGTTCTTAGCTGGGTCCTACAAATAATTTTAATTTGGAAATAAATATTGATAAATAACGAGGTATATTTTCATGAATAAACTGGAAAATGCAAAAAATAATTAAAGAGTGTAAAAATTAATAAGTTTTGGATAGGGCGTGTTTGTTTCCTTGTCCTACCTGTTAGGTGCCATAAGCCCTCGTGGTTGACTAATAATAGTAGTATGCATTTAGGTGCATGCGTTGAATGTGACAACCTTGTCTCCTACTAGACTGAGATGATTCAAGACAACGATAGCTGAAAATGTGAAACGTATATTCTACACATAATTATAATTTTTTTGCCAAATAAAAGGAAACGATCAAACTACTATAAAACGGTCAGAAATGAATACGACTCAACTATCTTGAGACGGAGTATACGAAAACAGGTTGATCATGAATTAACAAAACCATGACTAATCATTAGTAGCACACAATATTCATACTTTTTTATTTCCCTCTTATCTTAGTATATAATAAAACTAATTGTTAATTTATTACTAATAAAGGTACAAACATTAAAATAGATTATCCCAAATGCAATAGTGAGAGTGACTTATACACCACCATTTGATATTGGGATGATTCAATCAAGGTGCCCACACATACAATACGAATGAATTAGCTTATGGTGTTAGGGTAAAGATTCTAACTAATTTGATTGAGATATAATCATATAATAGGAGTATATTACATTTGTAAAAAAGGAATAATTAATTTCCCTCTTTGATTAGTCTCTATCTAATTTTAGCTGTCTCGGTCTAACTTTCTTGCACGATATAAATTCATTTCTATTATTTTAATGCCAGTGTATATTAGAATTAATATATGTTATAATGGGTGCTTGTTTGTTCTGACAATATTGGATCAGACTTCATATCCATTTGACTATCATGTTGTATAAAAGATTTGTGCTATGTTTATTTAGATAATGAATCATCATAACATTAACACGCATGTATTAATTGTGGTACCGGAGTGATGGAGATGAGAATTTGAAAATTTATCAGTTGGCAATATAAACAAACAGCAGTTGCTCTAATTCATATGTTTTGTTCTTCAAACTGATTTTTTTTTTGTGCTTTTAACCGATAAATACTCAAGTTCTAATTTTAAGGTAGTTTTCAATTGATTTTGGTAATTAATTTAATAGTAGTAATAAATTTAACATAGAATATAAGTATATCTTGTACTCCATCCGTCACACTTCAGGAGTTCTGATTAACCACTTTTGGGTGTCTCACTTTAGAAGATCCGGTTGGAATATTCCATAAATAATAATAGAACTCACATTCCATTATTTTTTTTCACCAACTTTTCTTTACATTTTTTAAAACCCGTGCAGAACTCAAATGAGACTCCTAAAATGAGACGGCATGAGTATATTTTATGTACCATATGTAGGTAGAATATGTACATGATATCATAAACATTCATCACACTCTTATCCCGCATAAAAGAAAATGTGTAGTATATGATAAAGATCAAATTCGAGATTTTGTGTGTTAATTATTTAAATCTATTTTGAGACGCTAGCTAGGTCTGCAATTTGTTTATAGAGAAAAACAAACTTTAAAATTACAACATTATAAAGTGATTCTTGTTCTAAACTCTAGGCATCATCACAGTAGTTTTTTTAGCCCCATTTTCGCTTGAAAAAAAAGTAGAAGTTCAAATGACTAGCTTCGATATATTTAGGGTGGGAATAAAATGCAAACTCTAAATATTGTACAAACTTCAAACTATAATTTGGACCGTTAGAAATATCAATAGATGATAAAATAATAGCAATAAAAAATGTCAACATAGTGTCAACACAACATCAATTGTTGGCATTGCATTGATATTTTCTATTGCTAGTATTTTGTCATCTGTTGACATCTTCTAACGGTCCATATCATAGCTTGGAGTTTGCATTTGTTCACATCCCTACCAAAATATGTATCCAGTTTGTTTCCTAAAAATATAAATTATTTCTTTTTTTGGTCTTTTTCATAAAATAATTTTCTTTTTTTTTTGGAAATGGACTTCACATCCACTAAGAGTATGTTCGGTACATGGAATAAGAATTGAACTGGAATTGGAATTCTATGGAATTGAATTTGAAGAAATTTTGAAAGTACCTATATATTTTGAATTCCAAATATCTACTTTTGATATTGAATTCAAAATGTGGAATTGGAATTCAATTTCAAATCCAAATATTTTATGATAACAAACATTGGATTTGGAATTTGAAAGCTCCAATTCTAATTCCACATGCCCAATTCTATGACAACGTATGGAGCCTAATACTAATTTCACTACTTTTTCTTTTTCTCTCTTACTTTACCCGTTTTTTCTCTTCATCTCTTTTATTTTACTAATTCTGCATTAAAAATCATGTTGTTTATAAAGTTCCAATTTTTAGAAAACGGGAGGAGTATTGCACCAAGAAAAACAACAAGCACGCTTTCTTGTGACCTCTTCGCAGACAAGATCTTTATACTAATATTAACGCCTCCACAGGAGATGGTTACTCGAAGCAGTTAGAAAAAAATGTCATAATGTTTAAAATAGCAGAACTAGTAAGATAAATTATAGATGTACAACCACAAAAGAAGAGGAATTCAGAATTCATTTCATGCAAAAAAGAGAAACATAATTCCACCAAACACACACACATAGTGACATACAGAATCACTGGTTGGCATAACTATCGAGTCATATTGTGCACCATATACTACTCACAATAAATCAGATAGCATTCCCAAAAAACAGAGAGATCTTCTTTGAATACATAATCCGCCTAACTCGTATTCTTCAAACACAACCGACGGAACCAGAAAATCTTATAGTACTACACAAGACTCTATTTTACTATCTCCGTATTTTAAACATAGCGACTTTTTCTATTTTAGTCCGCCTCTTAAAAATATAAACTTTCAAACTTTCTATTTTAGGAAATCTTTAACTCATATACATCAATTTATTTACCACTTATACATCTACAATAAAATAGACCTCACAATCAACTAACAATAATTTCATTATTTTTTTTCTTTCTTTCTCTTTACTTTACAAATTTTTCTCTTCGCTTCTTTTACTTTACCAATTGTGCATTAAAACCTATGGCGTTTCAAAGGTTTCTATTTTTAAAATGTTAAGTGGGGAGAGTAAAGTAACAGAGAGAGAATAAAATAGATATAAAATGTGTTTCCTTTTTTAGTAATGAGTCATCTTGGTTGGGACAAACCAATAAGGAAAGTGGGCCATCTTCGATGGGACGAAGAGAGTAGTATTTACTAGTTGTTGTACATGTTGGGAATCTAGGGGTGCTAATATTGTTTTTCTCTTTTGATGAATCCTATATTTTAGCACTATGGAAGACTCTCATCGTTGTAAAAATTCGTATGACTTGAGCCCTGATACTCAAGGTCAGTGAATCTAATATGTTTCTGCATGCCCTGTCCTTCCAACCTTCAATCGATAAATAAAAAGTTTGGATTGGTCTATTGCCAAGTTTCGTGTACAGATAGCAATGTGATTGGGCGTGCCACAGAGCCGAAAGGCGATCATCACCTCCTCAGCACACGAGGAGGTGAACGACTTCCAACCAGGATATTAGTGTAGGTAGGTGTGCACAAGGTTCAAAAACCGCCGGTTCCGTTCACCATTTCCATCAACAGGAACCGGCCCACCAAGGGTCCCGGCGGTTCCGGTTCCGGTTCAAAAAACTGCCGGTTCACCTCTGGGCCGGTTCGGCGGTTCAAATTTTTTTTTCTTCTCTTTTTAGTGTTTATTTCAACGAGACTAGAAGTCACAAGTCACAATTTATAATTTACAATTTACACTTAATGTTGGACATGAGTCTTTGGATTGAAAGAGGTTGTATTGGATGATTCTATTTTATAACTAAATGTTCTTGGATGTGTTGCTCTTTCATTCAATGTGGGATAAAACTCCTTATTTATAACTACATGATACATCTCCATCATCTTTGTTTATATTAGTGTATATCTTAACTATCTTCTATTATTACAACTTAACAACAAATATAATTACATAAAGTATTATTCTTTAATTCTTTATCATTATCGATTTATTTGTGTATAAATTTATGTGTATGTTAACTAATAAATACCATTATACACATTAAGAGAATAATTATTATACAAATTGTATTAATCTAGTGATAACTATAATATGAATAATTATTTATCTATATACAAATCATATTACTCAATAATTGTTTATTCTTATCTATCAAGAATATATTCACAAATAATAATTTTATTTATATAAATTATACTACATCTATTAGAATAACAACTATTATACAAAATCATACTATTAGTCTACTACTAATATATAAATGTATAAACTATATTATACCACTAAACAAATCATTCTTTAGTTATCTATTTTTATCATTATTATACCAATTATATTAATTGTTGTTTTTTCACATTTTAATCAATATATTGAGAAAAATTAGCAACATACTTACATTTAAATCTAATTATTCACATTCTATAAATATACAAATTATTAGCAACATGCAACATTCAAATTTAATTAAACTATTCTAGTTGATGCTATTATTATCTATAAATTTGTCTTAGAAAAAGAATCATAACAAAAATAAAGATAAAGTTAATGAATAATAAAATGTAGTAAAAAATAAAGAAAAGTAGAAAACAAAAGAAAGTTTTGTATCACACATTGGAAAAAGATGAATGAATGATCTAAACATGTAGTTATAAAAGAAAATACTTCAACATATTTTGTCCCACATTGAAAGTGAAACAAAAACTATTCAAGAATGTCTCTAAAAGAGAAACAAACAAGAATGGTTTCTTAGAATTCTTAAAAGTGGGCACATTTAAATCCAATTATTATTATTATTTGAACACACCCACATTCTATAAATATACAAATTATGAGTAACATGCAATATTCAAATTTAATTGAACTATTCTATTTGATATTATTATTATTATCTATAAATTTGTCTTAGAAAATGAATCATAACAGAAAAAAAGATAAAGTTAGTGAATAATAAAATGTAGTAAAAAATAAAGAAAAGTAGAAAACAAAAGAAAGTTTTGTATCCCACATTGGAAAAAGATGACTGAATGATCTAAACATGTAGTTATACAAGAAAATATTTCAACATATTTTGTCTCACATTGAAAGTGAAACACAAAATATTCAAGGATGTTTCTATAAAAGAAAAACAACCAAGAATGGTTCTTAGAATCATAGGCCTAACAAATAAATATGGGCTATTATGAAATTATTGTATTTATTTATTTGTGAAAATTGTTTTTTATATATAAAAGTTGATTTTTATAAATAATATATTTTTTTTAATGTTATGAACCGGCAAACTGCTTGAACCGCCGAACCGCCAACTGGTTCGAACCGCAGGCGCCGGTTCCGGTTCTGGTTCATGAACCGGCGGTTAACCGGCGATCCGGTTCGGATTGTGCATGCCTAGGTGTAAGGCCGAAGAAGCAATGAAAGGTGCGTGTGTCCACATATCATCTCCAAGATAACTACATCATAGGAAGAATAGCTACTACTCTCTTCTGATATTGCTTAGCTAGAGACTAGAGTGGTGGTCCACGTTGTCCACATTGTTTTTTCTACATGGCTTCCACTATTGATCTTCTAAAATTGTGTTGCATGTGGTTGAATTATTATTTAATTGTTTGAATCACGAAACAATTATACCATTTCTCACTACTTGGTTGACGGTAACGCACGCTTTATGTGCAATAAATCGTAGCCACTTTGGAAGAACTCAAATTATATAGTACTCTCTCTGTTCCATAAATTTTGTCACACATTGATCGGGGTACTAGTTTTAATAAAAATAATGGAAAGTGGGTTGAAAAATTTTATGGAATGTGGATCTCATTTTTATATACTCCCCTTGTCCCATTAGAAATGAAACGTTTTCTTTTTTGGGTTGTTCCATTAAGAATGAAATGTTTTCTAAAATGGAAACAATATCATCTCTCATTTTTCATTTTTTTTACTTTACTCTCTCTTCTATAAGGCACAAACAACACTACATAAAATCTCGTTTCGAAAACCAAATGTTTCATATTAAATGAGACGGATGGAGTATTTGTTTTAATGTTTTATAATAAAATATGAGTGAAAATAAGTTAGTAGAGTATGAAATCCAATAAAATAGTAAAAAATTAAATGTGACAAATTTTATGTGACAGATAAAAATAGAAAAATATGACAAAGTTTCTGGGACGTAGGGATGAGACGTAGGGAATAGTATTTGGCAAGGGTTGCGTGCACCGTAAAATTTCTTGCTCCTCGGAGCTTGATGTGTGGGCATAAGATAACATAAGATTATTCTATTTAACTTTTAGTGTTAGTTTGATAAACATGTTAAGATAGCATATAATCAGATTATTGAACAAGATGAACTTTAAGAGAAAAATCAAGATAAAATTTCGAATAAAAATCTAGTTGACTTGTTTGGTTGATCAGTATAATAAACACGATAAAACAAGGAAGTTTTTGATAGACAAGATTGATTCTTAGACTAGATTTGTAATGACATTATTTCCCTTTAATTTCATATTTTTGAATTAATGTTTCTAATATCCATAAATTAGTGTTTAATTATTCTAAACCACAATTAAATTAATTAATCCTAAGGTATGTTATCCGTACCACTTTAGGAGTCTCAGTTGAGTTATGGGTGGATTTTAAGAAATGTATATAATTGTTGGTGTAAAATATGGTTGAATATAGGTTTCATTTTTATAGATTAGTTTTATAATAAAATGTGAGTGGAATATGCGACTTATTATCATTTACAGAAGATTCTAATTTGGGTGTACTAAAATGAAAAAAATGGGGGTTCTAAAATGGAACGAGGAGGGAGTATTGATGAACTGCCTCAAATTGGAGAAAATGAGTCAGTTCACTAGCCGAGAATTGAACCTTATTTTTTCGGTTCTCGGTTAACCGAGAACCTAAAAAATAAGGTTAAGGTTAGGTGCCGATTATTAAGTTTAAGCTAATCTTGGTTCTAACCGAGAACAGAAAGGTTAGAATCGAATAACCGTTATTTTTTAATATTTAATTTTTATATATTTATTTTAGTTTTATTATTTTGGTTTTAAAAATGTAAAAATTAGAATTGTAAAAAGGTTAAAAACCTAATTAACAGCCGCTCACGACGATATTAACAAAACTAGCTCCCACTGCAGGTGGTAGGCCTCTCTTGAATTTGTTATTCACCATCCACCCCCTCCCAGGATCGATTCCTAGCAACAACAGAGCATTTGAGTTTGGTTCCTATGGTGGAACCGGGGACCATTGCATTTGAGTTTGGTTCCTGCGGTGGAACCGGGGACTGAACCGAACCGACAGAGGGTGCAGTTTCGGTTCTAGATTTTGGAAAAAATGGGATTCGGTTAACCGACCGAATTCACCTTTAAATTGCTGATCAAATTATTCATCAATAGGAATGGTTTAGTTACTGATCAATCCTTAATAACTAACCTTGATGGGCCGTGTTAAAATAATACGGACCTTACTTTTTGTTACTTGGGCTACCAAACATACTCCACATTAGTAATTAACTTTATCGAACTAAACTTTTTTAAACTTAACCAAACCACCCAGAACTTATTATGTTTAATAATAATTATTATTATTTTAAACTAAAACTAGTGCTAAGTCAAAAGTTGGTGAATAGAAAAGTTGTTCCCAAATTAAGTTTACACTTCTTCCAAACTCAAATGTTATGCTTGCTTTTTTGATTAAATCCTAAAGGCGAAAATATTAACATATCACTCATATTTTACTTATAATACCCATCGTCCCACAAAAAATGATTCACTTTCCTTTTAAATTTGTCTCAACCAAAATGACTTATTACTAAAAATAGAAATATTATATCTCTACTTTATTCTCTTCATTTAACACAAAAAATAAAACTGCATAAAATCTCATGTCACCTAAAGAAGGAGTCATCTATCTTGGAACAAAGGGAGTACTAATACATAAAAATATGACTTATATTCCATTAACTTTAATAATTCTCATTCCATTATATTTCTTAAAACCCGTGTCGTTTCAAAGTTGGACACATATTAAGGAACAAAGGAGGTATACAAAAGTATGGTTCACACCACAAACTTTTTTCTTTTCTTTTTTTTATAAAATCAAACCATTTCTTAAAACTCGGATCAATAATATATGAGACTGTCACGGGGATATGATGAAATATTTTTATTTATTATTTATTACTTATTAGTGGTTATAAAATCGTTTTCTAGTCGTATAATTGTTTTTTATCCCACATGACCAGGCAATCGAATTATATTCAGTCTTATTTGTGACCCTTCCCTTGTTCGTGTTATTGACATTGATCAGGAGACAGACAATCCTCTTGAGATCCTGTTAATCAACCATGATAAATATTCGTAATATTCATTATATGAAATAAATAGAAAGTCCGACGTATTGACTTCTATCTTCAATATTTATAGACGGAGGATATTGATGAGCTGGAAATCGGTTTGACCCAACAAATTGTCTATAAACTACGATATTCTAACTTTAATTATTTTATAATTTAAAACTAACCTCGCTTCTAGTGTTGAAACTTTTTTCATCTACATACATGATTTGTTGTCTTAATTCATACACATGCTGTATTATTAATATGAAAGACTATATAATTTGATAGCAGTGGCCGACACATGTTGTTGAAATTGAATGTCCTCTCAATCCAAAATTTTTAATTGAATTCCCGTAGAAATTATTGTTTTTTTTTTCTTTTCAATGATCGCCCTATAAACTTTTGATAAATTGGTATGACCTCCTACATTTTCTTATTGTTTTGATAATTATGGTATTCAACTTTTACCAAAGTTTGATTTTGAAAAACTAAAAATTGTGTTTTTTTTAATGCATGAACTTTTAATTGTTTGAATTTTCAAACGGTTATCAATTGCCTCCACAATAATATTGAGATGAACACTGGAAATATCTAGAAAAAATCGATGTAGTAGTTAGATGTATACACCACTTCAACTAGTCTTGAATCTTGATGTCACTAATTTACCACTTCAACTACTTACAATGTTGTCCATTCATTCACTAATTTGCCACTTCAAACACTTACAATGTTGCCCATTCATTCGTCTGAAATTGATAACTTGTTCATATTTTAGACAGTATCTATATAACAATGAGCAAAAATAATTAAATGGAGTACAAAAATAATTGAATAATGCACATTTCTTTTCCCCTCTATTGCTAGGTAGACAGAGGGATATGATATGCCAATCATATTGAAGCTGTAGAACAAGAGAAAATGACTTGTTTCCCTTCACAAAATTATTATGACTAATGCTATTATCAATTATTATAACATATATGTATATATTTACACCCCTGCATTATGTTCATCAATTATCAACATTCAGCCAATATTGATGATCCAATTACAGTCAGCTCTCAGCTTCATCTCTTTCACCCTGTGACATGTACAACTTTATCATAACTTATCATGTACAAGAAAACGTTTTTATGACCACAAATTATAATAGCATTACATATATGAAGAGTTTGTTGAGGAGGATGTTTACAAATAAAACAAAAAAAATATAACAAACATATCAAATCGATATAAAAAATAATTAAAACTATTAGGAATTAATCACTTGCACAGGCTACTCTTATGTCTTAAAATAAAATCTCATAGAAAAATAGTTTTAGGAGAGAAAGAAATTGAAAATAGTTTTAGAAAAGGTCTAAAAAGGCATTACCTTGTTCCAATCCGGAATTAAATCCGATAATGTGGCTATATATTTCTCCATCGCTATCTCCTCACTTATATTCCCTACCTTCTGCCAAGCGTTCCTGTCATATAATCAAGGTTTTTTTTTATTTTTTCCTAGTTAGGTTTAATTAATAATCAGCCCAATCAAATTAACATATTTTAGTTACTAAATAAGTATCGAACTAAATCCGTACTATGAACTACTGCAATTAATTTTACTTAAGAATTATACAGTAAAACTCCATTAAATCCTAAAAATATGTCCACTTTCTATGTCCAATAAAAATATGGGTATTTTTATTTTATAGAAAGTGTCAATTTATTTACAACACGCTACTACAATTTAGATCCCACCATCCTCTAACTATACTTTATCACGTTTTTTACTTAACTACTTGTACAGTAATTACCACATCATTTTAAATTCCTATATTTTTGACCGAGAGTATATAAAAATCTGATAAAAAGGTAAATTATTCAATTCAATTAAGGCGTGTACGGAGTAAGAGTTGAACCACAAACTAGTAAAATTGATGAATAAAAATTGTCCAGTGCAAAACATAGAAAAAAAGAATACCATTTGGATCGGGCAGATAGGTGCAATGCCGTGGGCCGCGATCCGCAGCAAGGCCCTTGAAGAGCAGCCTTCTGAAGCCCATAGAGCTGCAGCTTCGAATCTTCACCAATGCTTTGACACGATTCCGCATAAACCAAGGCCTCGCCAAAGATCTTCTCCAATTCGCTTCTCTCAACTCCCTCCCACTCATCATCACTGATCCGATTACCCTCCGATCCCAGACGCTTCTCACCCTCTCCTCTCCTCGCAATTACTCTATGTTTCGAAGATTGATGCGAATCGAAGGTGTCGAGAATCAAGAAAACCAAAGCAGATAATCCCACCAGGGCTAACAGTAAAATTTGCATCGAATCCATGCTTTGTATGTATCTAGAGAGGTGAAGTTGAAAAAGTTATGGTGCGAACAAAATAGAGAAGAGGTGGTGGTTTTGAACGGATATGGGCAGAGTATATTCGGGTACAATACAAGCATTCACCTAGTGGGCCCCTCCGCCCAGGTGATAACGATTCCATTCCATTCGGTAAATTCAATTATTATTTTTATGTTGCGGTTTGCAGACATTGTTTAATTGCGGATGATATAATTAATATACTTGGTTTGTGTTGTTTCCTACTGCTAAATACACATTGAATAGATCATTAATGAAGAGATTAACATCGATAATCTGAGCATTATGAGATGTAGCAAATTTAAATTATAGACGAATGTTAACAAGTCTTATTACAAATACTAGTACATTTATCTTATAAAATAATTCGCACTTTGTCAATTCAATATATTGCACACCCTGGCCTCATTTTATAAGCTTATTTACAACTAATATCAAAATAAAATCCAATTACTCTTTGTATTCTGAATTCCTTTATTTTTCCACTTTCTCTTGAGTTATTATCTGCGCTCCCCGCAGCTCGACCCCTAGTTTTTAAGATGGAACAAAAATTAAAATACGGAGAAACAAATAATTATGTATTTTATTTTTTAATGGAATACAAAATACAATGCCATATTTATAATACTAAGACTCTATACTATGCGGTTCGACATCCTAGACGTTTCGGGAAAGAACCGACAAAGAAAATCCAAACGAAGCTTATTAATATGCTTGGCACTTTACATTAAATAAAATCAAAATAAAATTAATAAAAACATAATATAAAGTGATCAGGGAGAAACATAGTCCTCGTAGCGCTCGGGACGACGCTTTAGGCGTCGCAGCCTCTCTACTCGGGCGGTCGTTTCTTCTGTCTCGTCTCCATTCATCATTTGGTCTCGGCGAGACTCAATGCTCATCATCATGGTCCCGTTGATCACTCAATTAGACTTGTATCAGTGCCTGATGTTGATTCAACAATAAAACTCTTATAACTTCATGTCCACGTGTATTCATTGTCTGAAAATGTTGTGTGCATATCTTCAAAATCTCTCATATCTTGTGCTTGATCATTAGCTACAGACTTTTGAGACATCCTTAAACTTTCCAGTTCGGTAGCCACTTCCTTCATAGTTGGTCTCATTTTTCCTTTGAAATTCAAACATTGTTGTGCAAGCCATGCAACTAGAATCACCTCTTCCTTTCTATCTTCCTCACAAACCTCAGGATCCAAAATTGTGTCAAGACAATTATCATCCATGCATGTAAGAAATCGTGAAGCTAGGCCCCTTTCGTCATATGTTTCATCAGAAGATATTGGTCTTTTTCCACTAAGAAGCTCGAGAAGAACTACTCCAAAACTATAAACATCACTCTTGTCAGTGAATTGACTCGTCTGAAAATACTCTGGATCTAAATATCCAAATGCAGGGACGAAGCCACATTGGGGCCTGGGGGGCCCATGGGCCCCACAACTATTCTAACTATTAGTATATATATATATATATATGATTCATACATTAGTATCCAGTTATCTAGCTTAGATGGTTGGTGTGGTGGACTACCCTCCAGTAGTTCTAGGATCGAACCTGGCTCTCCCATTTCATTTTTCCAGTAAGTATTGTTGCATCAATTTCTACACTCTAATAGCTCTAGGATTGATTCCTTGGCTCTCCCATTTGTTTTGAAATGCATCTTGTTCTTCTAATTTAGTTAATTTACTTTTATTTCACTTTAGTTTAGTTCTTTTTAATATTTTCTGTTTTACTTCTTAATTCCAAATTGTCTTAGTACAAAAAGACATGCATTTTTTCTCCATTTCATCTTAGCTTAGTATAGTTGTTGATAATTATTTAAGAATTGCTTTCTCATCATAAATTATCTTACTCCAAAAAATATGTGCTGATTCTTTTATTTGTTTTACTTCCTTATTCCAAGTTGTCTTCGTTCAAAAATCATGCGATTTCTTCATTTCAATTTAATTATATAGTCAAGTTTAGTACTAGTACTAGTACTTTTTAGTTATTTCAAAATTGTTTCCTTATTCCAAATGATCTCGCTCCAAAAAAGTATGCGCTTTTTCTTGTTATCTATTTTCTATGTCATTTTAATTAAGTTTTTTCACATAAACACTCACAAAAATCTATTCTATTATTATACACACTCTTACTGTCCAAGTTCATTTTACATTGATTCAATTTCTTGTCATATACATTGAATTTTAGTGTGATCTACCGATATCGACGTCACTTTTAACGATAATCATTGTGCACTGACGAGAAAATATCCCACATATGTTAAAATGACTTGAATATCCTACAACTATTAACGGCGATTTGGGCCCCCCAACGTAGAAATCCTGGCTTCGTCACTGTCCAAATGTACCTTTAACCATTGTAGTTAAGTGAGTTTTAGTTAAAGCAACTTACCTCGACATTCCAAAATCTGCTAGTTTGATAACATATTTTTCATCTAAAAGGAGATTACTAGACTTGATGTCCCAATGATAAATAGGTACGGAAGATGCAGAGTGTAAGTATGCTAGTGCTCCTGCTATATCTGCTGCAATTTTTATACGATGGTCCATGGAAACGGAATCTCATTATTCGGATCATGAGAATGAAATCAGAAAGAGTACCATTGGGTAAGAATTCATACACTAGCATAGGAACCTCTGTCTCCAAACAGCATCCCAACAATCTGACCACATTCCTATTATTGATCTGCGATAGTATTGCAACCTCATTTATGAACTGATGGAGTTGGTTCTCTACAACCATCTTTGATTTTTTTATTGCCACAATCATACCATCGGATAACATTCCTTTATACACCGTGCCTTGCCCTCCACGTCCCAGAATTCGGTTTTCATTACAATGATCAGTGGCTACCTCCAACTCTTTTGAAGGTAATACTTTTGTTTTTCCAAGCGTTCCCTCGTTTGTTTGTTTTTGTAAGAGAAGACCACCGTTTCTCTTAAAAAATTTCTCTTTAACAATTTTTTTCCTTCTATTTTTCAACATCTTATACAACCGAAAAGACATTGAAATGTGTAGTAGAAATCCTAATCCAGAGCCCATACCTGCATATATATTGGCTCAATTAAGAAAATAAATAGATAAATATATAGGATATTGTTGAAAAGTAAAATGCGGAAAATAAAATTGAAGAACTCTTGAAGACTACATTTTGATTGATTTGAATTGTTTTGTTGATACATAGTACATCCCTATTTATAGGACTAAAGAAGTAATATACCTAGGAACTAAACAATTGGAACTATAACACTATTAATGTTATATTCCTTGAAACTCTAAAGTAACTCTTTCCAATATTCTTGAGACTCCACACTTTCTTTTCCTCATATACTTAGGACACCTAAAGTGATCTTTCCAACACTCCCCCTCAAGTTAAGTATCGAGTTTTTTCGAAACTTAACTTGTACGATCTTCACTTTGATAAATAGTTTATACTCGTATTCAGGAGTTCTTCAATTTTCATTGACAGTTTATACTCGTATCATAGAGTTCCTTCAATTCATCATTGATAGTTTATGCTCGTATCATAGAGCTTCTTCAATTCTTCATTGATAGTTTATACTCATATCAAGGAGCTCTTCATCATTGAAAGTTTAAACTCATTTCAAGGAGCTTCTTCAATTTTCTGTTGACAGTTTTAACTCGTGTCATAGAGCTCATTCAGACAGTTTTAACTCTTGTCGAGGAGTTCATTAGGACAGTTTTAACTCTTGTCGAGGAGCTTTTTTCTGACTGACAGTTTTTACTCGTGTCGAGGAGCTAATTCTGATAGTTTTTGCTCATATCGAGGAGCTACTTTAATTTTGGAGGACCAAAGTCCCATTCCAGCTCAAATTCATATGAGCCCAAATACTTTTCATTGTTTCCCTTCTTGAGCCCAAATAGTAGGCCCAATTATTTTCTTTTCCTGGAAATGCTCAATTGAGAAGACCAACAGCAACCTACCGCTACACCCTTCTCTCTGAACTTCTCCGATTAATGATGGCCATGCCATCTGATTTCCGAACGCGGAATCATCCGCGCCATCTCCATTGTCTTGACATTGTCAGCAGTTTGACTTATCTTCCTTCTTTCTTTCTGGGTGGAGGTATTTCGGCCTCCTCTCTGTTATTCGTTCAGTTCGGGCTCGGGCCTCCTTCGACAGGCATGTGCGTCGGTGATTGCCAATCCTTTTCATCTTGAAATAGGCTGGAGTGCTCTCTGCTTTCCCTCACGGGCCTACCTGACTTTGCCGCCAGCAGCTCCATTTCCGGCAGCTATTCTGGCCCTACTTCCCGATGTAATCAATAATTTCCTTTCTCCAAAGACTCTTCTCGGTTATAGCAACTTGCTGCTACGAGAGTATTCACCTCTATTCCTGCGGTCATCGTATCGATCTTCTCCGGCTTTCATTCCCACTAACCATCGTCTTATTCTGCCACCAGAATTCTTGATGGGATTTGACTATGGCTACTTCGAAGGTTTTATTCCCACCATGGCTACTTCTCCGCCTCTTTCTCTGCGATTCTCTCCTTGATTCAAGGATAGATGACTAGCATGCTGCCATTTTTCTGCTCGGCCTTCTCCAACAGGGCTGCTCCCTTGGAGCCTTTTCCTCCATCCATGGAAGCATTGGTTGGCTATTTAGTGCATATCCTCCCCAGCCGCCAACCTATGCTTCTAGCGCTGCCATCTCCACCGCGGTTGGATGCTATTAATTAGCTTCTCCTCTCTCATCAGGCCTGGCCATCTTCGACGAGTCGCAGCCAAACTTCGCAGTTCCTCACAGTCAGCGTCATCTTCTCGGTAACAACTTACTTTGCCGCATCTGCCCTATCGCCGGCTCTTAGCTCCGTAGCTTTCTCGACTGCATATGCTCGATCACCGCCTCACCCTTCTCAGCGGCCAATATTCTACGGGCTGCTTTCGCTGCTCTCTTCTCAGCATTCAACCAGGTGCCCTTACACCTATCCTTCGTTATACACTCGCCTTCTCCGATCCTGCTCAGAATGCATCACTGCTCTATCGGCTCTCTTTGCATCTTCGAGATTCATTCCAGCCTCCAGGCATTGGCGTGTGGGTTCGCCATCTGTAGGTTTCGCTCCCTCTCATCAGATCTTTGGCCTTCTTGGCCAACATAGATTTGAGAGGAATCGTTCGGTCGGATACTTCCTCTCCCCCT
The DNA here is from genome assembly GCF_004379255.2 of Salvia splendens. Lineage (NCBI taxonomy): Eukaryota > Viridiplantae > Streptophyta > Magnoliopsida > Lamiales > Lamiaceae > Salvia > Salvia splendens. The sequence continues at coordinate 19,118,343 of NC_056045.1, forward strand.
CGGCCGGACGTTCCTTGAATACAGATTTTTCTCCAGATCTCGGGCTCGTTGCCATCTCCTTATCGGCGCTAGTGCTCCGTTGGCTCCTCAGTAGCTTTGACAAGAGAGGCCATCATCACGTTGCTGTTGTCGGGGTCTCCGTTGCTTGCGGTCTGCGCCGTCATCTATCCCTGATACCGTTCGCCATCGGCTGGGGCTGAGCAGCGGCTGCTGGAGTCACCGTCAACCGGAGTTTCCAGCGCTGGAGTCGCCAGGGCGTCCAGCCGCTGCTGGAGCTCGCCGAGGTCGCCCCGTTGCTGCTGTCTGCTGGAGCTGCTGTCCGGATCAGTTCGGGCAGCCACTGCCCGACGTTCTTGGCAGTCCCGTTTCTCTCAAAACATCATAGGAACTTGTAATTGATTTGGAGTAGGGTAGAACGTTGCTGATGGTGTTGGTTGGGATAAATATTTTTTTTTGTTGTGACTGAAAATTGATTTCTTCGGCAGAGAAGGCTTGAATTTTGGTTAATTTTTTTTTTTTAAGATTTTGGGGTATAGGATGAACACATTCAACCAATTTTTTTTTTGGTTTTGAACAAACTAACGAAGGATCGTTAGCTGCTCTGATACCATGTTGAAAAGTAAAATGCGGAAAATAAAATTGAAGAACTCTTGAAGACTACATTTTGATTGATTTGAATTGTTTTGTTGATACATAGTACATCCCTATTTATAGGACTAAAGAAGTAATATACCTAGGAACTAAACAATTGGAACTATAACACTATTAATGTTATATTCCTTGAAACTCTAAAGTAACTCTTTCCAATATTCTTGAGACTCCACACTTTCTTTTCCTCATATACTTAGGACACCTAAAGTGATCTCAATTAAGAAAATAAATAGATAAATATATAGGATATGATCAATTAAGAAAATAAATAGATAAATATATAGGATATGATCAATTAAGAAAATAAATATATATTGGCTCAATTAAGAAAATAAATAGATAAATATATAGGATATGATCAAGAGCATGCATCTTCTTACTTGAGATTGCAAAACCAATCATTTTTAGATGAGACGAAGGTCATTTTTAGTTCGTTCTTAATTCATTTAAGAAAATCCGGAATTGAAAATTAATGAAGTCATTTTTAAATCATTTTAGGCTTTTTTTTTTACAATGACCTAAAAAATGTCCTGAAAATGACCTATATGGTATCTAAAAAAATGACTTGAATATTCCGGCTATATGTTTTGCAATAAAATTGAGTTTATCATAAATCACATTGATTTAAATAGATTATTTTGGATGATAAGAATTGTGTTGCATGTACGAGCTTGTATACTTTGATTTACATCGTATTTTTGGTCGTGCCTTATACGTAGAGATGAATTTATTTACATAAATTAATGAAATAAGAAGATATTGCTACCTATCAAGATTATTTTCTTGGTCTTGGAGGGCGGCAACTGAAAGCAACCCCTGCCATCTTTCCTTCCATCACCATAATACCCTTTTGGACATGAGCAATGAAAAGATCCAAGAGTATTGACACAACTTGAATTTGAGTCACATGGATTAGTTGTGTTATCAGCGCATTCATCAATATCTGGTCAAAAAGAAAAATAAAATGCATAAAGAGATATACCATGATTTTGGATTGCTAATCATTTGATGACCTCAACCTAAAAGTGAATGATGACTTCAGTGTACAATTTGATACTTCCCATGTTACATAGGATTGGAGACAATTTTTTTTTACACGCGATTTAAGAAAAATTTTATTAAGTTAATTAAGTAAATAAATAATAAAGTAGGAAATGAATAAGGTAGAGCGACGAAGAGATAATAAAGTAAGAGAAAGTAAAGTAAGTGAGAATAAATGTATTGATTTTTACTAAAAAAGAGAAATGACTCCACTACAATGGAACGTACTAAAATGACTCAATTACTATGGAACAGGGGGAGTAGACGTAAGCATGGTGATGTTCAATTGATCTTAATTTGTTGGATATGTCATTAGAAATCAAAATAAGTCCCGGAGCAAGGTAAGGATCACCTTGATATCCTTTGGAGCAGTTACAAAGGTAGCCTCCAATTGTTGCATCAAAATCAATGCAATCAGTGTTATTTTGACACGCAAAAGCAGTGGGATCCGATTGTGCTTGCTTGCAATTGAGCGAACCAACCCTCCAATTCAGCGGGAATATTGAATTCTGTCTGTTTCTTTTTAGATGATAAGGTGAAATTTGTGTTGGATTATTGAAAATACCATATGACGTTGTAGATTGATCCTTGTGTCCAACGAAGGCAATGCTGCAAGAGATATTCATACGTGGCCATACTCCAATAAATTCACTCAAATTTGCTTCCAGGTAAGAGGTGCCTGCAAATATCGACCATGATCTTGTCTTAAAAGAAATCCGTTCGGTACACAAAATTAAATTAGAAGGTATGGAATTACTCCCTCCGTCCCAAGCTTAAGTGATTGACTGGTTTTCGTCACGTAGAGGTGCCCACGGTTCCGGTTTTGGAAATTGCCGAACCGCGAGGGTGTTTCGCGGTTATGGTTCCGGTTCCAAAACCGCCGGTTTCGGTCCGAACCGGCATTTTTCCGACAGTTTTTTACGGTTCCAAACTGCTGGTTTTTGGCGATTTCTTGCAGTCCTGGCTCAGTTTCACGGTTTTCCGGTGGTTTTTTGCGGTTCCGATTTGGAACCGCCCAGAACCGGCAGTTTCGACACGGTTTCGGTTCGGAAAATTTTGAACTTGAACTGGACCACGGTTCTAAAATCGACGGTTTCGGTAACCGCCGATTATGATTGCGCGGTTAACCGTCGGAATTGTAAACCTTGGGCACCTCTATCGGCACGTATTTTGGAAAATTGATAATAAATAGTTAAGTGATGAGAGTATAAAGTAAGAGAAAGAATAATGTAGAAGAAGTCATCTTCTATATTATTTTTTGTCTTACTTTACTTTTTCTTCACTTTAATAATTTATTATCATTTTTTCAAAACAACGGTCAAAAAGAAATCAATGACTTGAGCTCAGACGGAGGGAGGAGTTAATATGAAATTGTATTTTAAGAAATTATGCACACAAACTCCCGTGAGTGTTTAGTATGTGTAGTGTGTGTGACTCAGTGACTGTGTGAGTGAGCTGTGTGTGTGTGCGCGCGCGTGTGACTGTAATTGTGCGTGTGTAACTGTGTGTGTGGTTGTTTGTGTGTAACTGTGTATCTGTGTGTGTGTATGTAGTGACTGTGTGTGTGACTGTGTGTGTGAGAGTGTGTGTGCAGTGACTGTGTGTGTGTAAGTGTGTGTGTGTGTATGTAGTGACCGTGTGAGACTTTAAGTGTGTCTAACTGTGTGTTTATGTGTGTAAAACTGTGTGCCTGAGAGACTTTGAGTGTGTGTGTGTCCTTGTGTTCGTGTGTGTAATGTATGTCACTGTGTGTAGTGATTTGTGTGTGTGAAACTATGAGTGTGTGCCTTTGTTGTAAATGTGTATGTGTGTGTTTTTCTCTGTGTCTGATTGTCCATGTGTTTAAATGTGTGTTTGTGTATAACTGTGTAATGTTTGAAAGTATCCAATTTTATAACTATTTTAAATTCTAATTTTCTATTTTTAATATGGAATTCAAATTGTGAAATTAAGAAGAATTGAAATTATAATTTAATTCCAAAACCAATTATTTTGTGATATCAAATATTGAATTTGGAATGGAAGGCTCACCAAACCTAAAATTGATGAATTAAAAATGTATTACCTCCAAGAATGGGTGCCTGCAACAGCCGTTGCCAGGATCATATGCAAATGAACACTTTGCATGATAATTGTCAGAAATTTCACTTGATTGGCAAAAGGCAGCGCAACTGTTCAAACTAGATGTTCGATTCGCATGTCGAGTTCGCATCCAATCACAGTGATCCAACTATCATTGGTCAATGTAAATTGAGTTTTGGACAAGTCAATAATCAGGCTTCGATGCTTCAACATAGTAACTCTGCGCTCAGTATCTGACCAATTGTAGCAGGAGAGACCTAGGTTTGGATAATTCACCCAAACCCGCGATGATTCAAACCGAATGACTTCTATCTTCAATATAGAGAGGTAGGCTTTTCGAGGGTTGGTAGATGTATTGCAAGTTATGTCAAAAGATGGCGCCAAATAGCAATTGGGCCCCACTCCAAATTGAAACGGTATCGCCAATTCTCCACACCGATCGGGGCATCTCTCTTTCGCAATTGAACTCAACAATACTTTTGCTAGTACGTCAAATGTAAACAACATTAATTACTTACTTGCATATACAAAATTAATGAGTATAAATAATTTCCTTATTAGTCCATCCCTAAAAAGCATAAACTTTCTAATTTTGAAATAGTTAAACAACACATTATTTTATTTACAACTTATATCATTTCACTAACACTACTTACACTATTATTTATCTCTCTCTTACTTTACCAATTTTCTATAAAATTCGTAACGAACAAAATGTTCATATTTTTCAAGAAAGGAGATATGTCAAAGGTAAATGAGTAGGTATATATGGCTTCTAAATGCTTGAAAAAACATTTATGATGTGAAAATTAAAGAATAAAGCATTAAATGACTAACCTTTACAGCCTCCAGGCAAGTAGGAATTGCCCGAGTATCCTTCCTGGCAGCTGTATTGATATCCCTGGCCCGGGGCATCAACATCAACACAAACACTCTTGTCATCACGACATGCTTATGTATCGGAATTAAGCCGCGCTGTGCTGCAGTTCTTAGTCCCAATCAGCCAATCCAGCCGCACCACGGGTGGCCTCATCGTTGATGCCCAATTATCATTTTGCAGTACCGTTGAGTTATGGAGGTAATACAGCGGATATGAAAATGCTTTTTCCTTACCAGACTCCAAATCTTGGATAAAGGCATAGCTGCACTGGAAAAGCTTTCTACCTCTTAATTTTCTGCTCATGTCAAACAATTCTGCTCCCTCTGTACCTGTGTCTATGAGTTCACTTGCTAAGTTAGATTCACACACTTTCATATACCGATATATGGTTCTTATGCCAAAAAATGATTTTCGATACTTGTAGTACTTCCTCCATTCCTCGGTAGGAGAAATGTAGTTAAATTAGCGTTAGTGGACAGTGAGATCCACATATATTACTGTTAATAAGTTGTAATTGTGGGTCATAGATGTATATGGGTAATGAGGAGGGGGCAACTTTTCTTAAATGAAAATGCCGATATTTTTATGGGACGGACGAAAACAGAAAATGCACATATTTTTATAAGACATGGGTAAATAATAAAGTAGGAGAGAGGTAAAAGTAGAGAGAATAAAGTAACAATGATAATAAAGTAATAGTGAGAAAACGTGTTACTCCCTACGTCCCAACTATATTGAGTCAAAACTTTTGGGCACAGAGATTAAGAAATTGTGTTGAAAAGTAAGAGGGATGAATAAAGTAGGAAAGATAAAGAAAGTAAAATAGGTGATGAATAAAGTATGAGTGATCAGATATTTTGTTTTTTTTTTTAAAAAGAAATCACTCAATTTAGTTAGGATATCCCAAAAAGGAATACGACTAAACTTAATAGGAAGAAGGGAGTACTTTTTTTTTAAAAGAGGAAATGACTCAACTACCGTGAAACGTCTTAAAATAGAAAAATGACACAACTATCATGGAACCGAGGGAGTACTAGATATTATACAAAGTGTAATTACCTCTGTTGATTGTTCCATGGCAGAATCCATTACCGGGAGAAGTAGCATTAACCGGGCAATACCCGATTGCATACCCCTCCCCGCAAAATGCTAAGCAGCCGCCATTGCTGTCGGATTGTACCACCGCGTCGTCGCACCCTATGGCTGTGAGTCTATTTTTGTGCGACAACGTATACGGAGTCCCCGACAAGTTCACTCTCACACTATCTCTATATGTTGCATTTCCACCTTCATAGCAAACTGCAGCTAAATTCGGGTACTTGACCAATATGATTAAGAATTTGATTAAAAACTTAAAATCTGATTATACAATATGCTATGATGAACAATAACATCAATAGATTCATAGCAACAAAATCCAATGGAATCCAACAAAAAAATCAATTTTAAAATAATAAAAATTGATAATATTATAATATAATTTCTTAACAGATAACCCGAATCCGACATGAACACGACACGAAATTTTTGTGTTCTTAACGGGTCGACCCGATAAGGACACGAACCGAATAAGCTTTGACCCAAACTCATTAATTTCATGTTGGGTTATCGTGTCGTGCAAAAAATTGTCAGCCCCACATATAGCTATAGTAAATTACTCATTTACCCCTACGATTTTTCTTCGTTATGTTCTTCTCACTCCCGCTATTCACCAAAATAGGAAAAAATTTCATGCGATTTACTTGGTGCCTTAGTTGACTGATATTTGGTAGTTATTGATCGCCAAGTTCGACACCGTGAGTGTTAAATTTGTTGTTTGCTTAATTTTTTCATTTGTTGTATTGCTGCCGATTGTGTTGTTGGGGTTGCGCATCAGAAATACGCGAATTCCAAATGGATCCTTAAGGATCTATTTAGGTCAATATATGACTAAATCAATTTTCATGCAATTATTCAAGATCTATGATAAACACATTAAAATACATAATTTACATTTATTTAATGTGTTTTCAATTGTTACCTTGTGACCCTCTAAATGATCGACCTGGCTTGCCTCCACATGTCGTGTCAGATTTCAATCTTGAATTTTCTAATCTATCTCCTTGCTCTTGATTAGCCATTTGCGTGGACAAATCTTGGATAATCACAATAGATTTAGATGGATTTCTCGTAGATAAGAGCCAAAAGAGATGTAGAACTTTAGAATTGGATCAAGATCTACTCCTATAAATTAGGATAGAACAAGAAAAAATCTCTTCTTGTTTTTCTATAGGGTTCGTGTTAAGACCCTACTCCCTCCTAAACACCGATCTCTCTCTCTCGGCGATACTTCAGACGATCCGGCGCCCTGATTCAGGGTCGGCGGTGGCTCCGAACGGATTGTGTGCGGGAATCTTCCCCGTCAGGCAATCAGGTTCGTAGGCAAAATTCAAGTCACAAGTTAACAACGAAAAGTAGGGCAATCGATATTTTCATTCATAATCATGTTGTGAACAATATAGCCCTATTTATAATCTATGGACCCTAGGTTTGGTTCGACCTAATCCTACATCGGGAAAGAACCAACAAGAAAACCCGACGGAGCTTATAATTGCGCTCGAATTAATTACAGAATTAAATAATAAAAAAACTCCAAATAAAAGACTAAATAAACGACTAATACCAAAAATAAAGACTAACTAATTAAGGAAAGAATCACTTGGCGACGAAGTCACCGAATCTATTCGGAGGCCTTGCATTCCTCGTCGGTTTCGTCCTCGCGATGGACGCTTCCTCTCGGACTCCCTTTGCGCGCCTCTGCTCCCGCCTATCCCCGTTACTCTGCTGGCTTCGCTCCGCGACGGGCTCCTGCGGAGCCTGCGGTTCTATCGGGCCCGTATCAACCCCCCTCTCCATGGCAACATCCTTGTCCTCAAGGAGGATATTCGGGAACTTCTGTTGAATTACATCCAAAGGCTCCCACGTTGGCGACTCCGTGCCATCTGACCAACGCACCAACGCATGCTCTCTCGGTTGATCCCCATTCCAGAGCGTCCTTCTCTCCAGCACACGCACCGGGTAGACCACGGGGCGGTCCCCGAAAAATTCTGTTGGTAATGCTCCCACAGTACCCGCGGGATCCCCTGCTACAAATGGCCGGAGGAGACTAACGTGAAACACGTTATGAATCCGGCTACCCTCCGGAAGTTGTAGTCGATATGCCACTTGTCCGATCCGCTCAATCACTGCAAAAGGGCCATAATACCGACGCGCCAATTTCGCCGACAACGACCGCGCGACGGAATGCTAACGATAAGGTTGGAGCTTGAGCAACACCATATCGCCCGCCACGAACTCCACATGACGACGATGCTTATTCGCCGTTTCCCGCATTCGTTGCTGGGCGCGGCCTAGATTCCTACGAAGCTGAACCAACAGCTCACTCCTCTGCCTAATGAGTTCCGCCACCGATGGGGGCGTCGACGCCGATGGAGGTGCAAAAACGAGGCTAGGCGGTTCCCGCCCGTACAAAGCCTTGAACGGCGACATGCCCAAACCTGCATGATAAAAGCAATTTAGTGCGAGCTCCGCCCAAGGCAGAAAGTTCGTCCATTTGGAAAGGCGATCCCCCGCGAAGGCTCGCAGATATTGTTCGAGGCCCTTGTTTCTCACTTCTGTTTGCCCGTCCGATTGCGGGTGGTATGCCGTCGAGAAATTCAACTTTGTTCCACTTAGCCTCATAATTTCTTCCCAAATTTTATTCAAGAACACCGAATCGCGGTCTGAGACCAACGTCTTGGGGAAACCGTGATGTCGCACCACCGTGTTAACAAATAACTGTGCTACCCGCAATGCATCAAATCGGGTCGGTAAGGGTGCAAAGTGGGCGTACTTGGATAAGCGATCCACGACTACCTTGATGGCCGTGTACCCACGGGATGGGGGTAGGCCTGTGATGAAGTCCATCGACACATCCTCCCAAACCTGTGACGGGATCGGTAACGGTTGCAGCAACCCGGCCGGCTTCTGGGTCGAGTACTTTGTCGTTTGGCATATGACACAAGCCTCGACAAATCGCCGGATCTCTTTTTTCATATTCGGCCAATAAAACTCGGCTGTAACTCGACGAAGAGTCCTTTCAAACCCCGGATGACCCGCCGTTTGTGAGCAATGATATTCGGTCAAGATAGGCGTGCGCGCCGAAGACCGGGATCCCACAAAGATCTGCCTGTTGTAGTAAATCAGGCCATCCACCCACGATAAGTGTGGTGGAGCGCGTCCCTCCTTTATCTCCTTCGTCATTTCACGCAATTCCGGAGACGAGCGCACCTCACGCCGCAGCAGCTCGATGAGCTGTGGAACCGGGCAGGCGGCTGCCGTGAGGAGGATCCCATCGGCCTGCTCATCCCCGAGCTCCCCGCTGTCTCCACTGCCTCCCGCGCCCTCGTCGCCTGGCTCGGCACGGAGGGAAAGCGCGTCTGCGGCTCGATTCGCAGAGCCTTTTTTGTATTCTATTCTGAATTTATATCCCATTAACTTTCGCACATAGAGTTGCTGGTCCGGGGTTTGTACCACTTGCTGCAGCAACTCCTTCAAGCTCTTCTGGTCGCTTCGAATCACAAACTCACGACCCAAGAGGTATTGGCGCCATTTCTGTACCGCCTCCACAATCGCGTACTGCTCTTTGTGATATGTAGATGCCACACTACGGCGAGGACCTAGTTTCTTGCTGAAATAAGCTATGGGGTGCCCATCCTGTAACAACACTGCCCCAATGCCCAGATCAGACGCGTCGGTCTCTATATAGAATTGTCGTTCGAAATCCGGTAGGCGAAGAACCGGCGTCGATGTCATCGCCGTCTTTAACCTGTCGAAGCTTGCCTCTGCCTCTGACGACCATATGAAGGCATCCTTCTTGAGCAACTCAGTCAACGGAGCTGCAATCATAGCGTAGCCCGCTACAAAACGACGGTAGTAACCCGTTAAACCCAGGAACCCTTGGAGTTGTTTCACTGAAGTGGGTTTAGGCCACGCCGTCATGGCGGCAAGTTTACTGGGGTCGGCTTTCAAGCTCCCCTCACTGATCAAGTGCCCCAAATAGTCTACTGTGGAGCTACAGAAAGAGCACTTTGATAATTTAACGAAAAAACTATTCTTCTGCAAAATCTCCAGAACAGCGGTCAGATGCTGCCCATGCACCTCAACCGACGGACTGTAGACCAAAATGTCGTCGAAGAAGACGATGACGAACTTCCACAGCATAGGTTGAAAAATGGCGTTCATCGCCGCCTGAAATGTCGACGGCGCATTTGTGAGACCGTAGGGCATGACCAAGAACTCGAAATGGCCATCGTGCGTACGAAAAGCCGTTTTGAAAATGTCCTCGTCATGCATTCTTATTTGATGGTATCCTGAACGGAGATTCAACTTGGTGAAGATACGAGCCTTGCCTAACTCGTCAAAAAGTTCATCTGCCGTCGGGATTGGAAAATGATCAGGAACTGTCGCACTATTCAAAGCGCGGTAGTCGATGCAAAAACGGAACGTCCCATCCTTCTTCCTGATAAGGAGCACCGGGGACGAGAAAGGACTGCTGCTTCGTTGAATAATGCCTTGTTCAAGCATGTCCTTGACCTGGCGCTCAATTTCATTTTTCTGGAAGTAGGGATAGCGATAAGGTCGGACATTGATGGGTTTCGTGCCCGGCAGCAAATGGACACGATGATCGAACGGTCTTTTGGGTGGCATTCCCACCGGCATGGTGAAAACCGGTCGGAATTGCGATAACACCTCCAATATGCCCGGTGGTAGCTCGGCCAGGAAATCGTCTGCTGGTGCCTGTTCCGGGTGGGCACTCTCCGGAACCAATAACAACAACTCAAATATGTCGAGTACCTCGTTTGACGGCACTAGAGACGTTAACACCTGCAGATTAACCCGACGCGGGGGGGTATGATTCCCTTCAGAACGACCCGTCGATCCCCTTGTGAAAACGTCAGTTTCTTGTCTGTGAAGTCTGTTGTAATCGGCCCCAAGGACTCGAGCCAGTCCATCCCTAGAATAACGTCCGGGCCATGAATTGGTAGAATATGTAGATCCACCAAAAACGTCGTCCCTTGTATCTCCAATTTTGTCTGCTTCGCAATGTGTGTGCAAAGTAATGCCTCGCCATTGCCCACAATAACTCGAAATGGGCGAATAGGTGAAAGTTATAGATGCAAGCTTTCCGCCATTTGCGGGTGTAGGAAATCCCGATCGCTTCCTGTATCAATCAAAATGCACACCTCCCGATCTTGGATTGTCCCTATCACCTTCAGAGGGCGTGATCTGCGATCCCCATACATCGTGTGGATGTGGGCTACCTCCGTGACGTCGCATTCTCCCGCGTCGATATGTTGTAACTCCCCGTCATGCACGTCGTCCAAATCCTCGGCGTAGCAGAGGAGGCGCTGCTTGCAAACGTGCCCAACGACCCATTTATCCGGGCAATAGTAGCAGAGCCCCAGTCTCGCACGCTCCGACTTCTCGGCTTGAGAGACGCGGATCAGTGGCTGGCGAGGAGGGTTTGGAGCACGCCCTTGAGCCGGTTGTTGTTCCTGACCGCCGGGTATCTGAGGTGCCGGCTGGCTGGGAGGTGGGCCTGTGTGATAGGGTTTATCCCTGTGATGGTTGGCGCTCGCTCTGAGAGTCGGCCATGTCCAAGGTCATAGCCATCGCCGCTGCTAAAGACGACGGGCGATGTAGGCGCAGACGTTCGCGCATATCCGGCTTCAATCCAGCCACGAATAGGGTGAGCAACTGAGTTTCCGGAATGCCCTGAACTCGGTTGAGGTACTTCTCAAATGTATCATGATACTCTAGCACAGTGCCCGTTTGGGTCAATTTTGCAATAAGTCCAAAGTAATCCTGAAAACTCTGTCGGTCAAATCGATGTCGAACATCCTCCAAGAACTCTTGCCACGTGACGAATTCGTTGTTCGCGCAATAGTTAAAGACCCACTCCGACGCCGGAGGGTCAAACAACATCACCGCATAATGTAAGCGTTGTGCATCCGGCATCAATAGGTGATTAAAATAATACTGGACTCACGACACCCAATTAGTGGCGTCCGATCCATCAAACCGCGGGGCAGTCATCTTAACCCTTTCCATTCTATCCATAGATGACTCCCGCGTACTAAAGCGCTGGGGCGGATCCCAACAGGTCGCTGGACGGTCCAATCCTCGGTTGGGACCGGCGAACCTGTTACGGCTGGGTTCAAACCCTAAATTGTCGCCCATAGCGGTCGATCGACCGTACCCTTCCTGACGTCCCGTAGCATGGTGGCGAGGCCTATACCCTCTATCCCACACTCCCTTTCCACGGACATCAATATCATCAAACTCCCCCCAATCGTCCAACCGCGATGGGGGCTCCGACTCACGCGACAAATCGAGACTCGCAAACCTCCGATCCGTGTTGTCCTTCCACGTATCCAACTTATCCAAGCGATCCGAAACATGATCCAATTTAGCATTAACGGGGTCCCCAGGCTGCCCTTCGTCCCCCGGACCAGATTCCATCTCCAAATCCTCAAACGTAGGGTGATTAATTCCCCCAAAATCACGGCGATTCGACGGCTGACCGCGCCGCGACGAACCCCAGCCTGCTCTGCCGTAGGTATTGTAGCGTCGCATGGGTTCAAAAGTGAAAGCACCAGATGTTAAGACCCTACTCCCTCCTAAATACCGATCTCTCTCTCTCGGCAATACTTCAGACGATTCGGCGCCCTGATTCAGGGTCGGCGGTGGCTCCGAACGGATTGTGTGCGGGAATCTTCCCCGTCAGGCAATCAGGTTCGTAGGCAAAATTCACAAGTCACAAGTTAACAACGAAAAGTAGGGCAATCGATATTTTCATTCATAATCATGTTGTGAACAATATAGCCCTATTTATAATCTATGGACCCTAGGTTTGGTTCGACCTAATCCTACATCGGGAAAGAACCAACAAGAAAACCCGACGGAGCTTATAATTGCGCTCGAATTAATTACAGAATTAAATAATAAAAAGACTCCAAATAAAAGACTAAATAAACGACTAATACCAAAAATAAAGACTAACTAATTAAGGAAAGAATCACTTGGCGACGAAGTCACCGAATCTATACGGAGGCCTTGCATTCCTCGTCGGTTTCGTCCTCGCGATGGACGCTTCCTCTCGGACTCCCTTTGCGCGCCTCTGCTCCCGCCTATCCCCGTTACTCTGCTGGCTTCGCTCCGCGACGGGCTCCTGCGGAGCCTGCGGTTCTATCGGGCCCGTATCAGTTTGTCTTCACGTCCATCTCTATTTATAGTGCTATTTAAAAATAGTTACGTATTGTGTAGTTTGTTTGCATGATTGATTGAATTTTGCAAGTAAACCTGTAAAATTGAGGTGAAGTTTTAGTTTGAGGGATAAGATCAGCTGTGGTTTCTGTGGTTATTTTGCATGTTCTAGGTGGAGATTTGTTGAATTTTTGTGATCATGCAGATAACCACAATTCTTGGATTTAAATGCAATTAACATAAGTTTGACAATTAAATGAGCTTTTGAAGCAACTTTTCGTCGAAAGGCGCTGTGATTGAGAATATAAAAGGAATTCCATAGATGAGATAGACCAGAGAAGAGAATGTACTTCAAATTCATATTGATACTATTAGCTTGCGGTTTTGATCTTCATTTTATGTAGTAAAGTTGAGTGTTCGTTGTATACTTCTTGTTCGAGTGAATAATAAACGGTTGATCTTCTTAATTTCTTCGTTGATGTAGACAGTAGACTTGCCACGTATTACAAAATTTGTTTTTTTCATATCTTGCTAACTCATTTTTTATTATTCATGCATCGATTTAATTAAGATATACTCCCCAATCCCATAAAAATAAGAAAACTTTCCTTTTTCGTCCATTCCACAAAATTACTCCATTCCATTTATAGAAAGTTGCTCCAAACTTATTATCCATATATATATATCCATGATCAATTGAGATTTTTTTGGGTAATTGAGAAATGAGATGCAACATCAGCCACTCATTAAATGAGTGGTCCAGATTTTGCCACACAAAAAATGTTTTTAGATTAATTTATTATGAAAGGGCAGAATGGTAATTCACATCCCCCTCTCTTCTTCCCAAAAATCCTTTTTTTTCCCAAATCACTACCGCTAATCGGCCCTCCATCTTCATCTTCATCCCTCCAATTTCGTCGACGACAATGGCGATTGCCGCAGCCATATCGATGCTGCTGATCGCCGTCAAACATCCTCGTCGACTCGCAATCTCTCTTGCTCCTCCTTGGCTTGAATACGCCGCTGCTCCTCGGGATCATTGAGGCGAACCTCCTCCTCTCAGCGCGCGATCTCCGCCAATTATTTTCTGTTGTTCTTCATCTTCTCCTTCTTCGCAACCTTCCTTGAATGATATTGCGATTCTCTTCCTCGAGATCGCTGATTTTTTTGATGGAGATCTGCGATCTCGTCGGAATCTGCATTGTTAGCTTCAACGAATTCGTTGCCGGAGGTTGAATTCGCGGATGTGTTCGACTCCACTCTCAATTTGATCAGCGAGAGGTTCAATTCATCAAATCTTCAGTTTGTTGGAGTTCATCAAATCTTCAGTTCAGCAAATTCGTTGCCGAGAGGTTCAATTTGTTTTCTTCAAATATTGTTGCTTTATTTTTTGGATAATAACTTGTTGGAGTTAATTGAATATTTGGTTGGAATTAATTGTCATTCATCAACTTTTCGCCGAAGGCGTTCACACATGATATTTTTTTCCTGTGAGATTTGTTGGTGTTGCTTCTTCTATACATAGTACTTTTTTGGTTGCTGCAAACGCGACTCTGAACAAAATTTTGCTTAGTTTTGTTATTCTTATGCTTGGAGAGCAAAGACGAACTGTCGAATTCCTCCGATATATCGATCGCAGCTGGAGTAAAAATGCAATAATGAAATTTTGGCACAGTTTGTTGTTTTTGTGTTTTGACAGGGAGAAAATCGATGAGGTTCGTGAATTCACGAAGAAAATCATGAGAGAGAAGGAATCGATGTGTTATTTTTTAGTTGTTGACATTTTAATACGAGTTGTTGACATTTGATATTCTTGCTATTGATATGTGAATTACAAGTGTTATTTTTTAGTTGTTGACATTTTAATAGAGTTGTTGACATTTGATATTCTGGCTATTGATATGTGAATTATAAATGTTATTTTTTAGTTGTTGTCATTTTAATAGAGTTGTTGACATTTGATATTCTCGCTATTGCTATGTGAATTATAAGTGTTATTTTTTAGTTGTTGACATTTTAATAGAGTTGTTGACATTTGATATTCTCGCTATTAATATTGTTTTTGAGTTGTTGACACTTTATACAAGTCGTTGACAAGCTGTTGACATTTTATATACAGGCTATTAACAGGCTGTTGACATTTTACTATAAGTTGTTGACATTTGATATGCATGCTATTGACGTATATTGTATGAACATGATGCCAGAACTTGTGTCAATTAAAAAAATTAAGATAAAATAGTTGTTATTTTTTAATTACAAGAATTGTTTTTGAGTTGTTGACACTTTATACAAGTGTTCGAATCGAATCCGTTCGATTAATGTCAACCTCCAACAACGAGCTATATAATTCATGTCAACGACCTATATAATTAATGTCAACAGCAACATTTTACGTATAAATTATGTCAATAACAACATTTTACATATAATTGACATTGTATATATGTAGTTTACATGGATTGTACATATAGTTGACATTACATGTGTGTAGTTGATATAAATTTTATATGTAGTTGACATGGATTATATATATAGTTGACATTGTTTTCGTACTCAACAACAAACATTTTCATGTCAACAACTTATATAATTTATGTCAATAATAATATTTTAGGGAATATCACAAACACCTTATCTACACAATTCACAAATTCCAGCAACACAATCGAATTAACAACGGCATCCATATATTTCACAAATTCATCTACATATTTCACAAATTCATCTACAAGTTCAAAGCGGGACCCACAAACCAGAAGAGAATCCATCCCCCAATCACGATGAAGATGGAAGCGTAGGCTAATTTGTGAGCCAAAACAACAGTCATTTCTCGCCGACATACAACCCCACCGCCTTCTCACTCAAGCTCATCGATTCCCAATCCTTCTACGCTTGTTTTTTCGCTGCCGCTCTGCCTCCGCCGCCGTCGCCTTCCTCCTCCGCCTTGAGCTGCATTTGAATTGGATTTCTATGGTCTCCGCCTTTCAATTTAAATTTCAATCAATAATGCTAAACAACTCTAAACGAAGCCAAAAATCGCAAGACCCTCGGCGTTGCAACAACTGATCAGAATCTGACAGTGGTCGGACACCAACAGCTCAGATCCATCACCTTTTTCACGTGCTGCTCTCTCATCTCCGCCCTCTCTTGAAGCCCCAACATATTTCCCGCCAGCGCACGAGAACCAGATGGCGCCCCCGCCGCCGAGGCCGGTGAAACAACGTGCTGCAATCAGATCTGATCACGTAATTCCATCTGCAAACCCCTAATTGATCCTTCAGAGCCTCCACCACGCCGATGTTGGCCGCAATTGCCCAGCCACCTCTTGTTGCTGCAATCATTTGATTTCTCTATTAATCAAATAATTTAAAAATAAAATAAAAGATGTGTAAACTGATTAATCGATTGATGCAAACCGTGCTGAGATTTGAAGATGATCTGAGCTTCTCTATTCTTCAAAGCCTGAATCAATCGCTCGTCGTCGCCGGAATCGAAGAGCGAGACAAAATAATTGAGGAATGAGAAAGGATTAACGGAGCGCATCTGCCATTTCAGAGCTCCGAGGATCAGCATCTCCATTCTCTCGATCATCGCGGAATTGAAGATCAAACCTCCGTCATTATCCTGCAATTCATAAATGAAATTTACCATTCTGCCCTTTTAGAAATCATGTGGATTAGTGGCTGATATTACATCTCATTTCGCAATTTAGCTAAATAATCTCAACCTAACATGACCCTATATATATATCAATTTGTTTACAACCTATACCACTAGGACCCACCATTAAATACTAACAAGAATATGGGTCTCATTATCCACTAGCACCAGTGGCGGATCGAGAAATTTATATTCGGGGGTGCGAGTCATATGATAAATTATTATATAACATACCAAAAATAAAAACTAATACTAAAAGCAATATATTTTGAAATATACAAATTTTAGAGTCATACATTTCAAAATACAAAAATAAACTACATTATATCTAATTTATTTTTCGACGAGTCTTCATTTTTTTCAAAACGATTCACTATATCATCATCGGATACTTGTAGAAATACATATTTCTCAATGAAAGTGACCAAACAATCGTTCAAAGGTTGATCACCCATTCTATTTCTCAACTTATTCTTCACAAACGTCATTCCAGAAAACACTCTCTCTATACTTGCAGTGGCAACCGGAAGAATCAAAATCAACTTGATAAGCAAAACCACATGCGAATAAACCACATCTCTTTTTGTTTCAACAAGCTTCACCAAAAGAGAACTAATATCTCGCAAATTCTGAAAGTCTTCATCACTTCCCATATCTCCAATGAATATATCAAGTTGGCACTCAAGGTCCATCAAATCAATGTTTGAAAAATCGGAAGGATAAAAAGTGGCAAGTTTGAGTACCTTTTCCTTGTCAAAAGAAGAGAAGCCATCTTTAGGATTGAAGCAAGCCATACATCTGAGCAACTCTATATTAACTTCATTGAATCGATTATCAAGTTCTTGATGTAATAAGCCAATCACTTTGATAAACACATCAACACGAAAATGATGAAGATGTGAAACTTGTTGAACAAAACGTTTTGATCTCCCATGAGGGCTATAGTGAGCTTTCATATCTGGAACAACAATGCCATGTTTATTGCAAATTGAGATTACCTTGTTCAAGTGAATCTCCCATCCATCCTCCCTCATTTTCTGTAGTTGATCTTTGGTTAAAATGACAAGCCTCATAGCATTAATGATGTCTTGATCTCTTCTTTGCAAAGCAAGACACTAATTTTTAAAATTATAACTAGACATAAAAAACAACTTATCATAGAAGTCAGAAGATCAAATTTTTAAAATTGAAACACAATAATTTAGAATCCAAAACAACAATTAAGCTATTTTACTTGTGTATTTAATACTCTATAATCCCTAAAATAATACATAATTGAGAATTTCTCATCCACAAATAATTGGAAGCACGGCTGTTTTCAATTCACCCCAATTCCAAGACAATAAGAGAGAGTCATAAGGTGTAAAACATTATTCTATTTTGCACAAGCTGCCAAAATCCCTAAATTATTTAATGAACTAAACTTTTACACCTAAATTCCTAATCACTCACCTTTTCAACAAAGAACAAAGTGTATGATGAAAATTGAGGCGGCAAGTCACGGAAGAAGGCAAGAAACCGGAGTTGGAGAGCGGTAGTCGGTGGCGGAAGAAGGCAAGAAGCAGAAGCAGTCTGCGGTTTTCAATTGGGGATGGCAATGGTTTGTTATTTTTATTGTGTTCTGTAAAAAATGCTTTGAATTAAAGAGTTTTACCACTTTTTGATTTATTAAATGTATTTTATTTCTTTTCTAGTATTTATTGGAGGAATAGCCAAATATGGATTAGGGGGGCATTAGTTTTTGGCCGCGTAGTTTTTGGAGTAGCCAAATAGGGGGACATTATACATATATTATTAATATAAACTCAGAATTTGTATTTAAATATATAATACTACTAAAAATATTTTTTTTTTGGGGTACACTCGTACCCCCTTTGTCCCTACTCCCTCCGCCACTGACTAGCACTATTTTAATTACCCTTCTCTTCATCTCTCTTACTTTAACAATTATGCATTAACTCATGTACGTCTCAAATGTCCTTATTTTTTTCTGACGGAGGGAGTATTATTCCAGTAAAAAAATTGATTAATTTTATTAATTTGGTGTGTCCATCAAAATTAGATCAATCTAACATGGAGAGTTTTAACTAAAAATCTTACACCTCATTATAAATGTGGACTTCACAATCCATTAACAATATTTTTATCACATTTTCCCTCCATCTGTATTACTTTACCAATTGGGTATTATAAAATACTCCCTCTGTCTCATTTAAGATGTTCATATTTTATTTTTAGTTTGTCACACTCAAGATGCTCACTTTTTATATTTGAAAATAAATATCTCTCATCTTTCCTCATTAAAACATGCAACTACATTTTTTTCTCTGCTTATTTCATCTAACATCTCCTCTTAAAATTTCGTCACTCAAGAATATGGATATTTTTGTATGAGATGAATGAAGTAATATTTATGATTAAAATTTATATAGAGTTAAAAGAAAAAATTGAAAAAGAATGTGATCCATAAATAGTTGATAAAGGGAATGGAAAAAAACTATGGAAGTTAGAAATTTAAGCCAAAAAATGATATGAAACGATATATGAATATCATGTGTTATGAATGTTCTGTCTCATGCATTAATATTAGAGCATCATTAACGCATGGGGACGGGCCGCAGTTGGGTCCCGGCCCGTGTTACGCAGCGATGGAGGGGAGGATTTTCCGGCCTGGGCCGGTCCCGGTGACGCAGTCGCAGCCTGGGGACGCGCCCGAGGTCCGGCCCGGCTCAGGGTTATGCGCATCGGTACGTGCCGCGACGGGGTCCGGCCCAGCGTTAATTGGTGTTCGGGCCGACCCGAGCCGCAATTTTAATTGGTGTTGGAGGCCGTTGCCGACTAACGATTGTGGATCTGGCATGCCTACTTTGGTGTCGCGGGGTCGAATAATGACCTCAATGTGTTGAACGAGTCTCCATTGTTCAATTACTTGTGTGTCGGGCGAGCGCCGAACGTAGAGTTCACGGCCAACCACCGTCGGTATAGTATGGGGTACTATCTGGCAGACGGGATCTACCCTCGATGACCCGTGTTCGTGAAGACTATCACATGTCCGACAACAGATCGGAGGGCATTGTTTGCTGAAAGGCAAGAGGCGGCTCGGAAAGATGTGGAGCGTGCATTCGGAGTCCTCCTAGCACGGTGGGCTATTGTGAAGGGCGCGGCCTGTGGTTGGCAGCGTCCACTAATCGCCGACATCATGTATGCATGTATCATAATGCATAACATGATCGTTGAGGACGAGGAAGAAAATGTCACTTTGTGGAGCGACAATCCGCTCTCCAGCACCGGGAGTAACTACACTGTCACCGCCCCGCCCGTGCAGGGCGTTCCTCCCGACATCCGCAATGTCATGGCCCGTTCAGTTGCGATGCGTCAAGATGAACTACACACTCGCCTCCAAGCCGATCTAATTGAAGAGATTTGGACACGCACCAACGTTTTCCAGCATTGACGTTATGTTTTAATATTTTTTTTGTATTTTTAAATTTTTATGTTGTAATTTTCAATTTCCGAATGATGAACAACTTTTCCGTGTTTTAAATTTTCGGCATTTTTTATTTTACGCGTAAAATAGATTGTAAATTGTGAATAACGCAATTTAATAGTTGTAGTTCGGGATGAGATCTGTAGAGTTAGAGCAGTTGTGACATGAAACTCAAATTTAGAGTAATAATGATGTGGAGGGGAATTGAGGCGTGAAATGAGGACGGGGTTAGGCCATCCACAACGCTGTTCCTATACCGTTCCTATACCGTTCCTTAAACCACTATTTGAGGGCCCCACTGTACTTTTTTACTCCATTCCTTAACTAAGGAACGGAACCTGCAACCCTCCGTTCCTTAACCGTTCCTTAACCGTTCCTTAAATTACTATTCATTCAATTTCATTTTTTTTTATTTCCAACTCAATTCAATTAAAAAACACACTTTAATAAAAAACAAACACACTTGATTAAAAAACACACAACATTAAAAAAAATTACAACTACAACTTAAAAAAAATAAAAACCACACAATTAAAATCCTAAAAAAATAAAAACACACAATAAAAAACACACAATTAAACGTGGGAAAATTAAAAAACTACTCTGCCGGCGAATCATCCTCCGGAGGCGGTCGAGGTTTAGGGGGAGTCGGAAGGTCAAGATGTGCTGCCATAGCAACAATTCCGTTCCACCAGGCCGTGAATTGGGCGTACGAGAAGCGGGAAGTGTCCGCCATTGTGGCGGTCATGTACGCCACCATAAGTGTGTCCGAGCGTCCCCGCGAGCCCGATCCCGAGGCCGACTGGCTTGATTCGCCTCGGCCCTTCCTCGCTCTAGCCGCCTTCGCCGCCTTCGTCCCTTGCGGCCGACGGCGCCCAACGCTGGATCCCCCGTATTCGCCAGGCGTTGGATCCCCCGTACCCCCAAACACCTGCGGTTCACCCTCGCCGGCCTCACCGGTGTCACCAGACGAGTAGTTGCCGGTCGCCGTGTGCTTCGTGCGCTTTGAGGTTGAGCCCGAGCTCGAGCGGACACCGCCGGCCCACCTTTCCTCGTCCTTGACGAGCTGCCAAATATCAACATATTTGAACTGTAGACCGGTGTCCTGGTAGAAGACGCGCAAAGCCGCCCTCAGAATGTCGGCGCCCGAAGCTCCGCTTTGGTAGTTCGCCGCTTCGGCCGTGTAGATGCCGCAAAATTTTTTGACCTGTAGGTCGACTCGGCCAAAGTGAGCACGGAGCATTGTATATTTGCGCTTCCGGGCCCCTTTCGGCTTAGTCTGGTGGTAGACATCACGGACCTTTTCCCAGAAGCACTTGGCGGCTTGTTGATTCCCGACGATGGGATCGTACGAGACGGTGAGCCAGGCGGTGTACACCGCCTTTGTTTCTTCGTTGGTGTAGGGATGCCGGCCCAGATCCTCCGGTTCCTCCTCCTCCTCCTCCTCGGGTGCCTCAGACGCAGCCCTGGAGCTTCCACCGCCTCGGCCTCCTCCCTGGGTGGGTTCAACGGGGATATCCTCCCGAATCTGGGACAAACTCTGGGAAAGCCGCGAGCCGGAGGGTCGAGCGTAGGCATCCACATCGAAAGTGGATGGTTGGTACCCACCCGGCGTCGCCGACCCCTGGGTGCCCGGCGTCGACGACCCAGAACCACCAAGTGTGTTGTACATGGTCTCCCAATCGCCGAACGCGTTGAGATCCCACCCACCGGCGCCGCCACCACCGTAATTGCCGTCGCCGGACATTTTGTGAAGAGATTGAATATGAAAATTGGAGAGGAATTGATGTTGATGTAGGAAGAATAGATGTGTAGTTGTGTGAAATGAAGATGAAATTAGGTGTATTTATAGAATAAGAAAATAAAAAAAAAATAAAAAAAAATGTTAAACGGATATAAAAAACGGTCATATGACCGTTTACACATTTTTAAATTTTTTTTTTTTTTACAAAATTCGAATTTTAAAAAAAAAATGATTTATTGCGTCATAATTAACGACGCCCACTCGCGGGTCGGCGAGTGGGCGTCACGCACGACGCAGGGGCGGCCACGTCTCGCAGGCAGCGGCGGCGCGCGTGGAGGAACAAGCCGTGCCGCGTCTCGCCGGCACGGCTCACGGCACGGAATGGGGACGGCCTGGGAACGGATTGGCGAGCCGCAACGCGTCGCGCCGGCGAACCGTTCCGCCGGAACGGAACCCGCGACGGCCACGGCCCGCGTTGCGGGTGCCCTTAAGGATGCTAACCACGCCAAGTTGAAAAGACAATTTATTATAAGGTGATACGTTTATGAGCAAACGGCTACATCTGGAAATCGGATACAGCGCCGTAGTGGGGGATGGGTGTGTTTGTGCAAGTCAGCAAAGATGCTCATTGGACCTCTCTTTGCCTCCACCCACCCACCCACCACTCCTACATTGCCAACTCTAAATTAATGTTCAATGCCTTCAAAGTTCAAACACTTAAATCACATTTTTAAAATCATGAAACAGAAGCCAGTGCAGTGCAGTGCCGTAGTAAAGTTGTGCTATTTAAAAGAAAAGAGCCGTTGGTGACGTGGCGGATCCAAACTTAGTCACATGCAAATCGGGCCCACTCCAGTCTGTTTAATCGCCACATATTTGTTATTGTCTGTCTCTCTCTATTCCGCAATTCCACTAATTTCATCTGTCTCTGTCTGATCTGTCCTTTATTTATCAAACTCACCCTCTTTCACTTTTATGAATATCACCATTGCACACTCTCTCTTCTCTCTCTTATAAAAAAACCACTCCCAAATTTTGTGTCTCCAAAGTCATATGGATAAAGGAAGCGCAATCCTAGTGGCATTCATCTGCCTCGTCGCCAGCGTCGGCGGCATTTCCCCCTCCTCCCCCCCAGCTAATGCCCCCTCACCCGCCACGTCGCCCGTAGCCACTCCTCCTTCCAACCCCGCCACTCCAGCAACTCCAGTCTCCACTCCTCCCGCTGCAGCTCCGGTCTCAACTCCTCCAGCCTCACCTCCCGTCGTAAGCTCTCCCACCACTCCACCCGCCGCCACCTCCTCTCCAACTGAGGCGCCAGCACCGAGCAAGAAGCACGCCGCCCCGGCTCCTGCTCCTGAGACCGCCGGACCACCAGCACCCCCCGCCGGAGCTCCCGGACCTGGCGCCGACGCCTTCGCCCCTGCCCCTGTCTCTGTCTCTGTCGGTGATTTGGTACGTTAACTTCTCATCGACAATGCGCTTTCACATCTCCAAGTTATCTGCTCTTTTTTCTTCACTTAAGCAGTATCCAATTAGTGGTTATTTTTTATTTTATTTTTCATATCCTTGCATATAATTTGAGTACTTCACTGAACACTATTGAAAAGGAAAGTGCTTGGGTTTCTTTAATTATTAAATAAAAATTGACCAAAGTCATTGTAAATAATTTGGAAAGTAAATCTCGACCACTTTATGCATTTAAAGATGGTGTCCCATTTTCTGTTTTTGTCAAATCTTGAATGTAACATAGCTGAAAAATTTGCTTCTAACTCTAGATTCAATATTCGAATTAGAATTTTTGTCAAATCTTGGATCTAACATGGCTGCAAATTTTGCTTTCAGCCTGAGATCCATGGCTACAAACTAATTGTGTGTGTTTAAACACATTTATTAACAAATTGATGTGGTTTTTGTAGAGTGGGGCTGAGAAATTGATGAGCGTGCAGAAGGTGTTGGCTAGTTTTGCAGTGGCCTCAGTATTTGGGTGGATGTTGTTCTAGAAACTTGATTCTTTTTAGTGAATTTGCGTTTTTGAGTTTCTATGGGAATTCGCCAAATATTTGGCTCTCTTGGATTCTTTGTTTGGGTAGAGAGATTAATTAAGAGGGACATAGACGTCGAGAGAGCCCTTTTATATTCTTCATTGCTTTATGTATCAAGAGCTACATAGGTCGTTGTGCTTTTGGGATGACTTATACTATCATCCTTGTGCACATTAGTTTTATCAAACAATGAACATTCATATGTAACTTTTCTTGATCACTACACTCCGTTTCACTTGGCTCTATTTATTGAAATCAACTGCTGAGGTTGGAACTATATTTCAAACACTTCAAATTGTCTATGGAAAATCAATCCAATCACAAAATAGAAATCCTTCAATTCGATTGGGGTGGAAAATATCATGGTCTCATATTCTTTTTGCAATATTCTAGGATCCAATCCTTGTACTTCCTAACACGATGGGCTAGCAGAGAAGAAGCACTGTCACATTATTGAGATGGTTTGGAATTGCTTCTCAGTCTAGTCTTTCCGGTATTGGATACCCGATACTTGTTGGGTAATGCATGCTACCTGTTTCGCAAACCCCTACTAATATGGAACTCGCTCACTTAGCACAGTAGTATACAAATCAAAGTTTGTTAGTGAACCTTAAAAAATTCAGATCATATGTTGTTCCAATAAATATAAAACATGTGGTTTTTGGTACACAATTTTACATAGTGTTGTTTTGTTAGTTAATAAAGAAAGAAGAAAAGTAGAGATATGGTTATTTTCATTTTAGGAAATGTTTTATATTTACTGAGACAGAGGGATAACTATTTATTTGGGTCAACTTGTCGCAATAGTACCAAGTATCTAGCTATCTAAGGATCCACTTTTGTGCCTCCCAATGCAGTTTACATAGATCACTCATACATCGATATAACAAGATCCTCCTCATGCACAATGTATAATCTTGTACGCATCACAACATATACGATGCTACCAATTAGTGAATTCTAATCTTATGCATATGGGTGTGCGTGTGTTCCTCTTTTGCTAGCCTTTTCTCCATAGCTCGAAGTAACTACCAAACTTAGGGATAAGATCCGATGCTTTGAATCTTAAATATTTTGAAGACGTTACTTAGCTTGTGAAAGATATAATTTCTCGATCGTTTTATCTTGTTCAATTTGTATAGCCAAATTTTCTTTAGGCTCTTCAATACGACAAGATTTATCATGAAGAACCATTGGTGCAGAGGTTGAATCCCCAACCCCAAGGACCCCTCACACCCCGAGGCATTTCGGAGGATGTAAATCAGGCACTCAGCGGCCCGCTAAGGAGGTAGACTGCGAGACCCAAACATTACTCATTGGTGCAAATCTACCCCTCCGGAACCAATTGGGCTGAAGAACCGGCATGTTCATCTTGTTAGACTAGGACAAAAAAATGAGAGCAGGTAAACAAGATCTATCATGAAGAACCATTCATACCATACCACTTGCATGCTCATCTTACCAATTTAATGCACTCCATTGTTATAGAGGTCCACTTCCAGACTGTTTCAATGTGTGATCTCAACCACACAGATAAAAAAAAAGATTTAAAAAACAAAAAATCCACAATTGTGAACCCCAGTCAACCTCATGTCAACGTAATCGACTCTTACTCGTTCCCTCCCCCAAACAACTTTCCTGTTTCTAAATCCCCTTTTCTCCACTGCAATAATTGCAATCATCCATGGAATCCAACTATTACATGCTACTCTCTATCACTTTACTCGTTACCATCTCCCCCGCAGCCTCTTACACTCTCCCCGACAACTACTTCATCAACTGCGGCTCCGCTTCCAGCCTCCTCACCTACCAACGCAACTTCACCGGCGACGATAATTCCGGCAACTTCTCCCTCTCCCCGAGAGACAGCGACACCACCTCCGCCGCCGCAGACAATACTCTCCCCGCCCCCTCGCTCTACCAAACCGCCAGAATCTTCCGAAAATCATCCTTCTACGAGCTCGCCCTCGACCAAGCCGGCACCTACGTCGTCCGCCTCCATTTCTTCCCCTTCCCCTCCCTCGGAAGCCCCCGCTTCCACGTCTCCGCTTCTAAATCCACGCTTCTGTCGAATTTCACCGCGGAGAGCGACGCTTTCCCGCTAGTGGAAGAGTTTTTGATCAAGCTGGCTGCGGGTAAGCTGAGGATCGAATTCAATCCTGATGAAAAAGAGCGATCGGTCGCCTTCGTCAACGCAATTGAGGTCTTCCTCGCACCGGATGAACTAGTCCAAGGATATGCTCTTCCTCGTGTGACTTCCCTAGGGAGTGAGGGAAACTTTAGCGGCGTGATGGACTTCCCGTTAAGGGTTGTTCATAGGATTAACGTCGGAGGGGGGAACGTTACGCGAGAGAGGGATACGCTGATGAGGTATTGGATCCCCGACGATGCGTATATGCTGATTAAAGATACAGCTAGGAACGGTAATTATAGTTTTGATATTAAGTATGGAGATGGAGCTACGGCGTTTATTGCTCCTGATTCGGTGTACAGAACTGCTAAAGAGATGAACATTCTTGGTGGAGGCGCTCTGAGTAAGTTCAACATGTCGTGGCAGTTTCCAGTTGGGAAGGGCGTTCTGCATCTCGTTCGGTTTCATTTTTGTGACATTGTGAGTAATGTCACGAGTGAGTTGTTTAGATTCAACCTGTATGTGTACGGGGCTTATGTTGTTGAGGTGTATCCGTGGAGTTCTGTTCCTCGCTTGGCTGCTCCGTTTTTCAAAGATTACGTGGTGGAATCGGATGATTCCGGTTTTATGAATGTAAGCGTTGGCGCGAACTCACAATCGTCTACTGAAACTGCGTTTCTGAACGGTGTGGAGATACTGGAGATGATTGGGGGGAAAAAGGCCGATAAATCGAGGAAACGCTTGCTCATCGTTGTTGGTTCGTCTCTTGGCGGAATGGTGTTGGTTGTGGTAGTGTTTGCATTAGTATGTTTTGGATTGAGAAAACGGAAGCTGAAGATGAAGGCGGAGGAGGCTTTTGATTGGCCGTTAGGGCGATTGTACGGGGGGAGTTCGTATAGTAGGACTACGGTCAGGACATCCGTGACAGGATCCCCCTTCGCTGACCTAAACCTAGGGCTGAAGATCCCGCTGTCCGGGATCCTCTTTGCCACGAAGCATTTCGACCCAAAGCTGATGATCGGGGAAGGAGGGTTCGGGAAAGTGTACAAGGGGACGCTGAGGAACGGCGCAAAAGTTGCTATAAAGAGAAGTGAGGCAGGGCACGGGCAGGGGCTCGAGGAGTTTCACACAGAGATAAGGCTTCTGGCCACGATTCGACACCAGCATCTCGTTTCTCTGATCGGATACTGCGATGAGAGAAACGAGATGATACTTGTGTACGAGTTCATGGAGAAGGGAACTTTGAGGGAGCATTTGTATAATGGGGAGGGAGTTGATATTACTTCAACAGACCGATTATCATGGGATGAGAGGTTGCGTATCTGCAGCGATGCGGCCAAGGGGCTTCACTACCTTCATACGGGATCCTCGGGGACGATCATCCATAGAGACATCAAGTCAACAAATATCTTGCTGGACGAGAACTACGTGGCGAAGGTGGCTGATTTCGGGCTGTCTCGGTCCGGGCAGCTGGATCAGACGCATGTTAGTACGGAGGTGAAGGGGAGCTTCGGGTACTTGGATCCGGAGTACTTTAGGTGCCTTCAGCTGACGCAGAAATCAGACGTGTACTCGTTCGGGGTGGTGCTCCTGGAGGTGCTGTGCGCGAGGCCGGCTGTGGACAGGGAGCTGCCGAGGGAGGAGGTGAACTTGGCGGATTGGGGGATGGTGTGGCAGAGGAGGGGGGAGCTGGAGAGGGTTGTGGATGCGAGTCTTGTGGGGAAGATTAATCCGAATTCGCTGAGGAAGTTCGGGGAGACGGTGGAGAAGTGCTTGCAGGAATGCGGGGCGGATAGGCCTAATATGGTGGATGTGTTGTGGGATTTGGAGTACTGCAGGCGGCTGCAGGAGTTGGGTGTGGCGAGGCAGCCGTATGAGGACAGCACGACGGAGGTGTCGTGGGTGTTGCCGATGGGCATGCTGCAGCGGCTGCCAACGCAGAGCTTCACCGGGGATGGAGACGAGTCGATTTGTGGCTCGTTTAGTGGTGCGGTTTCGAGTCAGTTTAATGCGAATGAGGTGTTTTCGCAGCTGAATATGAATGGAGCGAGGTGATACTGATGCAGTGTGGCCTCTTGTTTATGTTTGATTGATTATTCGGAACCCTATACTCGTTTGTTCCCAGAAACACAGACTTCGCATATTGTAATTTGCTCTATATCAAAACAAATGACGTCGTTGATTGACCAAATAAAAAGTAGAGCGTGTCGATTCTCGTTGGCAAGGCAGCTTCAATTTCGTGAACAAAGTGGAATGAAGAAAAATTTGCAAATTACTATTCCTTTAGAACAATATTTATAAGTCGACCTTAAACTAATCAATCCATTTTTTCCTTTACAAAAAGAATACTGTACATATTTTCTTCAAATAGTTAGTCAGAAAACCGCAGTTTTTAACTTCACCCAACTAGACTCTTTCTTGATATAGTAGTGTTGTTCTGAAAACCGTATGTTTTAGTGTGTGCGTGAAGTGTGTAGTGTGTGCACACAAGCGCGTGCATGTGAATAGTAATGTTGACTGTGGAAAATATGGCCTCCTATATAACTTCATATACTTAGTAGTATGGTGGAATGATTTTTGAACTTAAAACACACACAGATACATTGACACTGATATTTTTCCCATTTGTATGCAGTGAAATAAAGCAACATATGCAAACATGCAACGACACATATGTCATCAATTCATTATTATAATTAACCTAGTTAAGCCATACTTAATCAGGAGAACCAAAGTTCGAATTTTCTGGTGACCAAGGGAACTAAATGTCTAAATTAAATATTATTTAAAGAATGGATATTGGTCCCTAATATCATGAAACTTTCAAAAAGTTGAGTTTTTCCCATAAATTTTGAAATTGGCAAATAATATCATGAACTTTACATCGGGTTTGTTATTTCCCACCAATGAAAAAAAGAAGGCTATATTAATAGATTGAAGAACAATTTTGAAGGGTGTGCTTCAAGAAAATCTATCTTCAAAGATTGAAAAACTTGAAACTCTCGAAGTTGTTGTCGAGAAATGACGAAAAAA
Organism: Salvia splendens; assembly: GCF_004379255.2. Classification (NCBI taxonomy): domain Eukaryota; kingdom Viridiplantae; phylum Streptophyta; class Magnoliopsida; order Lamiales; family Lamiaceae; genus Salvia; species Salvia splendens. The sequence goes on from NC_056045.1 coordinate 19,147,383, forward strand.
AATCTGTATCGTAATATTATTTGCCGGAATTTTTTCATTGGTGGGAAATAACAAACTCAGGGTAAAGTTCGTGATATTATTTGTCAATTTCAAAGTTTGTGGGAAACTCAACTTTTTGAAAGTTCCATGATATTAGGTGTCAATATCCCTTTAAAGAATATGTAGGTCTTTGATCGGGCTGGCACATGTTGCTTGACAGTTTGATTTGCAACATACACATTTTCTCACATTACTTTATTTTCTTTACTTTACTATTCTCTTATTTTATTATATATTTATTTAATACATATACATCTCTTTTTTAATGTTGTGACAAAAATAAACGACTCTACTACCACGGAACGGAAACAGTATTATATGTAAATTCAATATCATCTCAATTTTATATACTTTAATTTTTAGATTTAAAATAAACTAAAATTTAGAATTTTTAATAATTGAAAAAAAGAATTCACACTACACACACTACACACATTGCACGCGCGCGCACACACACACACTCCACACTACACATATTGCACATGCACACACACTACACACAATTTACTCAAACGACACACTTTACACACAATATACTTACACTGCATACACACTGCACATATTTAAATACATTGTACACAATATATACACACTACACATACTATACACACTATACGCTAAAAAAAATTATTCAAAGAAAATTATTCAGTATCAAATGTTTTTATTCATTTCTTTAACTAAACATGGGTTTTCCAGTTGTGGCGGGTGCAGTTCAGCTCTGGGGTGCTGAGGGAGCGGGGGAGTGAAAGTACTCACCGATGACCAAAAAACACTATGTGGCTTGGTGTATTGTCAGATGCGTCTATAGCTGTTGAAGGGTTTGATGCCTCGTGTTATCACCTTTCAATTAAATCAACCATTTTTTACTTTAATTAATTAAATTGTACAAAAATAATAACAAGAATAACAATTGATAAAGTGTTTATTACACAACTCATCATACATTAATGTTGACAATGTGGAAAAGCAATTAATAATAAATGCATTTACCAGAAATAGATAATAGGTAAGCATTTCGCAGTAAGATTCGATATGGGATAAAGATAACATTTAACTCGGTCTAGTACATTTTAATTTAAAATATAAATCTTAGCAAATAAAATGGAAACAAATATTAGTTGAGGATATATTATAGTAATCCCCAATTATTGAGAATTTTATAAAGGGTCCATTTGGTACGCAGAATTGAATTGAAATTCTATGGATAAATCATTCCAAATTCATTGTTCGCTAAACAAATACTATAATTCAATGTGTGTGTAAAGGTGAAGTGTGTGTTTTAGTGTGTAGTGTGTGTGTGAAGGTGAAGTGTGTGCGTGCATGTGCGTGTACCGCGTGCGTGTGAATAGTAATTTTGAATATAGAAAATTTTATTTTAGATAATAGTATATTTATAATAAATTAAATATGAAAAAGATAAAAGAGAAAAAACATTTCTGTGTAAAGTATTTATAAATTTTTACATAGTCACCCCTTAATTAATACTATTATATACTTGAAATGTTGCTATTGATTGGTTTTAATGTTTAGAGGCAATGAATAGTAATGTGTTTTTGTGTATGAGTGATTTCTTTTAAATACTATATTACTTAATTCGTCTCATAAAATTAGCACAACTTAAAATGACAAGGTTTTAATTCGTAAATAGTAAAATAAGAAAAATAAAAATAATATTTAATGAAAATAATATTAGTAGACTATGGAATCCACGTTATTAATAGTTTAGTTGTTCAAAAGTTTTTTATTAGAACTAGTCTAATTTGAAGGCAAGAACCAAAATTATAAAACTAGTTAATTTTTATTAGTAGACTATGGATTTATTTTATTTTATTTTATTTGTTGGCATCCTTTTATTAAGAATTCTACTAAGATTATTTTTGAAATTGAATTTTTTATGATGTTTTTATTATTTTGATATTTCATATTATATTTTATTATTTATCTATTTTTAAATGCTTTGATTTTATTATTTTATACGCTATTGTTTTTATAATTGTAATTTGTACTTTGTAATATCATCTGTAGTGCAACTTCTACCTCAAAAAATATTCATGTTTTTCAAATTTGTTCTATTATTATTTTTAATTGCTTTGATTTTTATATTATACTTTATTAAGTATTTTTTTATTATTTTATGTAATATTATTTGTAGTACAACTCGCACCACAAATTATTGCTATTTTTAATTTTTTTAATATTTTTTATAGTATTATTTTATGTATTAATATGTTGTACAATTTGTATTCCAAAACCAAAATTTTTGGATTCGTCAATGGGTGGAGGCTGTACTGCCTTTCTTAACTTCCTTGACAAAAAGAAGTGATTCTATTATAGAAAGAAGGAGGGAGTACTGAGTACATATTTAGATGTTAGATTGACCTAATTAACAAAAGAAATGAAAATTTTAATTTGTGTATTTTCCCACCTAACACCAGAAACTATTCGCTGGAATCAACTTGGATTTTACTTAGTTATTGATATACTTAGCTTTGCACGAGTTTGATTAATCTAAACGTGGTCACTTTCATCAATTTATATTTGATTGAAATTACTACTAACTATCACATTTTCTTCTTGACATGGATGTATTCATTTATTTAAGGTATAATATGTATCTTTATGATTTATTTCTAGAATTTTGTTAGTATTTGATAAGTATTATATATAATTTATTTTCGTATGTCACATACTCCATAAATATATGTGTAATCTTTGATAATAATCAATAAATAGAGAGTGAAATATATACTTTTAAACTCTATCGATCCCTCTCTTCTCTCAAATGTCAATGTTCTCTATTTCTCTTAAATCGTATTTATTTTAAAACAATATAGTTTATTAACTAATTTGGTGCAAATACCACAATTTGATAATCATTAATAAATTAACCCTAATGGTAATTGAATACGTAAGGTAAAACTATGTAATTATCACGGTCAAACACACCAAGTCATAGATAGAAAATTATAAATACCCACATTATATAGCAGCCAGCAGTAGGAATTGCCCATGTGGAGAATTGACCGACAAGCATTAGATACGTTTTACTCATCTTTAAAGTATAAATTCCCAAAAGTTGAATTCAATATGTGGTCCTAATACAAACCAAATAATAATAATAATACTAGCATGAATGGAGAACATATATGCAGCCTCAATCAGAAAATGAACCTCAGCTCATCACATTAAAAATATGCTACCCAAATTAGACCATTTAACTTGTTCAATTTTCAAGACCCATGAAGCTCCCATGCAGCTTCCAAAATAATTTCACCTCACTCCTACTACTGAATAAATCCTTAGCATAAATACTTGCAGCCTGCGATCAACTTTAGATCATCAAGAAAACAAATTAAATTCACTATTATTTTGATTTTCCTGCATCCACTACCCCTCTTAAAAAAATTGAAGCTATACCATGGCAATCAAAGCTATAAGCATATTGATCCTCTTTCTTTTGGCTAGCTCGATCGATGCACGCCGTCTAAGGGACATTCCTTCGCCTTACGTAGTGAAGGATGGGCTGAGTCCGGGAGAAGGGAACACGATGGTGAGCGGGTTTACCTTACGGGGAGTGAAGGAGTCGGGTTCGAGCCCAGGTGAAGGACACAAGTATGCCGAGGCTAAGCCCCTCGGGGGAGTTAAGGATTCGGGTCCAAGCCCTGGGGCTGGTCATTAAAGATTTATGTAAGCATATATGTAATCTCATTCTTTATTTTTATATTTTAATCGTATTCAATTCTAGAATATTTTGTGTACTTTGATTTGTAATTTCTATCAATTCTTTGTTCTTTTTTGTATGCCCTCACATTCTAAGGAATGTTATTGTTACTATCCAAATTAATGATATCAATATAGTCATAATTCTATGTCCTTTAATTAGATGTTAAACCTTAGAATAAAGTAGGTGAAATTAGATTTTTTATTTTTAGCCAAAAAAAGAAATGACTTAAGTAACTTGGGACAATTCAAAATGGAATACGACTCAAGTAACTTGGGACAGAGGGAGTACTATTATATCATTACGATCTAGATTAAGATATTGGATATTCGAATTAATAATGCATCAAGGAAAAAATAAAAAAGAGAATATATAGATAAATCAAAATTGTGGTACGTAAAATACACATGCATGTGCTATAGTAGTATATCTTTTGAAACATTATAATGCTATATATCTTTTGAAACATATATTCCATCATTATGTTGAAAATACTATCATGCGTATATATAATATACCTTCAACGTCGGTCCATTGGATATTAACTTCTATATAAATTAGAATCTCATGTTGTATGTAAGAATCGGACCATTCCTCATTCAACGCCATCCAATTTCATTAGTCATATAGATGTTGTGTATTTGTGTTCCAAGCTAGTCAAACACATTGTTTTATGTCACAATTTGTAAACCCATTTTCTTATTTCTTGGTATTTAATATTCAGATTGGTGTTGAAGTTTTCAATCTAGATTGATTATTTCATAATTTGGACATGTTAAAATTCAATTGAATGCTTATTTAAACATTGTTTTATGTCACAATTTTTATACCCATTTTCTTATTTCTTGGTATTTAATTTTCAGATTGGTGTTGAAGTTTTCAATCTAGACTGATTATTTCATAATTTGGACATGTTCAAATTCAATTGAATGCTTATTTAAACAACGTAAAATGGTAGATGGTTGGATCGTAGCTTTTCTTTGATAAATCATTTGTAAAATTCTTTGTTTGATAAATCATTTGTAAAAGACGTACAACCTCTTCCTAAGTTAGTTGGAGTATTTCTTTTAGACACGAGATTTAAGAAATTAATGTGTTAAAAGTTAGAATGAAAATAGTTGTAAGAAGTGAGTTGACATCCAGTCCCTAAGAGCATCCACAACCGTGCTCTTGCCAACGAGCAAGGATGTGGGTCCGGCCCCACTTTTTCTGCTCGCTCTTAGGCAAGAGCACAACACCCACATCCGTGCTCTTCCGCAAGGACGAGCACAAGGGTCCCACCATTCCATTATTCAATTTAAATAAAAACATTTCCACAATTAAAATACATTAAAAATACCCGAAATAATATTACAAAATACATTAGAAATTCAAAATTACATAATTAAAATCCTAAAAAATAAAAATTACATAATTAAAATCCTAAAAATAAAAAATTACATAATTAAACTCCTAATCAATAAAAAATACATAATTCAACTCCTGAAATAAAAAAAAAAAACCACTACTCGTGGCCGAATTTCGCCCAAATGTGTTTGATTAGGTCTTCTTGTAGCTCAACGTGGGTTCGGGTATCACGCATTGTGTGTCTTGTTTCGATCCTCTCACCCACCGTCGTATGCATACCTCGGCGTGGGGGAGACCTCGCGCTTGAGCTTCCAGCTTCATCCTCGTCGTAAAAGCTAGCCGCCCTCGGTCCTTCATCGGCTATAATCATGTTGTCTAAGATAATACACGTGTACATGATGTCGGTGATATTTTTCACGTACCACAGCCGAGACGGGGCCTTCACAATGTTGAATCGGGCTTGAAGGACCCCAAAGGCTCTTTTGACGTCTTTCCGCGCGGACTCTTGACGCTGCGCAAAAAGAACCCGTCTCGGGTCTTGCGGGTTGCTGAGCGTCTTCACGAAAGTCGACGACCTTGGGTAGATACCATCGGCGAGATAGTAACCCATGTGGTATATATTTCCATTGACGGTGAAGTCGATCGCCGGTGCTACACCATTCAATACATCATTGAAGAGGGGTGAAGAATAGAGCACGTTCAAGTCGTTGTTGGATTCGGCAACACTGAAATATGCATGCCAAATCCATAGGCGGTAGTCGGCAACCGCTTCAAGGATAAGTGTTGGGCCGCCGCCTTTGTGGCCGCTTAAGTGTTGCCCCCTCCAAGCAGTCGGACAATTCTTCCACCTCCAATGCATGCAGTCAATGCTGCCAAGCATACCAGGAAAGCCATGGACTGTTTCGTGAAGACGAAGCAACCGTTGGCAATCATCGGTGGTGGGTGCCTGAAGGAATTCATCACCGAAAGTTGTACGAACACCCTCGCAAATATTTTAAGACAAAGGATTCCAGTGGACTCACCGACATGCAAATACTCGTCGAAGAGGTCGGCCGTTTGCCCAGTAGCGAGTTGTCGGATGGCACACGTACACTTCTACAACACCGAGAGACTTTTCTTATCGACTGCATCTGGACCAGTTTGGAAAAATTCAACACGGGCGGACAATGTGTTGACAATACGCATAAACAAGCGCTTTGACATGTGAAAACGGCGCCTAAAGTAATCTTCCGAAAACCGCAGCGGGTCGGCAAAATAGTCGGCAACGAGCCTTTCGTGGGCTCTCTCCCGGTCACGATGGATGTAGCGGCGAGTTGATCTAGTTGGTTTAGGAGGATGAGCGGGGGTATTCGCTGCGACATATCATATGCTTCATAAGCGGCACGATGTTGTTCGTAGTATTCTTGTTCTTCGCGCTCCATTTCCGCAATGAGATGGGTGAAATCCTTTTGAGGTTTTGAGTGAGAGATGAAGGTGTAGATATTAAGTTGTATGAAAAATATGAATGAGTGATGAATGAGAGATGATTTGATGTGAAAAATGGATGATGAGTGTGTGTATTTATAGATGATTTTGGGGAAAAAAATATAAAAAATCAAAAAAATACAGAAAAATGGGCAAAAAAACGACCATTTTTTTGGGATTGGGAAAATAATTTTTTTATTTTTTGGTATTATTTTTTATTTTTTTAAAAAAATAAAAATAAATGATTTTCCAACGGATATGCCGTTCGCCAATTACACGCTACCATGTCGCCTGCTCACTGGCACGGACGTGCTCAATGCAACGAGCAGCGCCGTGCCAGCGGCAAGAGCGCAGCGGCGGACAGCTCCTCCGCGCCGCTGGCACGGACGGACGGATCCGTTGTGGATGCTCTAAGCATGAAGAGTTAAAAGCTGAATAGGAAAGGAAGAAGTAAGATAGGAACTAGCCGTTGGAGTTAGTTAGTTTGTTAGGAAAGAGCCGTTGAAAGCTCTTATTTCTTGATTCTTGATTCCATTCTGTTAGTGGCAGTTACCACAATTGTATGAGCTTTAAGTAGCTCGGTTTTTCACTTGTATTCTAGTGTTAGGAATCAATCAAAAAAAAAAGAATCCATTTTCTCCAAGAAATCATCTATCTCTCTTCTTCTTCAATTAGTGTGTGTTCTCTGTGTGTGTGAGTGTTCATACTGAGTGTGTGTGAGTTACTCGGAGAGTGTGTAAGTCTTGTGTACTATGTTAACAAGTGGCACCGTTATGGTGGGAAGTTGTGGCTGATTTGCAGAAGTTCAGATAGTCTCAGAGATGGCAGCAAGGCTAGATGCGGAGAAATTCACAGGCAAAAACGATTATGGCTTGTGGAAAATGAAGATGAAGGCAGTCTTGATCCAACAAGGCTTGGCAGCAGTTCTTGCACCTGCAACAGAGAAGGGAATGGCTCCTGCTCTTGTTGAAAAATCTCAGGCCAAGTTTGATGAGATGCAGCTCAAAGCCCATTCTGCATTCATCTTGTGCCTAGGTGATAAAGTGTTGAGGGATGTGCAAGAAGCCAAGACTGCAGTGGAGATCTTGGAGAAATTAGATGAAGTCTATTTGGCTAAATCTTTAGCAAATAGGCTTTACATGAAGAAAAGGCTATACTCCTACAGTTTTACTGCTGAAAGATCAGTAATAGAGCAGCTGGAGGAGTTTAACAAGATCATTGATGATCTTGGCTCTGTTGATGTCAAGATTTCAGATGAAGATAAGGCTATCTTGACACTCAATGCCTTGTCTAGATCTTATGATCAACTAAGTGATGCCATCATCTATAGTAGAGATAAGTCAATCACCTATGCAGAGGTGTATTCAACTTTGATGGCCAAGGAACTTCAGAGAAGTACCAACAAAGGCTCTGATGTGTAAGCTGCAGAGGCCTTAAATGTCAAGAAATTCAAAAAACAGAAATTCAAGAAGAAATTTGAAGATTCTAAAGCCTTCAACTCTGATGCTCAGAAAGAAACCAGATCTTGCCACTGGTGTAAAAAACCAGGGCACTTAAAGAAGGATTGTTATGCATGGAAGAGGAAGCAAGCCTCTGAGGGAAAGGGACAAAATACTTCTGATTGTGTAGAGAGTGTAGATCCTCCAGCTCAACTTCTGAATATAGCTGAAAAAGGAGTCAGTCAGAGGTGGATCATGGACTCTGGGTGTAGTTTCCATATGTGCCCCAACAAGAGCTGGTTTCATGAGCTTTAAGAAACAGAAGGAACTGCTCTCCTAGGCAATAATCATATCTGCCAGATCAGAGAGATAGGGAAGGTGAAGCTGTGCCTACAAGATGGTTCTATAAAAATTCTTACTGGAGTGAGATTTATTCCTGAAGTAAAAAGGAATTTAATCTCATTAGGAATATTGGAGCAGAAACGCTTCAACATATTACTGAATCAGGGAAAGTTGTTTGGTAGGTCTGGGAATCAGGTGGTGATGGAGTCTGACAGCGAGCATATCCTTTATTATCTCACTGCTAAAGTTGTTGATGGTGAAAGCAATGCTGTGTCAGATGAGAGCTTGAGGCTGTGGCACATGAGATTGGGCCATCCAGCTGAAGGAAGCATGAAAGAACTGAAAAAGAAAGGCCTAATTCCTGGAGATAACAGCAACAAGATGGATCCCTGTGAGCAGTGCATCCTTGGAAAGGCAAAGAAGGCTCCCTATCCTACAGGTATTCATTCCTCTACAACACCTCTTGACTACATACACAGTGATCTTTGGGGCCCCTTACCTATTAATTCAGTTGGTGGTGGGAGATATTATTTTTCTATTATTGATGATTATACTAGAAAGCTTTGGGTGTATATTCTAAGAGAGAAGTCAGAAACTTTTGCAAAGTTCAAAATGTGGTACAAAGAGGTGGAGTTAGAAAATGGAAGAAGTGTGAAATGCCTTAGGACTGATAATGGCCTAGAATATCTTTCTACTGAGTTTGATTTGTTTTGCAAAGAGAAGGGCATGAAGAGGAATAGGACAGTCCCTTGCAACCCCCAACAAAATGGGGTTGCAGAGAGGATGAATAGAACAATACTTGAGAGAGTAAGGTGTCTGCTTCTTGGCTCTGGTTTGAGCAGCAGGTTCTGGGGTGAGGCAGTGTATACAGCTGCCTATCTCATCAACAAATGCCCTGCTACAACCTTAAAATTTGAGACCCCAGATTATATGTGGTATGGAGCTCACAATGACTACTCGAAGTACAAGGTGTTAGGGTGTGAAGCCTATGCTCATGCTAGGCAAAGTAAGCTTGAAGCTAGGGCTCTAAAGTGTATCATGTTGGGCTATCAAAAAGGTGTTAAGGGGTATAGGCTCTGGTGTATTGAGCCTGGGAAACAGAAAGTAATCATTAGTAGGGATGTGGTGTTTGTTGAGAATCAAATGCCTTATTTAAAAGAAAATAAGAACTCTGATGAAGCTGACAGTGACTTCTTCAAGGTGGAGTCTGTGGGACTGAGCCAAGGTGCAGGTGGAGTTAGTGACTAAAAGAGTGAGTCTGAGCTAGAGAATGATGATGCTTCAAATCAAGGTGGAGGCAGTACTGAGACTACAGCTACAGATACCAGAGAGTATCAGATTGCCAGAGATAGAGGAAGAAGAAATGCTAAACCTCCTGAGAAATTCTCTGATGTGGTCTATTATGCTCTTTGTGCTGCTGAGAACATTGAGCTTGTTGATCCTCTCACTTATAAGGAAGCCATGAGAAGTAAAGACAGAGAAAAATGGATAGAAGCCATGAATGAAGAGATTGAGTCTTTACTCAAGAATAAAACCTGGATTTTGGTGGATAAATCTCAGCTCAAATCTAATGGGAAGGAAAGGAGATTAGTAAGCTGCAAATGAGTGTTTAAAAATAAGATTGAAACTACTGATAAAGACGGAATCAAGTTCAAAGCTCGTTTGGTGGCTAGAGGTTTTACACAGCAAGAAGGTATGGACTTCAATGAGGTGTTTGTTCCTGTTGTGAAGCACACTTCTATTAGAATTTTACTGGTTGTGGTGAATCAATTGGATTGGGAATTGCAGCAGCTTGATGTCAAGACTGCTTTTCTCAATGGAAATCTTGAGGAAACTATTTTCATGGATCAGCTTGAGGGTTATGTGAAAGTTGGAGAAGAAGACAAGGTTTGCTTGCTGAAAAAAAGCCTTTATGGAATAAAACAAAGTCCTAGGCAGTGGAATAGGAAATTTGATTGGCAGATGACAAAAATTGGTTTCATAAGGTCATAATTTGATGACTGCATTTACATAAAGAAGAAAGGCAGTACACCAGTTGTCTATCTATTGCTTTATGTAGATGATATGCTCCTTGCTGGACCATCTATGGCTGAGATACAGAAAGTCAAGGAAGATTTGAAGTCTAGTTTTGAAATGAAGGATCTGGGTGAAGTAAGGAAGATACTGGGCATTAATATTCAGAGGGACAAAAGCTATAAAAGGTTGTGGCTGCTTCAAACTGACTACATTGAGAAAGTTCTGGAAAAATTCAATATCGACAATGCTAAAGCTGCATCAACACCTCTATCACAGAGTTTTAAGATGTCAAAGGAGCAGGCTCCTAAATCTAAACAAGAAGCACAGGAGATGGAGTCTATTCCTTATGCTAGTGTGGTTGGAAGCATTATGTACGCTATGATCTGTACAAGGCCAGACCTGGCCCATGCCATTTCTGTTACTAGCAGGTACATGGCAGATCCTGGGAAAGAGCATTGGAATGCTCTTAAGTGGACTCTGAGATACATGAAGTGCACTAGTAGCTGGGGAATTGTATTCAATGGCTGTGATAAGGTGAGTGAGGAGGTAGTGGTGGGCTACTGTGATGCAGATTATGCTAAAAATTTGGATAATAGGAAGTCTCAAACTGGTTATCTCTTTACCATGTTTGGAACTGTGGTTAGCTGGAAATCTGGGCTACAGAGTGTTGTTGCTCTATCAACAATTGAAGTAGAATATATGGCTCTCGCAGCAGTTGTGCAAGAGAGCTTCTGGATTCAGGGTGTGATATCAGATTTTGGTTTTGATTAGAGAACTATGGTGGTGCATTGTGATAGCAGTTCAGCTATATGCTTGGCTAAGCATCAGTATTTCCATGACAGGAGTAAGCATATAGACATCAGACTACATTTCATTAGAGATGAGATTGAAAGAGGAAGATTGAAGGTGGTCAAGATTGATACTTTTCACAATCCAGCTGATATGCTCACCAAGTCTCTGGGAAGAGACAAGTTTGATCATTGCAAAGAATTGATCAAGGCGTGCTGCAAGAACTGAAGTGTGTACTCAGGTGGAGAATTGTAAGAAGTGAGTTCACATTCAGTCCCTAAGCATGAAGAGTTAAAAGCTGAATAGGAAAGGAAGAAGCAAGATAGGAACTAGCCGTTGGAGTTAGTTAGTTTGTTAGGAAAGAGCCGTTGAAAGCTCTTATTTCTTGATTCTTGATTCCATTCTGTTAGTGGCAGTTACCACAATTGTATGAGCTTTAAGTAGCTTAATTTTCGCTTGTATTCTAGTGTTAGGAATCAATCAAAAAAAAAGAATCCCTTTTCTCCAAGAAAGCATCTATCTCTCTTCATCTTCAATTAGTGTGTGTTCTCTATGTGTGTGAGTTACTCGGAGAGTGTGTAAGTCTTGTGTATTGTGTTAACAGTAAAGTAAGAGAGGTAAAGAGAGCATAGTGTGAGGAAAGATAAACTATTTGCCAAAAAAATGAAAACGACTCAAGGTGAAGTGGAAAGATAAACTATCTGTCACGCCCCATCCTTGAGGAGATAGATGTCAACATTGCGGGGAAACATATGACGCTAAAGGTGAAGTGGGACAAGATCCCTTTGTATTGCTCTGAATGTAAACATGTAGGCCATGCGGCGGCGACTCGCTACGCTTCGGGGAAGAGGCCTATGCCTCCCAAGAGGGACTATTCCCAAAGGCCGCCTCCTCAGAACCGCCCCCTCCCAACAGAGAGGGAGTTTCTCATCCGGCCGGCCCTAGTAGACAGCCACAGGTCCCACGGCAGCAGCCGTTTGCTAGGCAGCACACAGAGAAGCCACCCTTCGTGGTTGGACAGCCTCTGCATCAGGTGACGCGCAGCCAGGGCTTGGTGATCAGAGAGCCGACTCCTGGCCCCGTCCTACACCCTGGGTCTTCTTCGGCAGCCGCAGAGGGTGCACAGGCTGCATGGGACGATGGCTTTGTCATGCCTAAGAAGAAGAACAAGTACGCAGCCAAACGCGACAGGGAACGACAGAGGCGCCGAGAGAAGAGTCAGGCGAAGGACACCTCGGCGAGGACAGTGTCAGACAGATAGGGACATCAGTGTATGGAGGGGGATGATTCCTCGTCAGGGAGAGAGCGGGCCTCTAGGTCCAGATCGCCTTCTATTACACGCGGTTTCGGATATTGCCCTCTGGCGATGGTCTTGCACGGTGATAACATGTTCGGGGCATTGGAGGATTTTCCCTCGGATGAGGCCGAGGTTGAGGTGGATAGCGATGACCACCAGGATCCTATGATATTGGTGGTACCGAATACGAGGCTTGATTTCTCAGATCCGGTGCTGCAGTATATTGGATATACTTCCCCTCCCGCAGAGGGTTCTTCGAAGAAGGCGAGGCTTTCGGCCTCGGGAGCCTATTGAGTTTCCCATGTCTTCTCACTTCATGATCTGGAATGCCCAGGGGATAGCGAACGCTACTACCCAAGGCAATTTCAAGAATATGATCGATATGTACAGTGTTTTGTTTGCCGCGGTGCTTGAGCCCCAGACGGATCCCCAGCCTTCTTTCTTTAGTAGGCGCTTTGGGTTGCAGTTTAGGTGTTCGAACACAAGCGGCAAGATTTGGATCTTCTCTCACAGGGACTGGCAGGTCGAGGTAATTGACGACTCTGAGCAGGTCCTTCACATCAGAGTTACTGCTGCGATTTTCCCTTGCTCAATCTATCTCTCCGTAGTGTACGCTAAGTGCTCGAGGGAGGGGAGATACGATCTGTGGAATAAGCTCAGGGACATCTCTTTAGCTACTGACGGGGCTCCCTGGCTTGTTGGAGGTGACTTCAACATCTTCTTGCTTGAGGAGGAGAGACGGGGCAGCGTCATAGATAGGCACGGAGAGATGATGGACTTTGCCGACGCCGTTGCAGACTGCCAGCTCCTGGACCCGGGTTTCGATGGTCCACCGTTCACTTGGACGAGGAGTGGGCTTTGGGAGAGATTGGACAGGGTCCTCCTTGGGGAACACTGGACGACCGTCTTTGCGGCTACTAGGGTGACTCATTTGCCTAGGATCTCTTCAGATCATGCCCCTTTGCTTGTGCGGTGCCAGCTCACTACTCAGATTCCGAGGCCTTCGTTTAGGTTTCAGAACATGTGGGTTCGTCACCACACTTCAGGGATGAGGTTGCCAGAGTGTGGACGACGGAGACGGGCTTCTTCGGCATGCTTAATCTTCAGTTCAAACTCAGCAGAGTTAAGGGATTTCTCAAGAGATGGAACAGGGAGGTCTTTGGGAATATCTTCGACAAGCTGAGGGAGGCAGATGAGGCGGTTGCCGCTGCGCAGGCGGCTTACGACGGGGACCCCTCGGGAGCCCATAGGAGTGAGCTTAGCCGGTGCACCGCTCTCTACGTACTCTGCACTAGGATGGAAGAGGATTTTTGGAAGCAGAAGGCTGCCATTCGGTGGGCTGCAGAAGGCGAATGGAATTCCAAATTCTTCCATGGGTGGGTGCGTCAGAAGCGGGTGAAGTCTAGGATCCACGCCATCCAGACAGGCGATCAGATGCTTACTTCGGAGGACGACATCAGACAGTCGGCTGTTGGATACTTCCAGGGGCTACTCACGTCAGATGTTGAGCACTTGGAGCAGCCGGACCTAGATCTCTTGCGCGGTCTCCCAGAGTCTATGGACCGCGAGGGCCTCTGTGCAGTCCCCGACTCCGATGAGGTGAGAGGGGCGGTCTTTGGCATCAGTGGGGACAGCGCCTCGGGACCGGATGGCTTCTCGTCTCTTTTCTTCCAGCACTGTTGGGACATCGTTGGAGCAGAGGTGGTGGCAGCAGTGGCGGACTTCTTCTTAGGAGCTCCTATGCCCCGCAGCTTCACAGCCACGACCATCATACTCTTGCCGAAGAAGGCAAGTCCGGCGACCTGGGCAGAGTACAGGCCGATTAGCCTTTGCAATGTGACCAACAAGATCATCACTAAGATCTTGACATCGCGTTTGGCGCCGCTGCTACCTCTGGTTTTGGCGCCGAACTAGAGCGGTTTTGTAAAGGGTCGCTTGCTTAGTGATAATGTGCTCTTGGCTCAAGAATTGATTCACGATATCGGCAGGTCGCTCATTAAGAAGGCAAACTCTCCTAATCTGGCCCTCAAGCTAGATATGGCTAAGGCCTATGATCGAGTGCAGTGGCCTTTCCTTCTCCTGGTGCTTGAGAGGATGGGATTCCCGCCGGGGTGGGTGAGTATGGTCGATCGATGCATCTCTTCATGCTGGTTCTCAGTGCTTGTGAACGGGGCTCCGACAGGTTTCTTCCAGTCTACGAGGGGACTTCGCCAGGGAGATCCGTTATCTCCGTCTTTGTTCGTGCTTGCTGCAGATTATCTGTCGAGGAGCTTGGACAGGCTTGTGGACACACATCCCGATATGGAGTATAGATGTGCTAGGCGCGCGCCGGCCATATCCCATTTGTCTTATGCCGATGACATTATCATTTTTGTTAGGGCGCACAGACAGTCCGTGGAGAGGCTGGTACATTGCCTCGAGCACTATTCCGCCATGTCGGGTCAGATGGTGAACAGGGGAAAAAGTCATTTCTACCTCTTTGAGAAGTTCGACGCTTGGGCGGCTGAGGTGGCAGAGGCGAGTGGATTCCAGCAGGGATTCCTCCCTTTCACTTACCTCAGTGTCCCTATCCATAAGAGCATCCCCAACGGTGGTGGAATGCTGCTCGTCCGTCCTTGCCGCTGGCAAGGACGCGCTCCACCGCCGCTGCGCTCTTGCCGCTGGCACGGACGTGCTCTTAGCTAAGAGCACGGCCGTGCCAGCGGCAAGAGCACAAGGCGTCGACGTGGCATGCTCTGATTGGCCCGTTGATTTATCATTTTTTATTATTTTTTTTTAAAAAATCGAAAAAATCTGAAAATTTCAAAATTAATTAAAAAAATATTACCTCACTTCCTAATAAAATATATCCATTTTTTTCACACTTTTAATTTTTTTTTCATCATTTTTACCCCAAAATTCATACTTTCATCTATAAATACTCTCATTTCAAACACAAAAAATGACACTATACTAAACAACTATCTCAATCTCAATTTTTAGGATTTTAATTATGTAATTTTTAATTTTTAGGAGTTTAATTATGTAATTTTTAATTTTTAGTATTTTAATTATGTAATTTTTAATTTTTAGGATTTTAATTATGTCTTTTTTATTTTATTTGTAATTTGTATTATTTATTGTGGTTTTTTAATGAATTTTAATATTATGGAAATGTTTTTGTTTAATTGAATTTTAAATTGAATTGTGCTCGTCCTTGCGGAAGAGCACAGCTGTGGGTGTTGTGCTCTTGCCAGGGAGCAGGCAGAAAAAGTGGGGCCGGGCCCACAATCGTGCCGCTGGCAAGAGCACGGTTGTGGATGCTCTAAGGGGGGCTGAAGGCCGGCTACCTTTTAGATATCCGACAGAAGATGGTGGACCGGATTCACAGCTGGTCTCACAGACATCTTTCTCTTGGAGGGCGCCTCGCTCTGATCAAGAGCACCCTTGTCACCATCCCTCTTCACATCTTCCAGGTCCTGAAGCCGTATGAGTATTGGATGAGGGAGTTGGAGCAGATCTTGGCCCGGTTCTTTTGGGGCACGGTTGGGCAGCAGAGGAAGATTCACTGGGTTAGCTGGAAGAAGAAGATTTGCCTACCGTTGGATGAGGGAGGCCTCGGCATCCGTCGTTTCTGCGAGGTCGTCAAAGCTTTCAGCATCAAGCTCTGGTGGAGATTTCTCGCGCAGGATTCTTTATGGGCGCAGTTCACCATCCGCAAGTATTGTTTCCATGCTGGTCGTGCCTTCATTTCTCCTTACTCTGTGCATGATAGTCCTATCTGGCATCGTCTCACGGACATTAGGGGTCAGGTTCATGGTCTCATTAGGTGGTCCCTCGGCGAAGGGCGGATTAGTTTCTGGGATGACGTGTGGGTCGGGGATCTTCCCCTTAGGACATATTGTCCGCCTGGGACTGATCTCCCTGCCGCTGAGGTTTCTAGGTTTTGGCGTGATCATACTTGGCATGTTGAAAAACTGCATGATTATTTGGCTTTGTATGGTGTGCCTTTGTATGTGTTGGATTTTATCAGGGCTGTTCCGATTGAGGTGGGCAGGCGGGATGTGATGCGATGGAGCCTCACTGGCAATGGCGAGTTCTCGACGGCCTCAGCTTGGGAGCTCATCCGGACACGGTCCCCTAGACATTTCGGACTTCGCATGGTTTGGAATGCTGGGTTGACCCCGACCATCTCTGTCTTCATCTGGCGCCTCCTCCTCCAGAGGGTCCCTGTTGAGTGTTATGTTCAGGCCCGCGGTATCTCTCTTGCATCCAAGTGTCTGTGTTGTGTCTCTTCTTTTTCAGTTGAGTCGTTTCAGCATTTGTTTGTGTCGAGTCCTCTGGCGAGATCGGTTTGGGATTACTTCGATGGTTGGTTCCCTTACATTAGCACACACATTCACACGTGCACTGATATTGCACTTAGATTAGGTTTTTGGTGGAGGTCCTCTCACAGGGCCACCGCCTTGCACATCAGCTTCATTTGGTATACTGGTTTATTTGGACGGAGAGGAATAGCTGCAAGCACCGCGGCATTTCTTTTCGTTCTTCACATGTTATTTGGCAGGTTGTTCAGCATTTGCGGATCTTGGTGGCGGCGGGTGTGCTAGTCCCCCTTCATTGGCGCGGTTGCACCCCGGCCGTCGACTTCATGCCTTCGATTCCTCCTCGCCGGCGAGTTCTACGGTCCCTGCAAGTGCTTTGGTATCCACCCGACGATCCTTGGGTGAAGCTGAACACCGACGGGGCCTTTACTAGCTCGACGGGACATGCAGGCGGTGGGGGAGTGGTTCGTGGTTCAGACGGTTCCCTCCTGGGTGCCTTTTGCACGCCCCTCGTAGCTAGGTCGGCCTTCGAGGCGGAGCTCTTAGCTCTTCTTCACGGGCTGACTTTGGCTATGCAGTTCTCATCGCATGTTTGGGTCGAGATGGATGCGGCAGCAGTGGTCGCGGTGTTCACTTCAGGACGCGGAGGAGCAGCGGATGTGAGACATCACATGGCTCGCATTCGCACTTTGCTCGCACAGACGCAGTTTATGTTCTCTCACATCTATCTCGAGGGCAACCGGCCAGCCGATTTTTTGGCAGGTAGGGGGGTCCAGACCCCTGCCATCACCTTCTTTGATGCGGATTCAGCGCCTCGGTATTTGAAGTCGCTCGTCAGGATGCACCAGTTGGGCTATCCAAACTTCAGATTCAGATATCGAGATGGATGACTACTTCACATGGTTCGTGGTTTTGATTTATGGTTTTTTGTTTTCATTTGGAGTTGGCCAGCTTTTGGCCATCATCCTTGTTATTATTTTGGTGTATAGCTTTGTTATGTTTATTTTTCTCGTTACTTAGATGGTTAGTACCCGGTCTGTGGAGATACCATAGTAGCTTTGTTAGCTCTTGTGATTTGTATCTTTCGTGCGGACCGAGTCACTTTTGGGCTTGGATGATGGATGTTCTTTTGGTGATTTTTGATATATACAGGTTGGGGGTCCGCCTTAACCCCTCGCCGTGATGGTGTTTGAGGAAAAAAAAAACCCAGAAAGGAATACGAGTCCAGAGCTTTTGTTCTAGCGGCAAGGAGCTTAGACATTATTGTATGAGGTGCCGAGTTCGAGCCCTCTTGACATTAGATTATAATTTCCTCCTTCGTATAGGAGTTAATTTAAAAAAAAAACCCAAAAAGGAATACGACTAAACTACATTGGAACGAAGGAAGTATAAAATATTTTGATTTATATTTAAATATAAAATAAAATAAATAATAAAAAAATATGTGCTCGATTTTCATATTTTGCTTTGTATTTGATTACAAGAAAATATAAAATAACATAAATAAAATAAAAGTGAGAAAAAATGTTTAATTCAAACAGGAATCAATATTAAAACTGAAACCGACTAGACCATTACCGGGACGATTTTGATTCAACTTTCAATGAGATCGGAACCGACAACGTCAATAATACATGATGAATAGCATGTAGGTTACAATGGTTCATACTCCTTTTATTCTATTAAAAATGAAACATTTTCCTTTTTTGGATTGTTCATTAAAAATGAAACGTTTCTTAAAATCGAAACAACATCATCTTTATTTTTATATCTCTCTTACTTGATTCTCACCTTATTAACTCATAAAATAACCCCACCTCAAATCACATATGGAAAAACAAATGTTTATTTGTAATGGGAGGAAGTATACTACTTTAGTGATGTCAAAATTGACCTACAAAGGTTAAGTGGAGGAGTTTATCTCATATGGGCTTCCAACCAAAATATCAAATCGTTAAAACGGCCCAGCCCAATATCTCACTTCGTCTCGTCACTGTAACTTCTCTCACTCTCTCTGGTGCAAGTCTAGGGATTGGGTTTCCACCGGAGCTTCCAACCTGAATCCAATAGCTATATGTACGGCATCTCCTCCCTTTCTACTTTTCCCTAATTTAATCGTTCTAAGATCTGCACTAGCTACTTCAATTTTTAATATCTACTGCGTTTTGGTTGATTCAAGCTGCGAATCTTCGTTTCAGCAACTCTTTTAAGGCTTCATCAATGTCAATGATCGAGGATAGTATCCTGAGACCATAACTTTCAGCTATTGCATGGTGGATTGAGCTCCTTGCCATGGAAACGAACATGGAAACGAATTCCTTGCTTCTGAGATCTTATTCTGTGAAACTTAATTCAGGGCATGGTGGATTGAGCTCCTTGCCATGTCTAATTACCCCTTTTAGAAATAGGAAGAGGAAAACTCTTACTCTCGGAGCCAATTCATCCTCTGCTGATGCGGGTCATAACCGTCAGAGTGAATCGAAGAGCCTGCTCTCGGTGGTTCCGGATGTTCCTAGGGAAATCTTGAAGCGAACTCTAAGGCCGTTGAGTGATTTCGGTTTCGGGGGGAAAAGCGTGTGGGAGGGTGGAGTTGGTTTGATCCTCATTTCTGGGGCGTTTCTGTTGGCATTTAGCTTGGCTTGGTTGAGGGGGTTTCAGTTGAGATCAAAGTTTAACAAGTACTTGGCTGTTTTTGAGTTTGCTCAGGCTTCTGGCATTTCCACTGGAACGCCTGTGAGGATCAGAGGGGTGAATGTAGGCAATGTGGTTCGTGTGAATCCCTCGTTGAGGAATATTGAGGCTATAGTTGAGGTGAGACCTGTTTTCCAGTTGTGGCTTCGATGTTTGTGTTGTGTTGTGGCAATCACCAAGTTTTTCTTGATGTTGATACTTCCAGATAGAAGACGATAAGGTTATAATACCACGTAACTCGTTGGTTGAAGTCAATCAGTCGGGTCTTCTTATGGAAACACTCATTGATATCACACCACAAGACCCCATTCCGGTGCCGTCAGTTGGGCCTCTTCATGCTGGTTGTGTTAAGAGGGTCTAATTGTGTGTGACAGACAAAAATTGAAGGGGCGCCAAGGGGTGAGCTTGGATGAAATGGTTGGGATATTCACTCGCATTGGGCGTTAAGTTGAAGGAATAGGTGTCGCGAATACCTATTCCTTGGCTGAACGGATTGCTGCTGTTGTTGAAGATGCAAGGCCATTGCTTTCAAAGGTATAGTCCATATGCTTTTTGTTACTCGGCTGATGCCTTATCTTGAGTCAGCTTCTTTTAGCTTGTTTGGTGACATTTTCACTGTTTTGAATTTATGTATGTGACATGTTAGTTTAGATATTACTCAATCCTTCATCAGAGGATTGACAGACTCCTGATTCCAAAAATTTTGTCACTTCAAAGAAAAACCATCTTGTGCCGTAAATAACAAATATTTTGTTTTTATATTAACTGTATTTATAGGTCTATGCTCTGTTAATTACTTACTTGGAATGTATTCTCATGCAAGATTCGGTCTCCGATGTAGTGATTTCTCAGATCCAAGCTCTAGCTGAAGATGTAGAACCTTTACTGGCTGAAGTTCATGATAGTGGTTTGCTGAAAGATGTTGAGCATTTAACCAGAAGCCTTACACGAGCTTCTGAGGATCTGAGGTAAACTGTAGTCTACAGTTCGGTTTGCTGAAAGAAGTTGAGCATTTAATCAAAGATGTTTGTGGCATTGAGCTTTTTGATCATCAGTTCTTCAGAAATTGGCTGATGATGCATAATATGTGGAATATGCAGAAAGGTGCAATCATCAATATTAACTCCAGAGAATACAGAACTAATTCAGAAGTCTATCTATACTCTCATTTTCACATTGAAAAACATTGAGGTATGTTCACCTAGATTCTTCCCTGAACCTGACGCTTAAGATGTGTTGTCATCGTACTTATTGCAAAATTAGTTTTCTTCACTGCCTACAACATGTGCAGAACATAAGCTCTGATATATTGGGATTTACTGGGGATGAAGCCACGAGAAAGAATTTGAAATTGCTCATCAAGTCTCTCAGCCGGCTGCTATGAAGAATATGAAGCAATTTATAATGAAAGCAAACGTGGACTTAATTTGGGCAAGATGTTTTTGACCGAGTGTGATGTAGCTACTCCGTTTTGGGCATCGAAAGGTAAATATTTGAAGTTTCTCATCAGGAGCTGAATTGCTTCCTTCATTACCCCGTATTCTTCATGATAGATGTTTCCATATATGTTCGTTCACTATTGATGTTTGCTTTTGGATGTGATTTACAGCATTCACTCTCTTGGGCTATTGAATGCTTTGTTCTTAAATTGGTGAACCTAACCATTGGTGTACACTCTTAGATCAGATGCTTTGTTTCTATATTACAAGAAACACACACATTGATTACAATTTACAACTCAATTCCCGCTTCTTCATTTGTTCAAGCTCAGTTTTAATGAATAAGTACATCATTTGGTATGCATGATTGTTTTTTTATTTTCTATAATAGGGGTGGGAAGTTATGGTCTTATACATATTGTTTAGATTAATAGCAATTTATGATCTCGACTTTGGTCCTTTTTATTATTATTAGCCATCATGTGCTCACTCATAAAACATATAGTATTCTTGAGGTCATAAAAGTCTTAATTCTTCGATTCTAACTCACGATATTTGTAATTGAACTCGAGGTTTGCTTTGTCCTCTCGGTCTCTAATTTGTCTTGTAAAAGGAAAATACCTTGCTGATGTACTTAATATAATTGTTAAATTGTTCAAAAATGTTCATTTGGGTATATGATAGCACTCTCTCCGTCCCACTCAAGATGGACACATTTTTTAGTGACACGGGATTTTAAAAGTGTTACTAGGTGGAATAAAGTAGAAAGAAAAAAGGTAGTTGAATATTTTAATGAGGAGAGAGGAGGTTATTTCCAAAATTGGAAAGTGGTCATCTTGATTAGGACAAACAAAAAAAGAAAGGTGACCATCTTGAATGAGACGGAAGGAGTAGTAAATAAATGGATGTGTGTATTGGCCACGCGATAGAGTATTGATGACTGAACCCCAAAGGGAAAGAAACATCTGAGATCCTTGCATAGGCAAATATGGTCTTTGTAAAGAGACAGGCACCATTGTTAGCTCGAGGTTAGTAGATAGCATGCAGCCTGTCTTGTTCGATCTTCGTCTTTTTGTGCTGGTTTCAAGCTCCATTTTACCTGCATGTAAACTAGTTTTCTATAGCTTGAAATCTTGTGCCTCGTCTCTAGTTATATGAGATATCTTGCAATAAATCAATTGTGTTTGAGTTTTTGTGGTACAATTGATTTATTGCGGTATTTTTATACCACCAAAACTCGACTAAATATTGTTTTCAAAACGTCTCAATTTAAAGGTAATTAAAAACGAGATATTTTGGAAATCTAATGGTGACTCCATCCGTCCAATATTGATGTTTCAAAAGGTCTAAAATTCAAAGCGCCCAATATTGATGTTTCAAAAAAGAGAGAATCCGATGAGCTGTAGTACTATTTAAGACCTAATATATACTTCATCCGTCCCGCAATAATGTCACTTTTTTTCATTTCGATCCGTCTCACAATAATTATCACACTTTATTTTTTACCATAAATGATAAGTAGGTCTCACATTCTACTAACTCACTCCACTCACATTTTATTATAAAATCAATATAAAAAAGTGGTCCTACATTACACTAACTTTTCCGACCAACTTTTTTTACATTTATTAAAATCCGTGCCTACAATAAGAGTGACAATTATTATGGGATGGGAGGAGTATCATTCAATGATAGATTCAAACAAATAAATTCATTTATTAACACGGATTTGTGGCCCAATCTAGGGGTGGGAAAAAATACCGACTTACCGAAATACAGGACTTACCGTACCGAAAAAATACCGAAAATACAGGTTTTTTGGTATACCGTAGTTTTCGGTACGGTAACGGTATCAAATATCTTATACCGCGATATACCATGGTATACCGAATCTTCGATATAATATATATAAATTTATAAAATTTAATATATTGATGTGTTGCCATTATTTTACTTTATTTTCATTTAGCACATATTTGTACAGTAACCTAAACCATGTCCCGTTTTCTATTTAATATATTAATATTAGTAGTTAGCTTATGATGGTTTCATCACGTTTAAGTTTAATCATTTCATCTCTTCATAGTTAATTAGGTGGTGTCGATATATGGATTTATTCTTCATATATTTATTTTGGTTCGGTTGTTTCATAGTATTTGCCATTGTGATTATGCCCGACTATTAATAAAGATTGTCAAATGCAGGATGACTTCTTTAAAGATTTTTTGTGGGATTGTGGGTATGAAAACAACAAGGTTGCGAGAAATGAAGATAGTGTTGATCACTTGAAATGTTATTTTTAATATTTTGGGTATAGATTTGGTTGTTTTGGATTTGGATTGCTGAAGTTTTATTTTTCTGGACTTTTTTCAAATAGTTAAACACTTGGAAATGTTATTTTATATATTTTGGATATAGAATTATAATAGATTTTTTTATAACATGTTGTACTGTATTTCGGTATACCGTAAAAGTATGGTATACCGTAATATGGTACGGTATACCGCAATAACGTATGATAATGGTATTGAAAATTATCATACCGAATTTTTGGTATACCGACTTCGGTATACCGGAAATTCGGTAAGGTATCGGTATGAAATTTTTTCATACCGCTACTTTCTGTATGGTATGCAGTATGACACTCTCGGTACGGTATACCGTACCGATCCATCCCTAGCCCAATCAAAACTTGTTTTTGCCCACAATTATTTTCTTGTTTTGAGAGAGATATTGAAATACACACACAGAGTAAGAGAGGGGCTGTAACAAATAAAATTAAAAAAAAATTGATGTCAGGGGTGTCAAAATGGATATCGGATATTGGATATCCAATATTCAAACCCGAAAAATCGGGTAATTGAATATCCGGTACCTGATTTTTCGGGTTTCGGGATCGGGTTCGGGTATGGGATTTTTGAATTATCGGGTATTGGGTAATCCGATACCCGATCGAGTATACCCGAATTACCCGATTTTTTATTTTTTTAAAAAATTTAATAAAATTTGTATTTATTTTATTATTTAAAAAATTAAATAATTAAATGTATCCCAAAAACCCTTCCCTGTGAAGTCACCTCTGCAATGCATACAAGCACAGCACCAAGCTGTGCTCCCAGAAACAGACGCCGTACTTTGTTTTCTATGCTTTAGACCATTTTACACCACTTCATTAATCATTTGCAACAGAGAAATAAAAGCCTACCAAAGTGTTTTAGTAACATATACAGAAAAGAATTGTACTCCCAGCGCTGCAGCGCTCTCGGCCGCCCACCGCCTACTACCCAACCGCCGTTGTCCACAGTTGTTGCCCTCTACCACCTTTGTCCAATCGGGACTGAATACCCGATTTTTCGGGACTGGATACCTGAGTCGGGTATTAGTTTTTGGGAAATATGGGATCGGATACCCGAAATTTTCAGATCCGGTATCCGTGGTTATCCGATTTGACAGGCATAGTTGAGGATATATTATAGTAATCCCCAATTATTGAGAATCTTATAAAGGGTATGTTCGGTACATGGAATTAGAATTGAAATTCTATAATTCAATACCAAATCCATTGCTCATTTAACAATTGAGTTGAATTATAATTCTAAGTGTGTGTAAAGCTCTAATGTGTGTTTTAGTGTGTGCGTGTGTGCGCACGTGAAGTGTGTGTGAGCGCGTGCGTGTGCGTGTGCGTGTGAATAGTAATGTTGACTATACGGAAATTTTATGTTAGATGATACATTTATAACAAGTTAAATGTGAAAAAGATAAAAGAGAAATTTAGCTTTTATGTGCATAAAGTATATTTACATGGTTATGTCAACCGATTGGCAGTGGGCCAGCCAGCTGCCGATGGCGACACACATCTCACTCTCCAACCGATACTCGTAGACCGCACCCCTCAGCTCCACCTTCAGGTGGTGGTGCTCCTCCAGCCATCGTGCGTACTCCATATCAAATAATGCCGCACCTAGAAAAATACGCGGAATCAACTCATTAATTCATTAATTAATTCAACACCCTCGAGATTCACGCCCAGTGGGACTTTTCTCACGCAGCCACAATTCACCAACCACGCACATGGGTGGGATAAATTTTCTCATCCTTACTTTTTTTCAATTAAGAAAAAGTTGTACATAGAGTTATGTTGGTATAAGGGAGGCCTTGCTCCCGCATTTCCACCCAATAAAATTCCTTATAGCAAAAGATGTACATTTGGAGAATATTTTAGTTATGGAATTGGGATTTAAGAAAAAAATAGCTAAATTAATGGAGACTAAATATGACTATGTGTGCTCTAGCATTTTGAATTTCCAGCTTTAACTGATTCAGATTTATTTTACAGGACTCCAACTTTTGAACATAAACCTGCCTTATTAATCAACAACGAAACTAATTTTTTTTTTTTGTCTTAATTAAAAACATGCCTTTTCCTTAAGCCTGGTTTTTTCTTGTTGCTTCCCTATTTTGAGCAAGCCTCCTCAATGTATGTTTTAGTGTGTAGTGTGTGCACGCAAGCGCGTGCACGTGCGTGTACCGCATGCGTGTGAATAATAATGTTGACTATAAAGAAATTTTATGTTAGATATATATTTATAACAAATAAATACAAAAAAGATAAAAGGGATAGCATTTATATGCATAAAGTATTTATATATTTACATAGTTACCCCTTAATTAATAATACTAGTATACACTTAAAATATTGTTATTGATTGATTTTAATGTTTAGCGGCAATGAATAGTAATGTGTTTTTGTGTATGAGTGTATTTCTTTTAGATACTACATTACTCAATCTGTCTCATAAAATTAGCACAACTTAAAATGACAAGGATTTTAATTCGCAATTAGTAAAGTAAGAAAAATAAAAATAAAATATAATGAAAATAATATTAGTAGATCGTGGAATTCACATTATTAACAGTATTAAGTTGTTCAAAAGTTTTTATTAGAAAGGCACGAATCAGAATGACAAAACTAGTTAATTTTTATAGGACGAATGAAGTAATATTTTAAAGGGGTGGTGGATTTATTTTATTTTAGTTGTTGGGATCCTTTTATTAAGAATTCTACTAAGATTCATGTCTACCGATTAAAAGGAGTACTATATTTTTATTCATCCAACTTATGTTACAATTTAAAGTCCGATAATGTGTGTATATCATGCAAAGATGCAATTAATAATAAATTCATTTTATCATTAATACATAACAATTAAGCATTTTAGAGGCGTCTAGTAAAATTTGATATGGGATGCAGATAACAATTAACTTGGTCTAGTATATGTTAATTTAAAATATTAATCTTAGCATTTTGTTTATTGCTCATATTCAAACAAAATGAAGATATACAAGAAGTCTAGGGATGTCAATCAGGTCGGCCCAGCGAGTTGCGGGTCAATCGGGTCGGCCCAACTAGTTGTGGGTCAATCAGGTTATATTTTTATTGGGTTATAAAAGTTCAACCTTAAAAGCTCGGGTTTCGGGCTAGCCCAACATGTTAAATGGGTTGCTACCGATAAAATTAACATGCGATCAATCCAATAAATAATTATGAAATTAGTTATATTTTAAAATGTAAAATATTTAATTATGATAAACTTGAGATATATGCTTAATCTCAAACATAAACATGATAAATACTATATTTGAGATTTGTGAAAAATGAAACATTAACATATTTCCAGAAATTTTTATGTATATTTTAGAAATTTAAATATTTGTTTTAGTGAATTTAATATTTTTAATTTATTTATCTATTATTGTATTAATAAAAATTTAATATATACTTTGTATATTTAATATAAAATTAAAATTTATTTTTTTAGTTATCTATATTATTAAATTAATCAATAAAGTGTCGAAATATGAGCCAAACAAATTGAACAATAGAAATTTTATTTAGTTTTCGGGCCAGCCCATTAGGTTTTCGGATCTGGTCTTAACGGGTTGTGGTTTAATTGAGTGCGAGCTAATTGGGTTTTAATTATATCGGGATGGAAATTTCCAACTCAGGCCTATAAATTTGGCGGGATATTTAGGACAGCTTGCAGGTTGCGAACTGCACTGACATCCCATGATTTGGGTGTGCGTTTTCATCGTATTTTCAAGTCTAAGAGTAGTGATAATTACTGTGGAAAATATGGCCTCCTATATAACTTCATATATATATTAGTAGTAGGGTGGAACGATTTTTGAACTTAAACACACACACATATACATAGACACTGATATTTTTCCCATTTGTATACAGTGAAATAAAGCAACATATGCAAACATGCAACGACACATATATCATCAATTAATTATTATAATTAACCTAATTAAGCCATACTTAATCAGGAGAAGCTAAATTCGAATTTTCTAGTGACCTAGGGAACTAAATGTCTAAATTAAATACTATTATTTAAAGCATATGTAGGTCTTTGATCGGGCTTGGCACATGTTGCGTGACGGTTTGATTTGCATCATAAATATTTCTTCATTAATTCTCATTACTTTTATTTTCTCTTATTTTATTATATATTTATTTAATATATTATACCTCACTTTTTTAATCTTTATGCCAAAAACAAATGATTCTACTACTGGAAAAGGAGAGAGTGTTACATTTAAATTCAATATCATCCAAATTTTGTATACTTGCACACACTATACACACATTACACACATTGCACACACACTACACACAATTTACACAAACTGCACACTTTACACACACTATACTTACACTACACACACTGCACATACTATACACACATTGTACACACTATATATACACCACACATTGTACCTACTACACACTAAAAAATAATTCAAAGAAAATGATTCAATATCAAATGTTATTCATTTCAACTAAACTTGGCTTTTCCTGCATAAAGCATTTCTCCATTGCCACCTTTAGTCGTGGCGGGTGCGGTTGAGCCAGAGGGTGCTGAGGGAGTGGAGGCGATGGAAGTACTCACCGATGACCAGAAAACACTGCGCAGCTTGGTGGATCGTCAGATGCGGCTGTAGCTGGTGAAAGAAAACACTTGCAGCTTGGTGGATCATCAGATGCGGCTGTAGTTGGTGAAGGGTTTGTTGCCTCAAGTTATCACTTTGTAATTAAATCAACCATATTTTCACTTTAATTAATTAAAGTTGTACAAAAATAATAACAAGAATAATAATTGATGAGTGTTTATTACGCAACTCATCATACATGAATGTTGACAATGTGGAAAAGAGGAGCACCATCAAGAGAAAAAGCGTTTAAGTGTATAAAGTATTTATACATTTACATAGCTAGGCTTTTAAATATATACTACTTCTTCGTCCCATAAAAATAGCATGACATGAAAAGATATGAATTTTAATACGCAATTAGTTAAATAAAAGTGAGAAATAAAAACTAGTCTATTTTAACAAGACAGAGAGAGTAATACTTTGAAAGGGGCAGTGGACCTTTTTTTGTTGTTTGATGGCATCCTTCTATTAAAAATTCTATAAAGATTCATGACTAGAGATAAAATGGAGTATTATTTGACTTGTCCAACTTATGTTACAATGTAAAGTTCGCTAACACGTGTATATCATGCAAAGACGCAATTAATAATAAATGCATTTACCAGAAATAGATAACAGGTAAGCATTTCGCAGTAAGATTCAATATGGATAAAGATAACATTTAACTCGGCCTAGTACATTCTAATTTAAATTATAAATCTTAGTAAATAAAATGGAAACAAATATTAGTAGAGGATATATTATAGTAATCCCCAATTATTTAGAATTTTATAAAGGGTTCGTTCGGTACGCGGAATTGAAATTGAAATTCTATGGATAAATCAATTCCAAATTCATTGTTTGCTAAACAAAGGAATTGAATTATAATTCAAAGTGTATTTAAAGGTGCAGTGTGTTTTAGTGTGTGGGTGTGTGTGCGCGCGCGTGCATGTGCGTGCACTGCGTGCGTGAATAGTAATGTTGACTATAAGGAAATTATATATTAGATAATAGTATATTTATAACAAATTAAATTTGGAAAAGATAAAAGAGAAAAATCATTTATGTGCAATATATATATATATATATATATATATATATATATATTTACATAATTACCCCTTAATTAATACTAGTATATACTTGAAATGTTGTTATTGATTGGTTTTATTGTTTGCATGCAATAAATAGTAATGTGTTTTTGAGTATGAGTGATTTTCTTTTAGATACTATATTACTCAATTCGTCTCATAAAATTAGCACAATTAAAAATGACAAGGGTTTTAATTCGCAAATAGTAAACTAAGAAAAAAAAGATAATATATAATGAAAATAATATTAGTAGAGTGTGGAATTCACATTATTAATAGTATTTAGTTAGTATTTAGTTGTTCAAAAGTTTTTGTATTAGAACTAGATTAATTTTAAGGCAAGAACCAAAATGACAAAACGAGTTAATTTTTATTGGACAAATGGAGTAATATTTTGAAGGGGGTGGTGGATTTATTTTATTTTATTTGTTGGCATCCTTTTATTAAGAATTCTACTTAGATTTTTGACTATATTTAAAAAGGAGTATTATTTGACCTGCCCAATTTACATTACAAATTTAAAGGCCAATAATGCGTGTATTCTTGCAACAATGCAATTAATAATAAATGCATTTGACCATAAATAGATAACCGGTAAGCATTTCGCATTCGTCTAATAAGATTTAATATGGGAAAGATAACAATTAACTCGGTCTAGTATATATGATAATTTTTCATCGTATTTTCAAGTCAAAGATTAGTAATAACTAGTATCACACCCGTGTGATGCACGACCCCGTTAACTGTCTGATCAAATTAATTCGAATTGTGAGTTCACATTTTTTTCAAATGAGAAAAATATCATTATATCAAGTTATAAACTAACAAACGTATAGAGTAATAATATGTATTATTATGAAAATAAAAACACATCATATAATCAAATGTATTGCGAAACTAAAAACTGCACACAAAATGATCAACGACAAACATGTCGATTACATATGTTTAATGAAAGAAAGCGGAAAAAATATATGCCTTGGGGCGGTGAAAGGACCATGGGTGCGTAGGTGTCGTTCAAGCAAGGATATATCCTACTGGTCAGGATAGAGATCCTAACTAAGCCTAGACCCTGGTTTCAAAGATTCCTCAACCCACTCCTACTGACCAGTATAGTGGTGATAAGGGTCGAATCCCACTGAGATGGTGCGTTAAAACTATTGTGGTGATATTCTGGGTGGTTTGGTTAGCTACCACGCTTGGGTTGAGTCTCTACCTAGGCAAGAACTTAAAGGTGGTGTTTACTGGTCAGGCGGTATGAAAGACATCTGGAATGTAACTGTGTTCGTGGAATGGGGAGACATTTTTGTAACAGAAAATATTTAGAAGGTACGAGTTTCTATTTTGGGCTAGACATGATATTCAGAGGGTAGTGGTGGTTGTGGTGACTAGGCTGACAGGTCTGCAGGGTACAAACTAAAGGTGAAGGACAAAAGGTAAAAAGCATCAAAAAAAACAAAAGTGGTCCCCTCCAATTGAAATAGACGCCATCTTCTTCAACAAACACATCCAAAACTCAGATAACAAATCCAAATTCAACACGGAAAACACAGATTATCAACTCGCGAACACAGATCTAAAACAACGAAATCAAATCTGAAATCAAACACTGGAGCTGGACTTCTGCATACTGGTCAACATGGACGAACGATTCGGAAATTAAAACTAAGTTTTGTATGCAACGATTTACTTCACAATCAAACAGTGCCAGATTATACTATCCGAGAGAAACTTGCTACGTAAAACAGAAATTATAGATTCAGCACTTAAAACACCAAGAAACTTTAGATCTAAGCTAACTAGGCAAGGAAGGAAAAGAAAACGACACAATATACGAAACGGAAATCAACTTCATAGCATAAACGCGTTCGGATCTTTAACAAGTACTTCAAAAGCAGAAAATATCCAAAGGCAACAGAGATCCAACGTGAGGAAAACAAGTAAAATTTAACTACGAAAGCGAAATAAAAATTGTTTTGCCACTCCGGGCGATGAAACTTCTAAACTAAGATCTTGCTGGCTGGAAAGATGGCTTGGAACTCCGAGAACATCTGGGCGTCAGGTGATCATGGCTGCGGCGAGGCAAGAAACGGGACACGGCTGAAAGACTGGTATTACCGAGAGAACTCTCTACCTAAAGATGGTGGTGAATGAGTGAATGTGTATATATCTCTCTCCTTCTTGGCTTCCTTTTATAGGGAGGCTTTCCCTTGATTTTTAGGGTAAATCCTCATTGCAAGTTGACTTCTTTGCCCTTAACTGTGGGTAATCCGTCCCAGCTATCTGCCTTCTCCATCTCAAGCCGTTTCAGCACGAATACTGATCAGTATGAGATCATGTTGGCGCCCTTTTTCACCTGAACATTCCGAAACTTCCCTACTGGCCAGAACACTTAACCTGCACACTTTGAGCATCTGTTTTGCGGATATAATAAATTTTGCACATCATACTGACCCGTAACCAAGGCCTAGAATACGACTTATCAAACTGCTCACACTTACCACATGCTTGTCCTCAAGCGTGAAGAACAAACAAAAGGAAATAAGTCGAATTCTAGCCTGGTTACTCCCCTGACCGACTCTACCTAAACTAGACTCTATACTACAACGGAAAGAGAAAACAAAAAAACACAAAAACAAGCACAGAAAAGAAAACACATAAACGAACACAGAAAGACTAAACACAAAGATTGGGCTATATTTTCAACCATCCCTCCCCTCGGGATCAGGTGCAATCCGGCCTTAGACAACCTTGAACTTCTGCCTCCCCCCTTTTCTTTCCCAGTCAGTACATCCGCTTGTCAAGATCGCCCTCACTCTCGGCCAAACACTAGGTTCACTCAGTCACTCATACCTCACCAGGAATGTTAGGACTGCATTCTCTCATTATGCTCAACCACAGTTGCTTCGGACTTAGATCTCACGAGCAGCTACTGAAGGGCTTAAAGGCTTGTAACGGGGCTATTGGTTTGTAGTGTTTTGGGTGGATGTTCCTAAGGCTCTAAGGTTCAAAAAAACTTCTATTTTATTTGATGTGGGGGAACTGTGTGCATTTGGGCCTCTGGTTAGTTGCTTTTCTTAGCTGGCGCTTCTGGTTTTGATCTCCAACTGGTCAGTAGCATCTTTGTGGCTTCGCCACCCTTATTCCTTCATTCATTTTTGTGGTCAAGTTTTCTGACCATTTTTCTCCATATTCTTCTCTCTTTTTTTTTTTTTTTTGTGGCTTCGCCACCCTTATACCTTCTTCTTTTTTTGGACCTGGGATGACTCCCTGGTCGATTTTCTTCTGAACTTCCTTGCCCATCTGGTTTCTGCCTTCTCATACATCCTTCTGGCCAGTAAGCTCCAATCGTCTCATGCCTTGAACACACAGTCCCAGTGGCTAGGGGTGTATATCTGGGTATAAAGAGTTAAGAAAATGGGTTCTAAAGGTGGTTTTTTTTTTGGGGGGGGGGGGTTTCTACTGCCTTCAGTGTTTGCTACCCGTGGTCACTTCATCCTAGGCAATTTGTGGTAGCCACTCTTTTCTTTTCAATATAGGTGGAAAGTGGTTCCACTTAAAGCTTATAACTCACATTTTTTTAAGAGGGCTTTCGCGTTTGGCTCTAAGTATGGGCTTTTCTCTCATACTCACATCATCTATCCTGACTAGGAGGTACTAGGGGGGGTGGTTTCGGTTTTCCAGCATGTCCTATCTCCCTCAATTCCCCTCACCGTCAGCTCAAGACGGTTGAGTTTTAAGCTCAATCAACACACAACATAAAAAAAACTAGACCTAACAAAACAAAAACCCAAACACAAAGACTACACATATATACATACATCCTACTGGCCATTGCGTCCCCCCTCCCACTTCACGAGTGTCTGCCCTCAGATAGGGCTGTGAAGTGGAAAAGGTAATGGCCAGTATGATGGACACATAGACAACAGACAAAAACAACATATTAAAACTAAAACTTCTCACACTTAGACTATGGAATAGGCTAAGTGGGAGAGTTTGAAAACCTAAACAGAAACCAACAAACAAAACACACATATATACAAAACTCCTCACACTTAGGTCATGCAATGGGCTAAGTGTGAGCCAACATGCTTACGAAAAAGAAAACAGAAAACACAAACACATGCGCCAAAAAGACAAACCCTTAACTTCTCACACTTAGACTATAGAATAGGCTAAGTGTTATGAATGGGGTTTGCGCACAAACAGAAATTATACTACCTAAACAAACAAAACACAATTAAAAACGAAAAGCTAAAAACGAGAAAATAAAAAGAAAACTAACTGGTCAGGTGGGGGTGGTGGTCACTTGTTCCTCCTGCTCCTTCGCGGGGCAGGTTGTGGTGCAGGTGGTTCTACCGGTTTCTCCTCCTCATTCTCGGATTGCTTGTTCCTCTTCTTTCATCTTGGTTAATACCTCCTCTGATACTCGTGGTTCATTAGCTCGGCCTCCATGGCCCCTTGGTTCAACAGCTTCCTTTTGGCCTCGTTGCGTTAACTCCATCAATATCTCGTCTATTACGGACGCCATCCTGGCCATTTCTGTTATCAGTCGTTGGTTTTCCTCTCCTAGCCTGGTAACAATCGTCTCCAAAGCTCTTTGCTTCTGACTCTGCCTCGTCTGTCCTGCAGACTCCTTCACGATTCCTTCCATCACTGATGCTAGCCGTGTCATTTCTGATCTCATCTGTCTGTTCTCATCCGCTACTTCGGACACAGCCTTCTCTAGCTTTTCCTGTCTCTGTTCCTGTTCTTGTGTTCCCGGATGTGATGCAGAATTCCCAGTCGGTATAGCTTCTTCTCCCATTGCGTAGAATTGGGGTGCGCCCTGCCTCATGTAAATGGTGTTCGTTCGGACGAATAAAGGTGTATCAAAAAGACCAGGAGGATCCACCATGATCTGGTCGGATAAATCTTCGGCCTCTGTGATGATGATGTTGTTTCTGACGAACACTCCCAAGATATGGCAGAGAGTGAAGTTCCTCGCTGGGTGGGTGGCAATTAGATGGCATTGGTAGGCGGTCCAAAAACCCAGATGCAACTTCCTCCCCTGCTTGGCGCACCAGAGAAGATATAACTCCGTCATCGATGTCCTAACAGCGGAGATCGACTGCCCCAATAAATTGAAATCCAGGTAAAGCTGTACAAGACGCAGACTTGGGTTGTTGAAATGAACGGAGCGGGAAATAGTGGACTGGAATTGCCCTGCATCAGGGTGAGTAAGTTCCTCCCAGGCTTCCTGGGGCTCAAATTCCACATGTCTGCGGGGAATTCCCCGCTCCCTACTTCTCCACTCAGGCCATATGGCCTCCTCTAAACTGCACATTCCCAGACGCACGGTCCACTCAATCAAACTCATCCGTATCTCTCCTCCAAACAGCCTAAAACTGATACACTCCTCATCTAGATCAGTGGTGACCTTAAATCTAAAGGTCGTGAAAAACTCCTTTGCTAATCTAACCGGGACACTAGGATCCCCATTCTCCAACAACCATTCGAATCCTAACGCGTGCAAATAAGATAGAAAATGCTCGCGGGCACCTAACTCATCCAAAGAAGGAATGTGAAGTACCTTTCCGCTCTTCACCTGCTTACTCCCTTCATCCTTACTATCGAAAGCTTTCTGTAGCTCCTTCGAGTCAAAAAGCTTCATCTCCTCTACCAGATCATCAGTAAGGTCCACTGTCCAGCGCTTATATCGGAGTCTCTTTGCCGGCGGATGTAATAACTCCCGATGATCGTTCGGAAGTTGTTGTTCCTTGTACTCCTCATCCTCCATGGACGTATCACTGGCCGATTCAGATTCCTCACTGATCTCATACTCACTATCACTCTGCTCTCGTCGGTTGGATGGGGTCCTCTGAGCAGCCTTAGTGATCACTATGCCAGTGTTCACGAGACGCGGTTTCTTGGTGCTGGGCTTCTTCTTCATAGGGGCCTTCCCCTTTCGTTTTCTCTCTTCACGGTATCTCACTTCCTCTCTGTCAACTTTGTCTTTCTCTTCTTCGGGTTCTTTCTCAGCTTGTGATGAAAATGGATCCTGGGTAGTAGGACCGGTCTCCCTGTGGCCTACTGACCTGGATGCGAGGTCCAGACCCTCAGCCATCCCGTCAGCCTCTTCACCTTGGCCACTCAGTGTTGGAGAGACCGCTTCGGTTTCCCTTGCAGTATCCTCTAGGTCAGTAACAGGTAAAGACTCCTCCCCAGGTTTTGTGGGAGTGGTCCTCTCCTCTTCACTCAAGATTTCCACGGGATCTGCCTCTGTGTTCGGCTTTGCCCTACTAGCTGCCCACTTTCCCAAGCATCTCTGCGAAACCCTCTGCGGTTTAGGCCGGTTTGCCTTAGGATCAGTCTTCAATATTAAGCTCCGCTTTATGGGCTTGGGCTTCACTACTGGAGGCGCCACCAGTTCTGGCTCTTGGGTTTCTGCAGCTGGTTCCTCCTCTCCTACCTGCATTCTACTATCCCCTACTTCCACTCGGGGATCTACTGGCTCCGGCTCTTTCTCTTCACCCTGTACTTTCTCAACCCCTCCTACTGACCTTGATGCGAGGTCTAGACCCTCAGCTATCAAAGCAGTATCCTCTCTGCGGTTTACATCTTCCACGATTGACTCAAACTCCGTATCGGTCATGAGGCAGTGCTTCTGTGCCGATTCGTTCAGATCTATGTCTTCCCTTTCCACCTCATGAGACACCGGCTCCTCCTCGGGCGTCCTCTCCATTTCGCCACTCCCCTCATGGGTTGTCTCTTCTTGGCTGGCCCTTTTCTTACGCTCCTCAGGGTCGGAGTCGTAATGGGCGGCGACAGCGTCGAGCTCCGCCGAGTCTGGTACCGAGGTCCCCGATGGCGAGGTCGCCGAGGGAGATCTCGCCTCCGATTGTACTTCTGCGTGACTGACCGGTGCAGGTGAAATTTCGCTGGGTGCGGTTCTTACGCCCCCCATTTGACCGAAACCAGCCAATGCCGCCGTCCAGTCTCGAGTAGGGTCCTGTTGACGAAGAAATGCCATCATGGCATCCATGGAAATCATAGGTGGTGGCTGAGCGGTCGGTGCTGGTGGTGGTGGATTTTGCTGTGGTTGTGCCTCCTGGGGTTCTTGGCGGCGCGGTTTGATTTTCTTGGCGAACGCTTTCTTCCCCATGATCGGAAATCTGCGATTTAGTGGTGGAAAGTAGGGTTTGATATCTTGGAGAGAGTTGGGGTTGAGAATGATGTTTCCATGAGAGAGATGGACGAGAATTCTTGAAAGCGAATTTGAAAATGAGGGTTTGTGAGGGAAAAGTGTTGGGACGGTGAGTTTAATTTGGGTGAGAGAGAGCAGTTGCAGGTGGTTGTAACCGGCTATCAGGGGTTGCCGGTCGCGACGCTTCAGAAGGGAGGCGGTTGAGATTGCTGGCCTGTGATTGGTCAGCGTGTCCCTTCTCTCTGCTCAGGCGCCACTCTAGCAGATGTCACCCTGCAAAAGCTGCACAAGCCTTAATTCAAATTATCGTCCTCTCCATAATTTCCCCTATACTTACCTAAAAAACGAAACTAAATCAAACGGGCACCTAAATAAAATTTGAAATAGCACCAGATAAGTAATCCCTTGGTCAATGTGTACTCCCAATTAAAATTAAGGCCCGAAAATATTTTTGGATTTTTAGAAATTATCTTGCATGCAAAGATTAACTACGTATTTACAATATTTACACTTCTTAGGTAATTTGGAACTCTACTCGGCCACGTATGTAAGTTTTAAAAAGGGTTGGCCTAGTGGAATTCCAAATTCCTATCCTACTGGTCAGTGGGAAGATAAGACACCGGGCTGTAGTGGGATCTCATCCACTACACCCACTTCACTGTTTTCCCTAAAGATCTTCAGCCTATGCCCATTCACAATAAAAGGTTCAGAGTTAGGGAAACTCCCTGAAATTTCTACAGCTCCATTACATCGGAGTGCAGTGATGGTATAAGGTCCTGTCCATTTGGACTTGAGTTTCCCTGGCATAAGCTTCAATCTTGACTGGAAGAGTAGTACTTTCTGGCCAACATGGAGTTCCTTAGTTCTCAGATTCCGATCATGCCACAATTTAGTTCGCTCTTTGTACCACATGGCTGAGTCGAATGACTCCAATCTAAGTTCCTCAAGCTCCTGCAGTTGCAGCTTCCTTTCCTCTTCACAGGCTGTAGCATCCATATTCACTTTCTGTACTGCCCAGTATGCTCGATGCTCGATCCTAACCGGTAAGTGGCACATCTTCCCAAAAACAATCCGGTAAGGGGACATGCTTATGGGGGTTTTGTAGGCTGTTCGATACGCCCAGAGAGCATCCTCTAACCTTACACTCCAATCCTTCCTAGAAGTGTTCACAGTCTTCTCCAAAATTTTCTTTATCTCGCGGTTAGAAATCTCCGCTTGCCCATTTGCTTGCGGATGGTAAGGGCTGGATAGTCTATGGTGCACACCGTATTTCTTCATTAAGGCTTCAATTGTGCGATTACAGAAGTGCGTACCTTGATCGGATATGATCGCCCTGGGCACACCGAATCGGCTGAAGATATGACTCTTTAAGAACTTGGCCACCTCCTTGGCTTCACACGTGCTTGTGGCCTTGGCTTCTACCCATTTGGAGACGTAGTCTACAGCAACTAGGATATACAGATTCCCATAGGATGAAGGAAACGGACCCATGAAGTCCATTCCCCATATGTCGAATAGCTCGCAAACTATTATAGGTACCTGCGGCATTTCATCCCGGGCAGATATTCCACCGGTCAGTTGGCAACGCTCACAGCTCCTGCAGAACTCGTACGCATCTTTGTTGAGAGTTGGCCAGTAAAAGCCGCTATCCAGAACCTTCCTTGCCGTCTTCTTGGACCCGAAGTGCCCTCCACATGCTAACGAATGGCAGTGGGTTAAAACATCCCGCTGCTCCCAGTCAGGAATGCACCTCCTTATCACTTGATCGGACCCCACTCTCCACAGATAGGGGTCATCCCAAAAGTAGTATTTTGCTTCACTCTTGATCTTCATTCTTTAGGCTTTGGTAACACTCGGTACTTCTGGAAGCTCTCCAGTTACTAGGTAGTTGGCCAGGTCCGTATACCATGGCTCTTGCCCTACCTTCTCTTTTCCTTTTGCTATATCATTCTGACCAGTAAGGTTGAACACTTCTTCCCAATCAATTTTTCTAGGCGCAAAAATCACCTCACACAAATGTTCCTCCGGAAACTTGTCATGCACTTCCTCACCGTTTCCATCTTGCATTATTCTGCTCAAATGGTCTGCCACCTTGTTCTCGACTCCTCTCTTATCTTCCACCTCCCAATCAAATTCTTGTAACAAGAGTACCCATCGGATCAAGCGTGGTTTGGATTCCTTCTTGGCAATCAGATACTTAATCGCTGCATGGTCAGTATACACTATGACTTTGGATCCCAGCAAATATGGCCGGAACTTCTCGAAAGAATACACTACTGCCAACATCTCTTTTTCAGTCGTATCGTAATTCCGCTGGGCTTGATTTAGAGTCTTGGACGCATAAAAAATTACGTACCTCTTCCCATCGATCTTCTGACCCAGCACGGCTCCTACCGCAAAATCGCTGGCGTCGCACATTACTTCGAAAGGATGGTTCCAGTCAGGAGCCCTTATGATAGGTGCGGATACCAGCTTTTCCTTGAGAAGATTGAAAGCAGCCTTGCATTGCTCATCAAAAACGAACTCCACGTCATTCTGAAGTAATCTGGTAAGGGGCTGGGCGATCTTGGAGAAATCCTTGATAAATCTTCGATAAAATCCGGCGTGCCCCAGAAATTATTCCATTCTGATCAGTAGGAAATGGCAATTTTGATATAACATCCACCTTGGCTCGATCCACTTGGATACCTCTTTCTGAGACCACGTGTCCTAAAACTATCCATTCGGTGACCATAAAATGGCACTTCTCAAAGTTCAAAACCAAACTCTTTGCTTGACACCTTTCCAAAACTATATCCAAATGGCGAAGGCAAGAGTCGAACGAGTCTCCGTAAACTGTGAAGTCATCCATGAATATCTCTATGCAATCCTCAATCAAATCGGAAAATATGCTCATCATACATCGTTGAAACGTCCCTGGAGCGTTGCATAGGCCGAAAGGCATGCGACGGTATGCATAGGTTCCAAACGGGCAAGTGAAAGTGGTCTTGTCCTGGTCCTCAGGATCTACGTAAATTTGGAAATACCCGCTGTACCCATCTAGAAAGCAGAAAAACTTCTTCCCAGCTAATCTTTCCAACATTTGGTCGATGAACGGCATGGTCCTTTCTGGTCGCATTGTTCAGCTTACGATAATCGATGCACATTCGCCAGCCCGTGACTAGCCTCGTTGGGATCAGCTCATTCCTCTCATTCTGAACTACTTGGATGCCCGACTTCTTTGGGACCATGTGGATCGGGCTGACCCACTCACTATCCGGTACTGAATAGATAATCCCTAGCGACAACAACTTCAAGATTCCTTCAATATCTCTTCTCGCATGTTAGGGTTTACCTTCCTTTGAGCATCTCGATGTGCCTTCGCTCCTTCCTCCAACCTAATGTGGTGCATGCAGACGTCGGGGCTAATTCCAACTAAATCTGTAAGACTCCATCCAATCGCCCTCTTGTTCTTGCTCAGCACGGTCAGTAGCCTAGCCTCTTGTTCCTTCGTAAGGCTGCTACTGATGATCACTGGATATGAGTTCTCCTCTCCAAGGAAGGCATACTTCAAATTCGGTGGCAACTTCTTCAGCTCAACTTGGGGTGGAAGTGTGTCTTCGGGTAGAGGGTTTTTCTCAGTCTCTCCTTCTTTTTCTAAATCTCCCTCTGATGGTTCTTCTATACTGACTGGTAGCTGAGCCCCTGCGGCTCCAATGAACTCCGATTTCTGACAGAATTCCTTGATCGCTACTTTTATTTCTTCATCAGTCAACCCCTGGCTACTGATCAGATCACACCATGCAGCAGCTTCTATGTCAGCCTGTTCATAAACATCTAAAGCCTGGAGTTTCTCCTGCAATAGTTCGGTCTCAAGAAAATCTTGGACTAGGGGGTCAATCACATCAACATAGCATAGATTTTCAGAATCGATGGGTTTCTTCATGGCATCATTTATATCGAAGGTAAACTTCTCCCCATGAAAATCAATGCAAATAGTCCCCTCAGCCATATCCACTATTGTCTTGGCCGTTCTCAGAAAAGGTCTTCCTAACAAGACTCCACTAGACTCCCTCGCTTCATGCTCACTCATTTTGATCACATAAAAATCAGCAGGGTATGTAAAATCATGCACTCTTACTAACACATTTTCTAAAACTCCCTCAGGACTTATGCATGACCTATCAGCCAGTTGGATCAACACCCTAGTATTTGACAGCCTCACTCCTTTCAACCAGTTATAGATAGACAATGGCATGACATTTATAGATGCCCCCAAATCACACATTGCATGTTCGACCTTCACATCTCCTACAGTTATGGGTAGGGTGAACATACCTGGGTCGGCTCTCTTGGGTGGTAACTTCTCTTGCACTATTGCTGACGCTATCCCTTCCACCATAATCTTGCCATCCTTCTGGGCTCTCCCGGCTATGAAGTCCTTTATGAATTTCCCGAGAGGGGGTAGCTTCACGGCTTGGAGGAATGGTATGGTGACATCCAACTTCCCAAAAATCGACAAGTAGTCAACCGGGTTCTTTTTCTTCCTCTTTGTAACAAATCGGAATGGGAATGGTTTCTCCCCTTTTTTCTCATCTCCTGGTCCCTCAGCAACCTTCTTGGAGTCTTTCTTGGGTAGTTCCTGGGTCTGGGCCTCCATTCTGGGCTCTTCCTCTTGAGGGGGTTCCTTCCTGGTCAGTAGGGTGTCGGGTTCACCTCTTACACTTGGTGTATCATCCAAGAAGAATGGATCCTGTATCCGAGGCATAGGTTTCCCTAATTCTTTCGCTAAAATGGTATCGCCTCCTATCTTCGTTCCATTGGATCCTCCACTAGTTCGTTTCGGTTGAGGCGCGTCATAAGTAGTTCCTGACCTCAACGTAACCGTACTCACATTTGCTTTTTCGGGCATTTGGACTGTAGATGGGAGTTTCCCCGCATTTCCCTTCAAATCACCCACCGAACTGGCCAGTTGAGCTAACTGCCTATTCATCATATCCATGTTCGCCTTATGTTCCTTCTGGGCATTTTGCATCCCCTGCACGACCTCATTATGGGATTGTAATTCTCCTTTGATGCTCTGTTGTGACGCTAGCATTTCACCCATCATGTCCTCAACGGATCTCCTTGGCCTGTTCGAATTTTGGAAATGACTTGGCCCTTGGTGTTGATAGTTCTGGGAGTTTTGCTGGCTTTGATTAGGCGGGTATTGGTTATACTGGGCAGGAGGGGTGTACTGATCTTGAGGATATTGATTCTGGTGCTGGCCTTGGAATTGATTTTGGTTCTGATGGTGTTGGGGTCCTGGGTTCGGCTGATTTTGGAAATTTTGGAAGTTTCTCTGGTGGGGCGGCACATAGACAGGGTTCAGGTTCTGGTTTTGTGGGTTTTGGTTTTGGGATTGTTGGTTTCTTCCTGACCAGTTGGGCTGGTAGTCTGGGTTTGCTGTTCCACGGTTAGGGTTTTGGTTTGGATGGGGGTTGTACTGGTTCTGACCTTGGTTCTGATTTTGGCTTCCGTCACCCCATCGGAAGTTTGGATGATCCCTCCATGGTGCATCCCGTTGTCTACCTTGAATCCAATGCCCACTAGAATTGAACTATCACGCAGCATTAACTTGCTCCATATTCCCGAAGTCATTAGGCTGATCATAGTTCGGTCCTTGATTTCCCTGCTCTGCACCCTTGTAATTCCCAGCTGGGGGAGCTGGTGGAGTGCTCTTCTCGATCGCACTCAGAAGTGACTTCTTCAGCTCATCCATTTTCAAATCCATTTTCTGCTCCAGCTTATTTTCCTGATCAGTAAGCGAGGCAACAGCAGCCCGCTCTCGGTTGTATTCTTCCCTTGAATGGTCATACTCTTTCTTTGCATTTAGTAGCTTTCTTAGGACTCTCTTCGCTTCGCTGACCCGTAATTGCGTGAAGCTTCCTCCTGACGATGAATTTGCCAGGTCCTTGGTTACCGCGTTCATACCTTCGTAGAAAGTGTGATGTACTTCAATGTCCGCCATGCGATGGTTGGGACATGATTCCAAAAGACCCATGTATCTTGCCCAATAATCACTCAAGGGTTCATCATACCCTTGCTTCACATTAGTTATTTCCCTCTTCAGCGCGCTTGTCTTGGATGACGGAAAAAACTCGCCCAGGAATGCTGACTTGAAATCGGCCCAACTCTCAATGGAATTGGGTGGCAGGCGCATGAACCAGGTGTTAGCTTCCCCCTTGAGCACAAATGGCAAAGCCTTCAGCCTATAATCATCCTCAGTCTCTCCTGCTGGTCTCCTTTGCGCCCAAAAAATTTTACAAAACTCATGAAGAAACTCATACGGCCCTTCATAGCTCTTCCCACAGTACGTAGGCAGGATCGCGATCACATGAGGCTTCACATCGCAGGCGGTTTGCCCTGGAGTAACGACTATGGCTTGCGGGGGCTCTCCTTCAGTATGTGCGTTCAGCATCCCGATCTCCGGGTCTTCATCTCCCTGGTTGGCCATTTCCCTTGGGTTGCCTTCCAACAGTGGTTTCTCTTTTGGTATTGGTCCCTCTATGGTGCCCTTCTCTTCGTCACTACTCGTGCCTAGGTCGGACAAGGTGGTCGACAGGCCAGAACGAGTGGTTACGAGTATAGTTCCTCGCTTGAGTATTTTCGGCCTCCACTGATCAGGAGGCGAGCTACTGCTCATAAACTGAAATGAAAAGAAAAAGGAAAATTATACACAATATATACACCAAAGTATCACACACAATAGCAACTCAAAAACGCCATCCATCCCCGGCAACGGCGCCATTTGAAAGGACCATGGGTGCGTAGGTGTCGTTCAAGCAAGGATATATCCTACTGGTCAGGATAGAGATCCTAACTAAGCCTAGACCCTGGTTTCAAAGATTCCTCAACCCACTCCTACTGATCAGTATAGTGGTGATAAGGGTCGAATCCCACAGAGATGGTGCGTTAAAACTATTGTGG
This sequence comes from Salvia splendens, assembly GCF_004379255.2. Classification (NCBI taxonomy): domain Eukaryota; kingdom Viridiplantae; phylum Streptophyta; class Magnoliopsida; order Lamiales; family Lamiaceae; genus Salvia; species Salvia splendens. The sequence continues at coordinate 19,190,474 of NC_056045.1, forward strand.
TGATATTCTGGGTGGTTTTGTTAGCTACCATGCTTGGGTTGAGTCTCTACCTAGGCAAGAACTTAAAGGTGGTGTTTACTGGTCAGACGGTATGAAAGACATCTGGAATGTAACTGTGTTCGTGGAATGGGGAGACATTTTTGTAACAGAAAATATTTAGAAGGTACGGGTTTCTATTTTGGGCTAGACAGGATATTCAGAGGGTAGTGGTGGTTGTGGTGACTAGGCTGACAGGTCTGCAGGGTACAAACTAAAGGTGAAGGACAAAAGGTAAAAAGCATCAAAAAAAACAAAAGTGGTACCCTCCAATTGAAATAGACGCCATCTTCTTCAACAAACACATCCAAAACTCAGATAACAAATCCAGATTCAACACGGAAAACACAGATTATCAACTCGCGAACACAGATCTAAAACAACGAAATCAAATCTGAAATCAAACACTGGAGCTGGACTTCTGCATACTGGTCAACATGGACGAACGATTCGGAAATTAAAACTAAGCTTTGTATGCAACGATTTACTTCACAATCAAACAGTGCCAGATTATACTATCCTAGAGAAACTTGCTACGTAAAACAGAAATTATAGATTCAGCACTTAAAACACCAAGAAACTTTAGATCTAAGCTAACTAGGCAAGGAAGGGAAAGAAAACGACACAATATACGAAATGGAAATCAACTTCATAGCATAAACGCGTTCGGATCTTTAACAAGTACTTCAAAAGCAGAAAATATCCAAAGGCAACAGAGATCCAACGTGAGGAAAGCAAGTAAAATTTAACTACGAAAGCGAAATAAAAATTGTTTTGCCACTCCGGGCGATGAAACTTCTAAACTAAGATCTTGCTGGCTGGAAAGATGGCTTGGAACTCCGGGAACATCTGGGCGTCAGGTGATCATGGCTGCGGCGAGGCAAGAAGCGGGACACGGCTGAAAGACTGGTATTACCGAGAGAACTCTCTACCTAAAGATGGTAGTGAATGAGTGAATGTGTATATATCTCTCTCCTTCTTGGCTTCCTTTTATAGGGAGGCTTTCCCTTGATTTTTAGGGTAAATCCTCATTGCAAGTTGACTTCTTTGCCCTTAACTGTGGGTAATCCGTCCCAGCTATCCGCCTTCTCCATCTCAAGCCGTTTCAGCACGAATACTGATTAGTATGAGATCATGCTGGCGCCCTTTTTCACCTGAACATTCCGAAACTTCCCTACTGGCCAGAACACTTAACCTGCACACTTTGAGCAACTGTTTTGCGGATATAATCAATTTTGCACATCATACTGACCCGTAACCAAGGCCTAGAATACGACTTATCAGGCGGGAAAAGTGAAGTTATACTCCAAAAAAGTTGGGACTAAATATAAAAATATGATTTCAACATAGGTAAAACTAAAAATTTGAAATTTGAAATAAATGTGAATTTTATTATTTTTCTCATTTAAAAAAATTAACATCATATCAACACATATTTTGTTAGCTTAACAATAGCAATTTACAAATACAAATAAATAAACAAATCAAGACATCGATAGTTTTTCGTTATTGAAATAGAAACATAGTACAAATATAATTGAAAAAAAACAAAAGAATAATATTTTATTAATATTAGTGTGATATGAATATTATGACTCAATTCATTGCATTTATAATGGAACATAAAATGGTAGAAATTTATTGCATTATAATAATGTACATAATTAGACATTATTTATGGAATGAATTAGTTAATCACACTAATTCTAGACGAGGAAGAAATGATACATATTGGAAAAATAAATAATGAAATCATAGAATCTAGAATTTGAGCTAACGTTACATGAAAACTAAAAAAATTAAAAATATTGTCATACATTATAACCAACAATCATAATATAACTCAAAAATCTACACTAATTCTAGGATTATTTGTACAGAAAATCAAGGATGCCTGAGACTCTCTAATCTCCATTCTTCTTGAATCTTCCGACCCATACTCTTTAGTCTCTACTCTTCTCAAATATTCCATCTCTGACGTAGCTATACTCGACTGAAGATATGTCACTCTCCGCACCATCACTCACTACAACACATCTGAAATTGGAAATGAAGAAATTTGTTGGGTCAATAAGTATTTATAGAGAGATCTGTATAAATCTGCTAACATTATTACATTAATTACCCCCTTTGAATATTGGTGCATTTTCATTTTTTATAGTACATTTTACGTGTAGCTTATTGGAATATGAATAGTCTAGCCTATTTTTTTATGCAGGTTAATAATAATTGTATGAAGTAACTCATATATGCATATATGAGTAACTAATATTGAATGAAATTTTACAATATATCCTAAACGTATGAGTGGGAATATTAAATTTTGACATCGTGGATTATTAAGAAGTAACGCATATATGAGTACTATGAATATATAAATTTAAATTAATTACAATGATATCCAAAATTTATAAATATATGAAATTATATCTAAAACTCACCTTTTATATTAGTATAGATATAGATAGATAGATAAGTTAAAACTGAATAATTAATTTAAAAAATGATTAATGGAGTCTAAGGCTTTATAAGAAACGTTTTTTCTTGCAGCACCCAATTTGATACCAAGAATTAATGTACATAATTATTTTTACCGTTACTTATCATTGAACAAAGATATTAATACTTTTAAAGGCAATGTCTATAGAAATAAAAGGAAAACAATTAAAAATATACATTTCATTTTATACAAAAAACATTTCTTATAAAGCCTTGACTCCACCAATCAATTTTTTAAATTAATTTATAATAAATAGAATATAAATAATTATAAATAGCATTTAATATAGTTAACAATATAATCATTATAATATGCACAACTTATTGCTGATCTTAATTTGTTTCATAATTTATTTGACATTTGAATATAATATCTGCAAAATTTAGATGTCCCATTAATCAATAAATAATTTTGCAATCATGGATAAAGGCTTCACTTATACTACCAATTACTCCAAAAATGTATTTAACGGCTCAATTTATACCAATTACTTCATATAAATCCATATTCATTCCATAACTTATAAATGTTGCGAAATAACATCAAAACTTATAAATATTTCAAAAGAAGACCAAAACTCGCATTTTATATATGTATAGATTACATCTTGAAAATATGTCCTCCTTTGTATCTTCAAGTCAAACCCATGAGTGATCGCCTCTTCCGCTTCGTGGGTCGAGTGCTGCGGCCCATGAAATTCTACCAGTTGTTGCTCCATTAATCCCTCCTCAAGAGTCAACAATTCGGGCTTATCCGTTGTGTGATCATGCTCAAGGCTTTTTTGCATCTTCTTGCCCATAGACCTCGTCCTCGGCCGGTGTAGGTCTTTGATCGGGCTTGGAGCATGATGCGTGACGGTTTGATTCGCATCATACACATTTTCTCACATTATTTTATTTCCATTCTTACTTTATTTTTTCTACTTTTCCTTTTTTCCTATTTTATTATATACTATTTATTTAATACACTATACATCTCTTTTTTAATCTCCATGCCGAAAAGAAATGACTCTATTACCGCGGAACGGAGAGATTACTATATAAATTCAATATCATCTCAATTTTATAATTTTTAGATTTTATAAAAATAAACTAAAATTTTAGAATTTTTAATAATTTAAATAAAAAAATTCACATTGCATACATATTGCACACACTACATACATTGCACATGTACACATATTGCACATACTATACACAGTGACGGACGTAGGATTTTGACGTTAGAGGTCTAATTTTAGGGTATTTTTTAATATTGGTGTTACCGAAAATTGCGAGGGAGATGAGTAATGAGATGGAAATAATAAAATGATATGAAAACTAGAGAACTGTATTTATTTAATATTATTAACAATGAATAATTTTTGAAATAGGTTGATTAAAGAAATACTCCATAAAACATGAAATTTTTTTGTACATAATAGTTTTAGAAAATAAAAAATATTACAAAATAACAAAAAAAAGAAAACTTTAATTGTGAATTAATTTGAAATAATTTAATAACATGAACTTTATTTGTGTATAGAAAAATAAAAAAGCATCACATTGAAATAATAAAAAGAGAAACTGGTTGAGAGGAATCGAATCGAACACAGTCAAATATTGTGCAAGGCAAGGTGACTTGCCACTTGTGCTGATAAGTGAATTTGTAATTTCGTGAATACAAAATATATATATTGTAAATTGTGAAATTGTTGCGGGTTCCTTGAGTCCCCAAGAAACTATGTAGGTCTGCCTGTTACTATACACAAAAATTGTACACAAACTCCACACACTACACTAATTTATACACACTGCACATATCATACATACATGGTACACACACTTCACACACTGCATGCATTTTGTGAAGTATAGGTGAGTATTCAGTTTTTTGGCCAAACCGAAATTTTGTGAAAAATGAAAATCAAATTGAACTGAATTCTCTGAAAATCAACCCGAAAAAACATAAATCCGAATTGTAAAAACCAATCTGAATCAAAAAGAAAAATTGCATAAATTTATCCAAAAATAACTAAAATTCAAAATTATTTTTTTACAATTAAGACAAATTATATTGTGCCAACCAATTAACATATCCAAACAATTATAATTTACATAAAATCTAAATATTATTTTATTTATTAATGTAAATTAACAAAAATATCGTTTGTTTTTAGACAAAACAATTACTCCCTTCATCCATGAAAACTTTTCACTTATTTCTATTCTCGTCTGTCCCAAATGAAATTTCATCTTTCACTTTTACTATTTTTTGTAGTGGAGCTCATATTCTACTAACTCATTATCACCCATATTCTATTGTAAAACTAATATATAAAAGTACGACCCACATTCCACTAACTTTTTCAACCCAATATCTATTACTACATTTCTTAAAACTCGTGTTAGGTCAAAAGGTGAAAAATTATTAGGGACGGGAGGGAGTATATAGTAAGAAATTCATTTTTTTTGTTTTTTTACATTCGAACCAAACCAAACAAAAAATTGAAATTTGCCAAAAATTTAAATTGAACCGAACCAAAAAAAACAATCCAATTTTATATTTTGTTTTTTGTGTGTATAGTGTGTGCAATGTGTATAGTGTGTCCAGAGTGTAGTGTGTGTTTGGTGAGTGCATAGTGTGTATAGTGTGTGCAATATGTGTATTGTATAATTGTTCATATTTCATTCCATTCTTATAGTATTTGTAGTTACCAATCATAGTAATGGAATCAATTTATGAATATCAATTCCTTTCCCTTTGTATTTCTTGCACATACCAAATACAAGAAAGAAATGGAATTATCATTCCATTACCTCCTTATTCCATTCCGTCCTCCTAAAAACCCCTTAAAAGATTTTGTAATCATACAAGATGCAGTTACAATCAATAAGTATGCTAGCAGCAACGTATGTTTAACAAAGAACCAAACTTTCCTAGAAGTAAACATATAGATGTAAGACTACATTTTATAAGGGATAGATTTCAACCGATCAAAATATTGCAAATATATATAATTTCTAAAGGTTTCCGACTTCGGAGTTATATACCGCTTGGAATTGGTAAATGTGTTGCAAAATTGATAAAATTGTTTTTGGAGGAAAAGATATGTCTACTTATGCATCTTGCAATTTCGATTGCGGTTCAATTTTATTCCAAGTTTCACACTTCCAACAAAAATGTCGAGCAGAATTATTGAAGAGAGATAGAGTTTGAATTTGCTATGCATACCCAAAAAAAAGAACAATTCAAAGAAAATTATTCTTTATCAAATGTTATATTCAAATCTGCATAATGCATTACTCCGTTGCCGCCTTTAGTCGTGGCGGGTGCGGTTGAGCCAAAGGGTGCTGAGGGAGCGGAGGCGGTGGAAGTACTCGTCGATGACCAAAAAACACTGAGCGGCTTGGCGGACAGTCAGAAGCCGCTGCAGCCGGTGAAGGGTTTGATGCCTCAAGCTATCACCCTGTAATTAAAATTTAATCAACCATTTTTTTACTTTAATTAATTAAAGTTATACAAAAATAATAACAAGAATAACAATTGATTGGTGTTACTCATCATACATGAATATTAACTATTCGGAAATTTTAAGTTAGGTGATATATAATTAAATATTGAAAAGATAAAAGAGAAAAAAACATTTATGTGCGTAAAATATTTATATATAGGCTTTTAAATATATACTACTCCCTCCGTTCCATAAAAATAGCATAACTTGAAATGAACGATTTTTAATGCGCAATTAATTAAGTAAAAGAGAAAAAGATAAACTAGTATATTTTTATAAGATGGATAGTAATATTTTGAAAGGAGTGGTGGATTTTTATTTATTTATTGTTATTTGATGGTATCCTTCTAATAAGACTTATATAAAGATTCCTGACTAGAGATAAACAATATTATTATTTGACTTGTCCAACTTACGTTACAATTTAAAGTTCGTAAACGCGTGTATATCATGCAAAGATGCAATTAATAATAAATGCATTAGCAGAAATAGATAAGAAAGTAAGTATTTCGCAGTAAGATTCGATATAGGATAAAGATAACATTTATCTCGGTCTAATATATGTTAATTTAAAATATAAATCTTAGCAATATTTTATTACTCATATTCAAGCAAAATAAAGATATTCAAGAACCTATAGTTGGGTGAACTTTTTCATCGTATTTTCAAATAAAAAATTAGTGATAATTACATCTCGAAATGGCCTCCTATGTATCTTCATATTATATTAGTTGTAGGTTGGAATGATTTTCTAACATAAACGCACACATATACATATTTTAGCGTTATTTTTCTATAGTAGATGTTACAAATCCAAACACTGATATTTTCCCCATTTTTATACAGTGAAATAAAGCAACATACGACACATATATCATCAATTCATTTATAATAATTAACCTAATTAAGCCATACTTAATCAGGCGAAGCTATAATCGAACTTTTCTGGTCTAAATTAGAGATAATTCAAAGAAAATGTAGTTTAATTAGAAAGCCACTCTACATAAACATAAATGCAATAATACTAAATTTATAAAAAAAATACTAAATTGAGTTAAATTAATTACCTGTGTGACATGGCCTTGGAGAGCAGAGACTTGGTAAATGGCAATAGCCATTTGAGTCATGTAAGTGTTCACATCTGGTGGCAAATTGAGAGTGTTGCAAGAGATGGTTTGGGTCAGAGATCGATCCAACTTCTTGAACTCATGAGTGATCGCCTCTTCCGCGTCGTGGGTCGACCGCTGCAGCCTACAAAGCTCCGCCCGTTGATGCTCCATCAAGCCCTCCATCTGATCCACCGCTATCTGATTGAGAGAGACAGATTGATTCAATATCCATCTTCAAAAAATTTCAATTTCATCTTTCTATTTAGGAATTTTTTCAATTTTAGGGTTTTTCTCATTTTTGAATTTAGGGTTTCTTGTACCTTGATGACCATTGACGGCCGGAAACCACCCATCCACATAAAGCAGCGCTCTGCCGGTGCCTTCCACATTCCGGAGAAGACGTGGAAGATGTCGTTCTTGAGGGCCTTGCTCTTGAGGCCAACCATCTGGTCGCAGTGGGCCAACCAGTTGCCGATGGCGACACAGAGCTCGTCCTCCGGCCGGTACTCGTTGACCGCCCCCTTCAGATCCACCGTCAGGTGGTGGTGCTCCTCCAGCCATTGCGCATATTCCATATTAAATTGTGTTGCACCTAAAATATACGCAGAATCAATTCATTAATTCATTAATTAATGTGACACCCTCGAGAGTCACGGCCAGTGCGACTTTCTTAGCAGCAGAAAATTACCAACCACACACATGGGTGGGATAAGTTTTCTCATCCTTATTTTTTTAACTAAAATTGTACCCGGAGTTATGTTGGTATAAGGGAGGCCTTGCTCTCCCACATTTGCATTTCTGCTCAATAAATTTCCCTATAGTAAAAAATGTACATTTGGAGAATTTTTTAGGTATATATGGGATTGGGATTTAAGAGATAAATAGTTCAATTAATAGAGTTTAAATATGACTACTTGTGCTCTAGCATTTTGCATTTCCTGCTGTAACTGATTTAGCTTTATTTGACTGGACTCCAGATTCTGAACATACGCCTGCATTAATAATAAACAAAGATGAAAAAAATTATATATTTTCGCATAGATTAGATAATTAATCAAAAACGAAACTAAATCTCTTGCTTTTTGTCTAAATTAAAAACATGCCTTTTTCTTAAGCCTGCTTTTTCTTGCTGCTTCTCTATTCTGAGCAAGCCTCCTCAATGTCTGTATTTCGAAAAAATACATTTAATAATTTCTTAATAACTAAGTTTGTAAAAATATTAAGTGAAAATACCTTTAGATCAGTTGCCTTTGGAACATCTTGTTGTGAAGTAGGCCGTTGGGGGTTTATCCCACACTGCAATTAAGTAATTTAAAACGAAAAAATTAAAATAAAGGAATTAATTAATCCAAGCACAAAATTTCACTTATATAAATCTCAACATTTAGTTAATGGGGAATCATTTAGATTTATTAAAAATAGCCTTTTGGATGTAATTAATGCAGTAATTTAATGTCATAACCCGAACTATGCTGGCCGATTCTTGAACATCATTTCCAGGGTTAGATGCCTCAGATGATCTTTTCGAACCACTGCTCATTCCCTACCAAAAACACAAGATCAATTGATTCAAAAACCCCATTATCATAAAAAGAGTTTAAACAAGCCAATAATGAAATTAAGAAAATGTTTTTTTGGTTTTATTTAAATCTAATTACCTTGATAGTTGGTTCACCATGCTGGGACTGAGAAAGAAGAATGTTGAGAGTGTGCCGCCTCATCTCTGCATAAAATTAAAAAAATAATAATTTAATTGAATGTAAATTAGTCAATTAAAGTTCGCAAAAAAATCAATTTCAAAAGTTTGTTACATGTCTGCCCAAATTTTGAGAAAAAAAAAACATAGTAGGAGTAGTACATTCTTTTTTTCATAGTTAAAATGAAAAATATTTTTTGAGGATTTACACAAATTAAACCAATGGCTTCAATCTGCCAATTTCTAAAATATTTATCTCATGAAGAATCAGAATCTCTAGAAACTTAACGAAAAATTTTCGATTTTATAAAATGACAAAAAGATATAAAATTGATATAGGTGTATATGAATGTTTACGACGTTGATCTTGAGACGAAGATGGATCTTGGCCGTTGAGGTATTGATAGAGAGCTTGATTGAAATCCCCTAAGTCGTAAGCGCCAGATTCTTTGCTTCTGCAAAAATTCCACATCAACAAATCAAACTTAATTAAAATATATATTAGAAAAATAAATTAGGATAAAAAAATAAGGGGGAAGTTGCTTACGTATTGAAGGGTGTGGGTGATGAGGACGATGGCATCGTCCCATAGGAAAACATGGGATTATTATTTTGATTTTGATAATGATTGATTTGATCATCGTGTTGCATCTGATGATGTTGAGCTATTTGTGCAGAGTGAGAGTGATGAAGTTCGTTGCAGCTGACTTTGTTTGAAGCCATGAGATCTAGTGAGAGATAGAGAGAGAACTCTTTCTTTTCTTGGGCTCAAAACCTAGTATTTTGTTCTCATTTTATAGAGAAATTGGAGATCAACATAATGTAGATAGAGACAAATGAAATTTAAAGAGAGAGTGAGAGGCGGTTATGGAGTAATCAAAAGAGTGGAAGATGGTATAAAAAATGGGAAAATGAATTGAATGCAAAGAATAAAGACAAATCCTATTTTGAGCTTTTCTCTTTAACAAGAAGACTTTCATTACCCAAAATTAACTTTCATACAATTCCATTTAATTTCACCCCCTCTCTCTTAAAAAAATGGTATAAGTTTATTTATTTGGGAGTGTGGAGATAAGAAGTCTGAGTAGTAGACGCCACGGTTGGTATATTTTTTTGTCACTAGAAATTAATGTACGTTTGAGTGTATTTTGTTTCTCTATTTTATATATGTTTCTAATATATCCCATCTTCTCCGGCTAAGACACAATACATTTTTGTGTAGTCGGCACGAGATTGTAGGAATTGTTAAATGGTTAATGAGTTTATTTGAAGAGAGAAAAGCTGGATATAAGTATTAAATGGAGAGAGGGAGTGATACGCTCGGATTTTGCACTATTTTAAGGCTCTTATTTGGTCCGTTTTGAATGTCAAAATCACATTTCATGTCCATATTTTGTATATTTTATTTATTATGGTATTTTAACGTGTTTTGTGAGAAATGTGTAAAATAGAGTCCAAAAAGATGGCTAAAAGTCGAAGTTGGAAATCTGGAGCTTTCAATACGTCCAGCGGTCCGCTACAACACAGCCAGCGACCGCTGGCCGACAACGACCGCTGATCAGATAGCGGTCTGCTCCTGGAAAGTTGTGCTGAAACGAAGCCCACGCCCAGCGACCGCTGGGGTGTATGCAGCGATCGCTCCAGAAGTTCTAGAAGCTACAGGATTATTGCCAGCGACCGCTGAACCAAGTGCAGCGACCGCTGATGAAGAGACAGAGGCTTCGGATCACTCGCTAGCGACCGCTGAAGATTGTGCAGCGGCCCGCTAGGAAAACACGGCACACAGATTTTACCTACTTTCCTCCCAGGATTTACCATACTTTGCTACCTTTTTCCTTAATTAACGGGGACGAAAATTGCAGCTATATATATCCCCTCAAGCTTCATCATTAGAGATCATCTTTTTGCTCCATAATTCCAAAGAAAGAAATACTTGAGAGTTCCATCATTCAAGGGTATTGAAGAAGAAATCAAGAGAAGATCAAGGCTACAAGGATTCAACCTTTGGGTTTTATTTGCTTTAGTTCTTATGTTATGTGTTTAACTATTTCCATTATGTGTAACTAAACTCATAGAATTCTAGAGATGTGTTAGTACCAACTTTGATTATACAATTCCTATTTATTTAATATCTGCTTTGTTTATACTTTTTTTCTATTCTAAGTTCTGGATAACTGCTTCACGTTTGAGTGACACATTCGGTGATGATCTATTGACTTGCTACACAATCGTGAGAGGAGGTTGGCAAGTTAGAACAGCTTAGTTGACACTATAATTAGCTTCCTTTAAAACGACACTGTTAAATGAGAGTGGGGACTTTTCAAGGGTCTTAGGAACTTTAGGGAGTTACGAATCTAGGATTGACACTCCTATTGGTGTAATCTACGCTTGTACCGCATGGGCATAATTTATGTGACTCATTCTATCAAATTATGAACTGTGCTAGGGTATTGTAATTGGAACTTGTATAAACATAACCGTGAAAACACATCCCTGGAATTCTCTTATCGCATATGTTTTATCTCCGTGTTTTATTTGCAATTAGTTGTTTACTCTTGTTTTTATTTCAAAATTCTCAAAACTTTCGATTTTCCAAATAGTGAAAGAAGCTTAGTAGAAGATAGCCAATTTGTGTCTATTTTCTCTGTGTTCGATATCCGGTATTGACCTTTAGCTATACTATATATACTTTGTATACTTGCAGGTTTATTTTGGTGCTAATAAAAAGTGCATCAGAGAGAGAGAGAGTTGAATATTTGAATTGGAGGCGGAAAAAATGGTTGAGTGTATTAGTTGGAGGAAGAGAGAGCTTCCAAAAATAGGAATGTGTAATCTTATTTGAGACGAACTAAGGAAAGTGTGTCATCTTAATTGGGACGGAAGGAGTACAATGAATAATACTCCATCCATCCCTGATAAGTCGAGTTTTGTGCATTGGTTACAGGTTAGTTTGAAGGGGCATAAATAGATAATATGCGCAATTTAGTTGCTAAGTGCGCAGGAAGAGGGTCTAAACTCATGCAAGGGTTGCCGAAGGCAAATCAAGTGAAAAGAAGCAAAAAGGTGCAAACTGGTAAGTAGACTGTACCGTAGAGTTAGAGCATAGGAAGAGGCTGGCTTAGAAGATTCTGAAGGGCATAAATGTCAAAGCAAGATAGGAGTATCAGTAGGGATTAGACTCATGCTATTTTTGCAATCAAAACGTCACCCACAAGTGTACGAGATATGTAGCGCGTGGCAAGTTAAATTATCAATCCACAAGGACTAAAATGCTAGAATGGTTACTATGATGCAATGTCGAACACTATCTTGACAAATGAAAGGTGTTTTGGGGTTTTCTTAAACTAAGAACAAAGAACAAACAAGCAAATAGAGACAATTAACTAAGTAAAACAAGTAAAAGATGGTTTTTTACACAAATTAGGAAAGAATAAGGAAATGGATCCGTTAGAAGGGATCAAGGATGTCATCTACGGGTCATGCTCATCTATTGGGCCTCAAGTGTGGTTAGGAAAGTTGGGATGGTTGGTTAGACCCTCTCTCGAGTGCTTCTAACGCGTTGGTCGGCCTCTAATGTCGGAGTCTCCTCCCTACAAGTCAAGGCCGACTCCTAAGACCTACGGACTTAAGCCATCTCTCTAGCACATCTCTCGTTCACATGGGTTGCATGGAGTTGTTCCTAATCATGCATTTCTCAATGACAATAATTAGGCAAAAAGATGTATCTAATTGGTATCTAAGCAATTAGATAATGAAAGCTCAAGAATCAACGAAACCAACAAAATGGGATAGACAAGCATTCAACGAATCAATCCATACAATCCATTCAAACTTCACTAAATCCCTACTAGAAACTTAGCTACTCATGATCAAAGTCAAAACAAAAGGAAATACAAAGGAAACAAAACAAAACATAAACTTTATACCTCAAATTATTCAACAACATGTGTTAATCACCCACCTAAACATTCTAAACTATGAGTTTGTCAAGATTGAGGCCACACCTTCCTATAAATAGAGAGCTTAACATGAAGATCATAAGGACGCCTCATCGTCGTTCACCACTCACCATCTTTCACTCCAGCTCGCCGCTTGAAGCCAAGCAGTCTTATCGCTCTTAGTAGCAAAAACAATCTACTTTATCGTTTACTTTTCCAGTCCAGTTTTGGATCTTGCTACTGTTTAGTTTTCCGGATCTCCGTTGTTAAAACTCGTGGTTAATTTCATTTTGTTGTTGGAATCGTGGATCTAATTTCGTTTTGAGATATGAATATTTTGTTTTGTTCATCTAGTGTTAATCTTAGCTTAAGTTTTGATACTTGCTTAGTTATGTCTAGTTTGAAGTAGATCTTTCGTTTCTTGAGTGTTTGCATGTTTTAATCGGTCGAAGTAATAGAAAATGCATGGTTTCAATTTCTGATTTGTCTTAGTCTTTCGTACATGTTGATCAGTTTACGTAGATCTTAGGTTATCTTGTTTTCGTTCTTGTTTTCGAGTATAATACTACATTTACAATTTCGAGCTCAAGAAATCATCCATGGAGATTGTTAAGTTCTGTTAGTTTTTCTTTGTGAAGAAGAAATGTCTGAAACAGGAGTGGGGCCGAATATGTTTACTTTATGCTTTTGTACCTTCTACTTTTCAGCCTTTTTGCGCCTAGGTAGTTAGTTAGGATATGTGGTCCTGTTGCTTTTACGTTTTGTCTAGTCCAGTTTTAGTAAGTTTCGTCTAGCAGCTTTTGATTCCAGGTGCACACTAGTAGTTAAGTCTTCTACATTCACGCACAACATTTTATGACATGCTGCATTTTGATTCACACCCGACCTTCTGGTCAGTTAGCAGCAAGCCAACCCTTTCCAAGATATCTTCACAAGTGTATCACGTTCTCTCCATCTCAGTAGAAGTGGGTTCGGGTTTTGATACGAAGGTTAGACAAGTCCCAACAACAAAACTTGGTCTTGGTTCCCTCCTGATCAGTTGAAGCACGCACCACATAGAAAAGAGAATTGTCGCATTGCCCGGCTCAAACCTTTTTGGAGTATCAGTCCCAAAAATTAAGGACATTTGGGACGACATAAGAATTAACGTCTAATTGGTAAAATAAGAGAGATGCGGAGAAGAGTAGTTAAATAGTATCGGTGGATATTGAGACCTGCATTATAATTTGTGTTTAATAGTGGACCATAGTGGAATAAGTTGTAAATAAATTGATATATATGGGTAATGAGTTTGGTAGATATTTACATAAACGGAAATGAGATATTTTTATATCACGGATGAAAAAAGAAAGTGTCCTTATTTTTATAGGGCAGAGGGAGTAAATTAATTGGTACTAAGATATATTTCACCGATATACAAATTAAGAGGAAAAGTGAACTACAATTTGATTATTGAAAAATAAAATATGCACCATTTAGGTTCCTCAATTAGGAAAATATTATACTTATATAGGCTTTTGGAAAATTTAAAATATCATCTAACGATTTTTCCTTTTGTGTCTATAAATCCTAAATGGATATAAAAGTCATTTTAGTATACTTTGTAGCTTACACTGTCTCCTCCTCTTTCATGCCAACCTCTCTGTTTTGACACTTTCTCTCTGACGTCAATCAATTCAATAAACGAGCTAAATTTCAAGAACTAAAACAACGTGTGTATATATTGTACAAACTCCAAACTTCTCAACACAATGCCAAAACATTATAAAATTTTAAGATTTTGATATCAACACATTGTCACCATAGCGTCAATCGTTGACACTGATGTTAATTTGTCATCTATCATCTATTGACATTTTCCAATTATTCATATCATAGTTTGAAGTTTGTACAATATATAGAGTTTACATTTGATTACATCTATATATAACAGACATATAAAGAAGGGCTCATCTTCACCACTTTCATGTCTTCATCCACAAACTTCATTTGCGTTCTTTATTAGAGAAATAAGTGGTGGCGATGCAACAGAGGTGAGGAATAGAGTGGTGACCAATGGATTGACAGTTGCAACATTGACATGAGTAAGAAGAATATAGTGACGTGGAGTAGGACTTATATGTTATGGCTGATACTGAAAGCATGCTTTCAGTTGTTTATTTACATTCGTATAACCTTATTTTCGTGTTTCAAATGAGAATAATTATTTTGGTCTTATATTTTTGTTCTTGGTTTTAATTGAATAAAGTAGTCCAATTATTCTACATTGTAGGAGCAAGTGCAACGGGTGATTGTGTCATCACTAAATGATCTCTTTCTTGCAGAAATATATTAGTATTCACAACCTAGATAGGAAAGAGATTATGTATCATAAAAGATTGCAGTATCAAGTCTAAAGTCTTACAACCCTGGGATGACAAATGACATTGGTATTTAGTTATACAATTCTCTTACTTTATCTTGTAGTGGAAAAAAAGAATAAAGCTCTCTCGATGTGGCACATTAGGAGGTCTATAGTTGATCGTTAATCCATAGAATGTGTTCAAGTTGCTGAAGGGATCCTCATCCTCACGACCAAGAAAAGGACTACAACTGTTCACTAAGTTGATGAAGTGGCGTAGGCAAAATCCCTTTGATGATTGGCTCCCAATTGGAATATGCCTCCTAATATTTTCACAAAGGGTACATTGTCCCTTCCTGGGGTACGTTGGTGTTCCCAGCCCATCATTTTTTTACCTCATCATCTCTATTCATGGGGTCTCCTCATTTATTTGTTTTTGCATGACTCAATATGATATGAATCTCCGAGTGGACTCTTTACCACCATAGATGCATAAAAAAATGGTGATTACAAGTAAAAAAATGTTAGGTAATAATCAATGCATAGAATGAAGATTAATATAGACCAAAATAATTGAATATAATGTCTAATTACATGCTAGGAATAACATTGGAAATCTGTTGGTCATAATGAACTCAACGACATCAAACGTTGGGAAAACCCATAAATACATGATAATCCACGTTCTTCACTTCAACAGAATTACCATCCTTTGTTTATTCATTCTTCCTTGATTTCCCCTTCTTTCACGGTGCTTCTGTAATTTTTGTCAAGTGTCTCAATTCGTAATCGCATGCGGCAAACGCTAAATTAAATTATGAATTTGCGTCTCAATTATCCGCCTAAATGGATCGTTGGATACGTGAAGCACGAACTTAGTGGACCGGTGGATATGTTCTGGGCAGCTGATGCAAACCAGCGTCTCGCTGACAATGTTTTGGAGAGACCGTGCATGTTCAACAAACCACGAGACACATTCTGGAGTGACAGTGCAAACCATCGGAATGTTGGGTTCATAGAAGACGAACTCATGGGGCTGCTAGGCTAAGAACTCTATTGACTGGAGACATTTTGGAGTGCATTGTCATTTCCTCTCTTCCTTCCAGCTCAATTATCAACAGACTCAATATGTTGATAATTAGTTATACTAAACTATTGGCAGTGTAATTTAATACTCCCTCCGTTCCACTCTAAGCGGATCATTTCTAATTTGGCACGAGATTTTATGTAGTATTGTTTTGTGAGTGGAATGGAATATTGAATAAAGTAATAGAGAGGGAAAAAGTAGAGAGAATGGTGTTTCTACATTTAGAAATGTGTCATTTATAATAAGACATCTTAAAAAAGGAATTGTATCACTTAGAATGGGACGGAGGGATTATGTTGCTAAAATTTAACAACGAATAGATGAACAATAGTATAAACATTTTGGTAATAGGCTGCTAACCATTTTACTAGTGAAATTATGACAATTAGTAACAAAATTGGATGCTAGTAAATGTAGTATTTTTTGGTGTATGTTCAGGATCTATCCATGCTAATAAAATTCATTACGGATAGTGATCTATATGCAGATCATATTGTCAAAGACTATTTTTGCAGTTCATTCAAAATACTCGGCGAAACTTTTCGGCACGGAGTTTAAGAAATGAATGTTTAGTGTGTTAAATAGATAGAAAAAAAAGTAAGAGAAAGAAAAAAGTAAAGAGAATAAAACAGAAGGTGAATAAAGTTTGGATAATAAAAGCGAGGCGCTTCTTTTTCACCATGTTTTGGAAAAATGATAATAAAATAGTTAGAGTAGAGAGAGAACAAAAAAGAGAGAATTCTGTAGAGGATAGAGTAAAAACTCCATGAAAAATGATATATAAGAAAATTGAGGGAAACTATGCATCCTTCTTCTAAGACGGAGTATATGTTGCTACAACGATAAGTTTTTGCTAGTTAAAGAGCCTATAAACAACAACATGCTTCATCTTGCCGGTACAATCGACTCAGCTATCCTTCGTCTTGCCACCTCCTTCAGTAGCTTTAGGATCATATGCCGAGAGGAAGAAAGCGCTCTCGTTATTTTGCAGAAACCTACATCAAACAGCAATTTTCTTTTTCAGTAATGAAGCAACAGACATAGGCAGTTGCTGCATGCAAGTATGGATTATTGCCCTTCTTAAAATAACAGGGTTATGAGAAAACAGACAAGACAGTGGGGAGAAAACTATCATATTTAGCTTTAGTCATACAAGTTATGAATGCTGCCCATGATGTACAACCTTATTTCAGCATAATCTGAGCACATAAACAGAGCAATCGATGTCTTGATGTCAAACAAGAGGACTAACAACGTACTTGATAAATTCGAGCAATCTCTGCTGCAACCGAATCAAAGTCTCCTCATCAATTTTCACATACGCCAACAATTCTGGCAATTTCACTGCAAATAAGTCAGAATTTCCAAATCAGATATTAGCAGAACAAATCAACACATTTTCAATAAGGTGAAACTCCAAGCAGACGAACAATTTCACCCTAATAAGCATTCTATTAATGCAAAACAGTAGTAAAGTCATAAAAAAGTTAAATAAAACAATATTTGTGGATGATTTGCTAAGTTATAATTGACTTGAGCATACCAAATAGGCGCAACAAATGTTCAGCTCCATATATAGTTGATGGAGATGTATTATCTGAAACAGCCTCTCGGTACTGCAGGCGTTCTTTTTTGTACAACAGAATAGCTGGCAAAGCCTTGTCGAAATAACATCTTAAACCATTCAAAATTTCTCCAACCACATCAGTCATCCTGTACTCATGAAAAAAGCACCATCAAAGATTATCAACCATGTACAATGAAACATTTCACAAAACAATCTATCTTTGCTTCCAAGGAGATCAAACAATGTAACTTCTACAAGATAAAGCCATGCAAGTAAAACTATGCACATAACTATAGTTTTAGATTCTACCGAACAAACAAGAACTACTTAAAGCTCCAACTTTTTACAGGGACGGTCATGAATAGAAAATCAAACTACTGTGATGTATGGGAGTAAAGCCAACCATAGGGATAAAACTAATTTCAGGAAATGATATTTTAATAATTACTAATTGTAACAAATCAACCTGTTAACAAGTGAACTTTCACGGTATATTCCTGAAAAGACAATAAAGTAGAAGATTAGAACATTGGGCATGTTTTATATTAATGCATCTCCTCTGCAAATGGATATCATGCATTTTCTTCAATCACGGCAGTGCAATCTTTGTCTATACCCATCCATCAAACAAAATAAATGGTGCACAATTAACAAATAGAGTACCAAAGATATTTTTCAACCATCATTAACTAAACTGTTGCTTTTTGTTAGCTAACTGAAACTACATATCCAGAATAGTTCATCCATATTTCAATGAAATGGAGAAACATGGCAGATAGTAGTTTGCACCCCATGAGAAAGTTTCAGATGAGAAAACAAACTCACATGCCATTCTTCTTGGACCTGTGTTCAAGATATTTTGTCAATATATCGTCAACATTTGGTGATCTCGGAAGCTTCACAAGCTGCAGCGAAGAAAACCTTTATAAAATTATATGTATGAATGTATGATTTACTTTCAGTGAGACACAAAATATAATACAATATTCTGGAAACACAAACATAATGGGCAGCAAATACCCTCAGATATCCAGGACCACGCCTTACCTTACATGAATGGTGGAGCTCAAGAAGAAAAAAGTTATCACAATTATGTTAAGAGCCCGTGATTCTTGAGAACATTCTTATCTGAATTTGACTCAAGCAAAAACAGATGCAATGTAGTAAAATTGATCAAAAAAAGGACATAATTATTTCGAACTGCAATGGCACAAACTGAATGTGGTAAAGAAACGCCTGATGGGTAAACATTGGTTCACATAAACTAGCCACTTAGGTTTTCATTGTTTTTAACTGTCCTGGATAACACTTCAGCAATGCTGCCACTAACTGTCTTAGAAGTTTATCCAAATAGTGATTAAAAAATTAGTACTGGAAATCCTAATTTTTCCCTATAATCTCTCATTAGCATCCGTGGAGTAAGTATTAACTCATTAGCACTTTCTCATTAGCCCTTTCTCATTCTAAAACTTTTACTTGAATTTAATGTAGCAAACAAGCCCAATACCTTGTTTTGCTGAGTAATGAACTCCCAATCATCAACTAATCGCTTCTTCAAACTGGGAGGAATTTGAATTTTGATGCGATTTTCTGTTGCAGGGTTGTCCTAACAATGAGTAGATCAAAAACTTTCGAGATCAACACTTAAGGGGTAAATGCCACAAACAATACAACATTCAGCATAATAGGAAATTATAACAGGGCTTTCGAAATGTTGCATTTACAAACTTACAACACTTTTTATTTATTTATGTTGCAATTATAACATCTGTCAAGACAAAAACGTTTTACCAATGAAACAACATGGTGTAATTGGGATGGTGGAATTGCATAAGGCCATGTTGTAATTGCAAACTGGGTTCAATGTTCTGTTACTGAAGTAATTAACACATTTTCAAAACTCTGAGGAACTTTAAGTACTTGACAACTCCTATGAGTTTAGAAAGTGTTCACCGGGGGTCCAAGTAAACAGAAGCTCAAGTAACAACAAACTTTCGACAGCATCAATTTATACTAATTTAAATTCTTCTGTTGCAGAGTAGTTTAACCATATGACGAATTAAGCTGTATAGAGAAGAAGATATGTCACTTTCTCGGAATAAGAGATATAAAATTACTTTGGTACAATCTCTCTTTATATTTGCACATGAGTCCGAAATTAAAGTGACACCCAGGCAACGTCATAATATATGAAATAGAAATAGAACAAATAATACACCAACAAGCATTAGTGAACATCCAAAATCTAAGCAATGATGTTCACTGAGTTTAAAAAACACTTATATAAAGAGAGATGAAATGAAAACTATGAGAAATCTAGAAAGAAGAAAGCAACATATACACGTGGAGATATGTGATAGAGCTCAACCGTGGAGGGTATATACACCAGGTCCACGTCGAGTAGCCGCTCAAGCATGGGAAGAAGAATGAAGCGAGAGATTGGAAGAAGAAAGTCATGCATTTGTTGATCCAGTCATGCAGTTGTCGCATATCATAAATGATTCAGAATCCAAATCACATTAGGAGTCTGTTAAAAGTTGTTATTTATTTCCATTAGCTATTAGGGTTCTTTTTCCTTTGTTTAGTTGTTTTCCCTTCTGGCAATTATCTATTTTTTTCCTAGTTGAAGTAGGAATCTCAAGTATATATGCCCCTAGAAGTTGAAGAGGTAATATAGCTTGAAGTCTAGCACTCCCTTTGTCCCACTATAAGCGACTCGTATTCCTTTTTGGAACGTCCCACCTAAAGCAAGTCATTTTCTTTTTTTGGAAAAATATAACAATTGTTTCCCTTGCTTTATTCTCTCTTCACTTGTCTAATTTATTTTCTCTCTACTTAAATCTCTAAATATCATTTTTCTTAAATCACATGCCAAAAAGAAACGATGGAGGGAGTATTTTTTCTGGGCATAAGTCAAGGCCTCGCAAGAGGAAAACTATCATCCTTGATCAATATTGTTAAAAGAGCGCCTGGGGCACGGGGCGCTCAAGGAGCCAACTGAATAGCCCCAAGGTGGCTCAGGCGAGCCTAGGGCAGCAGCTGAAAAAATTTCAATCAGAAAAAACCCTAAAGACTTCAAATCTTTTTTTCCTAAAATAACTCATCATAATTAATGTTGAAATCTTTTCCTTTAGTCCCTCCAAAATACCAAAAATATTGCAAAAAATAATAGTACTACAAAAATTTTATAATCTTCAAAAAAAAACATTTCAGCTCCTCTCCTCCTCTCAAGAATTTAACTATTCCTTATTATCCTCTTCTCAATAATTCTTCCATCTTCTACTCAAATTCATTTTAGTATAGCAAGAAAAGAAGAATTCAAATCTATTAGTGCGTCCCACGCACTGCGCCCCGGATTTTTACATAATCGTCTCGTTGCCCCCCACACCCCTAACAACACTGTTCTTAATTCAAGTTAATTCCAGTTTATTCAGTTAGTCAATCGTGCACGAGTTCTTTCAGTTTCATATCAATATATAATTGTGTGTGTCTCGCTCGACGAAGCACTCTACTATCAATATCTGTAGATAAGTGCACTCCAAATTAAACTTGCAAGCTTGTTAATGTAAAGGAGGGGACAGAATAAACCTCAATCCCTGGGTCTGCCTTTCGCTTTTTCCCCTTTGTAGCTGCAAAATTCATAGAGTAAAGGCAAGAGGATGGAAAACAATGGAATACAAGAAATAACTAGATTGAAATCCTCAACGTGGCCAACAGAATAAAAGTTCACAAACTCAAATGCAATACATGCCCTCTCAAACATTGAGGGACTATATATGCCTACTGACTCCTACTAACAAACAGACTCGTAAACAACTATATCCCTAAAAGACGAGTAACACACGACTCCTCTAGCAAAACAACGTAGTAAAGGATATACAGCTAAAGATAATATTACGCAACAGCTAATGATAATCCGCAACCGCTCGACTCCCACACTTGTAAACCACCACTAATAAGACTCAGTATCAAATATCATGACATGAGTAATAGGAATTTACGTCCAGAATACACGGTTATTGCTATGTGGCTAAGTCCCAAAGTTTCTTTCTTCAATTTATTTCATCATGAGGTTAACAACATAAAATATTGGCATAAAGGATACATTTTCAACCTAGTTTAGCCTCCACTTGCTTACTAAACTATGGACCAGGATGAGGTACCAATTTTTGTTGAAGAAGATATGATGTGAGCAAGTGGGAATTATACACAATGGAGAAACCTGATAACAGTTACCTGTGGTCTTTGCCTCCTCTTTATCCACTTTAGCATCTACAAAATCCATGAGTAATAGAACCTTAATACCAAAAACAAACAGCTCACCAACCATAAACAGTTATCCGATGAAGAAATACCAGTATCAAGACTCAAGAGCCCCTAAGAAATTAGCAGATCAAAGACTGACTGACACATACCAGTAGAACTTTTTGGTTTTGTTTGAGCAGAACGCTCTAATTTAGTATTCTTGTCAACTCCAGCTTTCTTATCAAGGGCCTGTTGCTTCATAATATTCTCTTCAGTATATTTCATCAGCCGATCCATGCCTACCCATTCATCCCAACTAATTGGCACCATATTGAACGTTTAGTTAGTGACAACAAAGAACTTTACCAGTATAGGCATAAAAAGAAAAAAACTAGTATTATAGATTTTCACATAGCAACAACTGCTGGACTCTGTTAAGCTACACGTAGGGCTAAACAAATCTGACCCTGAGAAAATATTTAATTTGTTTCTAAAATTCTGAAATACAAGGGAAGAAATTGTTCTTCTATATTATTAGTAAAACTAAGCTATTAAAACAGCTATGTATATTCTGTATACAAAAAACCCAACATTTAAAGCAGCTATGTATATTCTGTATTCTACAAAAGTACAAAGAAACAGAGACCGAGATAGGACCTCCAAGTCTGATAAATAAAGAAGGAAATGAAGGGATGGGAACATGCTCACTTTTTATTCCAACCCTGTCAAAAATAAACTACCAATTAGAGTAGATATAGTAGCATTCCATTTGACAAATAAGACCAGGGAGACATGTTATTGATAGGCTTAACAAAATAATAGGAAGAGCTTCGTAAACAAAGTCACAAACACATCAAGACACGCACAATCAAAATCAACTGGGAATGGAAAGAGAAGTAGGAAATTAAACTTACAAGGTAATGGAGAAAATATCTCCACTCATTCTTCCGGAACTCTGTTTTTTGAACCTTATACACACAAAAGAGCAACTAATGAAAATACTTTTATGAGTAAGAAAACCATGAATTGACAAAAGATCAAATAGTATGTAGCAAAAACCTAGTTGTAGAATAAAAAGAAGAAACAAATCCTGAATAGTACCACCCACACATGATCTGAAATAAAAGAATGGACGAAATATATAAATCACGTTTCTAGTTCAAAGATGAGAGCAGGCATGATCCCCACAGTCCTAATATAAGAACCGGAAAGTAATTCCTAGATTTTATTCACAGGGAAGTATGAGGGGGCTCTGACACAATCATTATTTCTGATTATTCAGTATAATAATACTAATGAGCCATGATACATAAAGAGGACTGCGTAACTTAATTTGAAGCAAAAGAAAGGAACTGTGAACATTGCAAATAAGCAAAGTCTCTTAATAGAACTTGCATGCTTGAATGATTTTCTTTGTTTCAGTTCTCTGGATTTAACACTGGTTATTAAACTTTACTATAAGCCCCATTAGTAGGACTTTACTTCATACCAAAAGAAGAACACAAACAAAGGGCAATTGAACAATAACACTGAAAGAAAGGGTGGCAACTGAAGCATAATTGTTCAAAATTATTCCCCTTGAAAGTGAGGTAGGTATGCAATTAGGAAAAAAACAACATACTGACAGACACACCATAAGAATCTAGTAATATTTGGCATTAAAATATCACAAATATCCACCTTAATGCCATATTTCTTTAGTGTATATCTGATGTGGGATCAAATATATACCAGGAGTAATGAGTATGCACAAGATACATGTATGATACTCATAAAGAGACATAGATATCAAGATTGAGGATTATTACATTTACATCTACATCAAGAAAAACAAAATGATATCCTCTACTTAACTAGTACTTAAGTAGACAAGTCACATACCCTCTTGTAAATTTGAGTGATTCATAATCCTAAAAATATTGATAGAAACCTGAAACAAAATCCTAAAACTCACAAATCTTTTGTAGCTGCTTATCAAACATGTGAATACCTATGCACTAAACAGTTCCACTATGATTTCTACATCACATTAGCCAGATATAAGAAACGCAATGGAACTAAAATCAATCACAGACACTCAAGAGAAAAACGTAATGAACCTACATAGACAACCTTATTCTCCAGGTCAATAATCCACTGCATTTTAATATGCATCTAAACTGCCTAGTTCACTTTCACAAGCAATCAAATATAACAGCTATCCTCGCATGAAAAACACATCTATAATTGAATCCATATTTTGAATTTAATTCAAGTAGCCAATCATGCTACTAAAATTACATATTATATATAAATGAGCTCCAATTACTCAGATAATCGTAATCGAACAGAAAAACCCTAAGAAATAGATTTAGGGATGTACTTTGGCTTCGTAGATGCGGGGACCGTGGTAGGCGAGAACCTTCTCGCCCTCGGAGAAGAGGCTCTTGGACTGGGATTCGAGCGCGTCGCCAGATGAATTGTCGGCGTCGCTCGCCGACTCTCCCTTGGAACTGCTCACCATTTTTATGATAGTTGAGAAATGATTGGAAGAGAATCGAGAAACAGTGTAGTTGCAACTTGCAATGCCGATAAAAGTGAAGTGATTTTCCCACTTCTTTTCCGGTTTCAAATCTGAAAATGAGTGGATACCGTTTTATATTAGAGCACTAGTTTGTGTCAATTAATATTTTTATTTAAGATTAATCAAATGAAGTCTAACGGCAAGTTTTTTATTCAGTTTGCAACGATGAAAAGTGGTGAATATGCAATGAATTCCGTTTCATTTCCAATCACCTGAAAATCATACAAAAAAAATGGGAACAAATTAGATAAATGCAATTAATAACATGAACTTTTAGTGAATTTTTATACAGTCACTTATTTAATTATGAAATGTTTAAATTAATAAAAGTGATACTACAGTAATGTCAAATTTGCAACCGACCTGTAGTTTTAGATCGTGACTCGTCCGATTTAACTTTAGCATCTCCAATGGCGGACGTCCGGTCGGACATCCGCGACGGGCGATCGGGACGTCCGCCATTGTGGCGTTTCAACTCGGATACGGACGTCCCGTAAGGACGTCGGATGTCCTCGGACGTGCGGGCGACGGGCGGGCGGACGTCCGCCATTGTGGCGTGGGTCGGACGTCCGGTATTTAATTTTTTTTTTAAACTCTATATATACAGCTCGTTGAACTTCATTTCATTCACACCACTTGTGTTAACAAGTTTCTCTCTTCTTTTACTACAAATTTCATTTCTACTTAATGGAGAACGACAGGAACTCCCCCGACACGAACGAGTCGCAGACTCCGACGTTTCCCGCCGAACTGGAGGGAAACTCTAGCGGAAATGCGACAACGGTTCCGGCAATGTCGGGGATGGGTGGAATGGGTAGGATGGGTGGTATGGGTGGGATGAGTGGTATGATGTTCCCTTACTGCAATATGTACAATTGGATGGGTGGGATGGGTGGTATGATGCCCAGGGCAGCGGGGATGGGGGGCATGACCCCAAATATGACGGGGATGGGGATGGGGATGGGGATGGGGGGCATGACCCCAAATATGATGGGGATGGGTGGGATGATGCCGGGGATGATGCAGACCATGCCTGGGGGAGGGGGTGGCAGGGGCCCTGAACCACTAGCGGACGATGTCTATCGGCTGGTTATCAATATGTTGTCTACTGATACCCCCTCCAGTTTTGTTCCGGAGAATCAGTTCACCGGCGTGGATACTTTCTCTTTTGAGGAGTTGGGGCTATCTCTAGTCAGGGAGACTCCCGATGATGTGGGACAGCGGCAAGGGGCAGGGGCAAGGGCCGTGGCAAGGGCAAGGGCAAGGGGAAAGCCACGGGCTCTTCCTCGCGAACGGTGGCTGAGGAGACGGGAAAGAGGACGGTCTGGAGCGTGTGGGAAAACGTCGCACTTTCGAAGGCTTGGGTTTCAATAGTCGAGGATCCCTATGTCGGTGCTAACCAGCATATTGACAGACTATGGCATCGCGTCGCTGAAGCCTACCTCACACACAAACCGGCTGGGGCAAAGTGTCGCGTGCCCGAACAATGCCGGAAACAGTGGGAGCGGTTGAGGCCTAAGCTTAGTCGATTTGCCAGCCTCTACCAAAACAATCTCCGCCAGGCAACCAGCGGTATATCCGAGGAGGATGTGAAGAACCGTGCCTTGGCGCAGTACCCCGACAGATCCTTGAAGTTCAAAGATTTCGACCAGTGGGAGGCATATCTCATGGTGAAGGATTCCCAAAAGTTTTGTGGGGGTGTCGAATCGGGCTGGCAGAAGCGGACGAAGATCAACGCTTCCGGTGAATACAGCAGCAGTGCTGGTTCGCACGGGCTCCCGGAAGCCGAGGAAGTGTCCCCGCTACCTCAATCAGACTCCCGCTGGCGTCGTCGCCCGATTAGGCAAAAGGCTGCGCAGCGGAAGGCTAGGGGAAGCAGCAGCGGTAGCGGGTCGTTCGAGGTCCAATCGGAGGCCCCTGCTCCCCCAGAAGAGTACGATCGTCTCGCCCGCGCGCAGATAACGACTAGTTTGGTCCGGACCATGCATAGGTGGCATAGCACGACAGATCCTGTGTACACAAGAATGTTGAAGGATGTCATCGATGGATGTCGGCGCGATTTGGGGATGCCACCCATTGGAGATGATGGCGCCGAGATTAGCGGCGGGGACAACGGGGGCGGCACGGGCAAGGGCGAGGGCGAGGGCGAGGGTGGCACGGGCGACGAGGATGATGTATTCACATATTTTTCCAATAATTTTAGTTGAGTAGTGAGGACAAATTTTGCAATAAAACAGTGGAGACTTGTACAAATTCAACTAATTTAAGTGAATATTACCTGTTGATATTTACTCCATCCCCTACGTATTTAAAAAAATAGAAACATTTAAAACGGTACGGATTTTAATGCAAAGTTGGTAAATTAAGTGAGAAGAATTGGTAAGTAAGAGAGAGAAAAAGAAAAATGAGTAAGAGCATCTGATGACAATCGACCACGAGAAAGAAACAACCAAACGATAATTTCAAGAAAACCAAATTTTCGAGAAAAATCCTCAATATTCAATCTCAAAAAGCTGCGCTCAAAACACATGTTCACGCTATTTTATAATGCTTAGAAAACCCTAGAAACTCAAAAGGAAATAATATGTAAACTAGGAAATTAAAATTCAAACCCTAAAAACAGTAAATTGCCATTTTGACCCCCTAAACAATGTTAGATGGCCAAAATCCATCGTCCATCATCGCGACGGTGTCGCGATGAGTTCGATTTCTAAGCCCTTTTCGCAAGCACCGTGCGAATTTCATGCCATTCTGACACAGGACATTTTCGGCTCGTTCCTTGCTGGACTGCATCATACTCCCCTTCTTGAAAAAGACTCGACCTCGAGTCTGCTTCATCTGCTGCCGCGACTTCAGTCTCTGCTGCTGCCTCATCCAATTCATCCTCACTACTCCCATGAAATGGAGATAAATCAGCCACATTGAAAGTAGCCGACACATTATACTTACCCCGCAGGTCCACTTTATAAGCATTATCATTTATGCGCTTCAGAATTCGAAAAGGACCATCTGCCCGTGGCTGTAACTTGCCCCAACGTCCCCCTGGAAAATGTTCCTTCCTTAGATGAATCCATACTAGATCGCCTTCTTCAAAAATCACCCTCTTTCGCCTCTTATCAGCCCGCAACTTATAGCCATTATTACGTTGGATAATGCGAAGTCGTACCTGCTCATGCAAGTCCTTAATCTGTTGTGCCTGCTCCTCTGCATCACCACTGAATTGCGTCGTTGTAGGGAGAGGTACCAAATCCAATGGGGTAATCGGGTTTCGACCATACACAATCTGAAACGGACTCTTCCCTGTGGTTCTGTTATGTGACTGATTATAGGCAAATTCTGCTTGTGCCAACACCAAGTCCCACTTCCGTGGATTGTCCCCAATCAAACTACGAAGCAGATTCCCCAGACTTCGATTAACAACTTCTGTTTGACCATCCGTCTATGGATGGTGTGAGCTACTAAACTGAAGCTGCGACCCCAGTCGTCTCCATAACGTGCGCCAAAAGTGACTCACAAACTTCACGTCTCGGTCAGAAGTCAGAGACTTGGGAACTCCATGTAGCTTCACGATCTCCCTAAAATACAATTGTGCAACCTGACTTGCGTCGAATGTCTTGTTGCAAGGAACAAAATGTGCCATCTTCGAGAATCGATCCACAACAACCATAATTGAGTCCTTCTGTCGCTGTGTACGTGGCAAACCCAACACGAAATTCAAACTGACATCCTCCCAAGGTGCAACAGGAACAGGCAGAGGCGTGTACAAACCCGCATTGCTGTGACGGGTTTTTGCTATGTGGCACGTCCTACATCTCTCCACAAATCGAGCCACATCCTGCTCCATTCGAGGCCAATAATAATTAAGAGCAAGTAAGGCAACAGTTTTGTCCTTGCCAAAATGACCAGCCAGGCCGCCCCCATGCGCTTCCGAGATGATGGCTGCTCGTAACGAGCATTGTGGAATACATAATCTGTTTCCCTTAAACAAGAACTTCTCGTGTGTCACGAACTGCTGGAAACTCCCGTCAGCACATCTTACCCATATATCACGAAAATCTGGATCGTCATAATACAAGTCACTAAAAGTGTCAAATCCCATGACCCGAGCTTGCATGGTAGACAATAGGGAGTGTCGTCGACTCAAAGCATCTGCTACCCTATTTTGCGTTCCTGCCTTGTGTTTGATCACAAAATTGAACAACTGAATGAATTCAACCCACTTGGCATGTCGAAAATTCAGCTTATGCTGACCTTGTATGTACTTCAATGCTTCGTGGTCAGAAAATAACACAAATTCCTTGGACAAGAGACAATGCTGCCAATGATCCAAAGAGCGAATAATAGCATAAAATTCTTTGTCATAAGTAGAGTACCTTCGTCGTGCATCACATAACTTCTCACTAAAAAAGGCAATCGGCCTCTGATTCTGACTCAACACCCCACCAATTCCCACGTTGGAAGCGTCGCAATGAACCTCAAACACATCATCAAAATTGGGTAAAACTAAGACAGGGGCTTGGGTCACCTTTAATTTTAACAGTTGGAATGCGGCGTCCGCCTCACTACTCCACACGAACTTACTACATAACCCAAAAACGTCACCTCTTCAGTAAGAAAATGGCACTTCTTCGCGTTAGCATACAGCTTTTGCGTATTAAGGTGTCTCGCTGGGTGTCTCGCTGCCGGAGTGGATAATTTGTTTTGCCCTGCGGTACTGCCACTGCTACGAAAAGGTGTCGTATCTTTCCCTGACCAGCGACTAACTGCCTTCTTCCTCGTCAACTATTTCTCGACTTTCGAGGCGAGCATGCACACGTCGTCATAATTCCAATATTGTTGTAGCTGCACAACATCTGCAATTTCATGCCGGAGTGCCCCAAAATATCGAGCAATCGTCTGTTCCTCCTCTTCATCAACATCGCAACGCTTCTTCAGACGATCAAACTCATTCGTGAAATCGTCTACAGACATATCTCCTTGCTTACATCCGTGATATTCAATAAAAGCCTCCTGCCTAAAATGAGCCGGAAGAAACTTGCGACGCAACAATTTCTTCATCTTTTCCCACGATTGAATTTTCCCTTTTTGCTCCCTTGATCGCTGCTTCTTCGTGTGTTCCCACCATATTGAAGCATGTTTCTTCAGCTTAATTGCGACCAATTTCACCTTATTGCTATCACTGACGTGTTTAATATCAAACACCCGCTCAACCGTATTCAGCCAATCGATGAATTCGTCAGGAAGGGCTCGACCTTCAAATTCCGGAATGTCAACCCTCATGCCGATATCTCGTGCTGGATCAGGTCCATATTCGCCGCCGCCGCCTCGCCGGCCATCCAGATGAGCGAACGGATTGACGTCGTCGACGTCGTTATTTGTAGATACATCAGTATCTGAATTGGCCTCTGTCGAGGTCTCCACCTCCACCTTCTGCAGACGTTCCAGACGCTCCTGGAGAGCGCGAAGTTGCTGTCGCAGTTCATCGTTCTCGACGTCACGCAGATCTCGTCGTCGGTTCCCGTCATTAGCAAGGGCTTCCTCTCCACGACCCCTTCCGCCACGACCGCCACGACCACGTCCACGAGCACGTTCGGCCATGGATTATCAACCTGGTGCTGTGATACCACTTGATGACAATCGACCACGAGAAAGAAACAACCAAACGATAATTTCAAGAAAACCAAATTTTCGAGAAAAATCCTCAATATTCAATCTCAAAAAGCTGCGCTCAAAACACATGTTCACGCTATTTATAATGCTTAGAAAACCCTAGAAACTCAAAAGGAAATAATATGTAAACTAGGAAATTAAAATTCAAACCCTAAAAACAGTAAATTGCCATTTTGACCCCCTAAACAATGTTAGATGGCCAAAATCCATCGTCCATCATCGCGACGGTGTCGCGTTGAGTTCGATTTCTAAGCCCTTTTCGCAAGCACCGTGCGAATTTCATGCCATTCTGACACAGGACATTTTCGGCTCGTTCCTTGCTGGACTGCATCATACTCCCCTTCTTGAAAAAGACTCGACCTCGAGTCTGCTTCATCTGCTGCCGCGACTTCAGTCTCTGCTGCTGCCTCATCCAATTTATCCTCACTACTCCCATGAAATGGAGATAAATCAGCCACATTGAAAGTAGCCGACACATTATACTTACCCCGCAGGTCCACTTTATAAGCATTATCATTTATGCGCTTCAGAATTCGAAAAGGACCATCTGCCCGTGGCTGTAACTTGCCCCAACGTCCCCCTGGAAAACGTTCCTTCCTTAGATGAATCCATACTAGATCGCCTTCTTCAAAAATCACCCTCTTTCGCCTCTTATCAGCCCGCAACTTATAGCCATTATTACGTTGGATAATGCGAAGTCGTACCTGCTCATGCAAGTCCTTAATCTGTTGTGCCTGCTCCTCTGCATCACCACTGAATTGCGTCGTTGTAGGGAGAGGTACCAAATCCAATGGGGTAATCGGGTTTCGACCATACACAATCTGAAACGGACTCTTCCCTGTGGTTCTGTTATGTGACTGATTATAGGCAAATTCTGCTTGTGCCAACACCAAGTCCCACTTCCGTGGATTGTCCCCAATCAAACTACGAAGCAGATTCCCCAGACTTCGATTAACAACTTCTGTTTGACCATCCGTCTATGGATGGTGTGAGCTACTAAACTGAAGCTGCGACCCCAGTCGTCTCCATAACGTGCGCCAAAAGTGACTCACAAACTTCACGTCTCGGTCAGAAGTCAGAGACTTGGGAACTCCATGTAGCTTCACGATCTCCCTAAAATATAATTGTGCAACCTGACTTGCGTCGAATGTCTTGTTGCAAGGAACAAAATGCGCCATCTTCGAGAATCGATCCACAACAACCATAATTGAGTCCTTCTGTCGCTGTGTACGTGGCAAACCCAACACGAAATTCAAACTGACATCCTCCCAAGGTGCAACAGGAACAGGCAGAGGCGTGTACAAACCCGCATTGCTGTGACGGGTTTTTGCTATGTGGCACGTCCTACATCTCTCCACAAATCGAGCCACATCCTGCTCCATTCGAGGCCAATAATGATTAAGAGCAAGTAAGGCAACAGTTTTGTCCTTGCCAAAATAACCAGCCAGGCCGCCCCCATGCGCTTCCGAGATGATGGCTGCTCGTAACGAGCATTGTGGAATACATAATCTGTTTCCCTTAAACAAGAACTTCTCGTGTGTCACGAACTGCTGGAAACTCCCGTCAGCACATCTTACCCATATATCACGAAAATCTGGATCGTCACAATACAAGTCACTAAAAGTGTCAAATCCCATGACCCGAGCTTGCATGGTAGACAATAGGGAGTGTCGTCGACTCAAAGCATCTGCTACCCTATTTTGCGTTCCTGCCTTGTGTTTGATCACAAAATTGAACAACTGAATGAATTCAACCCACTTGGCATGTCGAAAATTCAGCTTATGCTGACCTTGTATGTACTTCAATGCTTCGTGGTCAGAAAATAACACAAATTCCTTGGACAAGAGACAATGCTGCCAATGATCCAAAGAGCGAATAATAGCATAAAATTCTTTGTCATAAGTAGAGTACCTTCGTCGTGCATCACATAACTTCTCACTAAAAAAGGCAATCGGCCTCTGATTCTGACTCAACACCCCACCAATTCCCACGTTGGAAGCGTCGCAATGAACCTCAAACACATCATCAAAATTGGGCAAAACTAAGACAGGGGCTTGGGTCACCTTTAATTTTAACAGTTGGAATGCGGCGTCCGCCTCACTACTCCACACGAACTTGCCCCCTTTAAGGCAATCGGTGATCGGAGCAATAATGCTACTGAAATCCCGAATGAAGCGCCGATAAAATGAAGCCAGCCCTTGGAAACTCCGAATATCATGAATGCAAGTCGGTGTCGGCCAACTAGTGACAGCATCTATCTTGCCCGCATCCATCCTTATTCCCTCCCTGGTGACTACATAACCCAAAAACGTCACCTCTTCCGTAAGAAAATGGCACTTCTTCGCGTTAGCATACAGCTTTTGCTCACGCAGCACGATAAAAATCTGCTTCAAGTGCTCCAGGTGTTGTGCTACTGAGCGACTAAAAACCAGAATGTCATCGAAGTAAACCACCACAAACTTGCCAATAAAAGGTCGAAAAACCTGGTTCATGAGCCGCATAAACGTGCTTGGTGCATTCGACAGGCCGAATGGCATAACCATCCACTCATACAGCCCGTCGCGCGTCTTGAATGCTGTCTTCCACTCATCGCCCGGTCTTAGGCGAATCTGATGATAACCACTACGTAAGTCAATTTTAGAGAAGACCTGCGCACCCTGAAGCTGATCCAACAAGTCATCAAACCGTGGAATGAGAAATCTGTATTTGATAGTGATCTTGTTGATCGCTCTACTATCCATGCACATCCTCATTGATCCATCTGCTTTCGGCACCATTAAAGCCGGGACAGCACACGGACTCATGCTCTCTCGAATGACGCCTTTCTCCAACAACTCCAACACCTGTTTCTGCAACTCTTCGTGCTCCTTTGGCCGCAAACGATACGCAGCCTTGTTAGGGATAGAGGAACCTGGAATCAAATCAATACAGTGTTGTATATCTCGCATAGGTGGTAAACCAGACGGAATGGCTGCCGGTAACACATCCTCATACAATTTCACGAGCGGCTACACTTCTTTGGGGATACTCATCCCCGCGCCGTTACTCTCGACCACGACTAACATGTAGCATGTTGGTGCCTCCGACGCCGCTGCAACGAAATTTGACCTCGTCAACAAGTTACTATTCTCGTTGGCAGTTTTGTTCACAACAGGGTCACACTTCGTATCCGGACAAGGACACAGGGTGATAGTAGCACCATCTTTCTTGAATGTATAAGTATTCTTAAACCCCATCATGCTTGACCTTGCGATCAAATTGCCAAGGACGACCAAGCAAAATATGACATGCATCCATAGGAATTACATCACACCATACCTCATCTTCATATCGCGTCCCAATGGAAAATTGAACTAGACATCGCTTGCTGACCTTCAACTCACTACCTTTGATCAACCATGATAGCTTGTAGGGTTGTGGATGAGCAACCGTCTTTAACCCCAACTTTTCCACCATGATCGAGGAAACCACATTCTCACAACTACCTCCATCAATAATGACGTGACAAACCTTTCCTTTTGCCGTACACTTGGTCTGAAAAATATTGTGACGTAGCCATAGCTCATCCTCTGCAGCTTTCACATTCAACACACGCCGAACTACCTAGGCAGCCCCTTGGTCCGCATACACCAACTCGGCACTCCCATCTGACAGTTCGCCCTCGTCGTCTGTTTTTTCATACGTAGGAATACCCTCGTCACCCACTAACGTGATCATCTGTCGATTGGGGCAATCAGCTTGTATATGCCCAAAGCCTTGACACTTAAAA
This sequence comes from Salvia splendens, assembly GCF_004379255.2. Classification (NCBI taxonomy): domain Eukaryota; kingdom Viridiplantae; phylum Streptophyta; class Magnoliopsida; order Lamiales; family Lamiaceae; genus Salvia; species Salvia splendens. Next base: position 19,224,488 of record NC_056045.1, read on the forward strand.
CAGCGCACTGGTGGTCTCGACCGCTGCCCGGTTTCCATCGGTTTAGCAGCTGGCTGTCTCGCTGCCGGAGTGGATGATTTGTTTTGCCCCGCGGTACTGCCACTGCTACGAAAAGGTGTCGCATCTTTCCCTGACCAGCGACTAACTGCCTTCTTCCTCGTCAACTGTTTCTCAACTTTCGAGGCGAGCCTGCACACATCGTCATAATTCCAATATTGTTGTAGCTGCACAACATCTGCAATTTCATGCCGGAGTGCCCCAAAATATCGAGCAATCGTCTGTTCCTCCTCTTCATCAACATCGCAACGCTTCTTCAGACGATCAAACTCATTCGTGAAATCGTCTACAGACATATCTCCTTGCTTACATCCGTGATATTCAATAAAAGCCTCCTGCCTAAAATGAGCTGGAAGAAACTTGCGACGCAACAATTTCTTCATCTTTTCCCACGATTGAATTTTCCCTTTTTGCTCCCTTGATCGCTGCTTCTTCGTGTGTTCCCACCATATTGAAGCATGTTTCTTCAGCTTAATTGCGACCAATTTCACCTTATTGCTATCACTGACGTGTTTAATATCAAACACCCGCTCAACCGTATTCAGCCAATCGATGAATTCGTCAGGAAGGGCTCGACCTTCAAATTCCGGAATGTCAACCCTCATGCCGATATCTCGTGCTGGATCAGGTCCATATTCGCCGCCACCGCCTCGCCGGCCATCCAGATGAGCGAACGGATTGACGTCGTCGACGTCGTTATTTGTAGATACATCAGTATCTGAATTGGCCTCTGTCGAGGTCTCCACCTCCACCTTCTGCAGACGTTCCAGACGCTCCTGGAGAGCGCGAAGTTGCTGTCGCAGTTCATCGTTCTCGACGTCACGCAGATCTCGTCGTCGGTTCCCGTCATTAGCAGGGGCTTCCTCTCCACGACCCCTTCCGCCACGACCGCCACGACCACGTCCACGAGCACGTTCGGCCATGGATTATCAACCTGGTTCACTGATACCACTTGATGACAATCGACCACGAGAAAGAAGCAACCAAACGATAATTTCAAGAAAGCCAATTTTTCTAGAAAAATCCTCAATATTCAATATCAAAAAGCTGCGCTCAAAACACATGTTCACGCTATTTATAATGCTTAGAAAACCCTAGAAACTCAAAAGGAAATAATATGTAAACTAGGAAATTAAAATTCAAACCCTAAAAATAGTAAATTGCCATTTTGACCCCCTAAACAATGTCAGATGGCCAAAATCCATCGTCCATCATCGCGACGACGTCGCGATGAGTTCGATTTCTAAGCCCTTTTCGCAAGCACCGTGCGAATTTCATGTCATTCTGACACAGGACATTTTCGGCTCGTTCCTTGCTGGACTGCATCATACTCCCCTTCTTGAAAAAGACTCGACCTCGAGTCTGCTTCATCTGCTGCTGCGACTTCAGTCTCTGCTGCTGCCTCATCCAATTCATCCTCACTACTCCCATGAAATGGAGATAAATCAGCCACATTGAAAGTAGCCGACACATTATACTTACCCCGCAGGTCCACTTTATAAGCATTATCATTTATGCGCTTCAGAATTCGAAAAGGACCATCTGCCCGTGGCTGTAACTTGTCCCAACGTCCCCCTGGAAAACATTCCTTCCTTCGATGAATCCATACTAGATCGCCTTCTTCAAAAATCACCCTCTTTCGCCTCTTATCAGCCCGCAACTTATAGCCATTATTCCGTTGGATAATGTGAAGTCGTACCTGCTCATGCAAGTCCTTAATCTGTTGTGCCTGCTCCTCTGCATCACCACTGAATTGCGTCGTTGTAGGGAGAGGTACCAAATCCAATGGGGTAATCGGGTTTCGACCATACACAATCTGAAACGGACTCTTCCCTGTGGTTCTGTTATGTGACTGATTATAGGCAAATTCTGCTTGTGCCAACACCAAGTCCCACTTCCATGGATTGTCCCCAATCAAACTACGAAGCAGATTCCCCAGACTTCGATTAACAACTTCTGTTTGACCATCCGTCTATGGATGGTGTGAGCTACTAAACTGAAGCTGCGACCCCAGTCGTCTCCATAACGTGCGCCAAAAGTGACTCACAAACTTCACGTCTCGGTCAGAAGTCAGAGACTTGGGAACTCCATGTAGCTTCACGATCTCCCTAAAATACAATTGTGCAACCTGACTTGCGTCGAATGTCTTTTTGCAAGGAACAAAATGCGCCATCTTCGAGAATCGATCCACAACAACCATAATTGAGTCCTTCTGCCGCTGTGTACGTGCTACACGAAATCCAAACTGACATCCTCCCAAGGTGCAAAAGGAACAGGCAGAGGCGTGTACAAACCCGCATTGCTGTGACGGGTTTTTGCTATGTGGCACGTCCTACATCTCTCCACAAATCGAGCCACATCCTGCTCCATTCGAGGCCAATAATAATTAAGAGCAAGTAAGGCAACAGTTTTGTCCTTGCCAAAATGACCAGCCAGGCCGCCCCCATGCGCCTCCGAGATGATGGTTGCTCGCAACGAGCATTATGGAATACATAATCTGTTTCCCTTAAACAAGAACTTCTCGTGTGTCACGAACTGCTGGAAACTCCTGTCAGCACATCTTACCCATATATCACGAAAATCTGGTTCGTCACAATACAAGTCACTAAAAGTGTCAAATCCCACGACCCGAGCTTGCATGGTAGACAATAGGGAGTGTCGTCGACTCAAAGCATCTGCTACCCTATTTTGCGTTCCTGCCTTGTGCTTGATCACAAAATAGAACAACTGAATGAATTCAACCCACTTGGCATGTCGAAAATTCAGCTTATGCTGACCTTGTATGTACTTCAATGCTTCGTGGTCAGAAAATAACACAAATTCCTTGGACAAGAGATAATGCTGCCAATGATCCAAAGTGCGAATAATAGCATAAAATTCTTTGTCATAAGTAGAGTACCTTTGTCGTGCATCACATAACTTCTCACTAAAAAAGGCAATCGGCCTCTGATTCTGACTCAACACCCCACCAATTCCCACGTTGGAAGCGTCGCAATGAACCTCAAACACATCATCAAAATTGGGTAAAACTAAGACAGGGGCTTGGGTCACCTTTAATTTTAACAGTTGGAATGCGGCGTCCGCCTCACTACTCCACACGAACTTGCCCACTTTAAGGCACTCGGTGATCGGAGCAATAATGCTACTGAAATCCCGAATGAAGCGCTGGTAAAATGAAGCCAGCCCTTGGAAACTCCGAATATCATGAATGCTAGTCGGTGTCGGCCAACTAGTGATAGCATCTATCTTGCCCGCATCCATCCTTATTCCCTCCCTGGTGACTACATAACCCAAAAACGTCACCTCTTCCGTAAGAAAATGGCACTTCTTCGCGTTAGCATACAGCTTTTGCTCACGCAGCACGATAAAAATCTGCTTCAAGTGCTCCAGGTGTTGTGCTACTGAGCGACTAAAAACCAGAATGTTATCGAAGTAAACCACCACAAACTTGCCAATAAAAGGTCGAAAAACCTGGTTCATGAGCCGCATAAACGTGCTTGGTGCATTCGACAGGCCGAATGGCATAACCATCCACTCATACAGCCCGTCGCGCGTCTTGAATGCTGTCTTCCACTCATCGCCCGGTCTTAGGCGAATCTGATGATAACCACTACGTAAGTCAATTTTAGAGAAGACCTGCGCACCCTGAAGCTGATCCAACAAGTCATCAAACCGTGGAATGGGAAATCTGTATTTGATAGTGATCTTGTTGATCGCTCTACTATCCATGCACATCCTCATTGATCCATCTGCTTTCGGCACCATTAAAGCCGGGACAGCACACGGACTCATGCTCTCTCGAATGACGCCTTTCTCCAACAACTCCAACACCTGTTTCTGCAACTCTTCGTGCTCCTTTGGCCGCAAACGATACGCAGCCTTGTTAGGGATAGAGGAACCTGGAATCAAATCAATACAGTGTTGTATATCTCGCATAGGAGGTAAACCAGGCGGAATGGCTGCCGGTAACACATCCTCATACAATTTCACAAGCGGCTGCACTTCTTTGGGGATACTCATACCCGCGCCGTTACTCTCGACCACGACTAACATGTAGCATGTTGGTGCCTCCGACGCCGCTGTCACGAAATTTGACCTCGTCAACAAGTTACTATTCTCGTTGGCAGTTTTGTTCACAACAGGGTCACACTTCGTATCCGGACAAGGACACAGGGTGATAGTAGCACCATCTTTCTTGAATGTATAAGTATTCTTAAACCCATCATGCTTGACCTTGCGATCAAATTGCCAAGGACGACCAAGCAAAATATGACATGCATCCATAGGAATTACATCACACCATACCTCATCTTCATATCGCGTCCCAATGGAAAATTGAACTAGACATCGCTTGCTGACCTTCAACTCACTACCTTTGATCAACCATGATAGCTTGTAGGGTTGTGGATGAGCAACCGTCTTTAACCCCAACTTTTCCACCATGATCGAGGAAACCACGTTCTCACAACTGCCTCCATCAATAATGACGTGACAAACCTTTCCTTTTGTCGTACACTTGGTCTGAAAAACATTGTGACGTAGCCATAGCTCATCCTCTGCAGCTTTCACATTCAACACACGCCGAACTACCAAGGCAGCCCCTTGGTCCGCATACACCAACTCGGCACTCCCATCTGACAGTTCGCTCTCGTCGTATGTTTTGTCATACGTAGGAATACCCTCGTCACCCACTAACGTGATCATCTGTCGATTGGGGCAATCAGCTTGTATATGCCCAAAGCCTTGACACTTAAAACAGCGCACTGGTGGTCTCGACCGCTGCCCGGTTTCCATCGGTTTAGCAGCTGGATGTCTCGCTGCCGGAGTGGATGATTTGTTTTGCCCCGCGGTACTGCCACTGCTACGAAAAGGTGTCGCATCTTTCCCTGACCAGCGACTAACTGCCTTCTTCCTCGTCAACTGTTTCTCGACTTTCGAGGCGAGCCTGCACACGTCGTCATAATTCCAATATTGTTGTAGCTGCACAACATCTGCAATTTCAGGCCGGAGTGCCCCAAAATATCGAGCAATCGTCTGTTCCTCCTCTTCATCAACATCGTAACGCTTCTTCAGACGATCAAACTCATTCGTGAAATCCTCTACAGACTTATCTCCTTGCTTACATCCGTGATATTCAATAAAAGCCTCCTGCCTAAAATGAGCCGGAAGAAACTTGCGACGCAACAATTTCTTCATCTTTTCCCACGATTGAATTTTCCCTTTTCGCTCCCTTGATCGCTGCTTCTTCGTGTGTTCCCACCATATTAAAGCATGTTTCTTCAGCTTAATTGCGACCAATTTCACCTTATTGCTATCACTGACGTGTTTAATATCAAACACCCGCTCAACCGTATTCAGCCAATCGATGAATTCGTCAGGAAGGGCTCGACCTTCAAATTCCGGAATGTCAACCCTCATGCCGATATCTCGTGCTGGATCAGGTCCATATTCACCGCCGCCGCCTCGCCGGCCGTCCAGATGAGCGAACGGATTGACGTCGTCGACGTCGTTATTTGTAGATACATCAGTATCTGAATTGTCCTCTGTCGAGTTCTCCACCTCCACCTTCTCCAGACGTTCCAGACGCTCCTGGAGAGCGCGAAGTTGCTGTCGCAGTTCATCGTTCTCGACGTCACGCAGATCTCGTCGTCGGTTCCCGTCATCAACAAGGGTTTCCTCTCCACGACCCCTTCCGCCACGACCGCCACGACCACGTCCACGAGCACATTCGGCCATGGATTATCAACCTGGTGATGTGATACCACTTGATGACAATCGACCACGAGAAAGAAACAACCAAAAGATAATTTCAAGAAAACCAAATTTTCGAGAAAAATCCTCAATATTCAATCTCAAAAAGCTGCGCTCAAAACACATGTTCACGCTATTTATAATGCTTAGAAAACCCTAGAAACTCAAAAGGAAATAATATGTAAAATAGGAAATTAAAATTCAAACCCTAAAAACAGTAAATTGCCATTTTGACCCCCTAAACAATGTCAGATGGCCAAAATCCATCGTCCATCATCGCGACGGTGTAGCGATGAGTTCGATTTCTAAGCCCGTTTCGCAAGCACCGTGCGAATTTCATGTCATTCTGACACAGGACATTTCCGGCTCGTTCCTTGCTTGACTGCATCAGCATCCACAACCGTGCTCTTGCCAGCGAGCACGGTTGTGGGCCCGGCCCCACTTTTTCTGTCTGCTCTTTTGCAAGAGCACAACACCCACAGCTGTACTCTTCAGCAAGGACGAGCACAATTCAATTTAAAATTCAATTAAACAAAAATATTTCCATAATATGAAAATTCATTAAAAAAATGAAATAACATTACAAATGACAAATAAATTTAAAAAGACATAATTAAAATCCTAAAATTAAAAAATACATAATTAAAATCCTAAAATTAAAAAAATCACTACTCGTTGCCGAATTTCGCCCACATGTGTTTGATTAGGTCTTCTTGTAGCTCAATGTGGGTTTGGGTATCGCGCATTGTGTGCCTTGTCTAGATCCTCTGGCCCACCGTCGTATGCACACCTCGGCGTGGGGAGACCTCGCGGTTGAGCTTCCGGCTTCATCCTCGTCGTAGAAGCTAGCCGCCCTCAGTCCTTCGTCGGCTATAATCATGGTGTGTAAGATAATACACGTGAACATGATGTCGGCGATATTATTCACGTACCACAGCCGAGCCGGGGCCTTCACAATGTTGAATCGGGCTTGAAGGACCCCGAAGGCTCTTTCGACGTCTTTCCGCGCGGACTCTTGACGCTACGCAAAAAGAACCATCTCGGGTCGTGCGGGTTGCTGAGCGTCTTCACGAAAGTCGACCACCTTGGGTAGATACCATCGGCGAGATAGTAACCCATGTGGTATGTATTTCCGTTGATGGTGAAGTCGATCGCCGGTGCTACACCATTCATCACATCATTGAAGAGTGGTGAAGAATAGAGCACGTTCAAGTCGTTGTTGGATCCGGCAACGCCGAAATATGCATGTCAAATCCATAGGAGGTAGTCGGCGACCGCCTCAAGGATAAGTGTTGGGCCGCCGCCTTTGTGACCGCTTAAGTGTTGCCCCCTCCAAGCAGTCGGGCAATTCTTCCACCTCCAATGCATGCAGTCAATGCTGCCAAGCATTCCGGGAAAGCCATGGACTGATTCGTGAAAACGAAGCAACCTTTGGCAATCATCGGTGGTGGGTACCCGAAGGAATTCATCACCGAAGGCTGAACGAACGCCATAGCAAAAGAATTTTAGACAAAGGATTCTAGTGGACTCACCGATATGCAAATACTCGTCGAAGAGGTCGGTCGTTTGCCCAGTAGCGAGTTGTCGGATGGCACACGTACACTTCTGCAATGGCGTGATACTTTGCCGGCCGGTTGCATCTGGACCTGTTTGGAAGAATTCAACACGTGCAGACAATGTGTTGACAATTCGCATAAACAAGTGTTTTGACATGCGAAAACGGCGCCTGAAGTAATCTGCCGGAAACCGCGGCTGGTCTGCAAAATAGTCGGCAACGAGCCTTTCGTGGGCTCCCTCCCGGTCACGATGGATGTAGCGGCGAGTTGATCTAGTTCGTTGAGGAGGAGGAGCGGGGGTATTCGCCGTGACATATGCTTCGTAAGCGGCACGTTGTTGTTCGTAGTATTCTTGTTCTTCGCGCTCCGCTTCCGCCATAAGATGGGTGAAATCCGTCTGAGGTTTTGAGTGAGAGATGAAGGTGTAGATAGTTTGTATGAGAATTATGAATGAGAGATTATTTGAAGTAATAAATGGATGATGAATGTGTGTATTTATAGATGATTTGGGGGGAAAATAAAATTTAAAAAAAATTCAAAAAAACGGGCAAAAAACAACCATATTTTTTAGATTTGGAATTTTTTTTATCGATTTTTAAAATTAAATACCGAATTTTTAATAAAAAAATTCAAAGGCAACGGCTATGCCGTTGCCCAATCGCTGCTCGCCTGCTCGCTGGCACGGACGTGCTCGATGCAACGAGCTGCGCCATGCCAGCGGCGGTGGGTCTCGTTCTTGCCAGCGGCACGGACGGACGGACTCCGTCCGTCCATCGTTGTGCATGCTCTAAAGTAAGAGAGAGAGAGAGAGAGAAAAAAAGTTGTAAAAGTAGAGTTAGTGGATTGTAGTGTCTATGTCCTAAAATAGAAAGATTCTAAAGTTTCTATTTTTAATGAACGTCCCAAAATGGAAATATAAGTTATTTTTAACGAAGGGAGTATAATTTTTGTAAGAAATTTAGAATTTAAATATAATGATTAATAATATGCAGTATATGATTTTACAGATTAAACGAACTAAATTGATTTAGAATTAATAATAACTTGATTACCCTCAACTCTCATTTTTCATACAATCTCGATTGATCGAATTGATATATATGATCATTACCCAACCTATTGTACTTACAATTACACAATGTACTAAATGGAGTACGTAATATTCAGACACAATAAAGTCCTTGGTATAATAAAATTGAATTTTCATTTTCTTTTTTGGTTGTGATAAGAAATATCAAATGAATTGAATTGTTATTTATTGGTGGAATTTCATTACTATGTTTGATAGCTACAAATAATATAAAAATTAAATGAAATGAAATCCTCATATATGCTCATTCTAGCAAACGAAATAAAATGAAATATGAATAATTAAGTAGGTTGATTCATCAAAAAAATTATTCGTTCAAAAATATTTGGAATCATAATACAGAGCAAATTCCGTGTATAATACAAGGCAAATTCAATATATTTTCCCTTATTTGAATGTGTGGATTTGGTTCATTACGTAGTTTTCAATTTTGCAATATCGGTATTGGGTTGAGATTGAAGCTTATTGGCATAGTACAACAAAGAGCGATAAACTTCATAGTTGCATATGTTAATTTGTCCTTGTTCCTATAAATTATAGGCTTTTTTTTAATTTTTATAATTGTTTTTTGAATTTGTTAATTTGTCCTTGTACCAAAAATTGAAAAAAAAGCAAAGTGAACAATATTTCGTGGATGGACCGAAATGGTAAAAGTGGACTAACATTTCACAGATGGAAGGAGATGGAAGGAGTAGTAAAACTAATTGAACGTGATCTGGGTATTATTAGGGTTGGAACGGTATGGTAGACCGCGCCGAAATGGTCATACCGCATACCGTACCGAAAAGTGCGGTATGGCCAAAATGCATACCTTTACCGTACCGTTTTTTTCGATATACCGCATACCGGTATACCAAAATTTCGATACCGATACCTTACCGACATTTCGGTATACCGTACCGTGATTTCGGTATACCGCAATATGCGGTATACCGAAATCAGATACCGAATACCGCATAAAAATACAAACTGGTATTGCTGCAACTTTGCAGAAATCACAATATTTTGCTGCAACTTCAGCGTTATAAAGAATGAATAGAAATGCAGAAATCACAATATTTTGCGTCAATAATGTGTCAATAAAATGCAGCAACTTTGCACATTTATATGCAGAAGAAGAATAAAACAAGTAGGATCAACAAAAGGTTCAATTGGATTGCTACCTGTATAAAGCTGAAAATTTTATCTTATATTTTTGTAATATATCCCAACTAACTATACATCAAGCTCGACAAAGATGCATAAATGCTAGCAAGCTCGACAAAGATGCATAAAACTGGGCAACTACTTTCTTCCTAATTGTGCAGATACTTCTTCCAATCCTATCCATTAAAGAAACTAGATTAAAACAATAAAAGCCCTAATTCAACGTAATAAAATCCAGCCCACAAAAACAAATTAGTAAGCATAATATTGCAAATTGAAAAGGAATATGCTAAGCACCTGAGTTGGATTCACCAATGAGAGAAAGCTGCGAGTGAGAAGATAATAGAGAGAGTGAGAGTAATCGCGCGCGAGAGAGAGTAATCGAGGCAGAGGTTGAGAGTTCGCCTTTTGAACTTCTTCTCAACGTTCAAGTTAAAGATACTTCTTCTCAGCCTCTCACAGGATTGTCGGCGGGGAGCTCAGCGGCGCTAAGCAATGGTCGAGCTCGATGCACTACCGTGCTGGATAGAGGAAGAAATGGTGGTGGTGGTGTCTCAATTTTGGATTCTCGGGAAGAATAGTTGTGGAGGCGGAGAATGGAGATAGTTCTAGGGTTGCAAGAATTCTTCCCCAATTATGTATTATGTTTAATAAAATTATATAATAATATATTTTATAAAGATAATGACAATCATTTCTGAATTCGGGCTTTGCATATTTACAATAGAATATATTGAAGGCGAATATTCAAATTTTTATTTATGAAAAAAAACATTTAATCACTATATTTTAAACATATATTTTTTCTTATAGAATGGAGTTCTATATTTTAGCTCAGTAGCTAGTGTTGAATGGTTAGATTTGTGTTCTAATTGTGGAATGATTTAATACATGAGATGAGAGTGATATTGACATTGATTAATTTCGTTCTTAAACACTATGGATAATCTGATTAAATGATACTTTTGTTTCATAATGATAGTTTTAGATTTTTGGATGATAAAATGATGCTTTTGCATCATACAATGATAGTTTGAGGGGATAAAATGATAGTTTCAAATGATAAAATGATACTTTTGTTTCATAATGATAGTTTTAGATTTTTGGATGATAAAATGATATTTTTGCATGATGAAATGATAGTTTGACTATGCGAGTTTTAATGTAAATTATCATTTTAATGTAAAAAATAGTTGGAACGTCCAAATGAAATGATACTCCATATTTATTCTTTTTAATAAAAATGAAATTTTAATTTTCAAGTACTTTATTTATTTTTCTTTATTCTACCTCATTAGTTCCTTAAAAATAAAGATTTTATGGACTATGCGAGTTTTAATGTAAATTTAGTTAAGTATGAAAAAAAGAATAATAGTTTTAGATTTTTGGATGATAAAATGATACTTTTACATCATAAAATGATAGTTTGTGGGGACAAAATGATAGTTTCAAATGATAAAAAGATACTTTTGTTTCATAATGATAGGTTTAGAATTTTGGATGATAAAATGATACTTTTGCATCATAAAATGATAGTTTGAGGGGATAAAATGATAGTTTCAAATGATAAAATGATACTTTTGTTTCATAATGATAGTTTTAGATTTTTGGATGATAAAATGATACTTTTGCATCATAAAATGATAGTTTGAGGTGATAAAATCATAGTTTCAAATGATAAAATGATACTTTTATTTCATAATGATAGTTTTAGATTTTTGGATGATAAAATGATACTTTTGCATCATAAAATGATAGTTTGAGGGGATAAAATATTAGTTTCAAATGATAAAATGATACTTTTATTTCATAATGATAGTTTTAGATTTTTGGATGATAAAATGATACTTTTGCATCATAAAATGATAGTTTGACTATGCGAGTTTTAATGTAAATTATCATTTTAATGTAAAAAATAGTTGGAACGTCCAAATGAAATGATACTCCATATTTATTCTTTTTAATAAAAATGAAATTTTAATTTTCAACTACTTTATTTATTTTTCTTTATTCTACCTCATTAGTTCCTTAAAAATAAAGATTTTATGGACTATGCGAGTTTTAATGTAAATTTAGTTAAGTATGAAAAAAAGAATAATAGTTTTAGATTTTTAGATGATAAAATCATAAAATGATACTTTTACATCATAAAATGATAGTTTGAGGGGACAAAATGATAATTTCAAATAATAAAATGATACTTTTGTTTCATAATGATAGTTTGAGGGGATAAAATATTAGTTTCAAATGATAAAATGATACTTTTGTTTCGTAATGATAGTTTTAGATTTTTGGATGATAAAATGATACTTTTGCATCATAAAATGATAGTTTGACTATGCGAGTTTTAATGTAAATTATCATTTTAATGTAAAAAATAGTTGGAACGTCCAAATGAAATGATACTCCATATTTATTCTTTTTAATAAAAATGAAATTTTAATTTTCAAGTACTTTATTTATTTTTCTTTATTCTACCTCATTAGTTCCTTAAAAATAAAGATTTTATGGACTATGCGAGTTTTAATGTAAATTTAGTTAAGTATGAAAAAAAGAATAATAGTTTTAGATTTTTAGATGATAAAATCATAAAATGATACTTTTACATCATAAAATGATAGTTTGAGGGGACAAAATGATAATTTCAAATAATAAAATGATACTTTTGTTTCATAATGATAGTTTGAGGGGATAAAATATTAGTTTCAAATGATAAAATGATACTTTTGTTTCGTAATGATAGTTTTAGATTTTTGGATGATAAAATGATACTTTTGCATCATAAAATGATAGTTTGACTATGCGAGTTTTAATGTAAATTATCATTTTAATGTAAAAAATAGTTGGAACGTCCAAATGAAATGATACTCCATATTTATTCTTTTTAATAAAAATGAAATTTTAATTTTCAAGTACTTTATTTATTTTTCTTTATTCTACCTCATTAGTTCCTTAAAAATAAAGATTTTATGGACTATGCGAGTTTTAATGTAAATTTAGTTAAGTATGAAAAAAAGAATAATAAATGAAGAAGTGTTTATGAATAGTGAGACTCAACTTAAACTTATAAGTAGTGTAATGTGTGGTGATTTTTTTTAAATTGATCAATTTTGTGATACAGTCTAAAATAATAAAATGAGACTATTTTTGAAAGATGGATGGAGTACATTATACCTCATCTCATATTTTATTAAAATATAAGGCCATAAACTATTATTTTTCATTGAATTGGATGGAGTATAGTATATCTCTTACTTTATCAATTCTTTTATTTTATTTTATTAATTGTGAATTAAAACTTGTGTCATTTTAAATGTTTCTATTTTTTTAAAAAAAGAGGTAGTATCAAAATAAAATGCACCACATCATGTGAACGTACGAAATACAGTAGTATAGTGACGTGTTAAACGTCTAAATACGCCGTATTAGTGGTTAGTAGGTCAACAACTACACAAACTAATTAATGAAAAATAGCTTATGGCCTTAATTTTGAATTGAATTACATATATGATCTTCATAATACTGCCGAATGTTAAATTAATTTTGCAAATATTGTAAACTTATTCAAAATTTCATCAATAAAATAATTACTACTATTCGATAATCTATATAGCACGCTTATGACTAAAGAATGAGTAATCACCCACGTCAGCAGATTAACTCTTAATCCTAATTTCTCGATTAAAGAAAAATCCAAATAAAAATTAAAAATCCAGGTATATATCTGAGTATATACCGTATTTGCGGTATACCGCGGTATGTGCAAACTGCATACCTTTACCGTACCTAAAACTGTCGGTACGGTATGATACCGTACCGAAAAGTACGGTATACAGAAAATTCGGTATTTTCGGTATTTTTTCGGTACGGTAAGTGCGGTATTTCGGTATATTTTCCCAGCCCTAGGTATTATTGCTACCATGATCTCCCCTGTACTAAAGATCACTCCTTGCATAATACTAGAATGGTCAAAGATTTGTGTTTCATCATATTTTTTTTATTTCTCTTCGATTTTAGGTAGCAAGGGTTTCTGTTTGTCTGAAGTTTTGCCATTATAAACCATATGGTGGTAGGGGTGTCAATTAGGCTAGTCCATTAGGTTCAGTCAGTTCTACTCGGGTTGGGGCAAATCAGATTTTATTTTATCGTTTTAGAAATTTATAATCCTAAATGTTCGGGTTTCGTGTTAGCTTAACGGCCTAAGATTTTTATAAATGTATAAACATAATACAATAGTTATAGATACTAATCATATACTTCCTCCGTCCTAGTCTAAACAAGACGTTTCGTTTTTGCACGTGTTTATAATAAATAATCTCCTCTACATTATTATTATCGTACTTTACTTTCTCTTCGCTTCAACAATTTATTAATCCCTTCGTCCCTCACTAACCGAGACATTTATTTCAGCACGAGATTTAATAAAAATAGCTAAATAGGCTTTGTTAGTTATGTTGAGAAATATAAAGTAAGAGATATAATAAAATAGAGGAAAGAGTAAAAGAGAGAAGTCAGTTTTTCCTTTTTAATACTACTTCTTTCCTCTATCTCCCATTAATTATCCACTTTTGTCATTTTTGTCACTCCCCTATTAATTGTCTACTTTCACTTTTTTTTACCATAAATGGTAAGTAAGCACATATTCCACTAACTCTTTACACTCACATTTTATTATAAAACTAATACAAGCACATATTCCACTAACTCTTTACACTCACATTTTATTATAAAACTAATACAAAAGTGAGACCAATATACTAACTTTTTCAATCCATTTTCCTATACATTTCTTAAACTCGTGCCGGAATCAAAGTGGACAATTATTGGGGGACTAGGGGAGTATAAATGATAAGGAGGTCTCACATTCCACTAACACATTCTATTTACAATTCATTATAAAATAAATATATAAAGGAAGACTTAGAGCATCCACAATAGTGTGGACATCCCAACGGACTAGCACTAGGACATCCCAAAAACATCTCCTGCCACGTCACTAGGACATCCCACTACATTACCACATCACTGGGACATCCCACTGCACAATAGTGGGCAAGCACTAGGACTAGTCGACGCCCTAGCCAATAAAATAAATTGAAAAATACTATTAATTCATTTTAATTGTTGGTGTTTATCAAATATACAAAAAATGAATGTGCAATGAGTTGTAAATATTGAGTATAAATAAAAAAAGTAAAAATAAAAATAAAAAATAAAAAATAAAAAAATGGGACATCCTACCTCTTGTCCGTCGCCTGCCCACAGTAGCGGACGAGCGCATGGACAAAGACACAAACGTCCGCCTTTTACGACGGACGACCTCTTGTCCGCCTAGGACGTCTGTCAACCGCTCGCCGCATGCAACAGGGGACGTCCGCGACGAACGAGCCGTTAAGCGGTGGGACGTCTGCTATTGTGGATGCTCTTATATTCTACTCCACTAACTTTTTAAACCTATATTCTTTTATATATTTTTAATACCATGTCAAAGAGAAAATGAATACTTAATACCAGACGGAAGAGGTGTACTTTTGAAAATGAGCTTGTAATTAGGATTTGGATCCCCTGCTTCGTAGGAATCACTAGGCCTGTCAAATTGAGTACCCGTGGATACTCGATCCGAAAATTTCGGCTACCGGATCCCAAATTTCCCAAAAACTGATACTCGAACCGAAACTGATTTCGGGTATCCGAATACCCTACTCGAGTATCCAGTCCCGATTTTAATTTTTTTTAGAAAATTTAAATATACAAACTTAGAGTAGTTCAAATTTAAAAGAAAATAACAATATGTATAAAAAATAACACTAAACAACATGTATAAAAAAATGACACTGAATACAAAATGAACATTTCATCCTCAAACAAAAGTACCTAAACAATATTAATACATAACCTTTCATGTGAATTTTGAAGTTAAACCATTGCCAAAGCATATCATGTATCAGCTCACATTAAAAAAAATCAATAAGTTTTATAGATAATTATTAACTCTAATAATCAAAAGAAATCCATCGAAAGTTCGAAATATATCCCAGATTTGATATTTCTATTCTGTTGACAGGTATTAACACATACATACACACACAATAAAGTCTCCAAGTATTAATCGCAGTGGACTTGGTTCTACAACAAGCAAAGTGTTAACACATACATAATTTATTAAATAAAAAAAAACTAAAAAAATCGGGTAATTCGGTTATACCCAATACCCGATAAACCAAAAATCTCACTACCCGATCCCGATTCAAAACCCGAAAAATTGGGTATTGGATATTCAATTACCCGACTTTTTTGGGTTTAGATATCAGGTACCCAATACACCCTATATCCATTTTAACATGCGTATGAATCACAACAAAGATGCTATGCACTCACATACCAATTATTTTATTAAAAAAAATAATATTTTAATATTATTTATAAATAAAATATTAGGAAGGGAGAACACAACACCTCTACCGTGATTCTTCCACAGCAGGAATCCAAGTCGGATTGATTATGCTTTAAGAAGGACAAAGTCCATTACCATTCCCACAAGTTTTGCACACATGATGCTCCTAATAGCGTTGCATTCACGCTGAAATAAAACATAATAGTAATTCATTTTACCGTTTTGACTTTTCTCACCAATAAGTAAACATTTCTTATATGGTTATTTCCAAAATATTTCCAGCCATCAGATAATGATTCTAATCAAGGCCGTCCATTTATTCCAGCAGAACATAAAATTAAAGCAAAAACGAAAATGAAAAATAAAACGTCTCTTTCTCCATTTATTATCACTTGCCTCGCGGACTATTCTATAGCAATAGCCCCATTAAAGATTGCGAAGCCTCTTTGTTTCCCTTCCCGGAATTCTACGGCTCAGATAATCCTCGGAGCAGAATGTCCGGTGGAATTGCGCGCGGGCGGCTGACGGAGGAGCGAAAGTCATGGCGGAAGAATCATCCACATGTCGGAGCACTTCTCTTCTTTTAGTTTCGATTGCAGTTTGTGTTTGTTGTTTATGGAGTGATTTTAAGTATGCATTTATTGTTGATTTTCGTTTTGGGTTTAGGGTTTTGTGGCTAAGCCGGAGACTCTGCCTGAGGGTACAGTGAATTTGATGGTATGGCACTGCACGATCCCTGGTAAGGCCGGGGTAAGTATATCACTCTATCAATCAACTAATTTTGTTTATTCATCGTTGTTTTGACTTGGAATTAAGCCCCTGATTTGGGGTTGAATAATGTGGAGTTAAGATCCTGAATTTTGTGATTGCGTAACTGGTGTCGTTTATCAGCTTACTAATTTTTGTGGAAGTTGTTTTGAATTGTGTGAAGTCAGCCATGGTACTTTTCCCTGATATACCAAACCATGGAGGAGAGAGACAGAATTCAATCTGCAGTGTTTTGATTGTATTTCAGTTTCTCTGGCTTGATATTTGTTTAAAATAAGAAATACGCTTGTTTTATAGATTATGAAGAATTATGTTGATATTATGTAGCCTTATTATTACCATGGCAAAGGACCTCATTATATTTTATTCTTCTAGTTGCATGAAGACTATGGCTATTTATTTTAACTATTTTCTTAATCTTTCATTCGAATATTACTATCATCATAATGTTCTTCACTTGCTGTTGATTGAGATCCAAGTGTTTTCTGAATTTGGTTGACAGAGTTTTATTTGTATGTAATGCATGAGTTTCCACTTTACTCTGTTGGTCGATTGGGATTCCCACCGAACTTAGTTGGGCAACTTGGGTGAATAACTTTAGTAGACTGGAGATCTGACGGAATGTACTTTCAAAATTTTGAATTGGCTTCAGTTTGAATTTCTTTGTTCTGTCTTTTGTTTTATTAAATTGTTCCATGTTCATTTTCTGATTGCTGTATACATATAACTGGTGTGTGGCAATGCTTGTAACAGGTAGCATATGAACTTACTCTTATAGGTACAGATGGATGAATTATAGCACTAAACTTTTGACTGTGGTGTTTACTTGAGTTTTCAATATCCTGGAGTATTACTTTTTGTGTTCGGTTGGCACATATATTTGATCATGGGTGCATTGCAGACCGACTGGGAGGGTGGTTATTACCCACTCACAATGCAGTTTAGTGAAGATTATCCAAGCAAGCCGCCGAAGTGTAAATTCCCACAAGGATTTTTCCATCCTAATGTGTACCCATCTGGAACTGTTTGCCTCTCTATTCTTAATGAAGATAGTGTGAGTGTAACTGATTCTTCTATATCTGTTGTCTTACTGCTCTGCTAATTCTTATGGTGGTGATAATTATTTTGGTATCTATTTCAAATATCATTAGGGTTGGCGCCCAGCCATCACAGTGAAGCAAATTTTGGTTGGTATCCAAGATTTGTTGGATACGCCTAATCCACAGGATCCAGCTCAAACTGAGGGATACCATATGTTCATCCAGGTTATAGAAATTCTCTGTGATTTTGAAATTGTTGCCGTGCTCTTTTTGTAGAGATTTATTTACCACTTGCTATAAAATCATTTCTCCCCTTGGCTGTAATGTGCGCATGAGATATAATACAAACATAATTCTTGATATTTTTCTAATGTTGCATATACTCCATCCGTCCCACAATAGGAGTCCTATTTGGTTTGGGCACGGTTCTAAGAAATGTAAAGAAAAGTGGGGTGAATAAGTTAGTGGAAAATTGGGTCCCACTTATATATATTATAGTTTTATAATAAAATGTGGGTGGAATAAGTTGGTGGAATGTGGGACCTACTTACCATTTATCGTAAAAGCGAAATAGGACTCTTATTGTGGGACGGACGGAAATGGCTAAATAAGACTCTTATTATTGGACGGAGGGAGTATATTTCGTTCTGATACTCTTCATGTATGTGGCCAGTTCTTTAGTTCTTCCTTGTTCAGGATATTTAATTCCAAAGTCATCACTCTTCAATAGGTCATGGGTGAAAATAATTTCTGTGCCAGTGTATTTTCATATTCATATTAATATTCTTTCGTGAGCCCTAGAGAGCAAAAAAGCTCCATGTTAACTTGTGTATATCCTGCAGGATCCAGTTGAATACAAGAAAAGGGTTCGGCAACAGGCGAAGCAGTATCCTCCTCTTGTCTGAATATGTCTTTGTGCTGGTTATTCCTTAGTTTTGATGCAAACGTGTTGCTAGAATTTGTATTTATCAAAAGAAGGTTATCACGTACCCCAGTGAGGCAACACAATGTTGCTTGCTGGTACGATGTGTGGATGTGCTTCTAGTTACTGAACCTGCATAACGCATAGAAACCTCTTGGTTGTGATAAGGAGATTGTATTAGATTGATTTGGTTGTGATAAGGAGATTGTATTAGATTGATGTCGAATGTGGTAATGTAAGATCGCCTTTCCTTTGCTCGAATTTGAGGTATGCGTATTTTTTCAGACATTCAAGAATGTTGTTTTTGGCCCTTTGACAGGGACCTAGCTTTGATGTATTCCATCAAGTACAAAACATTAACCCCTGTCCCTTGTTATATTTTCTTAGAGGGGTTTATTATTTAGAAATGATAACACGTACGGATTTAGTATCATCCATTATGGGTGTCGAAACGGGTAGCGGGTAACGGGTAATCCCGAACCCGACCCGTTACCCGCCGGGTATCGGGTACCCGTTACCCGACGGAATCGGGAAACGGGGCGGGGGCGGGGTCGGGTATAATAATTTTGGGTTTTGCCCGATACCCGACCGGGTAATCCCGATAGTCCCGAAAATACCCGATATATATTGATATTTTATAATTTTTTATTTTTTATTTTAATATTTTACATGGCTTGATCTCAATCATTAAACAAAATTAAATAATAATAAAAAGTTTCAAGTGAGACTATTACATTCATCAAGTAGTATTTTTAAAAAAGCATCTAAAATATACAAATAATATTTAAAAAAAGAAGATTTCAAAAAAAAATGTTTCGGGTCGGGTACCCACGGTGTCGGGTGCGGGATACCCGACTCGGGTATCGGGTAATACCCGACTAAATGCGGGACGGGTATCGGGACTAACTTTTCGGCCATAATCGGGTGCGGGTACCCGTTTAGACACCCTACCATCCGTCCTTGAAAATTTGTCACTTATTTTCATTTTTGTCCGCCCCTAAAACTTTTACCATTTTTAACAGTGAATCCCATATTCCATTAACTCATTTTTACTCACATTTTAAAGTAGGATCAATATGTCACTAACTTCTTCAACCTACTTTTTATTACTCCATCCGTCCGTCAACTTGTCACTAATTTACTTTTTGGTACTTTATACTGCTTTTGGTAATGGACCTCAGTCTCACTCACATTGTATAAAATTAATATATAAAATTAAGAGTCACATTTTACTAACTCTTTCGACTTACTTTCCATTACATTTCTTAAAATCAGTGTAGGGTCGGTCGAAGTGTGCCAACCAATGGCAAACGGAGGGAGTATATTTTTTAAAACTTGTGCCGGGTTAAATGGTGATAAATTATTAGGGATTGAGAGATATTTTTCTTTTCTATTTTTATGACTTTTCTAATTTCGATCTCTTTATTCTTAATCTAATTTTTATATTATGTTGAATTTTTTGTTGGAACTTAAAAATACTACAAATATGCATTGTATTTATCTTCTCTATTTTTTTTTTGTTGTACACCGTTATATCACAATTGACATATTTTGATCAACTTAAAAGAGTTTCTTGGATTTTTTTTAATTTAAAAAACATTGTAGGATATTTGTACATATCATTGATTTTGATGTTTTTTAAAAGAGTCCTTAACTTATTATCATTTTATGATTTTGGTAAAGAAAACATTAATTTTTGGATCTTGAATCTCGAATAGCGTACTAGAAATGTTCCTTTAATGACAGTGCCATTTAAAATTGACGGTCAACCTTTTTGAAGTACATTTCGTTGGATTAGCAAAGTTTGCTTAGTACATTTAATATTTTGTAAATAATTAATTCTGCCTTAGTCACTTCATGACTTTATGAAACCTACAAGGAAGACCACTTCATTACTATACAATTTCAACTAGTTTTTTTTTCCTTCTTTACCTTACCAATTACGAAAATTCATGCAAATCCTAAATGACCCATTTCAATAACATGGAGAGAGTATTAATTTGTATGGGCCATAGGGTACATTAAAAATTGTTTATTTTAGTAAATGAATAATCGATGGTACTCAACATACCTAAGGCTAGCTAAATATACCAAAATACCGGTACTTATCATACCGAAAAAATACCAAAAATACTGAATTTGCAGTATACTGCAAGTTGCGGTACGGTATGATACCTTACCGATAGATCTCGGTACGGTAAAGGTATAGATTTTCCTATACCGCGGTATACCGCAATTGATGAGGCTCATTTCACGCAGGTTTCCTACCTTAAAACTGTATCAAATTTTATAAACTAACGTCTAATTTTGAGCCAGGTGTGTGTGTAAGTCCGCCATGTACAGAAACTGAGTTGATCAATTGGCGAACGAATGGATCAGGATAAGAAGCCAAATTGCTGCACAAATGGTTCAAGTTGAAACAAATGACACGCAGCAGAGCACCCAATGAGAAGACTAATGCATCGCATAAGAAAAAATCCTCAAGGGCAAAGGGTAAAGATGACCTTTCAAAGAACAAATGTCCTAAGGATCCAAACCTCACGCCTTCCTATAAATGGACATAGAGAGGGAAGAATGAGGGAGCTTCTATCGGTGTCACTCATTAGTTTTCAGCTCTCTTCTAGAGCTGGAATTAGGAGCTTCAAACACTTCATCTTCCTGTTTTCGCACACACACTTGGTCCTGTTCTAGTTTAGCCTAGTTTAGTTGGCATTTGGTGATAGTTTCTGCACTTTTAGCTTTATGTTCTTGCTATTCCACTTTGATAAGAAGTGATGAAATAATTTCCTGTTTTCATAGTTTATTCTCAGTTTACTTTTTGATGTTATTGACTTTTGATGTTTTGATTTAGTATATTTGAAGTTATGTTTTCATTTCCAGCTGATGTGTTCTGTTTCATGCATGATACTTCTGATCTGCCTTCGATTTCTGTTTTCCGACTCATGTCTTAGCTAATAATGTTTCGTTGTGCTTAGATTTAGTCAGACCTGATGTTTTATATTTGAGTTTCCTTAGGATGTTTAGATTTGGGGGTTTATGTTTCATTTCTGCAAGATTATGGGTTAGTTTCTTGTTTACGCAGTAGCAGTCAATATTCGTCTTCCGTAGCATTTTCAGATTTGTTCTTTGCTTTATTTTTCATGTTGATTCTGTGAAGAAGATGAAGTTGTTAAAATGTTTTTACTTTATCGTACACCTTGCAGGGGTCTGACAGTTTCGTTTATTCTTTTTGTCCATTTCTGGAAAGTTCAGTTAAGTTGATCAAGTAGACTAATTAAGCTTTTATGAGTTGATCGGTTCAGTTAGTTTTAAATTTCTCAAGTCCAGTAGTTAACTTAACACACCCCTAGAAAGCGTGGCAGCAGCCATTCTCATTTCGTGTCTCGAAAGCAAATGTTAAACGCATCATCTCTGTGGGATCGATCCTTACTTCCCTATACTAGTTAATAGTATTGTGGGTTAAGGTTTTGAAAACACGTTTTTGAGTTCTTCTTTTCATCTCACTTGAGTAGGAGTAGGTCGAGTTGATCAGGCCAAATTTTCACTGGATCCACTAACCTGTTCTCACAGGTGGAAGGGCGTATAATTGGCTGGCCGTATCAGTTCGACAATATACCGCATTTACGATATTTGCCAAAAATTAGATATATATGTTGTATTTAAAATTTATATAAAGAATAGTTAATATGTTAAAATCCCTAACCCTACTTTCATATTTTAGGTCAGCCGCCGCCAACCCCAAACACACTCATGCAGAGATGCAAATCAAGTCCAATGTATAGATTTGATTGTGGTGTAGTTTTAATCTTTTGGACATTATTTAAATAGGTGAAATTTTATTTTAAATATTTGACTATAATAGAATCCTTTTGGTATGAAACACAGGTATAACGGTATGCCAGACCTTATTTTGGTATAAAGTACTCAGTATGCCATACCTTATTTCGGTATAACGTAAAAGTACGGTATACCGCCAAGGGGACTGCTGAAGCAAGGAACACATAGATGGGCGGAGCGTCTCAGGTTTTTCTTAAGAATTTTAGTTTAAATTTTGTAAATAAGTTTTTTTTTATTTTCTGATTTCCCCAGTTCGAAGGAACCGAGTCCAAGAGGCGAATAGAGGAACAAGAAGGAGTGGGGCCAAACACTGTCCAAGACAAATCAGTTCCCACTCCACTAATCAACTCTGATGCCAACTGCGAAGAAAGTAAGGACATCACCTTTGCGAGTCCGTGTGAATCAATAGCCACCCCAGACAAGGAGGAAGTCCAGAAGGAACCTACCATGGTTCGTGACTAGGAGGATGATCTGGAGTTAGGCTCACTCTATGCCCATTCAGTGAACGAACGAACATCAGCCATATCTATCACTCAGGGGCAAGAAGCGGTATATGTGAACCCAGAAGTACTTACCATCTTACCCACCTTTTTGGGAGCCAGTGTTGAGAGTCCAATTGAATTCCTTCGTGAGTTCGACAAAATTTGCAGAGTGCAGAAAAGGCCAAAAGGGTCAAGTGAGGAGGATTTCAAGCTGAGAACTATCCCACTCTCTTTAAAAGGCGAAGCAGATGCTTGGTTTAGAGGATTGGAGTCCAACAACATCAACACATGGTCAGATTTCAAAGGGGAGTTCCTGAATCAATTCTTCCCAGTAGCAAAAGCAAATGCACTCAGAAGGGAAATCAGAGAAGCTACCCAATGGTGTGGTAAAATCCTGAGCAAATATTGGCACAGATACAGAGGTCTTTTGGATACATGCCCAAACCACAATCTGCAGGAAGTGGAGGTCTATTCAAGGTTCTATGTTGGGATGGATGCAAAGAGCAAGGACTTAGTGAACTCATCAAGCAGAGGAAGTTTCTACAAACTCAGGTTAAGTAAGGCCAAGATTGTCATGGGAAGGCTTCTAAATGCAAAAAGGGAGTACGACGATACGTCAGCCATAGCCCAACCAGGTAAAGTAAGGAGTACTCCCACAGAAGACAATGATAGTCTGCTGAAGAGCTGAGTTGACAAGCTATAGGAAACACTCCAGTCAGTGATTGAGCTAAGCCAACCTCAAGTCTTCCCAATCCAAACCCACTGCCAGACTAATCAAGTGAGTTATCGCCAGAATACAAGAGAGATATGGAGTTTAAATAGGAGCTGGAACCCCGAAAGTCAAGCAGATGTATACCAACAGGAATACCCACACTGTGGAGAATGGAGCTTGACAGAGGAGAACCTACCTTTCTCATACTATACAGAGCCCTATCTGATCTCTACTCAAGATACTCATTATTACCAAGACCAAATTTGCCGTGATCAACATCAATACCCACCTCAACCTCTTCAGAGTTTGGAGTCCAGAGCCTTTGTCCTATCGGCAAGGAGCTTAGACATTATTACATGAGGTGCCGAGTTCGAGCCCTCTTGACATCAGTTTTAATTTCCTCCTATCTCTAGTATAGGAGTTTATTTATAATTTCCCCCCTTATATAGGAGTTAATTTTGAAAAAAAAACCTCTTCAGAGTTTGGAACCACCCTTGAATGAAAATCAATATGCAAACTCCACAAAGGGGGAGATAGAGGGGTTGAACGCATCACAACGGAACATGAGGAGCTGCATGAGGTCAAAAGATGAACTAGTGATGGAAATGCAGCACACTCACAATGAACAGAAATCCAACATGGATGAAATGATCAGGCAGGTTGCTCCATTAACCGAGATGATGAAAGAGATACAAGAGGACAAAGCAATGTCTGAGGGGAATGAGAAGAAGGGAGATGAAGAAGGGGTAAGTGAGCCTGAAGAGAAGGAGCTGTCAGATGCTGAGCAAAAGTCGGAGGACTCATTGGAGAAGCCAGGAAAAGCAGGAGCCGTTGAGGACGAATTAGCAGAGGAAGAGTCTCAAACTGAAGAAGAGTCGAGCGCCGCGCCTCTCACAGACGACCTAACATGCAAAACTCTAGAGGAAGCGAAGGACAAACTTCCGGGGGAGAAAGAAGAAGACATCATACACCCTGAGAAACTGGGAACTTCATTATTCTACCTTCAGGTGAAAACAGAGCATGTCCTTGAAGGGGGAATAGTGAGGGTTATGTCTAACGTGGAAGGAGAACATGCACAACTAGAGAGACCACCTTCAGTGATAGATAAGCTCGAAGGACGCCACGGCGAGGAAGGACCAGAAATGAAGGAGGAAAGGTCGGAAAGAAAGGCCGCAAGAGCCATCTACTGGGTACAACTAGAGCCATTGCTTGAGCCGTTCAAGGTGGAAAAGTCTCCTGACACTAGACTACGCCCCAAGGAAAAGAAAGAAAATTTAGGGGACTTACAAGAATCACAAGAAAAGGCGGGCAGCCGTGAGGGTGATGTGCCTTTAGCAAAATCGGTGGAGTGTAAGAAGAAAAGTGCGATCAGGATCTCCAAATGATGATTTTTCCTATGACAGGTTGGGAAGAAGCTCATCCCCAGTTGATCCAGTTAAATGTTTGGGGAGCAACTGAACCCGAGGATGGATGATTGTAAGGAGGGAAGGAAGCTGCCGGAGGCAGAAAGTACTACTCCTCACGTCTTGGGGGACATCGAAGCAGGATGAAGACAATTTTTTCAGCTCCTCCAATCCACCACAGGGGAATCACAAAGTTTGAAGGGAGTATCCGGATCTGTTACTTAGTCTTACTTCTCCACCTTAAAAGTTTAAAAAAAATATAATCAGCAGTATGTGAAGCGGGAGAAACCCCACTACGTATACCTAGTCTGATCAAGTGAATAAGTGTTCGTTGGAAAATTCTTGGAGATCTAATTACTCAACACATACTCATAGGGAGCAAGACACTTGATCGAGTAGATTCCAAGAATCACCAAGACTGGGAATAAATGTTGTTTTTACGCCTCTTTAAAAAATCCAAAACGAATTTTGTTTTCAGAAAATAACAAAATAATAATAATAATATGTTTTAGGAAAGAAATTTTGGACGTATCTGGAAGGAGTTCTATTTTTAAATGATAAATCTTTAATTCTCGGAAGGGAATCTCCAACCAGTACTCCACAAAATCTCTTATTTTGTTTATTTTACTTTTGGGTTAGGAATTAGCTAAATAAGTAAGAAGGAGGAAATGGATAAGTAAATTTGTCTTTAACTGGGAAGAGTATAATGCGGAATTATTTAACTTTAAAATTTTAACTTTAAAATTTGAAATTTGGCGCAGGAAGGCGAACAGACGCTTATGTCATGGCGACCGTTTCCCCTTCCCCCTATACTCCTTTATCCGCGTCTATCCTTTCCATTTCCCCACCTCCAGTTAGCCTCTACCATCTCTCAAGTACAAAACTTCCAAGGCCCTTCCCTAAAAAATTCAGGAAAAATCACTCTTGTTCGCCAACTATGGAGAAACCTTCAGCCTCCAGCCTTTGCCGAAAACCTGCGTCCGGCAGACGGGTACGATTGATTCCGGCGACCCCTCGCCAGGAACCCTCCACACCCACATCTTCGTCGTCATCAACCACCGACTCCACTCAACTCTTGGAAACTTCTTCAAGCGGCTCACATTAAGAGAATCCTAGGGGAATGATGAGAAGCGTTAGACCTGCGGTGGAAATATGTTTGGATGAAGTAAGAACTATAGAAGTGCTTTAATCTAAATCTTCTGTGAAGCCCTCTAAAATGTGAGTTAAAGGCCTACAGTAGAACCCTTTCTACTATTAGACGATAAGAGAGGCTGTCATTGATGCTTAGAGGGAAATGACACAAGTTAGCGAGGACTAAAGGTAATAGGATCAGCCAGTTGAGCTTAATTCTTTCAAACTATCCAAACTGGCCTCATTGTAAGGGTACCCCCTAGTTGCACCTTTTGAGCCTTGACTATGATAACCCCTTCTTTTGTATACCCGAAGCCTCCATTTCGTATGAACAAGGGGATAGGCTGGGGCAACTACCATCAGGGGTAAAGGATAGGATGTGAAACAGGGGGGTAGAAAATATATATGAAGATAAAGGCCAGGAAACCTTGTAACCTGACCCAGAAAAAAAGAAAGAGAAAATGAAGATAGAAAGAAAAAGAAAATTAGAAAATGGGCAGGAAGAATGTATAACCTAACCCACATAAAAGAGGAAAAAAAATGGAAGGGTAGGAAATTATGTAACCTGGCCCTAAGAACAGTTCGATAAATAAGGCCAATATGGCCAAAGGTATCCCCAGGGTAAAAGTTTCAGATTGTATAAAGGGAGGTTGCCTTAGTTTTGTCCATGAGTTCACACGTCATTCACACTTCTGCATACATCATGAACTTAGAACCCATAGGATCTCACATTTATACACTACAACCCCTGCCCCCATTACAACCTAAATAAAGACCTTAAGGAGTTAGCTGTTGTCAAAAGAACTCTAGTATCAATGGTATGACAAAATGAATGAGAGAATTGTCCTAACAATTCTGGTGAGGATTGAGTGACAGAGTGAACCCAACAGTTGGAAAGATAGAAGCTATCTTGACAAGCGGACAAGCATGATTAGATAGAAGAGATGAGGGAAAGGAATTTGAGACTGTAGATAATTGGATTGACCTTAAGCTTGTGGGGACGATTGCCAAACAATATAAACCAGTTCTGTTTTTCCGTTTACTTGTCAATGTGTTTAGTTTACTTACATGATTTTCCTTTCTAAGTCCTGTATATATTTGTGTTAATCTTTTCAATAAAAACCATGCTTTGAAACTTGCCTCTTTCCCTTTTCTTTTCTTTCATACTTGAGGACAAGTATGGGTTAAGTGTGAGCAGTTTGATGAGGCTCGTTTCACGCATGTTTCCTACCTTAAAACTGCATCAAATTCTATAAACTAACGTCTAACTTTGAGCCAGGTGTGTGTGTAAGTCCACCATGTTCAGAAACTGAGTTGATCAACTGGGCGGACGAATGGATCAGGAAAATAAGCCAAATTGCAGCACAAATAGATCAAGTTGAAACAAATGATACGCAGCAGAGCACCCAATGAGAAGACTAATGCGTCACACAAGAAAAAATCCTCAAGGGAAAAGGGTAAAGATGACCTTTCAAAGAACAAATGCCATAAGGATCCAAACCTCGCGCCTTCCTATAAATGGACATAGAGAAAGAGGAAAGATGGAGCTTCGATCGGTGTCATTCATTAGATTTCAGCTCTCTTTTAGAGCTGGAATGGGGAGCTCCAAACACTTCATCTTCCTGTTTTCGCACACACACTTGGTCCTGTTCTAGTTTAGTCAAGTTTAGTTGGCATTTGGTGATAGTTTCTGCACTTTTAGCTTCATGTTCTTGCTATTCCACTTCGAGAAGAAGTGATGAAACAATTTCCTGTTTTCATAGTTTATTCTCGGTTTCTTTTTGATGTTATCGACTTTTGATGCTTTGATTTAGTATATTTGAAGTTATGTTTTCATTTTCAGCTGATGTGTTCTATTTCATGCATGATACTTCTGATCTACCTTCGATTTCTGTTTTCCGACTCATGTCTTAGTTAAGAATGTTTCGTTGTGCTTAGATTGAGTCAGATATGATGTTTTATATCTGCGTTTCCTTAGGATGTTTAGATCTGAGTGTTTATGTTTCTTTTCTGCATGATTATGGGTTAGTTTCTTGTTTATGCGGTAGCAGTTTAGATCTTAGGAGTGGATTCAATTCTATGAATTGTTTTGATGTTTCGTCTTCCGTAGCATTTTCAGATTTGTTCTTTGCTCTGTTTCTCATGTTGATTCGGTGAAGAAGATGAAGTTGTTAAAAAGTTTTTACTTTATCGTACACCTTGCAGGGGACTGACAGTCCCGTTTATTCTGTTTGTCCATTTCTAGAAAGTTCAGTTAAGTTGATCAAGTAGACTAATTAAGCTTTTATGAGTTGATCAGTTCAGTTAGTTTTAAATTTCTCAAGTCCAGTAGTTAACTTAACGCACCCCTAGAAAGCGTGGCAATAGTCATTCCCATTTCGTGTCTCGCAAGCAAATGTTTAACGCATCATCTCTGTGGGATCGATCCTTACTTCCATATACTAGTTAATAGTATTGTGGGTTAAGGTTTTGAAAACACGCTTTCGAGTTCTTCTTTTCATCTCACTTGAGTAGGAGTAGGTCGAGTTGACCAGGCCAAATTTTAATGGATCCACTAACCTGTTCTCCCAGGTGGAAGAGCATATAATTTGTTGGCCGGATCAGTTCGACAATCCAACTTGAGCAAGCCACAATGATAATAGAATGAAGAGAGAATCAGAAGAAACGAACGAGTCTTTCAGCAATATACCGCATTTACGATATTTGCCAAAAATTAGATATATATGTTGTATTTAAAATTTATATGATAAATAGTTAATATGTTAAAATCCCTAACCCTACTTTCATATTTTAGTTCAGCCGCCCCAACCCCAAACACACTCACGCAGAGATGCAAATCAAGTCCATTGTATAGATTTGATTGTGGTGTAGTTTTAATCTTTTGGACATTATTTAAATAGGTGAAATTTTATTTTAAATATTTGGCTATAATAGAATTCTTTTGGTATGAAACATAGATATAACGGTATGCCAGACCTTATTTTGATATACCGTACTCGGTAAGCCATACCTTATTTCGGTATAACGTAAAAGTACGGTATACCACCATACGGTATGTTATACCGCATAGACGGTATGGTAACGGTATCAGAAATAATCATTGCGGTATACCGAAAAATTCGGTAAGGTATAGGTATGATATTTTCTTATACCGCAATTTACAGTACGGTATGCGGTAAGACATTCTCGGTGCAGTATGCTGTACCGTGCCAACCCTACATACCAATGGTACAAGAGTGATATAGAAAATATGAATTTTTCAATACTTGAAAATAGTGTATACTATTAATCATGTATTTAATGCTATTACAAAAATTTATACCTTTAAAAGAATATTTGAGATCCCATTATCTATAGATATATAACGAGTTCCAAAGAAAATAACAATAAACATGAAATATAAAAATATCCCATAAATGAAGGTTATAAAGATAGATAATAACAAATTTGTAAAAGTGAAAAGACAAGATGGATAATAGTAAATTTGTAAAATGAAAAGACTTTGGAAAAGAGAGAGTGAAAGATTTTAACAGATGAAAATGTTTATTGTTATTTTCAAAAAAGTCCAAAAAAGTATTTTAGGATCATTTTTTGAAACCTTTCAATTTCTCGTTTTCAAAGTTTTTTCACTTTTAAAAATTTAATACATATCTATTTTTATTAGCTTTATTTACGTGATATTTTTATATTTCATGTTTATTGTTATTTTTCATTAGAATTCTCCTTCTATATATCTATAGATATGACAGACGGATAAATAGGCAGTTTTTTATAATGTAATAATAGGAGAGCATGCGGTGATCGAAGATGGAAAGCTTGGGATCGAGGAGAGTGGATATGTGATCGGGGAGAGTGGATACGATTTGTAAAGTTCATTCTAAATCAAATAATTACAATCGAAACTATATTTTAGGATATGAGTACTTTTTTCCCTTTTCTATAATTTCTAATTACACATATAAACATCTAAAATAACTTGTTCAGCTATAAAAGTATTCCCTCTGTTCTCTTATAGTTGAGACGGAACTTTTCGGCACGGAGTTTAAGAAATGGATGTTGAGTGTGTTAAATAAATATATAAAAAGATAAGAAAGAGAAAAAAGTATAGAGAATAACTAAAATCGTCACTTATCCATTCAGAATTTCTCTCTTATGCATCTATGGTGTATGATAGATTCTGGACCAAGTACAGTAAACTATGCACCATTACATGTTAATTTGTGCACAGATGTGTATGTACAAACTAATGCCCGCAGAACTATAAATTGCTAAAATAATGTTTTCAGAGAGCGATGCAGATGTTGCATCCCAGGTCAACTAGTGTGTGTCTGTTTTGTGTGCACGTGCATAAAACTTTTGGGAGCACTAAGTTAGATGGTAGAGGGAAAGTTCTTAAGTGTCTTGTTGTGGAGCACCCAATGCTTGTACAATGTACATTTGACTTATAATGACTTGATAAATATCTATGATTACATTAATTCCCAAATAGGATGCTTGATATAACATCTTAGAATTGATTGTTTCTGTAAGGCGTTCTGGTGTTTCTAATCTGCATTGATGTTGCATCTATGAATTATGAAACATTGCAAGTTTAAAAGATTAGCAGGCATCAAGGGCTCATTAGTGATCTATTACATCAGGGATCTGAACTGGGTACAAATGTATGCTACTTGACCAAGCATTTCGGATGTTATGATCGAGTTCGGATATGCATTCCCAAACTGCACTATTGCATTTGAAGCCACTACCAAATGCAATTTGCCACACCCGGTCACCCTTTCTAATCCTGCCTTTCGCCTCCAGATAGCTCAACTCGTACCAAACAGAAGAAGATGAAGTGTTGCCGAATCTGTGGAGCGTCATCCTAGATGCTTCTCCATCTTCTTTTTTCAACCTTAGCCTTTCCTCCACAGCATCAACGATTGCCCTTCCACCTGCATGTATGCAGAAATGCTCAAACGCCTTCTTGAAGTTTGGTACGTATACTTCCCGCTTTGTTGCTGCATTCTGAAATTTCCCTTGCAAGACTGACCATCCATACAGAAGCTGCTCTGAAAGTGGTAAGCAAGAAGGGCCTAATTCTGTTAAATTTATTTTCAGGGCATTTGCTGCGACATGTAGAAGAGATCTCGATAGTGCAACACCTACTGAGCCTGCTCCATCTTCTTTCTGGATGACTGAGTGGTATGACTCATCATCTGACCCCATATGTGTTCGTAAGAGATAGCGAAGTTTGTATTTGGCTCTTAACATGTCTTGCTTCTTGTTCGACAACAAGACAGCACCGCCTCCCATACGAAAAAGCGTGTTGGCTAAAAGCATGGACCTGATGCTACCATCATAGCCACTAGGGGTCACTGCTTCCATGCTGAGAACCAGAGCCAACGAGTTGCCTTGTACTCTCAAAAGATCTTTTGCTAAACCAATGGCCACAAGGCCAGCACTGCATCCCATTCCACTGAGGCTGACACTCTTGATATTGCTTCTGAACCCAAACTTGTTTATGATCATAGCTGTAATGGATGGTGTGGGACAGAAGATGCTACAGTTGGTTACTAGAATGTCAACGCTTTTGGGGTTGATACTTTGCTTGCTGAGGAGGTCTTTCACAACCGTGAAAAGAACTGTTTCTGTTTCTTCTTGGGTGCAGCTAAGAGATTTATCAGGTGGGATTTGATGCACTGAAACAGGAAGACATGCCTCACAACCAATGGCTGATCTTTTGATCATCTTGGTTTGGAAGTCGATAGCTTCTCTCTCATGAGCAGCACATAGTTCAAAGTGTTCTATATAGTTAGCTGCCGTGGCACGAAGATTAGGAGGTGGTAGGTAGCAGCAGAAGTCTATTAGGTAAATAGGACGGGTTTTGGCGGAAGAAAAGAAATATACAAGTACCAACAAGGCGATGGTGATAGCAATAACTACTCCATATTCATAGAAGGCGGCGAATGGGGAGATACCGTTGGCCCAACTTGTATCTGCAGAGGTAATAAACATTTTCTGAGATGCAAATTCTTATTTTTCTGCAGGTTGCATCGGTCTTATGTTATAAATTAGTTGTGGTTAATGGGATTACTACTTTGATCATGAATAGTGCATGCATAGAAGTTGGAGCTTGTTGGTATCATGCATTTTGCTTCTTGTCTGTTACTATATGCGTCAAGCAAGCAATTAATAAATTCATTTTTACCAAAAGTAAATTTAATACGTGATCATATTCATAATTATAATATTTTAAGAAACATAAAAAAATAGGACTCAAAGTTATATACACCAATAGCCAAGTAGAATAAATCAAAATCAACTCGGATACTAAGTTTAATAATTTTAGTATATTTACCCAAACTAATATACTTAAATATAAATAAATTTAATTTATAGACAGCAGCATATTAAAAATCCAAATTAAATTTTCTATATCGTTAAAAGCCTAAATTATTGAATTTAATACAAAAAGCCCAAACTATCACTCACCCTCGCCGCTCACCACTCTGCTCTCACCCATTCCTATCTCTCCCTCTTTACCGCCTCACCCACGTTGCCTCCGCCGCGCTGGCTCGTTGCTGCCCGCACCACATCCTCTTCTCTACCCCTTACCGCCTCACCCACCTCGCCGCCGCGCTCACCGGCACTTTAGATTAGTATAGATATAGATATAGATATAGATATATATATATATATATATATATATATATATATATATATATATAGATTGTCCATACTCCATCACATCATTTCATCTCATTGCGATGGAGTTGTCTTCGGTGTTGGGACACGGCTTTCAACCTGTATTTCGTTTCAATTCAACCATCAATAATACCAACCAGATCGCGGCCACTACACCGGTGCGTATTGCAAATCCAATTTGTTCTAATGATGCTTCAGTACATCCCCAAGTTTGGACCAAATCAGCGAACGCACTCAGAAAAGTATCTAAGGAAACAAGAGAATCTGCAATTCGAGATATTCAAGATTCTTCTGATTTGGAGTCTGCTCTCTTAAGGTGTTTGTTTCTTATCGTTGCTGTTTTCTTGTTAAAAAACCTTTTTTTGGCAACTGAATGTATAGCCTCAGAATTGTTTCTTTCCTTGATATCTGCCAATATTTATTAATTGTTTGGTGGTATTATGAAGCTGAAATTCGAAAAAATTAAGAGTTAGTCTTGTATTTTTAGAACTAGGTATTTACTCCATTGTCTTCCCAAACGATTTTCTATGCTCAATTTGAACTATAGACTGATTTGTCATTGTTAACATCATATATTGTTATAGGAGAATATCCTTAGCTAATTACTATACCGGCGATTTACAATATTCACATAAGTCTTTTTTCATCTAATACACTAAGATACTGCGGGAAATGTGAATTTTTCTCACTACAGTCGCCATGTTTATCACTAATATGTTGTTTACCTCTTTATATACGTTCGCCCAAATTGGGGTGCCATGATGGGAGCATTCCCTCGGCTATGCTCATTAAGTGAATGTTCACCTCACCTTAAACCAAACAAAAGCAGAAGTATAACATGTCATTCTGCTTGCAGGTCAGGAGAGGCGTTGAGAGTGCAAGATCTGAATATCATATTGCGTTATTTTGGGAAGTTTAACAGATGGAAGGATGTCTCTCAGGTTCTAATTGATTGCAAATGTGCTGTTATATCTTTCTTTCATCCGTGTAGCATATCTTGTTCACAGTATTTTGATGCACATGCTTGTCAATTGTTTCTCTCCCCATGGCATGTAGGCATTGGGATTTAATAATGAATTTGCTGACTGTATTGTTTGCTCTGATTAGTGATTAGTGATTACTGATGTCAATAAAGCAATTTTCACTTTCTTGATTAGTTAGTGTGTTGTAGTGAAATAAAATATTCCTTTTAACTTTTTCTTAATAACACAAACTTTGAGCACAGACTTATGCTGATAGCTTCAACATTATGGTGGTGTATTTGTTATATAACTTGTGCATAAAATGTCTAAGTTCACTTTGTGTGTAGTATATAGATACTGTTGATGCAGACTGGGAAACAATGAGTCTTTTGGCGTAAACCAGACGGCCATTGAAATCATAAATATTTTTTAGTAGTCCAATCAATGTATATATGGTTGAACAACTAATAAATCATATGCAAAATAGCATGCACCGTTTAATACCTGTTTACAGATTTGGCATTTGAGATGTTCGCATTTTGTTATAAAATGATTAGAATGTTGTTGTTATACCTTGTCTTTCAGATTTTCATTTTACCCTTAAGTTTTGGTTTCCTTGAGCAAAAATTTGAGGCTGTTGCTGTGGAGATTTTTCTTTCCTGATTTATGGGTATCTTGTACTATCATATTCTACTTGATAGATATGAATCATATGATCCAATGTTATGCCATATCAGTTTATATGTGCTTTTATGAGGGGTTTCTCCTACTGACACTCTTTTCTGATCAAAACGGTTTACAATGAAGGGAAAACTCATCATCTTGTTGTTATAATATGCTACTTGGCATTTTTGCAGCTTTTTGATTGGATGCGGCGTCATGGAAAAACTAATATTGCTTCCTACAGCAGTTATATAAAGTTTGTGGGGAGGGATTCTAATGCTGCGAAGGCCTTAGAGATATATAATAGCATCAAAGATGACTCTACAAAGAGCAATGTATCTGTTTGTAACTCCACATTAAGTTGTCTAATTAAATGTGGCAAGTTCAACAGCAGCCTCAAGCTATTTAATCAAATGAAGCAAGCTGGTCTCATACCTGATATTATAACTTATAGTACGGTATGTTACTCTATGTTTAACACCACCTGTCTTTTAAGAATAAAAACTTTTGAAACGGCACGGGTTTTAATGCACAATCGGTAAAGTAAGTGAGATATAGAAAGAAAGTGTGATTGAAATCTTGTTAATGGAGAATAGGTCCCACCTCATTAGAAAATAAAAAAGTTTCTTAAATAGAAAGTTTCTAATTATAAGGGATGGACCAAAATGGAAATAGTTTCTATTTTTAAAGGACGGATGTATCATTACAAATAAAAGGCGACGTGGATTAAATAGTCATATGCAGCCAACACTTTTTCTCATGTTGTTATTCACATAGTGCAAGAGTACCCAATATATTAATAAAAATTTTAAATTATGAACTCACATGCCCAAGAGAGTTGATACCATAGCTGCTTGTAAAATATATTCAGATAGGTAAGAAATTTAACAATTTCTTGTTTTTATCAAATGGCTGTTTGTGGAGTTCTTCAGTTTTCATATGACCTCACAATTTTTATTTTCATCATTTTAGCTACTTTCGGGTTGTGCCAAGGTCAAAGGTGGTTACTCTAAGGCAATGGAACTGGTCCATGAAATGAAGTCCAGGGGATTGAGTATGGATGATGTATTGTACGGAACGCTAATATCAGTTTGTGCTTCAAATAATCAATGTGATGAAGCGGAAAAATACTTTGATGAGATGAAGTCGGAAGGAAATTCACCTAATGTCTTTCACTACAGCTCTTTGTTAAATGCATATGCTATTGATGGGAATTATAAGAAGGCTGATAAAGTAATTCAAGACATGAGATCTGCAGGATTAACTTTGAACAAGGTGTATTTCTGAATTCCCAGCCTTTATTGTGCAGACCTTATCCAATTATATGACTATGTGCTGGTAATATTGTTTATTGCAGAGAATTAATCTCAGTTCATGTCTATTAAAAGTAAATGATGTAGAAAAATTTCATCGAGTATCTTTGTGCACGTATTAACCTTACGATTGGAGATATGGGAAGAAAGGGAAATAATTGGTATCAGCAAGCAAGGCAGAAAGCATTAACTTATTTTATTGCTCCCTTTCTCGCTAAAGTTGAGGGCCCTACTTAGTCTTTATTGTAATATTATCATTGATATAGCAAACTATAATTATTATCAGCCAATGTTGTCAAATAGCGGATATAGCGGGGATATAGTGCTATTGCATAGCGTTCGGCGATGGAAACGCCATCGCCACGCCGATTTATGGCATCTTTCTGTGGCGTCGCCATATCCCGGCATTGCGTTGATTTTGACTATTTACCTCTAATTTTGACCTTTTAATCTCCAATTTTGACTATTCAGCCCAATAACTAGAGACTGGCCCAATTAACCCTTACAGACCGACCGTTGGCCCATACCCGACCCAATTTTAAATTAAAAGGTTAATTAATTAAGTCAAAATATAAAAAGTAAATCATATTTCCACCACCATTTTATGCTTTATTAATTGTTTTAAGAGTTTTAGATGTTATGTTTTTATTATTTTCTAATTTTTTGGATTAAATATAGTACTATAAGTGTTATTTTATTTATTTGATTACTGACCGCCATATCTCGCCATACCGATACGCCATATTCCTGTGGCGGTTTTCAGGTAGACCGCCATAAGCCGCCAAACGAGATTGACAAAATTGTTATCAGCCTTTGTAGGTAACTCGAGCTTATTATTTGTGCTCTGAAACTCTTATCTTTTTTTTCAGGTCATTCTCACAACTCTGCTGAAAGTATATGTTAGAGCAGGGCTATTCGAGAAATCGAGAGAATTGCTAGATGAACTGCAAGCTTTAGGCCATGCTGAAGATGAGGTGACAATGAATCTACTTTTTGCATCCATTTTGTGTTTCTATTGAAGTTCAAAATGATCTGCATGTATGTTTGTGCGTGCCTGTGATGTAGTGATTATTAAATGAGCTAATATATAATGATACCAATTTGCATTTATATAGATAAAAAATAGCAACAAAGATAAAAATGGCCATTTTGGCTAAATGTACTTCTTAATTTGTGTGCAATAGCATTAATTCACGCATAAGAAGCTTCGATCATGTGAATTGTGGCAAAATGAGTCAATTCATGACTAAGAAGCTTTGTGGTGGTAGATTGTAGCAAAATAGTGTAAATTCACAACTATAAAGCATTTTGGCCATGAATGGTAGGATCAATATGATCAATTCATGACTAAGAAGCTTCATGGTTGTGAATTGTAGGCAAAATTGGGTCAAGTCAAGACTAAGGAGCTTCGTGGCTGTGCATTATTATGATAAGGGTGAAATTGTAAGAGTGGCTATTTGCTTTACAACATTATGTTTTAGTTTGTAATATCTTTAAAAATTGTACTCCCTCCGTCCCATAATAGATGGCACACTTGGATAATGACACAGGATTTTAGGAGATGTTATTTTGTATATTAAGTGGAGAGAGAAAATAGTATATTTATATTAATGTGAGAGAGAACTTTTTTCAAAAAAGGAAATGTGACATCTTTTGTGGGAGTACTTTTTTTATCACTGCAATTGCATCATGCTGCAATTGGGGCAACTTTAGATTTCGCAGTCAAATTGGGGAGCTTCTACAGCCTTCGCTAACTTATCTGACACTATCTTTGCAGATGCCATACTGTTTGCTGATGGATGGCCTTGCTAAGTCTGGGAAACTTATAGAGGCTAAAATAGTTTTCGATGAAATGAGGAGAAAGGAAGTGAAAAATGGTAAGCATGGAAACGGTAGAAACTTTATGTCTGGTATTAGGAAACAAATTATATTTGTAACGCCCACTAACCTCACAGCCTGAAACCAAATAGGTTTAGAAAATTTCGTTGAGTGATTTAATCTTTCATCTTTACTAGATCTTCAACATGGTTGTTTCTTGAACTTTGTTTGGAACAGATATAAGAACCAGAAATTTAAAATCTTTATGATCACAATTCACAAGATTTAACGTACATATTAGAATAGCCATCAGCAGCAAATTCTCTAGTAATGGTCTGAAGGTGTGGAGACTATTTTAAAATGTTGCAAATTCTCTATTTGTTTCTATGTAGTTTGAAATGCAGAATAATTTCACGATGTGGACATGTATTTTAGTTTTTTTATTATTTTACATTTCTGAATCTCCTTTTGGAGTTACCTACCATACCATACTAATTACAATCTTGGCTCAAAACACTTGTAGATGGTTACTCCTACAGCATTATGATTTCAGCCCTCTGCCGTGGCAAACTGATTGATGAAGCAAAACAGTTGGCTAGTGAATTTGAGATGAAGTATGACAAATACGATGTGGTTATTTTGAATTCAATGCTGTGTGCCTATTGTAGATCAGGTGACATGGAGAATGTAATGAAGATGATGAAGAAAATGGATGAGTCAGCAATTAGTCCTGACTGGAGTACCTTTAAAATTTTAATAAAATATTTCTGCAAGGAGCAGCTGTATTTACTTGCCTATCGTACGATGGAGGATATGCACAGCAAAGGTCACCAGCCTCTGGAGGTAATAGTTTGTATGCCGCAGAATAGAAGTACTGTTTTCTGAGCCCCAAATGATTTTATTTGTTCTTGTAGCTTTTACCTGAGGCATAATCAATATGCTCACCTGTTGTGCGTGTTCTTCTCATTTAGGGACCACGCTAAGAAGCTGGTTTTTTGAGAAAATTGGTGAAATGTTTGCGTTTGTCCTGAACAATCTGTAAAATTACAAATAACAG
Source organism: Salvia splendens (assembly GCF_004379255.2). Classification (NCBI taxonomy): domain Eukaryota; kingdom Viridiplantae; phylum Streptophyta; class Magnoliopsida; order Lamiales; family Lamiaceae; genus Salvia; species Salvia splendens. Next base: position 19,263,277 of record NC_056045.1, read on the forward strand.
ATATAGAGTTGAGGACTTATATTCGCAACAGCAAATTCAGTGAACTTGTTTACAATGAGTTTGATAAATATTTTAAATTATCATTGAGGGGGGATTTTTTCTGGATTTTATAAAAAGGTCCTCTAAATCATCCCATCAAATCCAAATCTCCAAATCCGTTTGCTATACGAATGAAGTTTGTTTCCTTAATTTTTTTGTTGCCCCAGTGATTCAGAAATAGGCTTGGGAGACTATTAGTTGAGTTATACAATTATTTGAAGGATGAGAAACTATTATATTTGGTTGATTTTGTTACTTGTTCATTACTTTAAGAGGTTTGATCTACAGAATAATATCATTACAATATTCAAATTTTACTTTGGTCTTTCCTCACCATTTACTTCGCCGATAATTGTCATCTCATGATTGAATGAGTATAATCCTACATGTGGTGAAGCAGTAACTGCTCAAAGATCGAACAATGTAAAGATGATGGAAATGACTCCAGCTACGATGATAGGACATGCTAAGAATAGTACAACTCATTGAATTAGCTCCACATTTATTTGAAGTTTTTATCTTTGCAGGATCTCTGTGTCTCTTTGATGAAATCTCTCGGTTCAATGGGTGCATATTCAGAAGCATTTTCAGTATACACTATGCTGAAATATAGCAAGAGAACGATGGATAAGGCCATTCATGGAAAAATTTTACACATTTTACTTTCAGGTGGACTTCTTAAAGATGCATATCTAGTTGTGAAGGTACGAATTCTGTTTTGAGTATCTAAATTGATAATCGTTCTCTGTGCCCTATGTATTTATTGCTCTTTCATTTCATCAGGATAATGCAGAGTTAATCCCTAAGCCAGCCATTAAGAAGTTTGCTATCTCCTTTATGAGGAACGGCAACATAAACTTAGTAAATGATGTGATCAAGTCTATTCACAACTCAAACTACAAGATTGATCAGGTAGTCATATATCGCCATGGAAAAATGTGCTTCTATGCCTGCTCCTTTACCTGTTCTGTCTTATCTTAAGCATGTACAAATACCCCATTGCATACTCAAGTGTAGTACAGGTCTTAATTCTACGCCACATTGAATTTTGGTATTTCGAGTATGAAAAATAAGTTTCTGTTATTCATTGTCTGTTTCACTTTCACATTTTGGATGAAGATTTAGTCATTTATTGCCACATCTGTTTCAGGATATATTTCACTTGGCCATTTCCCGTTACATTGAGCAACCGGAAAAGAAAGACCTGCTTCTTCATTTGCTACAGTGGATGCCTGGTCAAGGTTATGCTGTTGATTCAACTACAGGTGATATGATACTCAAGAATTCACACTTCTTTGGGCACCATTCAGTTGCAGAATTAATGTATAAGCATCATACCGTGTTGAAGACAAACAAATTACGTAGAGAGGAGCAACGGATGAACACGAGTTCTTAGCGTTTAAGGTGTGCTCTTGATACAGATCGAGAATAAAGATGTCCATGTATTCAGGCGTTACCTTTATCCTAGGAGTTTGTTATTATTGCCATGTTTATCTTTAGTAGATTTGAATCTTCAACATATTTGATTTAATCTGTACGTTCTCTACGTCCTCCAAACAGTGATCACTGTCTGCGAGTGCATGCAGCGTCCCCTTGCCATACGGTCTACCGATAGTAACTCCTGTCTTTGCCTTCACCCGTTAAGATTTCAACTGTTCAGGCAGCGAGAGCTCCAACACCCGTGTTGCATCCATGCCCTCTGCCACTGTCACCCCCTCATCGTCAGGACGATCCGTTACTTGTGGTTCCACCTTCTGCTGTTGTGCCACAACCAAAACCACAGTTTGCGACAACCCCTAAGTTGTCATCCGCCCCTGCCACAGCAGCAGTCATTTCCAGCACAATCGAGCCCCGATGTTCCACATCCACCACCATATCCACTCTCCAGCCAACAGCTCAAGTAGGATAACACTAGTAATAGCTTGAACTATTTACCAGATTTATATTTGTAACTTCTTGATAGAGTTTCAAATTAAAACTACTCTAGTGATGTTAAATTTTGAGATATGGACGGTCATGTGATTTGCTATTCATAGCAATTGACTGCATAAGACTTTTGATGGGCACTTCCTCTCACTCAGTTGGCAAGTTAGATTCACATTTTGGTGTTTTCACCATCATAGTTATTATAGATGTAGATTCTGTTATTGGCTTCAACAATTTCGAGGAAAATTTTTCACTTCGTATTTACTTTTCCCCTATAAATTATTTTTATTTTACGTAAGTGTCTAAGATGTATTTACTTAGTCAGTATTCTGAACCTGATTATGTTTTTGCACACAAGTGCAACACGGTGTGACCGCGATGCAGTCTCTCCCTACCAGGAGACAAGTCATGTTCAAGCAGAACCTCCAAGATCCCAACATGCCCTCTCATGGCTACAATATAGACTGGATTCATGCCTTGGTCGTCGAGCCACCATAGCATCTCAGGGCCTACAGATAACAATTTTTCGGAAATCTCAACGTGCCCTTCTGTAGCTGCAATGTGAAGAGATGACAACCTTTTGGAGTTGACATCTCGAGCTAGCTCTGAGTTTATCCTCAACAACTCTTCCACGATTGCCACTTTTCCCGCCAGTGTTGCTGTGTGAAGGAGATTTCTTGAACGAGCGAATGAAACTTGATCAACAAGAAATGGATCTTGTTGCACAAGTATTTGGAAAGTTGCTACATCTCCTCTCCCCTCGTTAATTAAAAGAATAATAAAGTAGGAAATGAAAAAGGTAGAGAGATAAATAGAGAATAAAGTAAGAGAGAGTAAGTAAGTGAGAAAAATGTGTTGAGTTTTATTAAAAAAAGAAATGACTTTACTACTATGGAACTTATCAAAATGACAAAATGACTCCATTACTATGGAACGAAGGGAGTATATGATACTCCCTCTATGCCAACTAAGTTGAGTCATACTCCATTTCTTTTTGGGACGTTCAACAAAGTTGAATCATTTCCCTTTTTTGAAGAAAAACAAAAGATCTAATCATTTTTACTTTACTCCATCACATACTTTATTTTCTCTTATCTTTCTACTTTTTCCTCTCTCTTATTTTATTTTATTATCATTAACCTCATTCAATACAATTTCGTAATTTATGTGTCCAAAAAAGTGACCCAACTTAGTTGGACGGAGAGAGTACTATTATTGTTGATACGTGTTTGCAATTTTTATACTAGTTACCCCGTCCTTGAAAATAGAAACATTTGAAACACACGTGTTTTAATGAATAATTGGTAAGTAAAAGAAAAGAATTGGTAAAGTAAGAAAGAGGAAATGAAAAATAAGTGAGAGGGGAAGAGAAAAAGTATTTGAAGTAGTGTTAGTGGATTGTTGGGTTCACATCCTAAAATAGAAAGTTTAGAAAAATTCTATCTTTAAGGGACATCCCAAAATGGAAATAGTTTCTATTTTTAATGGATGAAGGTAGTATTAAATACTCTCTCCGTCCACCATTTATAGTCTCATCTTGAAGTGGCACAGATTTTAAGAAATTGTTTGACGCTGCGAAGAAAAATGGAGAAATGAGATAGTGGAATATGGATCCCACTTTTATACTCCCCCCGTCCCATAGAAATAGACCATATTTTCCTTTTCGTCCGTCCCCTAGAAATAGTCCATATCCATTTATAGCAACCTTTTTCCCCTTCTCTTTTATTTTACTATTTATGGGTCCCACTATCCACTACATAATTTCAACTAATTTTCCTATTCTCTCTTACTTTACCAATTATGTATTAAAACTCGTGTCGATCCAAATGGTCTATTTCTATGCGATGGAGGGAGTATATATTCCAATAGTTTTATACTCCATCAGTCCATAAAACATTGTTCAAGTTTGACTCGACACAGTTTTAAGAAATGTGAAGAAAAGTGAGTTGAAAAAGTTAGTGAAATGAGGGTCCCACATTTATATATTAGTTTTATAATAGAATGTGAGTTTAAGAGTATGCACAACGGTGGCGCCGGGCCCTGCGTCCGTCCGCGCTGATGGCACGGCGCTGCTCGATGCATCGAGCAGCGCCGTGCCAGCGAGCAGGACACGTGGCGAACGGCGATTGATATGCCGTTGCCTTTGGAATTTTTTTATTAAAAATCGGTTTTAATTAAAAAAACGACTGAAAAAAAAATTCACTTCCCAAAAAAAATATATCCGTTTTTTACCACTTTTTTAATTTTTTTTATTCCCCCCCCCCCCCAAAATACACACTTTCATCTATAAATACCCCCACTTTCACACCCAAAAATTCACATCAAACTACACAATTCTCATATTCATTCTCCCATATCCATTCTCACCTTCATTCTCTCATATCCATTCTCAATCTTTTAATTATGTAATTTTAAATTTTTAGGATTTTAATTATGTCTTTTTTATTTTATTTGTAATTTGTAATATTTATTGTAGTTTTTTAATGAATTTTAATATTATGGAAATGTTTTTGTTTAATTGAATTTTAAATTGAATTGTGCTCGTCCTTGCGGAAGAGCACAACTATGGGTGTTGTGCTCTTGCTAGAGAGCAGGCAGGAATAGTGGCGTCGGGCCCACAACCGTGCTCGCTGGCAAGAGCACGGTTGTGGATGCTCTAAAGAATTAGTGGAAAGTGAGGTCCATTTACCAAAAAAAAGCAAAGTAAACAACTTTCCACGGACGGACTAAAATGACAAAACTGGATAACATTTCACGGACGAAAGGAGTAGTAAAATTTGAGTGTAATGATGTTGTTGAAAGTGAGGCTCGCTTATGGTGAAGGGGTTGGCAGCGGAAGCGTGCACTTGTTTGATCACATAATATCTTGATCTATTTAGCAGATTATTTAGACAAAATCTATTCGCGTAATTCTCACATGTATCATGCTCATAACTTGAATTTAATCATGATTTAGCGTAATTGAAACCTAAAACATGCTTACTACGGAGTTAACCAATTTAACTCGTTTATTCTCTAAAGAATCGAAGTTGACTAGCGCCTTCTCCACGTGAAGATCTTGATTACTAAACCACTGATCTTCTGACTGGTTCCCGGACTGTAAACTGATATCAGTGTGCGCTGATCTCACCAGAATACTAGGACTTAAATAAAGAAGATAAAAACTGCTCACGGAGGGAGCTGGAAAAAAAATTGTCCCTCTTGTGCAGGGAGAGGGGGACGAAAATTTTGGAGGAAAAATTAAGTGTATTTTCTGTCTCCTTTATTCTCCTATTTATATCAAGTCACATATAGGGCCCAGTAAGGGATGTATAGAAGAATTTGGATATGGCCTCCCCCAATTAGATTCTTACTAATTAAATTGGACCCACAATTTAATATAAGCTTATATTGGAATATTACGAGCAGCCACTACAGAAGTAATATTGCACTGCCCATCCAAATCCGAAATTACAACTATTTGTTTGTCGTTCATTTCTCGTGCTTAAGATAGAAACGTCTATTAATTAATTAATGTCTGCTATGAACTTAATTAATTAACATATTATTAACTCCAAGAGTGGACTTAGCAAGAAACGTTTATTTATTATTCATAGAGTAATCAAACTCCAACTAGCTAGGTTCCGAATAATAAAACCTTGTTTCGAGCTCCTCTTGTGCACGTTATCAAACGAGACTCACCTCGCGCACAATTCAATATAATAGCAATCCTAGCACCGCTAGATATTAATCACCACTACCCAATATACCAGGATTCTTGGGTTGCGAAAAATCCGCACCATTTGGTAAGTCAAAGTAGTGCATAACCAATACCGTATGCTCAATGCTAACGTACATTGATTAAGAAATTAATTATCAAGACCTCGTCTTTCAGTAGATAGCATAAAGACTCGTCTTGTTGTTAGATCCAATTCAGTGCTATACCACACCAATGTCATCTTATTTCAGTAAGGCATAGAAATATGTGGACTGACATTGCAACCTTTCACGATAGGTAGTCTAGGCCTATCTTGGTTGTGAAATTCTTATTTTTCTTTGTTCAGAACTGATCGTGTTACCTTAAAGTGGACGACGCCCACCACCAGTCTACTAAAACAAAGACTTGGACTTTGTTACGTTGCTTATACATTTAAATATGCAATAAGCATTCATTAAATGTAAAACATAACAACATTATGATAAAAATAATTTGTTGCATCAATTGCAAAATAAAATATAGAGTTTTTACAGTATTCAATCACTCGAAAGGTGATTTCTAGTATACAAACTCTAAAAATCTCCCACTTATACTCAAAACAGCTTTCGAGTATACAAAATAAATGTGCACTACGTCTAATTCACTTATACTGAAAGCGAGTTGAGGTCTTGAATGAGTTGAACTCCCATCCCTTCAACATGGCGCTCGAACGGTTTCACCGCCAATGCCTTTGTAAAAGGATCTGTCATGTTGTTCTCTGACGCAATCTTGACCACTTGTATGTCTCCTCTCTGCACTATATCTCTAATGATATGGTACTTCCTCTCTATGTGTTTGCTCGCTTCGTTAGCCCGTGGTTCTTTCGCCACAGCACCAGAATTGTCACAATAAATGGTGATGCTGTTGGGTAGATTCGTAACCACACCTAAGTCGATAAGGAAGTTCTTGAACCATACAGCCTCTTCTGCAGGTAGAGTCTGCGATGCATTTCTCACACTCTTCCAAATTACGGCTCCTCTTCCTAAGGTGAACACATATCCAGAAGTAGATTTTCTCGAGTCCTGACCAACTTGAAAAGCTGAGTCAGTATATCCCAAAGGGCAGAGCTCGGCTGCATTGTAAACTAGAGCATAGTCCTTAGTCCGTTTAAGGTACTTGAGTATGTTCTTTACGGCAATCCAATGTCCTTGGCCCGGATTCGACTGATATCTTGCCACCATGCCAACAACAAAGCAAATATCAGGCCTTGTACAAAGCATAGCATACATGAGACTTCCAACTGCCAAAGCATATGGTATCATTCTCATCTCTTCTATCTCAGATGGCGTTTTGGGGCACATCTCTTGAGATAGATGGATGACATGTCTAAAAGGTAAGAAACCTTTCTTGCCATATTGCATGCTAAAGCGACTAAGTACAGTGTCGATGTAAGGTTCTTGAGATAAGCACAACGTCATCTTCTCACGATTCTAAAGAACCTTGATTCCGAGGATGTGTCCCGCGTCTCCCATATCCTTAATCTCGAACTGGTTTGACAACCATGTTCGTACTGATGACAACATCTTTTCATTGTTTCCAATTAGAAGAATGTCATCTACATATAAAACTAAGAACACAACATTCCCTTTTTCAGCCTTCTTGTAAACACAGCTTTCATTTAGGCACTTTTCGAATCCAAACTTATGAACAATCTGATCGAAACACTGGTTTCATGATCTAGATGCTTGCTTGAGGCCATAAATGACCTTCTTAAGCTTCCAAACCATGTGTTCCTTGTTGCCTTTCACGACATATCCTTCGGGTTGTTCCATGTAGATGGTCTCCTCAAGACTCCTGTTCAAGAACGCAGTCTTAACGTTCATTTGCCACACATCCCAATCCATGTAAGCTGCTATAGACAAAAGTATCTGGATTGATTTGAGCATGGTCACCGGGGAGAAGGTCTCGTCGTAATCAGCACCTTCCCTTTGGGTATACCCCTTGGCCACTAGTCTTGCTTTAAAGACTTTAACTCGTCCATCGGGTCCACGTTTACGCTTGTATATCCACTTACTCCCAATGGCAGTACAGCCTTCGGGTAAGACGGACAAATCATAGACGTCTTTGTCTATCATAGATTGTAGTTCCGAATCCATTGCTTTCACTCATTCGCAATGATCGACATCTGCCTGCGCCTCTGCAAAGTTCCAGGGATCTGATACATTGCTGTTCGAGGAGTGATCCATAGATTCCCCCAAACCAATGTATCTATCGGGCTCATGATAGACCCTCCCACTGCGGCGAGGCACTACAATACTTGGAGTAGAAGTTGAAATTTCGGGAATTGTTTGTACACTAGGCATGGGTTCTTGGTTAATGGAACTTGTGACAGAAGTTAGCTCGTCAAAAGCCACTTCACTACTGGGTTTATGATTCATTACAAAGTCTTCCTCTAAGAATGTCGCGTGAGTAATCACAATGACTTTCTTGTCCCGGAGACTATAGAATTCATAAGCTTTCGATCCTCTAGGGTACCCTATAAACACACATACCTCCGTCCTTGATCCAAGCTTAGTTGGATCCTTTTCCAATACATGAGCCGGGCAACCCCAAATCTTGAGATGTGCTAGATTGGGCTTGCGCCGAGTCCACAACTCATAAGGAGTAGTAGGCACGGATTCTGACGGTAAGTTGTCTAAAATATAACTTGCAGAAAGCAAGACATGTCCCCAAAACGATATAGGTAGTCGTGCATAACTCATCATCGACCGGACCATGTTCAACAAGGTCCTATTCCTTCTTTCAGCCAAGCCGTTTTGCTGGGGCATGCCTGGCGCGGTCAGTTGGGATTCAATTCCCGCCACCAACAAGTAGTCCAAAAACTCGGCACTGAGGTACTCGACTCCGCGATCAGATCACAGGCTTTTGATACTCTTTCCATGATACATCTCCACATATGCCTTAAACTCTTTGAACTTGTCAAAAGATTCAGACTTGTGGCGCATCAAATAGACATATCCAATTTTTGAGAAGTCATCAATAAAGGTGATGAAGTATCGAAAACCGCCTCTTTCCTCGGTTGGTATTGGTCCACACACATCGGTATGAACGAGCTCAAGTACTTCCTTGGCCCTATTGCCCTTAGCCTTAAAAGACCTCTTGGTCATCTTGCCTTCCAAGCAGGATTCGCACGTAAGAAACGGCTCATTCTCTAGACCCTTGATAAGGTCTTGGTCCACAAGAGAATGGATCCTTCTTTCTTTGGAATAACCAAGTCTAAGGTGTCATAAGTACGTTTCGTTCATTGAACTTGAAGGTTCTTTTCTTTTCCTTGAAATTTTCGTTGTTGTATTGAGTTTTGATTTGCAATTATTAAACTGTGTAGATGTGATTGTGTACAGATTGTTTTCCATGATACCACGACAGATATAAGAACCATATTTCTTAACAACGCAATTGTCATTAAAAGAAATCGAATATCCATCAAAAACCAATTTAGAAACTGAAATTAAATTTCTTCTAAAAGAAGGTATCAACAAAACATTCTTCAAAATAAAAAATCTATCACTACTAAAAAGCAAATAAACGTCTCTCACTGCAACGGCCGCCACTTTAGTAGCGTCGCCCAGCTGGACCTCGATCTCACCATCATATAGCCGTCTTGTCACATGCATTAAGTCAGGATCAAAACAAATATGATCAGTTCCTCCAGTGTCAATAACCCAAGTATTAGTAGATGTCGAAGCCAAACATGACTCGACCACTAGAGCTTGGTGCATACCTGTAGCCTTGCCCTTTTTAGGACAGTCTGGCTTCCGATGCCCCTTCTCTCCACACTTGAAACACTTCCCCGAAGGCTTCTTCTTCTTCTTCTTCTTCTTCTTCTTTCCCTTAGCATTCTTAGTCGCAACCGGGTTTGGTGCCCTCTTCATTCCTACACCAGGCTTAGAGCCAAAGGAATGATGCGCCAAACTCAGCATAGCTACCTTAGCTTAAACCATAAGGTCCTCCGCCGACTGAAGTTCAGTCAACAACTCTGCCAAGGTGTAATTCCTTTTGTTCATCTCGAAGTTGAGCTTGAACTGCTGGAAGCTAGGGGGAAGACAATGAAGGATAATAGTCACTTGGGACTCAGGATCGATTGTCCCTCCCAAAACCTAATCTGGTTGAGGTGACTCATCATCTCAAGGACATGGTCCCACACAGACGTGTCTTCCTTTATTGTCTTCGTCATGATACTCCGAAAGGCTTGAGACTTAGCCGTCCGATTCTGAGTACCAAAAAGATTTGTGAGATTTTGCATAATCCCGGCGGCAGTCGCCATGGCAGAATGCTGATGCTTGAGCAGTGAAGACATAGAAGCCAACATATAGCACTTAGCCATCTCATTCATCTTATGCCACCGTCTATGCGCATCTCTAACTCCTGCCGCGACATTTGCCGCCGACACTGGAGGCTGTGGAGTAGTAAGCACAAACTTGTACTCTTCAGCTGTGAGAACGATGTCCAAATTTTATTTCCATTGTATGTAATTTTGGCCCTCAAGTTTGTTTTCTTTAAGAATTGCATAAAGATGATTGAATGACAATTTGACGATTTAGTTTGCACTGCAAAACAGAAGATTTACTATTTGTCATAAACTTATGTAAGAAATTTGAGTAGACTAACCATAAAACTTTTTAAAATCTTACAACTGTAAAATTAAAATTTTGTACCCTCCATAAGAGGTCAATACGCATTAAAATTTTAGCATTTTACTGGTCACAACATCGACGAATAGTCCAGAGACCACATAATGGCATGACCGCCTAATGTTGCCTAAGCAAGACCACCAGATTTAGCATTACAGAATCTCATTTCTACAACACACTCCCATAACAATGTTCATGTGTTGCTAATAAAATCAAGCTATCTCATAAATTCTGTGTGAACTCCTGAATCTCGCAGTTTCTTGGGATTATTGTCCCCACATAATGGGTGACGATAATATTAGAAACCACATTCTTATTCACACTATTTCTGTTTTAGAAGTCGGCCCTCATGAACTTACTATTTCTTAGGATTATTGTCCCCACATAATGGGTGGCGATAATATTAGAAATTAGCTTCACAAATTGCAGACCAATCTATGTAGACCATATACAAACATTAAGTTCGTAATTATAGTTTAGATATTTTGGTCATGGTTTTTCTTTAATTATCCTTAGCCTTAAGGCAAAAAAGGCTTAATTAAATTCTGTTGGCATTTAATTGACTGGATAATTAAATCTTTTATTATCTTTTAGTATCTTACTTTATAAAATAAATTATTCTAGAATTTAATTATTATTCACGTCTACTATATGTTATTTCTGAATTATTTAAATCTTAATTAGGCATGAAAAATTAAATTCAAATTATTTCCATGTTCAAGATTAGGAAGAGAAATTATATTATTTAATGTATTTCTACATGTCTATCCTAATTAGGATTCTAGATATATACTAATTAGGAAACTATTAAATTATTCTTGTCCATATCATCTAGAAATCAAATAATATTATTTATTTCCATAGATATAGTCAATAATTTAAATATTCCTAAATTTTAGGGAAATCTTCCCAAAATATTTTATTTCCATTAAATAATAATATTTTAATGATTTCTTTTTATTTCAAGAATTAAATAATCATAAATTTCATCGTTATCTCGTCGATCGAGGTTCGCACGGATGAAAAATCCGATGAGTTCACCATCGGAAATCCGACGCACACTGCGTCACGGACATCCGCGCACGTCCCGGATCAGCGATAGGCGCGTCATCTCGACCAGCGGCTCACGCTGCCGCGTACCTCTCTCGGTCGCACGTCCCGTCCTCTCGCCCATCACCATGGCTCGTCGGGTACTGACAGCTCTCGGCCAGCAGCGTGCAGAGATGTGCCACTGCTCTCAGCCAGCCACCGCCTCCCGTCTCAGCCATGCGTGCACCGTCAGCTCCCACTACTTCAGCCAGCGTCCCACCACGGGGCACGTCGCTCTCGGCCTGGCCTGGCGCTGACGGTCGAACCGCGGCACCGCGCCAGCCTCCATCCATCGACCTTGGTGCGGGCGGCCGCCTAGTATTTGCGATCTCGGTCGGCAGCGCGCACGAGCCCACACTCGTCTTCGCGTCGCCCCGTGATCATGAACCCACGACTCCCACTCAATCGACAACCCTTCGTCGAACCCATGTGGTGCGATCCGTCTCGGCGCAAGCGCCGACGTATCGCACGTCTCGCGTGCTCGAACAATTCAAGTTCTTTAATTCGATTGTTCTTAAGTTCTACATGCATAAAATAATAACAACACCAAGAACATGATTCTCAATCAAATAACACATGCAAACATGAATTTTGCGAAATTTTAATCCAAATAATCAGAGTCAAAGACCTGGCTCTAATACTAATTGAAGGGGTTGGCAGCGGAAGCGTGCACTTGTTTGATCACATAATATCTTGATCTATTTAGCAGATTATTTAGACAAAATATATTCGCGTAATTCTCACATGTATCATGCTCATAATTTGAATTTAATCATGCTTTAGCGTAATTGAAACCTAAAACATGCTTACTATGGAGTTAGCCAATTTACCTCATTAATTCTCCAAAGAATTGAAGTTGGCTAGCGCCCTCTCCACGTGAAGATCTTGAGTACTAAACCACGGATCTTCTGACTTGTTCATGGATTGTAAACTGATATCAGTATGAGCTGATCTCACCAGAATACTAGGACTTAAATAAAGAAGACGAAAACTGCTCACGGAGGGAGCTGGAAAAAAAATCGTCCCTCTTGGGCAAGGAGAGGGGGACGAAAATTTTGGAGGAAAAATTAAGTGTGTTTTCTGTCTCTTTTATTCTCCTATTTATATTAAGTCACATATTAGGCCCAGTCAGAGATCTATAGAAGAATTTGGATATGTCCTCCCCCAATTAGCTTCTTACTAATTAAATTGAACCCACAATTTAATATAAGCTTATATTGAAATATTACGAGCAGCCACTACAGAAGTAATATTGCACTGCCCATCCAAATCCGAAATTACAAGTATTCCGAATTTCCATTTGTTTGTCGTTCATTTCCTGTGCTTAAGATAGAAACGTCCATTAATTAATTAATGTCTGCTATGAACTTAATTATTAACATATTATTAACTCCAAGAGTGGACTTAGCAAGAAACTCTTATTTATTATTCATAGAGTAATCAAACTCCAACTAGCTAGGTTCCGAATAATAAAACCTTGTTTCGAGCTCCTCTTGTGGACGTTATCAAACGAGACTCACCTCGCGCACGATTCAATATAATAGCAATCCTAGCACCCCTAGATATTAATCACCACTACCCAATATACCTGAATTCTTGGGTTGCGAAAAACCTGCACCATTTGGTAAGTCAAAGTAGTGCATAATCAATAACGTATGCACCAATGTCATCTTATTTCAGTAAGGCTTAGAAATATGCGGACTGACATTGCAACCTTTTACGATAGGTAGTCTAGGCCTATCTAGGTTGTGAAATTCTTATTTTTCTTTGTTCAGAACTGAACGTGTTACCTTAAAGTGGACAACACTCACAACCGGTCTACTAAAACAAAGACTTAGACTTTGTTGCGTTTCTTATACATTTAAATATGCAATAAACATTCATTAAATGTAAAACATAACAACATTATGACAAAAATAATACTCCCTCCGTCCCATTAAATATGCAACATTTGCTTTTCGGCACGGGATTTTATGTAGTGTTGCTTTGTGAGTTAATGAAGAGAGAGTAAAGTAAGATAGAAGAAAAAGTAGAGAGAGTATTGTTTCTATTTTTAGAAACGTTTCATTTTTAATGGGACAGACCAAAAAGGAAAACGTTTCATTTCTAATGGGACAGAGGGAGTATGTTGCATCCATTGGAAAATAAAATATAGAGTTTTACATTATTCAATCACTCGAAAGGTGATTTATAGTATACAAACTCTAACATATGGAAGCTCCACAACTCACTCTAATAGATGCCATCGACACCGGCGTTGCATACCACCACCACGAATTTCCCTGAATTCTTTGGCGCATTGATGGTGACAAGAAAGATTACCAAGACAGAGGAAACGAAAGCTGTGGTGTTAGCGCAAGAGAAGAGTTTATATAGTTTGGTATGAGAAGATGCCATCACTGCTTTGCCGGCCGTGTGTGATGGCGTGTCATCCTGCCACACGCCGCCTGGGGGGCTGACGGCCGCCTGGAAGGCCATCGCAGCTATCTCTTTGACTTTGGATTCATCTGATCGCACGATTGTATTGGTTTCAATCAAATATTCCACCATCTCAGTAAGAATTAGGATATTTATTTAATATAATAGAAATAATTAAGTATTCCCTATTATATTTAAAATACTAATTTAATTACATTAATTACTTAATTCTTAAGTTACTATTTAAAAAAGTGCGAGTAGCATGAGACGGAAGGTGGAAGTACTAGTCACCAACTTAATTTCAGAAAATTCTAGCCAATGTACTACTCCCCCTATTTTATAGTAGTGGAGATATTTTTGTCCAGAGATTAAAAAATATTGTATTAAATGAGTAAAGAAAGAATAAAGTAGAAAATGAAAAAGGTAGAGAGACGAAGAGAGAATAAAGTAAGAGATAGTAAAGTAAGTAAACAGAAATGTGTTGACTAGAAAGGGAAATGACTTCACTATTATGGGACGTACCAATATGGCAAAATGACTCCACTATTATGCTATTATGAACGAAGGGAGTACTTGTAGTTGATCAGTTGCATTTTTTTTTGGATGTTATAGTATAGTTGAACCATTTTTTTAATAAAAAGCAAACAAATATATTTGAACCATTCTTTTAATAAAAAAGTGATCAAATATACCCTTTACCTTTTATAATGGATAATCAACTCATAAAGAATTATAGTAACCAACTTCAACAAAATAAACTTATTAGCTTGAGACTAACGTTTTCTATAATTTTACCCTTTACTTTTTCAAAGAATTCAACATCTTCACATTAATATTTTTATCCTATATTGTATCTCATAATAATTATGTCTAACACCTAAATGAGACATATGAGGAGTGATTGTTGTTACAACTCAAGTCGAATGTATATATAGTATGACTAAAGTATTTAAAAAAAAGGTTTGGCTAGCTAATTTATGGAACTAAAACCATGAACACAAACTAAAGAGATGGTACTTACTTCATCTTGAGTGCTTCTAACAGGCAAATCATAGAGTGTCTCCCCATCATCATCCTTCACCATCACAAGATGGCCCAATCTATCCGCCAAAAATATCAATGTCTCAACCTGACTATGTTTTGCGCACAAGTGCAACACGGTCTGACCGCGATGCAGTCTCTCCCTACAGTGGCGGATCCAGGTGGGGGCAGGTGGGGGCGGTCGCCCCTACCCGACCGTCCGGAGAGCCTAAATTTTTCATTGAATCAATCCGAAAATAGGATATCCGCCCCCTCCGTAGAATGTAAAAATATTTTTGTTTTCAATAAATGTTATATAAAATGTAGTAGTCCAATGGTTTAGTTGTTGGATTTTTAACTAAGATGTCTAGGGTTCAATCCTCAACAAAAACATATTTATTTTCATTTTTCATTTTTTATTTTATCAATTCATATTTCTTCTTATTATCAAAATAATACCTTTAAATACTACTAAGTTGCATATATTATGTTGTTATATTTATTATTTAGTTAAAATAATTTTTAATTTTGTGTTAAAGCCTTTTTTATCCTAAAGTACTTATAATTTGATCCATGCATCTTAATTATTCTCTATGTAACAAAATAAACATTTTAAATATTTTTGAAATATAAATATTTAGTGCTCTACTTATATCACTTTTGTATATAATATTTATAGTGATTTTAAATGTACATATATTTACACTAATTTTATATTTTAAAATGAATAATACTTATTTGCAAGCTAAAGAATGTTTATATTTATATAATTTTTTATTTTAAAATGAATAATACATATTTGCAAGCTGAAGCATGTTTATATTTTATTAATGAAGCTAGTGCAGTAGTGCTACTTAAATATTAATATAATATTTATTTATTTTATTATTAAAAATAATATTAAATTAAATATTTAATATTTAAATATAAGTTCCGCCCCCGCCATTTTCGGGTCCTGGATCCGCCACTGTCTCCCTACCAGGAGACAAGTCATGTTCAAGCAGGATCTCCAAGATCCCAACATGCCCTCTCGTGGCTGCAATATGAACTGGATTCATGCCTTGATCGTGGAGCCACCAGAGCATCTCAGGGGCTGCGGATAACAATTTTTTGGCAATCTCAACGTGCCCTACTGCAGCTGCAATGTGAAGAGATGATGAATTTTTGGAGTCGACATCTCGAGCTAGCTCTGAGTTTATCCTCATCAACTCTTCCACGACGCCCACTTGTCCCACCAGTGTTGCTACATGAAGGAGATTTCTTGAACGAGCGAATGAAACTTGATCAACAAGAAATGGATCTTGTTGCACAAGTATTTGGAAAGTTGCTACATCTCCCCTCGTTGCAGCATCATATAGTTTCTTTTCCGGTGTTTCTGAAGCACTTGCTTCGGGTGACTCCATTTTCGCCTCTTTTTTTTTACATACAAGCTTGTGATTTCCTAACTCATGGTGTATATATACGACCTATTCTCCTCAAAGCACTTATTGGACAAAAGCAAAAGAGAAAAATCAAAAAGAAAATGAAAAAAAAGGAAAAGGAGATTCTTTGAGTGAATACTTAGGTTATTGTTCATCACTTTGTTTCTTTAGCAACCATTCCTGACACTTATTTCTTGTTTTGGCACTTGCCAGCCTTTGAAGTTTTGTGAATCAACAATCAGCAGTAATGGCTCAGCATGCATTCAGTGTAAGACACTCTATCATGTCCATCTAATTCTAAGACTAGCAAAATTTTCAATATTATGCCTCTGTTTCTTGAGATATTTCCTCATATGCTTGTTTCTCAAGCTAACTAATCTCTTGAATATATGATGAATGCCAAGGTCCAGAAAAGAGACTTAAAGGGGCTGTGGCTAGCTCAAGCTGTGATGATCCTGGTAAGATATGACCACTACTTTGATTATATAAAGCATACATAGTCAAAACCCTTGATTGTATTGGTTTGAGTCAAATGATTATGAGAAATTTTCTGAGTCCCTTTCTTTGGATGTAGATTGAAAGACAATTAATACCCTTGATTGTATTGGTTTGAGTCAAATGATAGATAAGCTTCCTTAATATATACTTTCAAAATGCACAAATGACATACACACTCCGTCCACCAATATAAGGTCAATTTTGACCGGACACGAGTTTTAAAAAATGTAGTAGAAAGTGAGTGAAAAATGTTAGTGGAAGGTGGGTCTAGCTACTTTTATATACTCCCTCTATCCCGTGCTACTTGCATATTTCAGTTTTGGATTGTCCCAAACTATTTGCACTATTTCTATTTGAAGTAAAAATTATGGTATTTCATTAAGATATTACAGTTAATTAATTGTTCTCTTATTAAATGTTACCTTATTACACTTAAAATTATAATTTAATTACACTAATCACTCATGCTTAAATTTACGCTGTCAAAATGAAAAGTGCGAGTAGCATGGGACGAAGAGAGTATTAGTTTTACAGTGAAGTGTGAGTAAAATAAAGTTAGTGGAACTTAAGATCAATTACTAAAAGTAGAAAAAAAAACAAATGAGACATTTATTGGTGGATGGACGAAAATGATAAAATGAGACGTTCATTGGTGGAGTACGGAAGGAGTAGTATTTTTTTGTTTTATTAGGGTTTAGGGTTTACTACGTCATCTATCTACCAGATTACAAACCCTAAAAAACAAACAAGCCCAAAATTTATTTTCCTATTTATCCATTATTGTGTCCATTTATTGTCCCGTCTACATGTTACTCTATGTGCCACTTGAGTAAATTTTATGATCCCCTTTGAGGCTCTAGCTAATTAGATATATTGATGGCACATTATTCTAAAAGCTCATGTTACATATACTCCCTACGTCTGCAAAATATTGACCATGTTTGACTCAGCACGGGTTTTAAGAAATGTGAAAAAAAGTTAGTGGAAAAAGTTAGTGGAATGTAGGTCTCACATTTATATATTGGTTTTAAAATAGAATGTGAATGTAATGAGTTAGTTGAAAGTGGGGACCATTTACCAAAAATGGAAAAAAAAATAAAGTGGACAACATTTCGCGGACGGACCAAAATGGAAAAAGTGGACGGAGAGAGTATGTTTGCACCCTTGGGCACCAGCATTCACACACCTGGAATGGGTAATTCTGCTTACAACACAATTGGTTATTCTTCCACACAAAGTTCATATGCGCACTTCTTATGCACGATTAATTTATAGTAAAGTCCTTTTACATTCCTAAACATATGGCCGTTTTACGAAGTTAGTTCAGAATATTCACTTTTCGAAAATCAAGTCCTAAGCTAATGAAATCATCGTCGGAGTAGTCATTTTTTTACGTTTCCGTAAAAAAATAACGGTCAACGCCCGATTAGCGATATTTTTTATGCTAGATTAGGCGATTTTAATAAATATTTCTAATTTTTTCAAAAAAAATCGTGATTCATACGCCATTTCCATCTGTTTTATCTTTATATCTTTTCTCTTTTATTTAATTGCAAGCCTTGTTTTATAGCATTTGAAATTTACCTCTAACTTAATGGACTGGGAAAATGGCCCACGGAGCATAATTGCACCCTAACATTATTTTGTTATCTGAATATATATACATAAGGTGGTGTACGATTTGATTAATTACACAGAGTCTTGTAAATTATGTTTGGTTGGCTAGATGGGGCACGATAGTTAATCTCATGATAATGCCACATAAGATTAGTTTTACTTGTGTCTTGGTCTTGGTCTTTTACTGTACAAAATTTAGTCCTGAGTAATACTGAGTCATTCAATTTTGGGCCAAATTAATCTGGAGCAACCGAACTCCCACAAAAAGTTCACATTACAACATGGAAGGATTAATGAATCATTGTCTATGGCCATGTTAGTGATATACTTCATTCATCTAACTGTAGTTAAATAGTACAATGTTTTTTAACAATTGAGTTGTAATTATAGTATTGCGTCTTAGGGCATCCACAGTGTCGGGCGGACGATTTTTTAACAATTGAGTTGTAATTATAGTATTGCGTCTTAGGGCATCCACAGTGTCGGGCGGACGATTTTTTAACAATTGAGTTGTAATTATAGTATTGCGTCTTAGGGCATCCACAGTGTCGGGCGGACTATCGTCCGCCACTGTAGCCATGCGGACGATGGCACATCCATCGTCCGCGGCCTATGCTTCGTCAGCTGACGATAGGGCTTCGACCACACATCGTCCGCAGTATCATCAGCCCCACTGCGGGTCACGTGTACGATACCGCGGACGATGCAACGCGTTTTCCTTTTTTATTTTTTATAATTCTTCAAAATTTATTATATATATACACCCCAACTTCACTCTTCCATTCACTCCACTCCTCCATTCTCACTCTTCCATAGACTATAAAATGAATCCTGGTGATTACCCAAGTTCGAATAGTCCGATGTTCAGTGGTGGTGCACGGTGGCCGGGTACAGACCCTGATGAATACCGGCCCTTTGACTCCAACACCCAGTACGATCTCAATTTCAGTACGGATTCGTACGGGCTGTCAGACATAGAGCCGTCTCCCACCCGCGCCCACGCCCCACCCCGCCGTGCCGCCGCCGCCCCCGCCTCGGGCTCCGCCACCAGTCCAAAATGAAAGGAAAGAAACAAAATAGTATCCTCCCAATTTTGAAAGAAAACACACGTATACACTCCAATACCGTTTTTAGGGCTGGGAAAATATACCGAAATACCGCACTTACCATACCGAAAAAATACCGAATTTTCGGTATACCGTACTTTTCGGTATTGTATCATACCGTAACGACAGTTTTAGGTCCGGTAAATGCATTCATTTTGTATATACCGCATCATACCGCAAATAACACGGTATACCGCAATTGCGGTATATACCGAAAATCACGGTATACCGCGGTATACCGCATATTGCGGTATACCGAAATCACGGTACGGTATACCGACAAAAGCGGTACAGTAACGATATCTAAATTTTGGCATACCGACAAAAGTGGTACGGTAAAAGTATGGTTTTTGGTCATACCGCACGGTACGGTACGGTATGCGGTATGGCCATTTCGGTGCGGTATACCGTACCGTTCCAACCCTAACCATTTTAAAACAGAAAACAAATTTCATACTCCCTTTTCCAAAAAAAAAACGTGTAGTGCCTCTCATCCACTTAAATTTCATGCTCCATTTTCCAAAAAAAAACGTGTACTACTTCTCTCTCTCGCATTTTTTTAGAAAACATCAATCTCTCATTCTTCCTTCTTCCTTCTCCAATCTCCCCCTCTCTCTAAAAATGTCGAAAATTTAAAAAATAAAAAATAAATAAAAAAACCGGCGGCCGCCGCGCTGGTAGACAGGCGCGCCTATCACCGCGCCGCTCCCCCACTGGCGATGCCTTGGCGTCTACTCGCCGATCGCCTTTCCACCCCAAAAAATTTGTCTGCTACGGGGCGGACACTCCGCCCACTATAGTCAGCAGCCTCCGGGGCGGCCGGCGCGCCGCCCCTATAGTGGATGCTCTTAGAGCATCCACTATAGGCTCAAAGGGGGCGGACGGAAAATCGGGGCGAGGAGGGGGAGGTCTATATTGGACCGGACGTCCGCCCCAAGGCGGATAGAAAAAAGGGGGCAGGGCTGGGGCGGTAGAGGCTTCGGCGACTAGGGGGCAAGGACGGGGCGAGTCCGGGGCGATGGCGGGAGATCCTATAGTGGGGCGACGGGCGTCCGCCCCATTTGAATTTTTTTTTATTTCGAAAATCACCCTATAAATACTACTCCTCCACCATCTATTTTTACACACTTTCGCACCCTTCACAGTGGCGGATGCAGAATATTTTCTGGGAGGGGGCTGTACAGTAAATGTTTTTAGTTAATACTCCTTTCGTCCCACAAGAACATGTACCCTTTCTTTTTTAGCCCGTCCCATAAGAATATACACTTTCTAATTTTGAAAACACTTTTCTCTCTAATGAGATGTGACCGATTCTCCACTAACAATACTTTATATATTTTTTCTTTCTATATCTCTCTTACTTTACTAATTTTGCATTAAAACCCGTGCCGAATCTAAATTGCATATTCTTTAGGGACGAAGATAGTATATACTTCTTTCGTCATTTAAGAATAGAGATTTCTGCAGCGACACGAGTTTTATAGTGAAATTGATATAGTATGAAACATAAATTGATAAACTAGTTGAAATAGTATTAGTTGTAGTGGATGGAATCCACGTCATTAATAATATAATATATGATAAAAAGGTTATCAAAATTTTAAAATGACTAATAAATCAAAAGATAAATATTTGTCGTTAGTGTATTTAACTATATTTAATAAGAGTAGTGAAAACATGTAATTATTTAGTCCCAACTACGTTGAGTTGTATTCCTCAAATGTTCTAACTAAGTTGTGTCATTTCATTTTTAACAAAAAATAAAATATCCAATCAGTCTTACTTTATTCCATCATCTATTTTACTCTTCATTTATATTTCCTACTTTTTTCTTTATCTCCTGCTTTTCAACAAAATTTCTTAATCTCCGTATCCAAAAGTTTCATCTCAACTTAATTAGGATGGAGGGATTAATATTTTTAAATTACAGTGCAACAATTAAACATTTGTAAAACACTAAAACGTACTAATAAATGTAGAACATGTGATATGGGTGTAGCCTATAGGCAGGGGACTTGACATTTGCAAATTTTACTATTATTATTAATTTAATTAGCCTTGGTTATCTCATCTTCTTCTTCAAGCGGCAACGACAACCATTTTTTTTAAAACTTTCTTCTGCAATTTCAAGTTTCAGCCCTTCCTTCTTATTCAATCTTTTACATTTTAGACTTTAGATACAGTAGTTTGGTGAGGGCTAAAGACAATTTTTCAGACATTTTGAAATTTTTTGAAGTACAAAATATAAAAAAATATATAATTTGGGGAGGGCTTAAGCCCTTTCTCCCTTGGCTGTGTGTCCGCCACTGACCCTTCATTTTCACACATTTTCCCTTCATTCACTATCTACACTTTCACTCTAAAAAAATGCACGGTGGAGACGACGAATCCTCCCGGCTCGCACGAATCGGGATATGGCGGCAATCCTTCACAGCCGTCGGGATATTCGGTATCAATTACCTCGTTTTATAATTATTTCAATTCAGCCGATTTAAAAACGAAACGAAAAAATTAAAATGAAAATTGGTTATTAAATTTCGAAGCTATTGGAAGTGTCCGTCTATAGTGGGGCAGTGGAGAAAAAAATTGGAGCTATGGACAAAAAATTGGGGTTGTGGACAAAAAAAAGGGAGTGGGGCTATTGGGAAGGCCGCCTATAGTGGATGCTCTTAGTATTCCAATTCCATTGTGTGATTGTAGAGCATCGGGAGATCTACTGCCGTCTACGTCATTGGATATCTTTCAGAGGGGTCAAACTTATCAAACTTTGGGTCAAGAAGATATATTCATGACTTAATTTTCTTCAACTACTCTTGACTTATGCCAAGATTAAAGTTTCTTACTATGTAAGAAATTTCCAAAATGCCTATGAATTATGATCATTAGAGAGGTCTTGTGGGTCAACATGACCATTATATTTCCACTCGGTTACCGACTCTTTGCATAGGATTTGAGAATAAGATTACTGATAAGGACAGTGGAAGTTGTTGCATTTTAATGCTATTTTAGTTGGTAGGATGTCTGAAAAAATATGAAGACAGATTTAAGATTTGCTCTGAGTTTTTGTCGATCTGGGCATTAACTAATTACACTGTTTGTTCTTAAATTCGCTCAGTATTTGTCTTGCCGGCATCTGCGGAGGGATAAAGATTATTGTCAATTTTTGCTAGAAATCTAATAATTCAAATCTTGTTTTTTTGAATTAAATATCATTATATTTTTGTCGCTTATCACTTGGTGGACTATCGGATAATATATGAGCTGTTCGACTATGATGTAATTTTAAAAACTTTAAGACAATGGAGTATACATGTTTCAATTTCATTGTTTGGTTGGATGTATTAAAAGACTATTAAATTGCATTTTATAACATATTTTTGTACTGCAACCAGAAGGTTAACAACATGAATAACTATTCCAATATAAAAAAAAATTAGTTCTATCACTTCATTTCATGGTTATTCATTAAAATAAGTCTCTATCTATTTATAATAAATTTTTATTTTTTAGATGAATTCTATTTTTCACTAACAACATTTAAACTACTCTTTCTTTCGAGGAGGGCGAGGTCTGCAGCATCTGCAGCCAACGTATGCCCTCCGGCACCGAAAATCCGCCGTCCATGTCATCGGCTTCCCAAAGTGATCCTCTCTAAGTTCTTCTATTTGTGCCGACAAAGATAATTGTTTTGGTTGATGTAAAAATTGAGTAAAGGCTAAAATTGGCCCTGAACATATGCACATTTTACGATTTTGGTCATATACTTTATCTTTTGAATATTTGCATCCCGAATATTTCAACTCGGATCACAATTAATTCTACACTAATTGTTTCGTTAGTTTTTAACGGTCAACGGGTTTAATCTCGATTTTGACCAAATTAAGCTGTTAATTATGATTTTTTATAACTTTGAAATTGAAATCTTATATTCTAAGAGCATCCACAATGGCGGCGAGTGGACCGGCTAGCCGATCCCCGGCGCTCGCAGGTTCGCTCGCCGAACCATTGTAACCGGCGAGCTCCATTTCGGCGAAAATATCGGCGTGTTAATGCCATCAGCGAGCGCTGGCCGATGCGCTCGCCGGTCCGCTCGCTGCCATTACAGGCTCCGGACCGGCAAGCAATCGGCCAGCGAATTTTTCTCTTTTTTTTTTAAATTTTTGAAACACTATATATACACGCTTAGCATTTCATTTTCATTTGCACCACTTGTTTTAACGAGTACTCTCTCTATCTTAATTTTTGTACAAGACCAACATCGGGAAATGAGCAACGCTGGTGGTAGTAGTGGTGGTAGTGGTGGGGATGCTGAGGAGTACGAACGTCGAATGAACGAAGCGTTAGAGGTCCAACGCGTTTGTGGCATATCGATTGCATTGCTGATATAATGTACGCCTGTATTATCATGCACAACATGATTGTCGAAGATGAAGGTGTACAACTGACTAGTTGGGCCAACGACGATAATGAAGCCGGTCCAAGCCACGGCATGGCCGCCCCCAACGTACGAAGGGGGGGTACCGCACGATGAAGCCGGCCTCCTCCAAGCACATGTCGACATGCGCAAACGGATGCTCATATTCGACTCCAAAAGGATTTAATTGAAGAGTTGTGGGCGCGGAGGACTGCACGGCATTAGTTTTTTTAAATTATGTAATTTTTTTAAATGTATTTTTTTTTAATTTAAATAAAATTATTAGATTTTCTCGTATCTGTGTCGTAAATTTAATTCATTATTTTGTGTGATTGTCAATTATTTGTTTTATATAATTTTGAGTGATGTGGCTAGGCTACTACTAGGCTATTGCTGGGCTATTTGCTTATCGTGCTAATGTGGCAGAAGGATTTTTAGTGTTGATGATGTGGCAGGAGGAGTTTGTGGCTAGGCTATGGTTGGGCTATGGATGGGCTATTCTTGTAGTGGATGCCCTAAATATATGAAATGAATTTAAGATTAGGGTTCTATCCCAAGCGCCACCTCTCACCTTCCGCAGAGCAGCAGCGGCGGCAGAGCTTCGAGGATGAGGCCGACACGACGCCGAAGGTGTTTGATCCTTTGCGGGCTAAGGCGCCCTTGAATTGATTCACCAGTTTCATGCTTGAAAAATTCACTCTTTTTCCATTTTATTTATTCTAAATCGTCTTGTGCAATTCAATTCGATTACTCCACTTCTGTAAATCGAAGTTCTCAATTCGATTACTCCACTTCTGTAAATCGAAGTTCACTAGGTGTCACTTATGCAATTTAATTCAATTCAATCGTCTTGCGCCTAGACGAAACGTGATAATCCCAAATCGCATTTAAATTCATTTCATATATTTAAATATAAGATTTCAATTTCAAAATAATAAAAAAATCATAATTAACAGCTTAATTTTGTCAAAATTGACATTAAATTCGTTGACCGTTAAAAACTAATGGAATGGTTAGTGTAGGACCAATTGTGATCCAAGTTGAAATGTTTGGGATGCAAAAATTTAAAAGATAAAGTATATGACTAAAATCGTAAAATGGACATATGTTCAGGATCAATTGTGGCATTTACTCTTAGAAATTTTTAGAGTTATGATAATTTGTTAGGCTGAATTTGCCGCATGGAAGAAAGCTCCTTAGTTCATCTCGAATTATGGCTTTAGAAAAGGGGCATTTTGATCTTCACACTTCGGAGAAACCATCTTAAGTTCTTCAATTACTGAACGACTTAGCGAACATATCCTAAGGGTTGAAAATGTATGGACTGACACTGAAACTTTTCACGATAGGTAGTTAAGGAATATTTAAGTTGTGAAATATTATTTCTCTTATGTTAAAAACTAAGTGTGTTACCTTAAAGTGAACGCCCACAACCAATCTACGTAAATAAAAAACTTTTACTTGTTTTATTTCTTATATATTTAAATATTCAAAACAACTATTAAAATTTAAAATCATAATACATTGTGACAAAATAAATTCCTTGTTCCTTGAAAAATAAACAGTTTTTTTTAATAATATATGAACACTCAGAAAAGGTTTTGTTGTATATAAAACTCTAACACAGATACCACTATTGATATTATTTTTTACAGGAATTATGTATGTGAAAACGAGAGAATTCATGAACGATTTGTAAAGTTCATTTTAGATAAAAAAATAAAAAAACCGGAAGTATTTCTAGATGGGAACTACTACTTTTTTCCCCTTTTCTACAATTTCTAATTACACAGATAAACATCTAAATTAACTTTTTCAACTAGAATGAAAATAATAATTTAATAGTACAAAATAATTTAATAAATTTTCGACAAAAGATCATGTATGCATCGCTAGGTGAACAAGAGAAATTAACTAGGCAGGTTGATGTCAAATTTTTATGTTGGATTGAATGAACGGTTGATCATGAACCACCAAAAATTAACATAAACATAAATACTTCACAATATATAGTGTCAAATAGAGGAACCAATAAATTAGGAAATCAACTTCCATTTCAAGTATACGAGAGGGAATCTTCCAACAACTACGAAAACGTCAATGTGCCCCCAAAAAAACAGTCCCAAGCTCCATTTTTCAATTGCCACGCTAGTTTTTCTCATTTCAATCCCAATAACTACTTTATATTATTGCAGGATCATGATTTAAAATAAATAAAGAAAACTACTTTATATTATTTCAAAATAGAAAATTACATTAATTTATAAGTATATAGCATCTCATTTCTCTTAATTTAAATTTAGAAGTTATATTTTAACTTCCAATTTGGTCATCAGGGCAGAGGGGCTCAACCTCGAACAAATATGAAGTGTCATAATTTGAAGATAGACCAAAAACTGAAAGTGACAAATGAGAGAATGAGAGGTGTGAAAATGAGACGGAAATATAGATATTTGTAGATATATATTCTGTCTCTTAAAAATAGATCATAGTTGTCATTTGTATGATGTCCCTTATAAATAGACCAATTCTATTTATGGAAATTATTTTCTGTCTAATAAGATGGATCTCACTCTCTTCTAACAATACTTCAATCATTTTTTGTTTATGATTTCTCTCTTACTTTACCAATTGCGCATTAGAACTCATGTCGTTTCAAATGTTGTTTATTTTTTTTAGACGAGGGAATAATATTTATTAAAGAGTGAACTACAAAAATGGTCCTTGGACTATTGTTTATCTCGTCCATAGTCCCTGGACTTTAAAAACATCGCCAGACATCCCTGGACTAAGGGTTTATTTCAAAAATTATCCTTTTGGCTATTTTTTAATCCGAAAATGCCCTTTTAGGCTGCTGGGCAGTTTTGTCTTTTTCACATTTTTAACTTTTTGTCTAGTACATCATTGCAATATTATCATATTGAAAATGTTAAAAATGGGAAAAGATAAAATTGTCCAACAACCTAAAAGGGTATTTTCGGATAAAAAATAGTCTAAAGGACCATTTTTTTAAATAAACCCTTAATCCAGGGATACCTGGCAATATTTTTATTAATATAATAACAAATAAACAAATTATAACTTCAAATTCACTAAAAATTATTTAAAATTCTAAAACATTCTTTAAAATTTCTTGAAATTAGTTTATGTTTTATTTTGCATAAATCTCAAATATTACTAGTATTTGATTATGTTTATGTTTGAGTTTAAGCATATATCTCAAATTTGACATAATTAAATGTTTTACATTTTATAAATATAATTAATTTTCATCATTACTTATTAGATTGATCGCATGTTAATTTTATCAGTAATAACCCGATAAACTCGTTGGGCTAA
The DNA here is from genome assembly GCF_004379255.2 of Salvia splendens. Taxonomy (NCBI): domain Eukaryota; kingdom Viridiplantae; phylum Streptophyta; class Magnoliopsida; order Lamiales; family Lamiaceae; genus Salvia; species Salvia splendens. The sequence goes on from NC_056045.1 coordinate 19,290,531, forward strand.
CCTATAATCTGATCTTTTAGGGTTAGATTTGAACATTTATAACTTGAAAAAAAAATCAGATGCCGATTAGCTCGTACCCGATTGACCCACAACTCGAGTAGAGTTGGCCCGAAATCCATTGGGCCAGCCCATTGACATCTCTGGATGTAACCTATTTTCTATTAACATATATTTTTTTTCTATTTTCTTTTACTTTATCATTTTCATACTCCCTCCGTCCCAACTAAATTGAGTCATATTCCTCATTGTGATGTCCCAACTAAATTGAGTCATTTATTTTTAACAAAAACAAAACATTCAATCACTCTTACTTTATTCCACCATCTACTTTACTCTCTCATTATTTTTCTTACTTTATTCGTTTCCTACCTTTCTAACACAATTTCTTAATATTTATACTTAAAATTTTTGTCAAAACTTAATCTTTGTACTTAAAATTTTGGGATGGAGGAATTATTAAAATTCTTACTATTTTTAAAACAGAGGATGGCCCAAGCAGAGGCACACGATCAAAAGCAACGGCAGTCAATTTAGTAAAATCGTTAATTGTTGGAGTGGGTCCCAAAGTCAAGGCTATCCTCCCCACCGACCACCGACCTACCATCTACTACTACAATTGTTTTTATTATTTCTTCACAATAACGAATATTCCTATTTTTTCATTGCTTTTACCTCTGTAAGCAGATGATATTTTCAATCTCTGTTTTTATTTCTTATTGGTGGTGGCTGTCTACAGATTTTATCACATAAAATCGTCTATACAATTATAGTTTTTTTTAAATCTGAATACACCACTTTAGCTAATTACAATGATAGTACTCAAATCAATTATCTATAATAACAATACATTATTGACAGTTGACTACAGTACTGTGCAAAATAAAACAGTTCACATACTTTTAATTAAAAAAACATTTACTTCATCTTAAAAGCATAAAACGCCATCTTTTTAATCTATAATTAGACACTAAGTATCTATATTTATAAGTTATCTTTTGAATTTTGAATTATAAGAGCCATAAAACAGCATCGTTTTAATCTAAATAGCTTAAATTATTTAAATTATGTAGCAGTTTAAAAAACTCTAAGTAACTTGAATGAATAAAATTGAATGAATTGATCAGAATATATATTTATTTTCAAATAATAATAGTTTAAAAAGCTTAGTCATCCATTCATGATAAAATTAATCTCATGCAATTATACGAATTAATTTAATTTTAAATAATTTCAGGTCATTATTTTCAATCTCGGGCAATCGAATGCATTTCACGTGTCTCTCATTTATTCAACATTTGTATTCACTAAATTGCTCTCTTTACGTCTTGCAATATTTAATTATAAAGATATACTACTTTATAAATTTGTATTCAGTGGATTCGAAAAATAATTAATCTCTCTGTCCTATTTTATTTCCTACTAAGAATGAAACATTTTTTTTTAAATTATCCTATTAAAAATGAACATTAACTAATATAGAAATAACACTATCTTTACTTTTTTTCTCTTATATTTTACTATCTTCAGTCTTCATTAACTCTAAAAAAATTATCGCATAAAATCTCGTATCAAAAATCAAACATTTCATATTTATTGGGATAAAGGAAGTACTTTCTGATCAGCATTTATTAAATTTAGTTTTTATGTTTGTTTTATAAATTATTGGAACAATAATATTATTTTTCAATTTATTGAAAAGTAGACACGTTTCAATTATTTTGATGACCACAACACTCTGCACTGCGTGGTTTGCCTCCAGCATAAAATCTAATATTCTGATGATGTGCACGTAACACACTGTTTGGCCAATTTATAGTACTTCATCCGTCCCCGAAAATTTATCACTTATTTCCTTTTTCATCCGTCCCTAAGAACTTGTCACATTTCACTTTTATCATTTTTGGCAGTGGACCATATATTCTATTAACTCATTTTCACTCACATTTTATTATAAAACTAATATATAAAAGTAGGATTCACATACCACCAACATTTTCAACCCACTTTCTATTACATTTTTTAAAACCCGTGCCGAGTCAAATGGTGACGAATTATGAGGGACGGAGAGAATAATATTTAACCAAAATAAAAATTGGTGGAAGTTAGTGAATTTTTAACCATTATCACTTGTATTTTATATAAATAAAATACGACATTATGTTTTATACTTTCTCTGTCTAATCATAGATATCACACTTTACTTTTTAGTTTACCCCAAAATATTATGATATTTCTTTTTTAAAAAAGTTTTCTCATATTAATATAAATATATTATTTTTCTTAAAATTCAGTGTGATGCCCCAAGTATATCATCTATTATGGAACGAAAGGAGCACTAATCACGAAATGAGAATCTGGAGTGAAAATATAATTTCCGATAAGAGGCTAATAGCAAAAATTAAAACCCTATAATATTATGTCGATGGATCCAACGATCAAAATAAAAGGAGGTCCAACTTTTAATTCCCCTTTTTCTCTGTTGAAGCAAAACAGTGGAGAACAGTAAAAAAGATGGAGCAAATTGAGTAAAATGATAAGACAGAAAAAGGCATCTTAGCTTGCAACGCAACCAAATGTAATGGTAATGGACATGGCGGCCTACCTTTATATTTTTCGCATGTTGTAAAATAAATTAAATAACAACGGACAAGCAAGGAAGGAAGGCTTCACCGGCTCACACCTTTAAAAAAATAGATAAATTTTATCATTTTTACATTTCTTAAATTAGACTAAATCTAAATAATTTTTACATTTCTTAAATTAGACTAAATCTAAATATAAAAAGTTTTTATTCAATTACACATTATTGATTATGTGAACCCCACAATCTACTAATATTATTTCTACTACTTTTTTTCATTCTCTCTTATTTATTAATTACACATTAAAACCGGTATCATTTACCACTTTGTCTATTTTTTGAAAATGGAAAGAGTATTGTATGTATATATAGATATTAAGTTAGTTACTATATGATCACGTATATCTATGCATATGTGATATATGGGTCTTATTCTCATAAGATTGTTATTAAATGAGAAAGAAAACTATATCCATTAGCCTGATTCATAAAACATAGCATTAGTTTTTGACTCAATATCAATAGAATTTTGTGATATTCATAGTCAATTACTGATATACTCCATTACTGAATCAATGACTGATAATATTCTCAGTTCTCATTTTATTATGGCTTATATTTTTGATATGGTATGAAAATCCAACATAAACATATACAAAATTAATGGATTTGGACAAGTTTTATTAGGGTTTGTGTTCTTATTGGGTTGAACCGTTGAAATCCAAAAATTTAGATAGAGCTGAGTGAACCCGCTAAAAAATAATACTCGGGTTTTATTCTTTGAAAATAATAATAATCTGTTAGTTTTATTCTCTAGGTTTTTGTAGATCATGTTTAAATTGTGTAAATCGAGTTTAACCGTGTAATACTCCCTCCGCTCCCAAAAATAGAAACATTCGAAACGACGCGGATTTTAATGCAAAATTGATAAAGTAAGAGAGATATAGAAAAAAAAGTTTGTTAGTTGAAAATGAGCACCGTCATATTAGAAAAAAAGAAATTTCTTAAAAAGGAAAAAATTTCTATTTTTAGGAGACAAAGGGAGTAGTATCATGTTTTAATTGGGTAAATCAGTTTTGGGTGGTTATTGTTTTGTATTGACTCATATCATATGCCCGTAACGGTTTATATCAGATGTCGGTGTGTATTTGAATTTAAAAATAGATAACGTATTCAGGTTCAAATGAGTTATATTCTTATCAGATTCACCTAGGCATGCACAAGGGTCGTAAACCGCCGGTTCCGGGCCCGAACCGGCGGTTCAAGGGTCGAGAAATTGCCGAACCTGAACCGGCCCGCCTAGCTCCCGGCGGTTCCGGTTCCGGTTCAAAAAACCGGCGGGTTACGCGGCGGTTCAAAACCGCCGGTTTTCGGGTTGAACCACCGGTTCCGGGCCGGTTCGGCGGTTCGACGATTTTTTTTTATTTTATTTTTTTTTTGCATTTTTCAACTTTTCAATTTTAATCAAATTAAATTACACTTTTCAAGTTTGTTTTTGTATGCAATGTGAGTAAATAAAATTGAAAAAAATACGGCTAAAGTTGCAATTTTATTGAAATTGCATGTTTACAAATTACACGTTACAAGTTACAACAATTACAAATTGAAAACATATGGCAGTCTTGAAGTCTTAAACAAAATTTAAATACAAATGAGACTATTAGTGAAGAACTAATTACAAATGACAAGAAATGACGTTGAAGTTCTTAAATGAAAAGTAATATTGACTTGGAATGAAATATGTATAAAGTATAAAAGAAGTGGTAAATTATGAGCACAACAAATATAGTAGTGAGCAGAAAGTGTAGAATTAAACTTGCGCAATTAGAGAGAATGAGGAGAGAAGAGAGAAATGGAGATTGAGAATGAAATCCTTGTTAACACAAGAATGGGGTAAGGAAATATGAAGGAGAAGTGGGGTATTTATTGGAGTAAAATTGGAAGAAAAAAAAAATTAAATTTCAAATTTTCAAATTTTCGGCCGAACCGCCGGTTTACCGCCTGAACCGGCGGTTTTTCCACAAAACCGGCGGGTTGGTCCACGGTTTTCCGACACAAACCGCCGGTTTCTGACCTCACCTAGCCCCTACGCCTGAAAAGCTTCCGGAACCGGCGGAAACCGGTCGGAATCGCCGGTTCAAACCGGCGGTTTTCGTCCAAAACCGGTTGCTTTCGCCCAAAACCGGCGAACCGCCGGTTCATACCAATCCCTACTTTGAACCCCTACGAACCCCTACGAACCCTATGCTGTTCGACCCTTTGAACCGGCGGTTCGAACCGCCGAACCGCCGGTTCACGGTTCAAGATATTGCCGAACCTGAACCGACCCTTATGACCCTGCGACCCTTCTGCCGGTTCAACCCGCCGGTTCCGGGCCCGGTTCCGGGTCATGAACCGGCGGTTCCGAACCGCCGGTTAACCGCCGGGCCGGGTCGGTTTGTGCATGCCTAGATTCACCCGATAATAATCAAACCCGCGCAACTTGCCACCACTAATATAAATATATTAATGCACACATGTGTAGCCCCAATAGGCAACAATTCTATATAACCATGAGTACTGAAGAGAGAGAAAAAGCCGCAATTAGAGAGATAGAGAGGCACTGTGGGGTGTCGGTGGTTTTTCTTTTGTTTTTTTGGTTAGTTTTTTTTCCTCACGAAACCGAGTTAGAGGAATAATAAAACTAAACCATATGAGACCAACACTAACCGCATAATTCTCTCAACTCTACCACAGATGGACGGCGGCAGCGGAGCAGCGAGAGTCTCGAACCGGCGGCGGAGCGGCGAGAAGCCGTACAAGGGCATCCGGATGCGCAAGTGGGGGAAGTGGGTGGCCGAGATAAGGGAGCCCAACAAGCGATCCAGAATCTGGCTCGGCTCCTACTCCACCGCCGTCGCCGCCGCGCGCGCCTACGACACCGCCGTCTTCTACCTCCGCGGCCCCACCGCCAAATTGAACTTCCCCGACCAAATCGTCGCGGTCGGCGGCGCCCTCAGCGACCTCTCCGCCGCCTCCATACGGAAGAAGGCGGCGGAGGTCGGCGCCCGAGTCGACGCCGCCGCTGCCAATCCTCTGTCGTTAAAACCGTCTTGGTTTCACGAAGAGATCGATCTCAACAAGCAGCCCGATCCCGAACCCGAGCCCGAAGACTCCGGGCTTGACTACTGTAGCTCATAATTGTTACTACTACATATAACCTTTTCTTTTCTTTTTTTAACTTTTGTTTAGTATTTTTTTTATATTTAGGGAAGGGGTGTGAATGTGTGATGATAACATGCGCCTCGTAGTTTAGATTTAATGTTTTGAGATTTTTGTTTATTATTATTGGTAGATTTTGATTTTTTTTAAATGCTATATTATTTATTTATTTTTATTTTTTAAATAAACTCATGTAGAAATGATGAAATTAACAGGTAAAAGGGCTTGAACTCGACACCTTATGCAATAATGTCAAGCTATTGTCCACCGGACAAAGGCTGTGGACTTAAATTCTATAGTATTGTGTAGGGGGGTCTTGCTAGTGTTGGATGATGGAACAGTTATGGCGTTTTAGTTGAGTAAAAGAGAAATTAATTTGAATATGTTGAGAATTAATTGAGGAATTAGCATGAGATGGTTTATGATTATTGGTGGAGGTTGGTGGTGGAGGGAGGGGCGGGAAGGGGAAGCAGCTGGGGGCCTACAATATGGTGCAAGTGGCTGTTTTCTTAACTGGTAAATTAAATAAATGATCAAAGATTTGAATTTTTGAGTTTGTGTATCATTTTTCTTTGCTTTTGCTTTTTTGCATTTGCTTGCACCATGGCGGCTGCAACTCCAGCCGGCACGGTCTCAATCATGTCGTCTTCTTTCTTATTTTATTTTTCCTTGTATTATGATCAATCAATATATATATATAATTAATTATAATATTATATGTTGTTTATGCAATAAATAATACTAAAAATGATGGCCCAGAGGTATAGGTTTGGACATGAGTCGACTTACGTTTAGTGCACACCGATCCACCACATGGACTTTCTTTTAAAGTTCCGTTCTTATCCACGGGGAGACGAGAATAAAGTTTTTTTTATCATAAAAAACAAAACAAAAAAACTTGGGCTGATATTAGATTCAAGAATCCTGCTCAATATTCATTTCTTTCGGCATAATTTTCAATTTCTCGTATACTCGCTTCGTTCCATAAAAATATGAGCAATTGATATAATATGAGATTAAAGACAAAATTTGTAAAGTAAGGAGAATGATAGTAGATAGTGAGACTCACATTATTGTTAGTGTTTAATGGTGATATAAGTTATTAATAAATTGATGTATATAAGTAATAAATTGGGATAATTTTTTAAAAATAAAATGTTCATATTTTTATGGGACTGATGAAAATGTAAAATGTATATATTTTTGTGGAACAAAGGGAGTACTAGTCATAACCTTATATTTTTTTCAGATATATATACGTTTATCAACAATCACGAAATAAATGTTCATGAGTTACGAATAGATTTTTTTAAACAAATTGCAGTTCTACTTATATTTTTCAAATTGCATTAAATATTGCATATAAAGCAATTTTAATTACTTTACTTATGGGTGATAATTCGGTCATCGGTTAGTCGGTTAACCGATGACCGAACCGATCACCTCGGTTCTCGGTTAATCGAGAACCGCCCCATTCGGTTATCAGTTATATTCGGTTCTAAATTCTGCATGTCTTGCTCGGTTCTCGGTTAGACCGAGAACCGATCGGTTTAACCGATTATTAAATTAAAGAACCGATTAAACACTAAAACTGCAATGCAGCGCAAGTGGTGGCCAAAGTGGGAATTTTTCGTGTGCAACGTTCAAGGATCAATACCTGTAAACTGCATAATTTTATTTTATTTTTAATTCGGTTCGGTTAACCGGAACCGAACCCACCCTATTCGGTTAGGAACCGAACCAAACCGAGGCCAATTCGGTTTCGGTTCCGGTGCTTCAGTCTCGGTTAGGGTTGGGCTCGGTTAACCGTGTTTTCGGTTCGGTTCTAACCGAACCAACCGAATTACATGCCCTCTGTACTAGTACAAGCCTACAAGTCTAAGAAGCCGAATATATTACTTATTAAAATCATTGTGTTCGATTTCGTTTGACTTATCTTTAATTAGGGCTTATCTTTAAGCAGCAGTTGTGATTAAACTAGCTTCATCCAATATTTAGCACATATTTTTCACTATAAAAACGACTTTCGAGTCTATGACAGCGGTGTTTTGCTAAACTAATTGACATGATCTCAGCTCAAAGACTAATTTGATGATGCGTCACACATATTTTATAAGTATTCTCTTTTAGGAAATATTTCAAAAAAACACAAAACTATTTGATCTGAGACCAATATAACCTAAACCAGCAATAGTGATATAGACCTACTATGTAATGTTCATCATTGAATTGCTATGATTTTCTAATTTTTTAAATACTTTTTTATAATTAAAAATAAATTTTTATTCAAAATCGACTTTTTAAAAAAAATTAAGTTTCATAGATAAATGAGATTAAGTTACTTAGCTTTAAAAAGATAAGCACGTGTCCTAGGGATACACATCTTACTTCTATGCCAGACTTTAGAGGTTCCTACTATTTTTTTCCATTTATTAAATACATGGACTAATTAATAAGGAGATTAATAAGACTTTAATTAAATCCACATAGCTAATTACTTTAGATTTAACTGAACTAGTATCTCACCCGTGCTATGCACAACACATTATATTTTCATCCAAAATTTATATAATTCCAAATAATTATGTAGCACAAATATTAAATGAAATATCATTTATTATAATTAATCCATAAATAATAGTAATAAAAATCTTTTACGTATCTAATACTAAAAAACTAAACTGCAAACACACATCAACAATATATAATTAAAAAAATATATATAATTCAATAATGAAACACTATTACCAATAAATGAAAAAAAACAATTAAAAACTTATAATGAAAATTATTAAATGTTGAATAATATACTTTGTATATAAACGCACACACATAAACTGACTTTACAAAACCCAGTTAAAACAGTCATAAATTTAAAAGCATTAATTATACTCTTAATCTATTAAATTTTTGAATTGAATGATTACATATCAAATTGTAAGGTTGACAGATTTTAGGAATATTTTTCTTATATATTTATTTAATTATATACTCCCTCCGTCCCAAGATAAGTGAGCACAAACTTTTCGGCACGAGATTTAAGGAAATTGAGTTTTGTTAGTAAAGTGGAAAATGAATAAAGTAAGATAGTTAATAAAGTAGGGAGAAAAAGTAAAAGAGAGAATACCAAAAAAGGAAATGACTCACTTATCTTGGGACGTCCAAAAAAGGAATGTGAGTCACTTATCTTGGAACGGAGGGAGTATATTTTATTTGATTACATTCTGAATATGTATTTTAATTGATTTTATACTCCTTATTTACTAATACTATTAGTACAAGATATAAAGGATGGGATGAGATGAGATGGGATGAGGTGAGTCCTCTTAGGATCTGAATATTTAAAATGTGATAAGATTAATTTTGAAATGTGTATCATCAATTCATTTATTATTTGATGCACAAATATTTTTCATGTAAGTATTTAAATCATTTGACTGTATTTTGCATGATATATCTTCAATTAACTTATTATTAGATGTTTTATTACTTTGTATAATGCAAAGTATATCATCAATTGATTTATTATTTGATGCACAAATATTTTTCATGTAAATTTTTAGGGTTTAACATTTGATAACTTTATTAGCCGATATAACCTAGCAAAAAAAACTTCCATTCTCATCTTCTTCGCCAAATATTTATGTGGCTTTTTTTCTGGACAACAAACATCTTCCTACCCAAGCTTTACTCGTCGGCCAGCTCAATCAGGTACTTCTCTCCCTTTCTCTATTCAACAAACAAAGAAGCAATAGAGTAAATGAAATTTGCAACATTATAAAAAAAACATACTACTTATTTGAGATTAGTGCTATAGTTCAACATAATAAACAAAGATATTGTACAAAAATAGCACAAAAATGAAATAGGATACATTTTGCAGAATGGTTGGAGCTAATTCAATCTCAAAAAATGAGTTGAAGTATTGTTTAAATTGCCCCTAGCAAGAATCAATTTCCATCAATTCTTCAAGCTTCTTTGCTTGGTAGAACTCAATTATTTTGTATAACAAAGTCGAATCAAATTTCGTATTTGCGTTTCAGTAAATCATCCTTGTACAAGTCAAATTTATAGAAAACAGGTAGATTTTTGTATTCTTAGTGAATTTAATCAAATATTATTTGTTATAAATTAAATTAATAACAAATGAGTTACAAATTATTTGACCTTTCACGTTATAATCTATTAGTAATAAAAAAGAATTTGAATCAATTGATTTTGTATTGCTGGTGTCTATTTGTGTACAATTGTACTATAATGATGGAAACTTATTTTCCCCAATTAATATGCAATCAATTGTAGTAAAAGAATTCTAAATGGATGTATACATTTATTATTTTCTTGTAAAAGATTCAAATTCATTAGTAAATCACAATTTTAATTATCACCAAGATGAATGCACACAACACCAGCAAAATTAAGCAATTAATTCAGCATAGAGACAACACAAATAATAACCAATTTGAAACTGATACATAATAACGAATTTGAAACTGATACATTTAATTCTGTGGAAATATGAATTAACCATTTTTCATTTAAAATTGAAAAATGAATCATTTAAACTCTCTTTATATATTACTCCATTTTTTCGGAAAACGGTTGTTTTTAGTTAAAGTTTTAATATGGCCCGCTTAATAAAAACAAACGAAGGTAGTTAGGATTCGGCTAAAACATAAATATGTGGAAAATAATACTGTACATTATTTTTGTAAAATGGAAAAATGACTCTGGTCGTGAGAATAAAAAATAAAGCAAATTTACATCACACAAACCAAAAAATCATAAAGAATGTATAATTACCACTACTTCTAATGAGATTTAAGATATCGGTTATCAAAAGCTATAATTTAAGATTGCACGGGTGAGACACTTCCTAGTCGAGCTTCATTTTATTGCAATATAGTGACCCTATACACTAAAAACTCAAACCTTGAAACCTAAATCCTAAACCCTTAACTTTAAAATATACTCATCATGACCAATAAATGAGCCAAATATCAATAAAATTCTCCCCCCGTCACAGTTCAAAAATTTAGCATTGTACAAAATTATTTAAAAATTGAATAAATTCAGAAATAATACCATACACTACTATTTGTGATGATAAATCTAAAATTAAAATTAAAGTATTTATATAAATATTATAAATGTTTATAATAAAAATAACATTCACATAAACATATAAAAGTGAGTGGACAATTAAACTATAATTTATAGTATTTTAAATTGTCCATTTATAGACAATTTAAAATACTATAAATTATAGTTCAACTGTCTATTGTACTACAATAATATACTAATATTATCAAATTGATAATTTTGTAGGAGTATTCATTTAAATATTTAAAATTAGATTACTATGAAAATTAGAAATACTGGAATAAAATTCATGAACCGTAGTAGGTAGTATTCTAACTATAGTACAAATTTACAATAAAAAAATGAACAACAATAAGTAGAATAGAAATTACAATGAAAATAATAAAACAAATCGAACTATAAGTTGAGTCGAGGAAAACCCTCTTTCCGGCCCGCAAGACAAATTACTTCCAGCTATTTGCTCTCGGATTGACATATTGTTCCCATAGATAAAAGAACTTCCTCCTAATATGTAGAAACACCTCAAACTGTTAGACACTGATGAACTTGATTAAGCTTCGGGAATCAAGCAATACAATGCTCCTAAAATGCACAATAAAATATAGAAAACTTTAGATAGGAGGAAGAATGCTATTGTTGATGTGTAATCCATCTACAAATCAATGTTTTTTATAGGTACAAAATAAGAATGCGAGAGGTTATGTAATTAAGTCGCCTTAAACCACAAGTCAAAGCAATGAAGGTTACAAGAAATGAAAAGCCAAATAAATGTCTCTCCATTATCATCCATTCATCCTCCACTACTCAAGCCATTATTCTCATAAGAGATCTCTCTTTTTATTTTATTTTTTCTTAATTTCTTTGCACAATTAGTTAGATGTAATTTAACGTACGGGACTTGATATGTGTGATTGAATTGAGACATAACATTAGTGATGGATCATAATATTAAATTATTTCAATCACACATTAAATCCAACAATATTTAAATTAAATTACTATTAAATTATTCAAAGCCATAGTTTCATAATAGTATTGCTAAATAGTAAATAGATTGTTTTTTTACCATGTATAATATATGTACGATATATGTTTTATGGGGTAGTAATATTTACTACAGTGAAAATGACTTGTTAAATAGATAAAATCTTTTCATTTCTATAATTATCACACAATAAATACAACCTTTTTATTTTTTAAATTTTATTAAAATTTTATAATGACATTCTTGTTATTTTCTCCAAAACTCAAGGAAGATGAAGGAAATTGTCTAATGGTTGTTGCATAGGAATAAATTCTCATCATGAAATCCCATCACCATATATAACTGTCCAATTATATATATGATCATGATTGTAATCAATTAACCAATTTAATAATTTTTGTTTATTGCATTTACATCCTTTTCATAAAATAGTTATACAAAAACTCTCAAAACTCCCTTTTTATATATGTATAGATTAGATGATCAAATTACTTAAATTAAATCAAAAGATTTAATTGCTTGTAATTAATTAATACTCCATCCGTCCGTGATTAAATGTCTTATATTTGACTAGCGCGGGTTTTAAGAAATTATTTGACTTTATGTAGTAAAGTGGGTAGAAAAGTTTGGAATGTGGGACCTACTTTTATATATTGGTTTTATAATAAAATGTGAGTGGAATGAGTTAGTGGAATGTAGGGTCCACTTACCAAATATAGTAAAAGTGAAATGAGACATTTATTGGCGGACAGACGGAAAAGGAAATATGGGACATTTAATAGCGCACGGAGGAGGAGGGAGTAAGAAAAATAGTTACATAATTAAATCCAATAATTTAATCATGTTGGATTATTTAAATAGAGAGATTTACATATTTTGAGATTAACTAAATCAAGAGATTTAATTATTCTAACATTTAACTAAATAGAGAGATTTAGTTACTTCACTGCATAAAAAGCTCAAAATAGTTAGTGACTTAAAAGTGTCACTAACTAGTTAGTGACATATTACTCTGTCACTAATGCAAGCAGTCACCTATAATTTCCATCATAGTAACTTTAGTAACGGAAAATCCATCACTAAAATTTGTTTACTGAAAAGTTTATTAATGACGGATCTGCCGAAACTTGATCTGTCACTAATCTGTTAAGTGAAGAAATTCTACTGATTAGTGACGGATAATTGACGAGTTTTTTTGTAGTGCTCGGAAATCTATTGATCATGAGATAAATTATTAAGTTAATTCAAATATTTAATCACGTAGTTGATGAGAAAATAGAGCCCAACAAACTTTCATACAGATTGCATCACTTAAAATAAGTCCGTCACTCTCATTCTCATTAAAGTCATATAATTAGAACTAGAGTTACCACCCGTGCATAGTGCTATGCACGGGACAAAAGATTTTCAAATAATGAAGATATCTTTACCGTTTAATAGATTAAAATAATGAATATAGAGAAAATAATATAAAACTATTCTTTTAAGAATATGTATTAATTAAAAATAGTATTAATAAGATATACAAATAAAGGAAAATGTATTCCTAAATACCAAAAAAATTATTTGAACGAATAAATTCACTTTCATCAAAATTAAATTCAATACATGATAATATTCATAAACATAATATTTTGAAAAGCATTAAAAAATATGTTAGTATGCCTTGAATCTGTATAGTTTGCCGCTAGCCGAATGGGGGTCTCGCTGTGATATGTTTATGTTTTAGACTTTAATTGTCTTATTGGGCCTAGCCCGTCGTCTATGTGCCTATTTATATAGAAGTAGGTCGCATAACTCTGTAATCTGAAAATAATCTGAATACAATCTGTTCTCCGTTTTCTACCGTGGACGTAGCCAACACAACGTTGGTGAACCACGTAAATTCTATGTCTCTTTATGTTTCTATTTGTCTCGATTACACAATTGCTCTATTCTGTCACAATAAAAGAAATATAACTCAAAGTCATAAAAAACATTATCCTATCCAGTAAAAATAAATCAAAATCAACTCAATTATAACGAATGAATGAAAATTGTAAACAATTTTAAAATATATGATTATATATACATTATGATAGTTGGCATGTTTCCCTCGGGAATGCATGAGTCATGTAAGCATTTTATAAAATGAATTTTGAATTATAAAGTAAAATTATAACGGTTATACTAATTAGTCCCTCCGTCCCTGAAAAGTACGGACTAAAAATAAAGAGTGCATATTCTTGTGGAATAGACTAAAAATGAAAGAGTGAATATTCTTATGGGATAGAGGAAATATAATCTTTTTAGTCCGCCACTGAAAAGTATGAACTTTCTAATTTTGGAAACCCCTTTCTCTCTAATAGCGGTACCCATTCTCCATTAACAATACTTTAAAAAGTTTTTCTTTCTATCTCTCTCTTACTTTTCCAGTTATGCATTAAAACAAGTGACAAACCAAATATTTATACTCTTTAGAGACGGAGGGAGTATTTAATACTACATCATGCATCGTTATGAATATTACAATAAAATAAAATAAAAACAACTTTATAATAATCGTATTAAAAAATACTAAATTCCAGTTACAACTTAATAATTAATTTCATACTACTTACTAACTATCCTATGTGCATGTAAAAATCTCAAAATGAAATTAACGTTATAATCTGAAATAAAAAGTTTTTTAGTGATACAAAGTGTTAATTAGCATTAATATTGGTGATAAATGTATTAATTTACAATGAGTAATGTTTTCATTTTCAAATGTATGATTATATTATCGCCTTTTTCCTTATTTAGTTTCCTACATCAGGTTCTAATATATATATCAAAATTTGAAAAGAAAAAATTTTGTGAAAAATAAATGGAAGTGGAAGGTTTCCAAGAAAAATTAACTGTTGGAACACAAAACTTTAAACATTAAAATTAATACTTGATTTTATTCAAATATTTCATAATTAATTAAAATCTAATGTTCTAGCACACATTAATGCCATTAATAATTTATACCTCTTTCAACTTCTTTTCCTTCTATAAAATAGTATTTATGAATTATACTATCTTAAATATTAAATATATATAAAAAAATTTATTTAAGAATAGAAATAATTTTAAATATTAAAATTAATGCTTGGTATATTTCATAATTAATTAAATTCTAAGCCCTATCTTCTAGCACAATTTTTTATGCCTCTTTTCAACTTCTTTCCCCTTTATAAATTTGTATTTATAAATTAAATCTATATGAAAATTTTAATTATGAATATAAATAATTTCAACATGAATATAAATAATTTCAACATATTTACTTAAATTATATACTTAAATAAAAAAAATTAGTTTAAAAAATGTATACAATTACATAGAACATATTAGAAGTCCTAATTAAGACATGATATAGGCTGATATATAAAACTCAACAAAATCTCTAACTAATTAAAAAATAATTCAATTATAAAATTTTGTATTCTTAAAACCCAAATTCTAAAATTCAATACGCTAAGCCCAAACAATGTTGCGTATACATACTATACAATGATCCAACTTTCTTCTACAGCTAATATCATAAACCTAAAGTAGCGCCTCTATATCTTTCTCACTCCCCTCGCCGCCGCCGCCTCGCCGCGAGCAACGCCAACGCCTTCCTCCATTCCCTCATTTCCTTCTCTCTACCGTCTAATATGTGGAACCCGCTGAACACCAGCTTCCCGCCGCCAACATGCACCTCTTCTTTTCCGCCGGCCCATGCCGGCGCCGCTAGGCTCACCGTCGTGCTGACTGCTGAACACCAGCTTCCGGCCACCTCACCCACAAGCTCCCTCATTTCCTGACTCTGGCGCATTCGGATCTTTGAATGAATCCGCCGCCGCCACCTTACTTCTCTCTCTTCTTCCTCTTCTTTTTCGTCTTCTCAACTTTCCTCCCATCCCTCTCGCTTCGGATCCCACGTTTTCTGTCGGCCAGCCGCAGCCTTGCTTCCACCGCCCCGTCTCCCTCAGCCTGCCGCCCTCTCGTCGGAGCTGTCGCTGGATTCCAAGCACTCTGCTATGCTGCAGTAAAAAAATCAAAAAATCAGTCCACAAAAATGGAGAATCAATCAATGGTGTGTCTATATAAATGTCTTAAACTTCGTGGAGAAGCCATTTTTTCCTGTATTTCATTGGACCAATTTTTATCCAATAATATTTGCCTTTTTGTTTACCCAATTGATAGTTTTCCGCCCAAAAGTGTGCCACGTGGCAACCCAAAAAACTCCCCATTTATATATTGATAGATATCATTCATTTAAAAAGGACTAGCCCAACCATAAGAATTAGTTCCGTTGAATAAAATAGGCACGGCCCAACACAAATAAAATATCTCGGACCACCTTGGCTAGGCCCATTTGACCTGGCCCGAAGGGGTTTATACCACCTCACTCTCACTCTCATTCTCATTAAAGTCATATAATTATCATATATTTACCTTTTTTTTATGATAACTCATTTTCTAATGGAAAAAATATTTGAGAAGCTATTATATCTTTTCCTATTTTAAATATGTATCTTATAACTATCACATTTACCTTTCTTTTATAAAAAATTATTCTTCAAAGAAAACAGTATTTGAGAATGTACTACACTTTATGTTTTAGAATGCATATTATATTATTGTTTTATTTTATAAAATAATTTACCTTTTTATATATTATCTTTTTTCAATGGAATGTATTATTTTTAAAAAGAATATATTTCACTTATTAGAAAGATAAATAGACTCTTTGAAGATGCTCTAACACACTCCCTCGCCCTTTGATCACCGGCGCCGCTATTTTCCACTCTATCATCTTCTCGTGTTTCAGTGCAGGTGAATTTTTAAACAATTTTTCCTTTTTTTTGAGATTTTAATAAAATAAAAATAATGACAGTAATTCTTTTTGTACTTTTTGGAAATTTTGAGTTTTATTTTTAATTCTGTTTTGGTAATCTTTTTTGTAATTTTCAAGCTCTTGTATAAAAAAACCCAACATCTTTTGACTCTTATTTGGCAATTTTTTTTGCATGTTAACATTATGTCTAAACAATTATATAGAAGATTTTTGAGAAAGAACATTTAGGAGTATGATAATCGGTTGAGAGAGAATGCATTGTCCACACGTTGTTATGTAATAGATAGAGTTTGTAGTGTGGACATCAATGGAGAAATTCTAGCCAATGTGATTAGTGATATTGTTGTAGAAAAGCTAGGACTACCTCCGAGATTGTTGGTAAAAAGGTGCTTGGTAGGTTCTTTTTCCTCTATTAAACAGAATTGGAATCACTAGCGGATCTAGATCGGAACAAAAGGGTACAACTGTATCTCTAAAAATTTGTAATAATACTATATAGGATTCGTCTAAATATAAGCGCAGCCGATGACCAGTGGTACAATTCCCAGGATATCTCTCCTGTAGTCCTGCTAGACCCAACAAGTTCGAGTCTCCTAAAGTACGTTTCATAATTTCATAATAATTTTATGTTATCCTCTCTCAATTATTCGTTTTTTTACCTTTTATTATTCCTAATGCATTAAACTATTTAATGCCATTAATTTTTTTTATGTAACATTTTTTTATTTTTCTTCTAATATATTTAATTTCCTTTATCTTTTCACTATTCTCAAGTTTATTTCCTTTTAACTTTTTGTATTTTTAACTTTTTTGTAGTGCATTTTGTTTTAATTAAATGTATATGTTGTCCTTTTTAATATATTTGGATTAGTTTAATCATTTTTCAAATATTTTGTAAAGTATTTTAATCATCTTGTAATAAATTTTGTATTTTTATCTTTGTACGTATTTCTAATGCATATCTTTTTCAATTTTTTAAAATTATTGAATTTTTTCTTAAATAAGCGAAAAGATGTTTTGTCATTAAAAATAACGCACTTTGCAAAAGGTTAAATAAGTTATCCCTAATTTATAAATATAAGAATTTTCATTTTTGACAGTGGAAGTTATCCAAATAAAAGATAATGAAGCTTTTTAAAAAAAAACGACGACATGTTAAAGAGAAGATAGGTAATCGATTCTGAAGCTCGAAGATGTAATTATTTATCGTACCCCAAATAAAAAAGTCTAGATTCGCCAATACTTGGAATTGACCATGAAGGAGATTTTAATAAATTGGTTGTTACCTTGTCTGCAGGCTGCTTTGTTTGTTTAAGAGAGGGTTTTGCCAAATGATAAACTCTTGATTCTAGTATATGCTCATCTCATGAACTTCGTTTAGCTGGCTTTTCATTTTAGTATACTCATTTTAGTAGTCTAAGTCACTTTTGAAAACTCGTTTTGTAAAAATGATAATATATAGCTAAAGTGGAGAAATGGTGAAGTAAGTTAGAGAATAATGTAGAGAAGAGTTTTATCTACATTATTCTCTAACTTACTTCACCATTTCTCCACTTTAACTACTACTTATTATCAATTTTACAAAATGAGTGCTCAAAAGTGACTGAGACTGCTAAAGCGGGACGTAGGAAGTATATGTTCATTTCCTTTGGGTACTTCAGTTCCAAAAATTTAGGAGGTTCATGGAAAGCCAATTGGAATGCTAAGACTAAATGGCTTGTTAAGTGATGCTCTTTCTTGAATAATGTATAATGTTGGGGTTTTGGTGGTCTCAAAATGACTTGAACCCGAGACCACAGAAGGGGAAGTCGCATTTTAAAGGGAGCGATTTATCTCCAACGGATATGTGGAGTCTGTTGAGCTAATTGATCTGATCCGACGGCTGACATTCGCGGAGAGATAAGGTTTAATCTGGACCGTGGATTGCTGGATCTTGTTTTCAGCTCAAAATCAGAAAGGGGGAGAGATGAGAGAGTTAGTTCACGAGAGAGAGATCAGCTGAGTCGATCCTTGAGAGATTCATGTCAGCTGCGAAGACTTAGTTCGAGATTGTTGAGTTCTTGTTCTGTATTTCTTCTAGTGTTCTTCCGATTCAAATTGTAACATATGTATTCACCAAACTCGAAATAAAGATTGTGTCTGCTCGTTCTTCCATGCATGTAGACCTTCGACGAACCACGTAAATCCTCGCTATTGTGTTCGTTTTATTCTTGATCGTCATCGCTTCTAAAATCAACATATAATTTCATTCGCTTGCCATAATTTTATTGATCTCTCTTAATTAAGGGCATGTGCAAGAATCAAGATTATGATCAACATTTCACTTGTTATTTTCCACTTATGCGTGTTTTTTATACTACTTCCGTCCCAATAAATATGAAACATTTGATTTTCGGCACGAGATTTGTTGTGACAGAATAGAGCAACTGTATAATCGAGACAAGAACAGAAACGTAAAGAGACACTTAATTTTACGTTGTTCGCCAATTGCTACATCCACGAGCAGGAACGGAGAACATATTTAACTCAGATTGTGGCTACAGATTTCAGCCTCATTTCAGATCAGCAGGATTATTATGTGCCTAATCCCATATAAATAGGCACACATGAGATTCTATCCTAATTTGGAAACATAATCCTATCCCAATTCGAAAACATAATCTATACAGATTCAAGGCATACTAACAAATCTCCACCTTGACTTAAATTCTCCCATGCAGATGCATCATTACAATGTCATTTAACTCAGATTGTGGCTACAGATTTCAGCCTCATTTCAGATCAGCAGGATTATTATGTGCCTAATCCCATATAAATAGGCACACATGAGATCCTATCCTAATTTGGAAACATAATCCTATCCCAATTCGAAAACATAATCTATACAGATTCAAGACATACTAACAAATCTCCACATTGACTTGAATTCTCCCATGCAGATGCATCATTACAATGTCAGATAAACAGACTTCTCACAAAACCCTAACAAATGCGGAATTCAAAACTCTGTTAGGAATTTAAAACCCTAGTCCGAAAACCAGGCTCTAATACCACTTGTCAGGATTGTCGACGTCGGCAACATTAGTTAATACCACTTGTCAGGATTGTCGACGTCGGCAACATTAGTTTGATATTGTCCGCTTTGGGTCTAGCCCGCACGGATTTATTTTTGGGTCACTCCCAAAAGGCCTCAAACTAATTGGGGTTGGACAGGAATTATATATACCTTCCAACTTCCCTCAGATTTCCGATGTGGGATAGGTTTGTACTCAACAAGATTTTATGCAGTGTTGTTTTGTGAGTTAATGAAGAGAGAGTAAAGTAAGAGAGAGGAAAAAATAAAGATAGTGTTGTTTCCATTTTAGAAAATGTTGCATTTATAATGGGACGATCAAAAAAAGAAAATGCTTCATTTTTAATGGGAGAGACAGAGTATTGTACTATCTTCTAATTTCAGAGTTGTTGATGTATCAACTCATGTTAACTTCATAACAATTGTGGAAGAGAATGATTCTTTAGTAGATATATGTGTGTAAGGGGAATAGAGAATATTGTAGATATAAATGAGTTTCTATTTTTAGTGTCATATTGTATAGGTGGGATAAATTAACTAAAAAGAAAAGTGAGCCAGTTTCGGTGGAAGAGAGGGAGAACTTGTTGTAATGTAGTTGTAGGAAGATGTTAAATCTTTGATTTATTTTATTTGTCACTTTGTTAAACGTCTATGTATCTTATATGATGGCAGTGATATTATTGCATTGGCAAAAAATATAGTCTAGGCACAAGCTTTGCCCACTTTATTTCACATAAGTTGAAGTCATGGTCATGTAGTTCTTGAGTGTATGCTTGCGTTAGGAATATGTTTGATACATTTACCTTGGTTCATTAAAACACTACTAAAAATTTGACCTGTTATTACATTAATTTTGTCACAATTAAAACTGTGAGCATAGATACTCAAACAATACACTGATTTTCATAACATTTATATCATACACTAACGTTACACTGGAGTTAGATGTCATTTGAACAATCATATATACTCACACTTCTGTTACGTATAAATTATGGAAATTCGTAGGTGAAAATTGTAAATTACATACAATCAGGGGGTAATGTAATTAGAACCATTCACATGTGGTATTTTTTTAAATTTTCATACGTACTAAGATGGTGTAATCTCAGATTATGTCTTATGACATTCTCGAATGACACTACAAGTGATTTTACATTACGTTTCCAAGTGAAATAGTAGACCCTCTATCCTTTCACTCAAACTATTATTACATCTTTCGTTATCACACTTGCACCCACTGTGATTATAGATGAAGTGTAATAAAATAATATATATGCTGATATTTTTAAGTGTGATGAAATGATGATTTTTTTGTAGTGAAAGTCTGATTTTTGTTGAATAGATCGTATATGAGTTTGAAATTTTTGATTATTTATAAATTTTAATGAGTTAACACTATCTAAATTTTGTAGGTTGATCCGTCCCATCGAAGATGTTCCATTTTTCATTTAGTTTGCCCCATTTAAAGATAGAAATTCTTTTATCTCGAATTTATTTTTCCTCTCTTACTTTATTCTCTCCATTAAACACCTAAAATAAAACTATATAAAATCTTGTGCCGTCTAAGGACGAGTCATCTTCTTTGGAAACAGAGGGATTATAATAAAAGAAAATACTCCGTATACAAATATAATATGAAAGCATTGGACCACCTGAGGTATCGTGTGGATCGAACAAAACCTTAAAACAAGCCATATCATATTATTGTAAACCTACCTAGTTTTCAACTTGCCTTCTCCTAGTACGTACAGTAAAAAAATAAAAAATGCGAAAGCACAAATTTAAATTGAATAAAATAAAATAAAGAGGGATGATTCTTGACCTTTTGCCATCTTAATTTTATAACCATATAATTAATCGAGGTTACTCTCGACTCTTCTACGCACGACGAGGTGCTGTTAGCAAATAATTGTGCGAATAAATTATTAGCAACATGACTAAATATTGAAGGTAATTGGTAGATAGTATAATCGATGATGACGTCACAGGTGACGAAATTTTCCCAATTATTTTAATGTTTTTTGTAACCAACCTACATATAAAATTTAGTGGGGATAAACAAGGTTGAATATCTGGATGCGATGTATATTATTTTAGTGATTAGTAGTAAAGCATCAAAGGTAAACCTCGTAGTGTAGAGAAATTTGTTTGTCGTGGATGTCTAGGATAAAGTAGGTCTCCTCCTTACCTTCGTACTAGGTGATCATTTTTTAAATAGTACTCCTACTAACATCTTTTAATCACTTATTACAGAGTACACATAATCTATAACTATATTTATGATATAGAAGAATATTATTTACAATGTTATTATTCCATCGGCCTCGACTTAAAGTGATGCATTTTACTTTGACGCAGGACTTAAGAAAATAACCTTTAAAGAATTAAATAGAGAAATCATAAAGTAGGAGAAAAAAGATAGGAGTGATAAAATTTAATAAAATAAAGTATGGCTGACAAAAGGATTTAATTTTTGCGAAAAAAATGTAGTATCACTTAGCTTGTGACGTTTTAGATAAAAATAAATAATAAATAAACATGGTTTACCTTGGAATGAAATTAATAATATATACAGTATATTGTACTATAACAGGATAAGATTTAAAACAATAAAATCTATTCTATACGGTGGTGTTCGGTTTCCTAGATAAAATAGTACTCCCTCCGTTCCATAGTAATAGAGTCATTTTGTCATTTTGGTACGTTCCATAGTAATCTAGGATTGAGTGTGAGATTATTTTACTTGGAGGGGGTTAGCTATGACTAATTATTCCATAATTATTCATCTAGGATTGAGTTATGAGATTAAATTACATGAATCAAACATACTAGATATTTAATCCGAGATAAGTACAATCTTGCAAACTGAACACCCGTACAAGTAGAAATACGACTGTAGTAACAGAGAGTAGTGGAATAATATTACAACAAGGCCAAATGAAGGTGTGTGAGTGTTGTGGGTGGGGGTGGTTGCAAGCTCGAGTAGAGTTAGGTTAAGTCCATCTCACCATTATAGCAATTGTCTGTATGAATTGCTTTTGCTCTTGAGAACTGATTCCAAGGACACCAACGATGTTGACAATTCAGCACTCATATTTCTCACCATTCCTCTCCCCACTTTTTTTTTCTTTCTAATTTCTCACATTCTTTTTATTTGCATCCCACAACATCATAGGATATTTTGTTTTAGGTAAGGAGTTACTATAAAGAAAAAGTAAAAGAGCCTTTCAATATCACCTTTTAATTTATGATAAAATGTCAAGTTGATGCCCAATTATAAAATACTATAGTCCAAGGACACTGATTGAAACGAAATCTTAATTACTAATTTCACAATTTCTATCATATTTTGAAAAGTCAAGACAACTACCTTTGCGCATCAAATATTTGATTCAAACATTTCGTTGTCACGTAATAATCAAGCCAATTGTCAAATCTAACTCTAGAAATTTTATTTAATTTGTTAAAATAAAGTTACCAGTGGGGAAATAGGGTACAAATGGTGATATTCTCTGAAATAGAAGAAAACTAAGATGGCCTGATGAGAGGGTGGATCCCATTTTTATGAATCCAATTTTGATGAGCTGATGGGAATCCTGATGATGCTGCGGCATTAGCAAACATTCGAGCTTCATTCATTTGCCATTGTTGTGCATTTCTCGATACACCAACCGCTCGTCCTCCTCCTTCGAGGTATCCATATGGCCTATTGAACATTTGGTATCGAGGGGCCTCGTTGCTGATCGCGTTGGCTTGTGGCGAAGCAGAATTCCCTAAGCTCAAGTCGAGATTGTGATCTGATGCATTATTGGAAGATTCTGAGTTGGTTGCAAGAAATTATTTGTCCAACGGTAATAGTTAGTGTATAGTAGTATTAGTATATATACCTGCTGATTTGAGTTCATCATCATAAATGGTGGGATCGAAATTGGTAACAGCTTCTTTGCCGTTGCATTTTATGGAGGCTTTATCATAAGCCCTAGTACAAGAAATAAAATAATTCATCTTTAAAACCGACATTAATTTTCGGACCACTATTTTAGAGGCCATGAACCTACGTACCTTGCAGCTTCGACTTCGGTATCGAAAAGACCCAAATAAACGTACCTGCATGACGTCACGGTAACAACAAACACGAATTTAAGAATATTTATTCAAAAATTGTTAAACGAAAAATTAAAGAATTGTTGTTACTTTTTGCCAAGAAATTGGCCCATCCTAGCTTCCCATCTACCACATTTGTGCAAAGTGACACCTCTATATTTTGAACTCCCTCTTGGGAAGCCAGTGCTTTGGCGGCGAAGTACGTGCACAAATTCCTCCTTTGTTAGATTGCTCATCTGTGAAATCACAATCTCACATTCATAATACTAAAATTAAAACAATTAGGTACTGATGTTAAAATTGATAAATTCCTACCTGTTTTAAGTCGGGTTCGTAGTCCTCTAAGGTGAAGTTGATGTCTGCTTCGACTCCTCGGAATTTAATGGCTGCTCTATCATATGCACTGCGATTTATACATTGATTTTTGTTTAGGCATTAATAAAACGTGCACAAAGCTAATTAGCTTACCGGGCCGCGGCATGGGCTGTGTCGAATCCACCTATGCATTGCAAGATTCAATTTTCACCCATCAAATTAATCACAAAATCAAGAATCAGTGTTTAAGAATGAAAAACAAACCTAAATAGACTTGCTTCCCGCAATCCCTGTAGAAAATTCAACTCAATTTATAGTACTATATATGTATGTATGTATGTGTGTGTACATGAAAAATGCCAATTTTAGTAATATGTACCATATGTGCGATTCCCAGCGGCCGGTTCTCCGGTAGAACGTGACGCCGCGGTATTGCGAGCTCCGCGACCTCGGCCCTCGCCGGCTCTTCTTCATTGGCTGCGCCGCCGATTTCCCCATCACCGCTCCGTTGCTTACTTGCGGCTCGGTCGACTGGCAAAATTTGACCCCGGCCCAGTGAGCCCGGGGGAAGCCGTGGGGCCCACCATCCCCCACCGGAAAGAACTGCCGCGTGACGAGGGGGGAGCACGGCCCCACGCCTTCCTCCTCCTCCTCCACCACCACCGCCGATGAGCTCGAATTCGAAGCCGATCCCACGCGCTTCCCCTTTTCCTCGGAGCAGCCTTCCGATTCTTCGCCGCCGCGCCTCTGATCCGGTGAATCGTTGAGATCCCACATTTCTGTTATTGATTTCGGCCACCGCAGAGGATCCAAACCCGAGGAATTCGCTAATTCTGATGACCACAGTCTAATCAAGAATCAAAAAGGCCTCTCTTTCTCTCTCTCTCTCTAAACTGTTGTAGAGTGAAGAAGTTCCAATGTGGAGACTATGTTGTCCCATGATACAACATAAAGAACCTAGGACCATAAACTTTAAAAAAAAAAGCGAAAAAAAGGGGAAAAGAGTTTGGTTGCAAAGAAATGTTGTTGCAATTCCGACTTCCAACCGTACAACTAGATCTCTCTCTTTCTCTCTCGTCTAGCTAGATGCCCAATACTGCAAGACGAGGCCAGTTTTTCAATGCTCTCTTTCTCTCTCTATACTCTATACCCAACAGGAGATGCCCACGGTTCGAAAACCGGCGGTTCCGGTTCGGAACCGCCGGTTCCGGTTTTGGCGGAAGCGGAACCGGAACCGGACCGTGAGGCTATTTCACGGTTCCGGTTCCGGTTCGAAAACCGGGCGGTTCCGGTTCCGGTTCGGAACCGCCGGTTTTCCGGCGGTTTTGGCGGTTCCGGTTTTTGAACCGGCGGTTTCGCCGGTTCAATTTTTTTTTTTTTTTTTTAAATTTGAAATTTGGCTTTATACAACAAATCGGAACAAGACAATGCATAATTCAAGCACAAATAAGACGAATAAGGAGAAAATGAAATAAATTTTATTGATTTTGAGTTGTAACGGACAACGATACATTACAATTTACAATACATAAGTATACAATACAACAACATACAACAATGTAATATAATTTACAAGTGTCGTCGGGCGTCGGCTCGTCGCCTCGTCGGACTCGGAAGGTAAATTTAAAAAAAAATGAAATGGGGGGGAAAAAGGAAAAATTGAAAAGGGCTTGAGATCAACTTAAACTTTCAAAGTTAAACTTTTCAAATTTAAGTTGAGTTGCCTACGTATCCACAATTTTATTGAGGAATCAAAGCCCACGTAGTTCTCTTACCTTGGGATCAACCCTTTTTTCTTGCAAAATGTTGCCCATTTTCTAAGCAAACACATATCAACACGCTATATACACATTGCTGCATTTCTAATAGGGACAATTTGATCTTCCAAAGCAATCAATGCATCTCGAACACACATAGTCAGAATATTATTCAAGCATCTAGCATGGAAAAAATTAGTACTAATAGATAGTTTGTTCTGATTTTTTCCATGCTAGATGCTTGAATAATGTTCTGACTATGTGTGTTCGAGATGCATTGATTGCTTTGGAAGATCAAATTGCCCCTATTAGAAATGCAGCAATGTGTATATAGCGTGCTGATATGTGTTTGCTTAGAAAATGGGCAACATTTTGCAAGAAAAAAAGGTTGATTCCAAGGTAAGATTTCATAGATCATTCAGGATGCGGCTAAGTTGTACTTGAAGATCATTAAAATATATTCCGCATTTGATATTTATCAAATGGGGAATATATTTTAATGATCTTCAAGTACAACATAGCCGCATCCTGAATGATCTATGAAATAGGGGGGAAAAAAAAATTGAAAATGGCTTGAGCTCAATATGAAGACATATTGGAATTGTATGTAGAAATGTAGAAATATGGAATAATATATATTTTTTTTGTTTTAGTAATTGAGAAAGAAAGACAACTTATAGAACTACGGGAACAAGTATAACTGTATAAGTGTATAACAATGCGTAATAAGAGTAGCAATTGCGTAATTAAATGGAAGCACAATAGCACAAATGAGAAATTGGAGACAAAGAGAGAGAATTGAGAGATTGAAGAGAGAAACTCTTATTAACACAAGAGTGGGGTGAATGTAAATGAGGATAGAGGGGGGTATTTATAGAAAAAAATGAGGGGGAAAATGGAAGAATTCGAATTTGAAATTTAAAAAAAAAAAAATTTGAATTTTCACAAAACCGGCGGTTTTGGCGGAAAACCGCCGGAACCGGCGGAACCGCCGGTTTCCGGGCCAAAACCGCCGGTTTCCGAAATAAAACCGCCGGTTCGGTCAACGAACCGTCTGCAAAAGCTGCTCCATTGTCGCCTCGTGCTCCGCGCCGCCTCGAAAGCCACTAAACCGGCGGTTAACCGCCGGTTTTTCCGGTTAACCGCCGGTTAACCGCCGAAAAACCGGCGGTTTCGACCGGTTTTGAAGATCACCACCGGCCCCCATCCCCCTGCCTCGATTTAAGCGCCGGAACCGGCGGTTCCACGGTTAACCGCCGGTTCCGAATCGTCCCGAACCGCCGGTTCGGTGACGGTTCCGGTTCGAAATATCTTGAACCTGAACCGGACCGCGAACCGAATTGCGCCGGTTCCGGTTCGGGAATATTGCGCCGGTTCCGGTTCCGGTTCCGGAACCGCCGGTTCCGGTTCGGCGGTTAACCGCCGGAACCGGAACCGGTGGGCATGTCTCCCAACTTGCCTTCTCTTTTCTAATTTTTTCTAATTTATTTTTGGTGGCTATGTAATTTAATCAAAGTCATAAATACTTGAGGGATGGTCTTCTAAAACTCTTTCTATTTATATATGTCTGCTGTGGGTGTTCCATTTAGCCTCTCTCTTTTCTCTAATCTCTATATTTGTGTATCTATAGATTTGTACGACTTTATTACTCCATTCGATTCCATAGTAATGGAGGCATTTTTTTTCGATACGGAGATAATGAAAAAGTAGAGAAATGGAGAGAGAGAAAAAAAAGAGACAGTAAAGTAGGTGTGGAAAAAATGTGTTGATTTTTACTAAAAAGGAAAATGACTCAATTACTATGGAACGTACCAAAATGACAAAAATTACTCTATTAATATAGAACGGAGGGAGGAGAGAGTACTCTTTAATTCTGACCCTCCAAATCTATCTCACTCCCTCTTTTTCTCTCTTTGTCTTTTGATTTCCTATTGGTCCTACTCCTCGTTAATATTGCAATATTAGATTTTTTTAATTCTACAAAAGAAAATTTTTTTTAAATAACCATCTCTTTCTTACGCCACTTTCCGACGTTAACCAAATCGAAAAGCAACATTTCCACTCTCTCTCTCTCTCTCACTATACATTGCCCTCTATAGGAAATAGACAGCACCAACATTAGATGGATGACTTATTACTCAATACCATTATTGGGCCACCCGCAACGCGTCACGCGAGTGGCCCGTAATCCGTCATGCCGGGACGAGATGGCAGCGTGCCGCGTTGCAGCGTCCCGTCTCATCCCCTCCCCGCCGAGCATTCCGTCCCGCCGAGATGGATGGCGAGACGTCTCGCCACGCGCCAGCGCGACGTGGCGCGCTCCGGTGCCATGCGTGACGCCCACTCGCCGGACTGCGAGTGGGTATTGTCACGCTTACGCAATAAATCATTTTTTATAAAATTTGAATTAAAAAAAAATTAAAAAAACAGAAACGGTAATATTACCGTTAATATTACCATTTATTATTTTTATTTTTGTACTCTATAAATACTCCTAATTCATATTCATTTCAAACATAAATACACATCTATTCTTCCCAAATCATCTCCATTTCCTCTCCAACTTTCATCTAACCTCTCATCACAAAATGTCAGGCGACGGAAACTCTAACGGTGGCGGCTCCGGCGGGTTCGACATCAACCCGTTCGGCGACTGGGGGGCATGTACAATGTCTTGGGTGGTGGTTCCGGTTCGTCGACGCCTGGCACCCAGGGTTTGTTGACGCCGAGGGGTACCAACCACCATATTTTGATGTGGATGCATACGCCTGTCCCTCCGCCCCTAGGTATTCGCAGGGATTATCCCAGATTCGGGAAGATTATTCCGTTGAACCCACTCCGGAAGGAGGCCCAGGCGGTGGAAGCTCCAGGGCGGAGGCAGAGGAGGAGGATCTAGGCCGGCATCCGTACAGCCCCAAAGAAACGCTGGCGGTGTACAACGCCTAGATCAGCGTCTCGTACGATCCCATCGTCGGGAATCAACAATCCCGGAAGTGCTTCTGGGAAAAGGTCACTGAGGCCTACCAAGAGATTAAGCCGAAGGGGTCCCGCCGCCGCACATATAAGATGCTCCGCGCTCACTTTGACCTAGTCGACAGAGAGGTCAAAAAATTTTGCGCCAACTACAAGAGTTGCGAATTGCCCGTAATCCGTCACGCCGGGACGAGACGGCGACGTGACGCGTTGCAGCGCCCCGTCTCGTCCCCAGCCCGCCAAGTGTTCCGTCCCACCGAGACGGATGGCGAGACGTCTCGCCACTCGCCAGCGCGATCCGGCGCCATGCGTGACGCCCACTCGCCCGCCCGCGAGTGGGCATCGTCACGCTGACGCAATAAATTATTTTTTTAATTCGAATTAAAAAAATTAAAAAAATGAAAAACGGTAATATTATCATTAATATTACAGTTTTTTATTATTTTCTTAATTTTTTTATATTTTTTTACTCTATAAATATTCCTTATTCATCCTTATTTCACACACAAATACACATCTATTCTTCCAAAATTATCTTCATTTCCTCTCCAATTTTCATCTAACCTCTCATCACAAAATGCCTGCAGACGGAAACTATGGCGGTGGTGGCTCCGGTGGGTTCGACATCAACGCGTTCGGCGACTGGGGGGCATGTACAATGTCCTGGGTGGTGGTTCCGGTTCGTCGACGCCGGGCACCCAGGGTTCGTCGACGCGGGGGGTACCAACCACCCTATTTTTGATGTGGATGTATACGCCCGTCCCTCCGCCCCGAGGTATTCACAGGGATTATCCAAGATTCGGGAGGATTATTCCGTTAAACCCACTCCGGAAGAAGGCCGAGGCGGTGGAAGCTGTAGGGCGGAGGCGTAGGAGGAGGATCTAGGCCGGCATCCGTACAACCCCAAAGAAACGCTGGCGGTGTACAACGCCTGGATCAGCGTCTCGTACTTACCCATCTACTCGTCTAGTGAGGGCGGTTCGAGCAGCGGTGCACATGAGTTTGCCTCACAGGAGGTTGAGGGCACGACAGACGATGCCGGGGGGTCCTCCCGTGGGCGCCGTCGGCCGCAAGGGAGAAATGCGGCGAAGAGATGGAGTAAAAAAGTACAGTGAGACCCATGAATAGTAATTTAAGGGACGGATAAGAGACAGCGTTGCAGATG
Organism: Salvia splendens; assembly: GCF_004379255.2. Classification (NCBI taxonomy): domain Eukaryota; kingdom Viridiplantae; phylum Streptophyta; class Magnoliopsida; order Lamiales; family Lamiaceae; genus Salvia; species Salvia splendens. The sequence continues at coordinate 19,320,643 of NC_056045.1, forward strand.
GCCTTATTATCATTTCATTTTCATTTATTCAAATTCCACGTCACCCCATTTCTACCAAGTTAAATTACAACGAAACCACATAGTCAGATTCAAATCTAACCGGCTATAAGGGCATTAGCAATGGGGCGCCCTATAGGGCGCCCTATGCACCGCCACATCAACATTTTATCCTCCTACCCTTCCACCTGCAGTGGGGCGCCCTATAAGCCGCCCTTAATGCCGCCATATAGGTTTCACTATTGTTTTGTTAATTAATTTAAATGTTTTCAAATCTGTCAATGCAAAATAATTAAAAAAATACCACGATTAATTCAAAACGGCAAATCCTACATTGATTACAAAAAAGTTACGCGAGTTAGAAATGAAAAAAAAAGTTGACTACTCTAAAAAAGTCCCAACTTGCGGCGCAGCTCATCGATCATCCTCTGGAGGTATTCGGCTTTGGCCGGGTCCTGACACTGCATGAGGGCGTTGTGCGTGTCCAACAACGTCCACCGGTTGGCGGCCACTGCCAACTCCGCGTAGGCAAGTGACGTCGGGGTCAGGATCGGCGATGGGGGGGCGACCGCGGCTTGTGAGGAGGATGTCGCCTTCGCCTTCCCCTTGTTCTTCGCAGCCTTGACGCCAATGGGACACCGGGAGGACACCGGTGTGCCGGAACTCTCTTCCTCCTCATACATCGTTCGGTTGAGGTCCACCGGATATGCGCCGCTTTCGCTGCTCATGCAAGCACTGGCTTCGGTGGTCCTCGTACTC